>NC_138036.1:9826984-10429464 GCF_964106645.2 Podarcis pityusensis | reverse complement strand
GCCCAGATACAGTATGCAGCCACTGTGCTTTTTGCTCACCCTCATTCCTTATCTGCTGTAGCAAGCAGGACTCTGATTTTGCCTTTCAGCAGGTGAAAAAAGGGATTGGGTGAAGGGAGTGATAGAATAGTGGAAGGAGGGGGAGACACAAGTGCCGCCTTTCAGTGATTTAGCAGCCCTACCTAGTGACAGTAATAGCCATTCTTCTTTCTGCTATTTGATTAAGGTACTTCCAGGTGTCACAAAAGGAGTTGAGGTAAGTTTACATGCTTGTCATGAACTCATTCACTAATTTGTGGATGTCTTCTTAGACGCTCAGATGAAAAAGCATATTCCTGTTCTTTACAATAACTATTGGTGTAAATATAGAGGATCTAAAGAGCTTAAAGTGTATTTATTTAATTGTTGAAGCCTTTCTATGAATTCAGCCATATTACTGTATTATTTGTGTATGCCAAGTTCATTTTCAACTGAGAGTTACTTGAGTGTCATGATTTTGGGTTCCCAAGTGGTGTTTTTTAATCAAAACCATTATTCATTTGCGTCTGAGAATTGATTAAAAATGCACTATGTTGTGCTTAGCACTAGATGGTGCTGCTGCATGAGAGGAGAGCAATTGAGAGAGCATGCAAATACTGTAGCTTAATGGTCACTTCAGATGTAAAGTGTTTTTTACATAAATAGAATTTCCAGGCAGAAAATGAATGCAAATCACATAGACATTATCAAGTGTGTGATGATCTCACCCCTGTCTTGTTTTACTATTTGTTCTTACATGAAGAAGCTGTGCTTGGGCGCAGCTTCCCAGCACACACAAATAGATATCCACGCACACTCTCCTCTCCTCTTCCTTTCACACACACTGATTTTCCTTTAACAGATATGACTATAGTTTTCTGTGACTTCTTAATTGACAAACCATGGTTTGCATAAACATTTGTTTGCCTGCAAGCCGGTTCAGACTGGTTTGCAGGCAAGCTATAGTTTGCCACAAAATACCCTGACAGATGATTATCAGTGTATCAGTGTGTGCACAAGCCTAACTCACCTAGCAGTAAATCATGGTTGAACCAGCCAGATTTTATTTTGATGTCTGCATTAATACATTCTGCTCTTCTGCATCTCTTTACTAGTGAAATAACGTAGCCTGCAAAACTTGAGTGCTTTGCTCACTTAAGTTGAAAATAAGGTTGAACTCTTACTCATTTAACTATAGTAATGCGTGATTTGCTTAACAAACTCCTTCCCCCCATCAGTTCTGATAAATACCACAATTAATCATGTATTTTACTGAACAAACACCACTGCTCTGTTCGCCAACTCTTATGGCTGCTTGGCATATAATGTTTCTTCTGTGCAGGTACAGTGGTACCTTGGGTTAAGTACTTAATTCGTTCCAGAGGTCCGTTCTTAACCTGAAACTGTTCTTAACCTGAAGCACCACTTTAGCTAATGGGGCCTCCTGCTGCCGCTGCGCCGCCGGAGCACAATTTCTGTTCTCATCCTGAAGCAAAGTTCTTAACCCGAGGTAATATTTCTGGGTTAGCGGAGTCTGTAACCTGAAGCGTATGTAACCCGAGGTACCACTGTATAAGGAAAAGGCCCCATGCAGATCTGTGTTCATTGCTGCCACTTGCCCCTTCTTAACATGTGCACATGTGTGCTGTCTACATGACCAAACACATAGTTTATTCCCCCCACTAACTGTACCAGTGTGAGCCCATATAGGAAAAATGATGTGTAGAGACATGGAGTTAACTTTCAGGCAAGTATGTTCAGGATTGCAGCCTTATTTTAATTCCCAGTTTGATTCAGTTTGTGTGTGCTAAGTGCCTTTCCTTCATTCAGCTACTTGCTTGTTGGGGTGCTTGCCCCTCTCCTCTCTAGCACCTATACTTTCGTGGTCTGGTACAGGCAGCAACCAGTTTCGGTGTGCCCAATTGACATGTGATCGCCGATGCGTGGGTCCTTTTGGGAGAAGACAAAATGGGCCATGGGAGCCAGGAATGGAACCCCTGCATGAAATGGTCACCTCCTGTATTTGTATCTTGGGGGGTTAAGGCTACTCCTATGGGCAAGGAAGTAATAAAACCCTTCAGCATGTATATTTCAATGAGCCTTCAACCTGCTTTTATCAAAATAACATACTGTTTCAAACATGTGAGCACATTTTTCTATTTGTACTCTTTCAAAATGCGTTTTGGACTGTGTTCCCACTCTGTTTGGTCATGGCTAATTTTTACCTGCTGTTCCCTCACCCATCTGCTAGGTTGGCCTAATACGTAGCCTATTTTTTCTAAAAAATAATGGAGCTGTATCTGTGGGTGTATATGCACTTGTTCAGATACCCTGACAGGCAGCATGAAGAAAAACTCAGCTATGCAGCTGCGAATAAAACTTTTTGAATGTGTTGTAAATTGCAATATACAGTTGTGACACTAGATGACAACTGTGAGCTATAGCAAAATGATTTTAACAAAAAACATTTTCACATTTTTAACGTGTGTAGATTCCACTCAAGTCACTGTTTGTAGTGTTCCTTTTTGTTATTGTTAACATGTCAGTTCTGCTATTGTGTGTAATTGTTAAAACAGGTGTGGTTTTAAAACTATTTTAGTGGCCTTATCTAGATGGGTATGTGTGGAGAGGAAACTGGTATGTACAATGTCGTATGTCTAAATAAGGTATCATTTGAAAGCTTTTCACAATCTTCCCTCCGTAAAGCAATACTTTGTGTGAGTGGTCCTGTACAAACTGAGTTGTACATCTCTCTTCCCTGATCCATGGTTAATTGCCCTTGGTCTATGGGAGCTAGGTGTAGTTCACAATCAGTACAAGTGTGTGACTAATGAACAAAAATATTCATATGCATTTCCTTTATGTGGCTTTGATGATAATCTGTGGTCCTGCAGATGTTGTTGGAACATACCTCCCATTGCCCCTGAATATTGGGTATGCTGGCTGGAGTAACGAGTGTTGAAATGCGACAATATTTGGTGGGCCACAGGTTTCCCATTCCTTCCTTAATCCTTCCTATCCTCACCAGTTGCCCTGCCTTTCCCTACTGAATGCTGTTTTGTCCAGTTTGGCCGTCCTTTAATAAGTTGGAAACCATCTCCTTCTATTGTCTTTTTCACTTCTCCATCTCCCACTGTGAAAAAAAAGAAAACAATTCTTCCCTATCCATAACTAGTCAGTCATTCTGTGCTCTAATCACAGGTAAGCACTTCCTTCATAAGTAACTTGTTTATTTCTTATTGTTTGTTCAAGGGAACATTGATCCTAGCATCCTTGCCATTTGTCTTGGAGAAACCCCAGTGTGCAGAAACAGCAGTGATACTAGTAATATTCACTATTGAGTCCTGTAGTATAGATGGAAATGGTTCTGGTTCCTTAGCTTTGTAGCAATAGGAATCTTGGTCACTGTCGGTGCAGGCTTTACCTTGACATACCTAGCAGGTGTAAACTTGTTGAAACCTTTGCTCCAGAGTCCTTCACTTCAACCTGGAGAATGTGGTTTAAACCTGCAAGGCAGGGTGAATTTTCTATGTCAAGCTTATAAATGTTGCTTGACTTAATTTAACATCACTTTGACTGTGTAGTCACTTATTATTGCCAGTGTTGTGAAACAATTAAAATTAAGTAGCTGTGTGAGATAATTATCATGGATTGTGCAAAGTTTTCCCAAGAGTAGCATTGAAAGCTCATCAGTTAAAACTAAGATTACTGTTGATAAGTATCATTCTTTTTTTAAAAAAAATGTAGGGAATATATGCATCATTTATGGAAAATGTCTTTTTCTCCCATCATCTTTGGTGAACAATGGTTAGCACATTGTAGATGAGTACTGAGTACTAGCTGTTCCTTGAAGAATTAATTCAGGGAATTTCTACTGGTTGTGCCATTATGTGAGTGTTGGTTCCTGACTTCATACTGATGCCTGTAACATTCATTGTTCACTTCTGAGTATTTGATCTTACACGTAACACCAACATATCTTTAATATTCTGTGAAACACAATGCTTTTCAGTGCAGCCAGTTCTCATATTCAGTTGCCAATCATGTAAGTATAAATATGTATTTGCATGTCTGAGCCAACCCTGAGGCAAATCAAGTCTTCCTTTGATATGCTAACTGTCTTCCATCCCATGGTAGATAGGTGGGCAGGATTTTTTCAACCTCACAAGCTATTTTTCAGACACCTATTTTTTTTCTTGGAGTATAACTGTGGATCCTTGGTTTGTAACTAATTTTTATAGGGACCATATTTTCTTCTGAGCAAGTGTTTGAAGAACCAGTAACATTGGTTGCTTCCACATCAGCCCAAAATGAGGCAAAGAGCTCCTTAACCCTGTCCAAAGTGTGAGCAGCAAGGGATACTTGGGGTGAACAGGTTAAAATTGTCCTCACCAGAGACCAATAGAATCTTAATTAATCCATGAAAGCTAGGGTGGGGTGGGGGTTTTAGTAGGTAGAGGAAGTGACCCTATTGAAGCCCTTGGTATATCAGTTAAGTAAGGCCAAAGAAACAGGCTGGATGGCTGCTGTAGTGTAGGTGAAAGATGTGCTGTGAAGCTGACTAAGCACATCTGACATAGCTGTGCCTACTGTTATGGTGAGGGCAGTGAAAAAGACCCACTTCTTTGCCTCTATTGCATCCTCTAATGGCTGTCCAGTGGAGCTTTTCAAATTGTCCGATGTCTGTTAACATCTACCCTGGACATGGAGTTTTAGACCTTTCATAGCAGGGGTCAGCAACCTTTTCCAGCCGTGGGCCGGTCCACCGTCCCTCAGACGATGTGGTGGGCCGGACTATATTTGGCGGGGGGGGGGATGAATTTCTATGCCCCACAAATAACCCAGAGATGCATTGTAAATAAAAGCCCACATTCTACTCATGTAAAAACACCAGCCAGGCCCCACAAATAAGCCAAAGATGCATTTTAAATAAAGGACACATTCTGCTCATGTAAAAACACGCTGATTCCCAGACCATCAGTGGGCCGGATTTAGTAGGCGATTGGGTCTTATCCCACAACCGAGCCTTACGTTGCTTACCCCTGCTCAATTGGAATTTTGACACAACATCCACATTCACTGCAGTCTGCAGTGAGGGGCCCAGTGCAAAAATCTGCTGCAGCATCTTGGGATCAGTTCATGGTGCTGGTTTTGGTGTACAGCTTGGGACCAGGATACCTGAAAGGAGTGTTTGAAACTCAGATATATAAACTAGGCACCACATGCAGCCTTCAGCCTGGGTTATGGTCAAAGCAACGCTACCTGCAAGATAGTCTTACCCCTTATATACCCAATTGATCACTGCACTTTGTAGGTGCAGGCTTTTGGAATTCCCTCCTGTGAAATTTTAAACAGATATCCTCTCTGTTGTCTTTTCAGCACCTACCAAGACCAAGCATTTTAAGTGGATAACTTTCAAATTCTGCCAACTGTTTTGGAATTGCTTTTAGATATTTCAGTTGTAGATGTTTCAGTTGTTTTCTTGTTTATGTGCTTGCTTGTGTGATAGTATAATAGACATTTCAGTTGGCCATTGCCACTTGTCTTTGTCTTAGCTTGTGCATAAGGGGAGAGCTGTGCTTAAGGCCTCATGGTGTTCACCCTGCAGATTAAAGTGATTGAAAGAGACATAACCCATGTTTCATCTTGAGAGAAAGTGCCTGAGGTGTATATTGGTGTGTGTGTGTGTGGTCCTTTGGAGAAGGAGGGCCTGCTTGGCTGGATTTTGTTTTTAAAATTCCAGTTGCCTGTCCTTACTGTACATGCGTGTGAGATAATTTAACATTTTATTAACACATTGCATTTTAAGCCCCAAATCAATGTTGTTTAAGTCTAGTTTAACAGAATCTACTGTATCTTTAAGTTCAAATTATTGAACAGCTATCAGTCTCCTAAGTGAACTTTTACTGCCTTTTAAATAGCAAGTCCTCCCCCAGGTTAGTTATTCAGAATCGGAAAGCAGTTTGAAGTCTAACAGTGCCACTCTGTGGCCTAATGAAAGGATCCATACTAGAAAACTGTGTTTCCATCTTGGTGTTCATTCATTCATTTTTTACATGAGCAGGGCTTCCGTAGGGATTGTGGTGCAAAGCAAATGTAATAAATATGTGGTGTTAGTGTTCCTGCTCTTGTGCCACTTCATGAATCTTGGCTGATGACATGCGTGTGCATTTTCTGTACAGGTAGGTAGAATAGTTCATCTTCTGTCGCCTTAACAGAAAAATTGTTTAGGGAATTTTTCCACCAATTGTGCTTATTTCCCCCCCTGCCAGAATGTAACTCTTACTGTTGATATGACAGTTGCCTCTGCATTTCCTTGGAAGGGTTGTCATAGCTTCCTGAACGACTGCTCCAGAGAAGCGGACACGGAGCAATGGATCCAAACTACAAGAAAGAAGATTCCACCTAAACATTAGGAAGAACTTCCTGACAGTAAGAGCTGTTCGACAGTGGAATTTGCTGCCAAGGAGTGTGGTGGAGTCTCCTTCTTTGGAGGTCTTTAAGCAGAGGCTTGACAACCATATGTCAGAAGTGCTCTGATGGTGTTTCCTGCTTGGCAGGGGGTTGGACTCGATGGCCCTTGTGGTCTCTTCCAACTCTATGATTCTATGATTCTATGACTTGTGTATTGACACCCCCTTGGAGGTCTTAGCTATATAGATTTCAGTAAAGGGAGAATGTTAAAATTATTCACTGGGACATCATCTTAGTTAAATTAGTGAAACACCTTTTTGTTAATGAGTACTCGGGTGAAATAAATAATGGTTAGTAGGATGAATTTTTAAATTACTCAACCAGGGAAATTGTGAAAAAATTGAAAATGCTACTGATGGATGGAGAAGAATCTGGAATGCAGTTGCATTTGTAAGATTCGGAAAGGAGTAAAGTCTTGTCATTATAAAGACAAAATAGTTATAGGTTGCAGCCATCACACCCCAACATGTGCTGCTTTGGAGGGCAGGGGAAACAGGTATGTAGAGCCAGGCAACTGTCAGGGAATTTTGGACCTTTAACCAGGATTTAAAGCAGACTTGCCAAAATCCTGGTAAGAGGAGTCTGGCTACTGTTAATCATAGCTAACATTAGTGCAGATACAATCCTAAATGTAAGGGGTGAATGACACTCTGTGATATAAGGGAAAACACAAACCTGCAGCCCTCTTATTTATTAAGCATGGTTAAGAAATTGACAGTCGTACATCTGCACAAAACCTATTCAGATTACCAGGCTACACCTGAAAACCACCACTTCTCTTATTTCTAGTAATAGAATAGTACTGATAACTAGACTACAAGTGCTGCAGTTGGCAATTCTTGTCATTCTAACGATTCAGAAACTTCAAGATGGAGTTTGTTCAGACTTACCTTTCTAGAAATATATACCGTATAGATAAGGTGGAACCATATTTTTGAACGTTATACATTTATAAAAGTTCTTCTTTTTCTTTGTTTCTCATCTTTTTCCTAATTTACTTGGTAAATATATTAATTGCATAAATACATTAATGTTTCTGCAAAAACATTATAAAAATGCGTAGGTTTTTTTTTTTAGTTTAGTTTCTAAATTGTGCTACCTCAGTTGTGCTACCTCTATGCCAATGAAAACAAAACAGTAAAACCGAACTGCATTGTGGTAATCATCTAATCTAGTGGAAGTATATCTTCTGCCAGCAGCAGGATGCACTTGGCTCATGACCAGAAAGTTGCCATCTTCTGTTCTACAGCGTTTAGTTCCCAGCCCTGTTACATTACCCATGTGGGCGTACTGTACAGTTCTCATGAGTCAATTTCTCTTTAAAACAAGGTAGGCTGCTGTTACGGCTGCAAAACAGAGCACTCAGACCAAGGTCTTCAAAACTAGAGGTTATTGAAAGGCGAAGAGCACTTTTCATAGCTATATGGTTTTGAGCAACCATAAGCCCATCATGCCACTTGAAGGCAACACTTTGTTTTTAAAAGGGAAAAAATAAAAATTTAAAAGCTTCTCACAGAAGCTTGTTAGCAGATCTGTAGCCTAAAAACATTCTGTGTCAGGAAGTGATATATCTTCATGACAAGCAGCCAGCTGGACTGCTTTAAAATGTGGGGGAAATTTGGGAAGTCCTGATTTTTCTGATTGAGAGAATTGTAATGGGTGTAGATTGTGAAGCATTCATTCTTCCTTTTTCTTCTTCTTACCATTTGTTTTTAATTATAGCTGTCTGTTCCTTGGACTGAGAAAAGGGACCACCTAGGAGATGAAGCTTTAACACTTCTTGCATGTAATCAATAGGATGCTTTAGACTTCTTAGCTTTGTATTAATAACCTGCCTCCACTGGCCCTGCTCTGCTTGCGTGTGTGAAGTTATATCTGGTCAATGTTGTAGGTTGACTCGTGTGCTTGTATGATAGGGCGCTACTGAAACTATTAGTGGTGACAATATTTGTCATGATCCTCAGGAGGCATTTCCAAGGCTAAAGGCACACTCCTAACTCGATTGACATACAATAAGGGTGCATAAAGTTGTGACCCACCAAATGTACTCCACAAGGTGTGCTTTGTGTCCTGCCAGGTGGCTAACAAATTGGGGGCAAGCAGGAAAAACAGCACATTGAAACCCCAGGGGTCTTTGTTCAGCTTGGAGGATGGCAAGTTAGGAAAACCTTTCTAAGCAATTACATGGAATAAATTTGGATATAATTCCAGATTTAGAGCCAGCAATTTTTGGCTAATGTGACGTGTATGTTTGTGTGTTTGTGAGAGAGAGGGGGAGAACCCCTTCAGTGTGAAAAAGACAAAACAAAATGCAAAGAACCTGATATTTCAGTTATTTTGTTACAGTTTTTTAACACATTAAATGTTTTACTATTAAGAACATTTTTAAGGTGTCAAATGCTTATCAGTCACCCCATTATAATTGTGCTCATTGGCCAGAACTCTGGATGGTGGAAAGAGGTTGACTTCCCAACAAGTTGTATAGAGTACTGTCTGCCTGTTTTCCCTTGTATCTCAGCAAGCAAAAGAGCTAGAAACAGTATTTGTTGGGTTTTTGGTTTTAAGTTTAAGCATTGAATCTTTGAGGGTAGGGGTCTTGAATATCCCTGGGGTTGGGTGTGTATAAATCTATAGAAATCATTACATACCGTATTTATTGCTCTATAAGACTCACTTTTTCCCTCCTAAAAAGTAAGGGGAAATGTGTGTGCGTCTTATGGAGTGAATGCAGGCTGCGCAGCTATCCCAGAAGCCAGAACAGCAAGAGGGATTGCTGCTTTCACTGCGTAGCGATCCCTCTTGCTGTTCTGGCTTCTGAGATTCAGATTATTTTTTTCTTGTTTTCCTCCTCCAAAAACTAGGTGTGTCTTGTGGTCTGGTGCGTCTTATAGAGCGAAAAATACAGTATATTAAGTGTTTCAGAATGTAATGCTACATAAAAAATACTGTTTTACTTATTTTATTAAAATTATAAGCAAATGGGCATTCACTAAAACACTGGTGTGTTGCCTAATATAAGTGCCATTTGTGGCTATATGTGTGATTTAACAGGAGAGAATCATCAGGTGGGAACAATGGGTGATGTTGTGCCTGGTGACATTTCCCAGTAGATGTTCCTACCTCACCTGGGTTCATTCTGCAGTTGAATCTCAGATGGAAGGAAAATGACAAATAAAAATGGCTAGGGGGGATTTGAAGGAAATAATTGGTTGGTGAGAAGGATCTTTTTGCTCTCCTGTCTCCCATATTAATGTAACATGTAATTATTTCTTGTGGGTGGCTGCTAGGCTCATGTTTGCACATAACACTAAGCTAAACCATAGCTAAGCATGAACAATCTAGTGTACAAAGTGAAAATAATGGCTTGTTCACTCCTTCCCTGATCTTGTTGCTGCTGCAGTTTCCATAGCTAAACCATGATCTGGCTTAGTGTTATGTGCAAAATTAGGCATGTGGGTTCAAATTTAATTTAAATTTGTTCTAGTGTTTTAACTTTTGCAGGTTTTAAAGTATGTGCATTTTTCTCAATCTTACTGTTTTACATTCTTCTAAATCACTTTGAGGTTTTTGCAGTTTAACAATAAGCCAGTTTATTGAATCTTATCCCCGTAATTCTTAATTTGACTTGAAGATGAGTGGGAAATCCAGAATTCCCTGAAATGACTTTGCTTTACATAATAATCTCCTGGAGAGATTGGGGCTTCAGCATACACCTCTACTACTTCTAAAAGTGAGAAAACCCTTTGACAACATGTGGGGAGGATATATAACTATCCCATTTTTAATAGCAACACTGGGAATGTGCAAAGACATTATTGCATGAGCAAACACTTGAGCTTCAGGATAGCTCTCAAGTGGATTTCTGCGGTAAGCGCAGTTTGACCTTCTCCAGATTTTGATTACACAAAGTGGGTGGCGAACAGCCTACTCTAATTTTGGGAAGAAAGGAATTTCCAGAGCATATCAGCACTGGCTTCCTCCTGATGTCCACTCCCCTTAAGCCATGGGTAGGCAAACTAAGGCCCAGGGGCCGGATCTGGCCCAATCGCCTTCTAAATCTGGCCTGCAGACGGTCTGGGAATCAGCGTGTTTTTACATGAGCAGAATGTGTCCTTTTATTTAAAATGCATCTCTGGGTTATTTGTGGGGCCTGGCTGGTGTTTTTGCATGAGCAGAATGTGTCCTTTTATTTAAAATGCATCTCTGGGTTATTTGTGGGGCATAGAGTTTTTTGTTCATATTTTTTCCCCTTCAAAATATATTCCGGCCCCCCACAAGGTCTGAGGGACGGTGGACCGGCCCTCGGCTGAAAAAGTTTGCTGACCCCTTCCCTAAGCATTGTGTAAGGCTGAATGGCTCAGTACAGTCACTTTAAATTTGGCATTTCAGCATGGAATTCAGCATGCTGAGATTCTTGGCTTTCAATTTCAAAAGCAAATTTCTAGGTTTGAAGGCGAGATTAAAAGTGTGCAGGGAAATGCCTGGTAGAACCTTAGAAGCCAGGTGAGGGCTGAGCAGCCTCTCTGGTGTTCATGAACAGACCTTCAATACCCTGCATGACTGTTTGCTTTTTACTATGACTGGCAAAAGCAATATAAATTATGCAAAGTGATCAAATGTATACAAATTCACCTTTTTGAGGCACAAGACTTTGATTGTAATTTAAAAATAAAGTGAACATCCCTCTCAATATAGTGAATAGCGCTCTTCTACCTGCCATCCTTATGTCTTGCCTGCCGTCTGTAAACGATAAGTTGTGGGAAGTAAATAATGTATAGACCGGGCATTGAGCATAATATGCTATTAGGTTATTTGAAGTACAACTAGCTGAAAACTGAATAACAGTAGCAAAAATATTAATTGCCACCGAAAGGTGCGCACAGAAAATTCTCACGGAAAAAGCTGGTTTAACAAAACACAATGTGATTCTGTGGTGTCCAGACTTCCCAAATGTGCACAGTTATTTGTATTTGAAACATTCTGGTCAACCTATATTACAGAGGTACTTCGGGTTAAGTACTTAATTCTTTCCGGAGTGTTCTTAACCTGAAAGTGTTCTTAACCTGAAGCACCACTTTAGCTAATGGGGTCTCCTGCTGCTGCCGTGCCCCCGGAGCACGATTGCTGTTCTCACCCTGAAGCAAAGGTACTATTTCTGGGTTAGCGGAGTCTGTAACCTGAAGCGTATGTAACCTGAAGCGTATGTAACCTGAAGCGTATGTAACCCGAGGTACCACTGTAGCTATAAAAAACATATAGTTAATTTGTAATTGTTTTGGAGCTTTCTCACTTCTGGAGTAATTACATCATAAGAAAATAGAACATAAATTATATTTTTATATATTGCAATAGATTAAAATCAATTAAAATATTAAAATTACCTTGCAGATATAAGCAATCCCTGATTTGCTTGAGGCTTGCATGGCGGTGGAGCGTGCATAAGCCCCCTATGCCCCATTACACCGTGCCTCCATTACTCCCCCTTTCCGGCCACTTTCAGGTCGCCCTAATGCACATGTGTACAGTCACACATCAGCTGGATGTGAGTAAATCAGTCGATGCCTGATTTTTGTGTGTGTGTGTTTGTATATTGTTAAATAAGTATAAAAAGTGTAGTATAATAACTTTTTTTCAGGTGATGAATGTAAACATATGTATCCATTCCATTGGTTTGGGGTTTCTACCATGTGTGCATACATCTTTAAAAGCTGCATCATATACTTTTGCAGTGTGTGCAGAAGTACTTGAATTCTTACTTTTTAGGGTAGAACTCGTTTTCATTTTTCTAAAAAACCCCAAATCTAAGGTGGTCATTCTCCACTAGCATATTTCCTCTTATGAGCATTTCTGCAGGCCTTTGATTTTAAGCCTGTGCACAGGCCTTGTGCTGTTCTTAATTTATATACAGGCCCTAGATCTTGAGGGGCTGTACTTTTGCAGGCTTGCATGTCTCTAGAAGTGCTGGGTACACAGAGGCAAGCTTTAGTAGAATGAGCCATGCTTCTAGTCACCCATACGGTGGCATTTATGTATTTAAATGCCTTCCAGATGCTCCTTGGTCCTACAGGGAAGTAGGGGCATCTGTTTTGAAAGTTTACATCAAAGCCTCCTGATGAAACCTGGGCATAGACCTGGGATATATTTATGTCTTATGCTTTTGTTGTACATTTTTAAAGTAATTGTTTGTTTAGTGTTCTTGTGAGCTGCTTTATTTGTGGGCATTATTTGGAAAAGCAACATCTAAATAAACTTGATGATTGTAGGTGTGATCAGTTCAATCCGTTGATCAGGGTCACTGTTGGATTATGCTGGAATGCAGAAATCTGTGAGGGAAGAGGGAAAGAGACAGTAATAATGCAACCACCATTTTTTATTCAGACACATATAGTTGCAAGATGACCCGGGATCAAGCTCGACTTTAGTCACAGACTCAGTGAGTGATACTGAAACACTTGTGTGTTCATAGATTTGCCCATTGGATATATTTGGAGACAACCCTATGGTCACAATTGTGCTCACTTACTATCCTTACTAGTTTCCACTTATATGTACTGAGGACATGATTCAGCACTGGAGGCGCATCAGTGGGGGCAGTTTTAAGTGATGTTGATGTGCGATTTCCCCACTACACATTGTTTGTGCATCTACAGTAGGGATGTCGAACCTGTGGCCCTCCAGATGATGTTGGAGTTCAGTTTCCATCAGCCCAGACAGCACAACCAATTCACAGATATGACGGGCAACATCTGAAGGGACATAAATTCCCCACCTGTATTTTTAGAGGGATAGCCTCTTACATTTCCACTAGTAAAAAAGGGGTGGGCTGGGAAGCTTTCATGTAGATGTACCTTTAAAATTAGAATAGCGCCTTCAGTATAAAGGCGAAACTCTTCACAATTTAAACATTCTGGGTAAATGGTGATTTATAGCTATCAAATGTCAGTGAAATTGTTAGCATGCTCTGACATTCTGGAAGCATAAGGTGAATTTGGAATTTGGATTTGGTACTTATCTCCCCTACAATGTATGGGCCCATGGAGAAGGTTCTGTTCTAAGTTCAGGTGATGTAACCGTGAGCTCCAACAGGTGCGGCAAGTATCTAACAGGAGCAAACTTTGGGTCCTGTATATACACAGAAAAGATGGCAAATGTTCCCTAAGAGTCAAAAGCTCAGGAGCTAGTGGCCTGTCATTTAATGTTATTCAGATGCAATTAGGTAGCCCAAGAAGACAAAGTAGTGTTTACATGACGTCATGAAGTCAATAGAATGCACATATTCTTGCTCACTTTCCTTACTGGCATGCTAGCTAGCCATTTCACCAAAGTAACAAGCTACCCATTGTTAGCTACTTTCTGCAGGCCTGGGATTCCAGTGTACAGTGGTACCTCAGGTTAAGTACTTAATTCATTCCGGAGGTCCGTTCTTAACCTGAAACTGTTCTTAACCTGGAGCACCACTTTAGCTAATGGGGCCTTCTGCTGCTGCCGCGCCGCCGGAGCACAATTTCTGTTCTCATCCTGAAGCAAAGTTCCTAACCTGAAGCACTATTTCTGGGTTAGTGGAGTCTGTAACCTGAAGCGTATGTAACCTGAGCTACCACTGTATGCTGTGGGGTTATTGTGATTGAGTAAATAATGTAGCACTTCCAAGGTTTTATTTATTTGGCCAAGAGTAAATATTCTCAAAGCAGACAACAGTGAAATACAACACAGTACAACAAAATCATCAATAAAACCAGTAACCATGCTAATGCAACAATATCCAGCCCCTTACAGCTACAACAAAAACCACCAGCAGAATAATAATAATAAATAAAAAGATAGAAAAAAGCAGTTCAAAACATGTGAGTCTTTAGCTGGCGTCAAAGAGGCATTGGGTGGTTTTTAGTTTGCATTGTGCTATACAGTACTATAATTCATGGTTTTTTCATTGTGTTTATATTTTTATTTTCACTTACTCTTGTGTTTTTGATCGGAGGAGGTCTAAGAATGCAGCGCATAAGAACAATATGTTTCATAGTAACAGATGTTAGTTGCTTTCCTTTTTTTATTTATGATTATGTCTTATTAATTACCAGAATTGGCAAGCTCAGCGTGTTGGCTCTAATCAATTTTTCTTTTTTCTTCAGTGCCGAGTTAAAGCTTTTGGAAGAAGCTGCTGTCTCGGTCTGCAAGTCTTTAGGTAAGAGGCTATTTTGATTATGGCATTTATTTCCATGTTCTTCGTGCTGTCAATGTTCCTAGTAAATCGCACTGCTCTATATAAACCTTTATATCTGTGGTGCATTTAATATCTCCCATCTGTGCTCTGTACATGGGTTTTTAAAAACCTCTCTTCACTCCCAAGGATATATGAAGACATATTGTGCCCGCATGTGCTGTTTGAACATAAAGTTTTCACAGGTTTTTGCTTTATTTTGTGTTCTGTCACAGGAAGTGGCTTGGGTACAGCTTTATTAAGATGTAGTAGAACAGGTTGTTTTTCATCCCTTTTTTTAAAAAAGAAAAGGATTTTAAAGCACTGTTTTCAAAGGAGAATATGTGTGGGAGATAAAACAGAGGCGGAATACATAAAATTTGCAATCAGTGTTAGCTGCCTTTTTTGAAATTCTGATGTTTGATCCTATCTAGAACATCTTTTGAATTTAAGAAGTGTCTTGATCAGTCAGAGGAAGGCATACTGGAAATCTTAATTATGAATTTTGAAATTTCTGTCCTGCCACATGGCTTCAAAAAGCTCTTAGACTGGCTTATAATATGGATTCTGTTTAACCGTCATGGCCACTAGCTGGACATGGCAGAACTGGATATTATGGGAGACTGGATATGGCAGAACTGGAACTGGATATTATGGGAGACTGGACATGGCAGAACTGGATATTTTGGGAGATATTAAAGTGGTTGTAACCTGTCCAAATTTTACCTGCAGTTCATAAATTTAACATATTGATGATGATAAAGATGATAAATGTTACAGCTGGGGTAGGGACAACAATTAAGTAAGAAATGCTGGTTTAACTTTGTGCCTCTGTGCTGTCTCACATATAGATTCTGTGGAAACTTCTAAATTTGGGCTAGATTTAGACGAACGGCCTGTAGCACCCTCCGTGCGTTTGCATAAAGTGGTGTGGTGCTCTGCTTCCACTTAGTACAAATCTTGAAGCATCTCTTTTCATAGGCACCATTTATGCTCCCTAATATCTAGTTCCATGAAGCCATTGAAGAACACTTAACAATTTGAATTCTATAGAATTTTATGAATACTTGTGGGAGGCATATGTGGGAGGCTACTCCTGGAAGTTATGCCATGATCACGTTACATGGGCTCTCCAAAAAGGTTGCCCCAAAGGCCTGTCTTGGCCCTGATCTCCAACTCATGGCATGGCCCCCTTGTTTGCTTACACTTCAGATACTGGATTTTGCCCCTATGCAATTTGATTCTGAGCACATTCGTTAGGAAGTAGGTGCCACTGGGTTCAGTTTGGCTCATTCCTAGGTCAAGTAAGTGTACATAGGATCACAGCTGTAATGTTTGAACCAGAAGTGTAACCTGTACAATTCTTCCTCCTAGTGGAGAATAATCCTCGAACAGGAAATCTAACAGCGCTGATTAAAGTCTTCCTTTCTAGAACCAAAGAGTTAAAAATTTCAGCAGAATGTCAAAAGTAAGTGCAGCATGTCTGTGGGTTTTGTTCACCTTTGCTTCACCAGCCTGAGTACGCACTAGGGAGCCAGCTGCTAAATTTTATTGTACTCAGAAATCAGCAATGTGGCTGGCATGCTAACAATCCTGGGTGCATAGCTAACTGCAAGTCTGGTTTTGAGTAATTCTGATAAACTGAAACTCTCATGTCAATAAATATTGTACGCTGTGGGTTCTGAGACCTTGTAGACAACAGCCCTGGCTAAATAAATCATGTCCCATTCAGACCTACACAATTGTAAAATGAAGGAAGATAGATTGGTAGAAAGTTATTCCCCTTTTATCCATGAGTGTGCAGAATCATGGAATCTTCCTAATAGGTAGATTTTTCAGAAAGAAAAAGGCCTTCTGACAAATAAGGGATTTCCCCCATTGTGAATAGTTAGCTGAAAGTAGATTTGTTATATAGGTATCACACATCTATACCAGTTTTGAAGAATTCAAAAAATGGGAGATCTGAATAGCACACAGACTATTTTTCTGCACAGATAGAGCAGACCTTGATAGGGTAATCAAGGAATCCGCAATCTACATTTCAGTCTGTGCTAGAAATAGTCTGGGAGCTGTTCAGATTTCCCATTACATTAGGGATCCCTGTCTCATGTTTATAGTGGGTTTATTATGAAATTTCACCAGAGTACTGTATCTTGATTTATGACCGTTTCTCACTTGCATGTCACTTTAAACCATAGTTAAACTAAACTCTGGTTTAAATGTGAACAGGTACACTGCTGAAATGGTGGGCCCTTTGCTCTTCCCCTACTCCTGCTGGGAAACCAGCCACGTTCTAGCTTAGTGTTGTCTCTGAACCCAGACTTGTGGTTTGTTTCTTGCCAGACAAACCATGAGTGGTAAGCAAGAATGAAGTTGTTTGGAGAGAAACAAGAAATGAGCCCAGTTTTGGACGTAATGCTGAGCCAGACTTAGTTCCTGGCAGTGCAGAAGCAGCAGGAGTGGTGCAGCAGTGAAGCACCTGCGATTTCAGCAGCTTGCATGAAAAGGCTGCATTTGAATGTGATGTGCATACCAAACCAATTAAGTTTTGCCCTCTGTTTTTTTGGTCTCCCTTCAGCAGGTCACGCTAACTAGTTTGCAATGCATCCTGACATCAGTAGCTGAAAAGGTCAGACAGTCGTTTTGCATTGTGTAACTAGCCCATGGCGCTGCCTTCTGTTTTTATTGGCTGCTGTCTGGCTCAGTCTGCTGGCAAGGCCCATGAAGTTGAGCAACACAACATGGTTGCCGACATAATGGTAGATTGTAGAATGTAGGTTGCTTGAACGATATCCACCTCAACTTTATGCAAACTTCTTCCTATGAGTACTATGTGTCTGTAACATCAATAGAAGCTGAGGTTACACTCAGGGAGATATTTTGGGGTTGCAGATATAGTCAGCAAGGTATCCTGTGCACTAGATGTCTTTAATCTGATTTCCAGTTAAACTGCTTTCATGTCTTATAATTGTGGGGATGAGGTATAATAATGTTGGAAAGCAGCGGTGTCTTAACAGACTTTGCTGCTTGTTGCACAAGAAATATTTGCTTGCATAAGGTTGTATTAATCCTTACACTCTGTGTACCCCTTACACAGAGTAGTGCTGTCCCAATTTTTGCTGAGGGTGGGGAAGGGGAGACAATAAAAATGGCTTCCCAATGCTTCTTTCTTACATTTATAGTCTGTGACTCAAAATTCCTTGGAGCTTAGTGTTTAAGATAATGATTTAGCAATTATTTTATGTGCGTGTTTTTTCCATCTACAATGTAGCAATCGCTTCTAATGTTGTGCCACCAGCTGTCTGGTTTGCAAAATAAACATTTGTTTTTCAGCTTAAGTGATTATTTTTAGGAGTATTTACAAACCAGCTTGATGAAGCTTTGCAGTTAAACCTCAATTTGTCTTAAATCCTGGGCATTATCTCTTGAATACACTACATTAGGATAGGATAGAAAATGTGAAATTCCATTTCCCCCGTTTTCTCCAACAAAATGGAATTTCTTGCATTGCTGAAAAGTGCTTCATTCTAACATTTCATTATGCAACTGGTGTAGAGATTTTTATTTTGAGCAGAAGGGAAGAAGTTCAAGGTACAGACATATCTAGAAACTAAATAGGACAGGAAAGACCTGAGACCGAACCGAACTCATGTTATATACAATAGTGATTCTTAGTATTAATACTATTATTCTTCGTGTCTGTTCAAATATATCTATCACCCTTTTATTGCATATTTTTGGCTCACACAATACCTTAGTTTTAATTCATACAAGGTGGCCTACAGGAGCAGTCCTTGGCTTGCTGTAAAGCAGTTCTTATAACCAGAATTCTTGATGTGTTTGAGGTATGTACCATTGAATCTTCTGTTTCTCTTTCAGCCACCTCTTTATCTGGCAGACTCACAATGCACTGTTCATTATTTGCTGCTTGCTCAAAGTGTTGATCTGTCAAATGTCAGAAGAGGAGTTGCAAGTTCATTTCACCTACGAGGAAAAAACACCAGGCTCTTATGGTAAATGTTTAACAATTTTAAGGGAACAAATGGCGTCTCGCATATGCTGAAGACTTCTGTTAAAATCTGTCATAAAATATGTCACAACATAGTAGATGTTGGGAAGATAAGATGGTGGACTTTGCAGAAGATAGCCATCTGTGTTTTTCTAGAATATATAGTAAAGCTTACAGGAAGGGGATGGAAGAGAGTGACAACTTGGACTGAAATAGCTGCAGAGCCTTGTGAAAACTTTAATTACATGGTAGAAACCTGGCTGCATGAAATACCTACTTCTAACTTAGACAAAGTTATAAACATTACATCATAATATGGGAAGATGGGGCTGCAGGGGCCTCTCCATCTTGTTAGCTGGGAGATCAGCTCCATCAACCTTCTCTCCTTGAGCTTTTTCCATTCCACCTGGTCATTACAATAACTTTTGCAACTAAGAAACGATGTCAAGTACTGTGTGCTTTTTTCATCCTTTCTCCCAGTCTCCCTTTTTTGCTACCAAGAGCCACAGTTGATCTGGAACTCTGCACATGCTCAAGGTCTTGCCCTATGAGTATGTGCTTGGTATGTCTTTGCTCTGAACAAAAGGCATGGTGTTAGTGCAAACCAAGAATAAGTTAAGCTGAAGCCTGGTATCGTTTTATTTGGGTAAGCCACAGTTGTTACCACCAAGATCCTCCCCAGGGTGGCTGCTGAAGAGGGGAATAACTGATATGTGCAATGAATCATATATGGGTACACTTAATTTGTCCCCTGGAACCAGTGTTGTATCTAATGCAGGTACACCTCTAATTTGGTCGTTAGTTGTTTCTTGTGAGTAAAACAGAGTAACTAAGGTGAGGACCCTTGTTTGCATTTCCTGAGAAATGCAAGCCCAATTTCTGCAGCAGGCGTAGTAAGACCTCTTAAAGCATGATCTGATTGGCTGAGGCTCCTTTCATTATTCTGTGACAAATTAGTAATGGGAAAACGTAATTGTTATGGCTAATATCAATTCTCTCACTCTCTTTTGTCATATTCCTTCTACCCAGCCCTGACCTTAACGAGGTTCCCCTCTATGTCAGAGCCACGTTTGTTAGGATGTCCCTTTCCTAGAATTGTGAACACCTTAGTCCCTGACTTGTTCAGTCTTATGGGTTTGACGCTGGCCAGGCTGCTGCATGTCACTCTTTTCCAAGTTTGCTCCAACCCTGTCGTTCAGGGTTTTTCTTTTCATAACTATGCCTTTCACCCCCTTTGCTTCCTCTTTTCATTCCTTGTCTCTAAGCAGTGCTTGTTCTTTCCAAGGTAATTCTGTTCCTTGCAATAACATTTGTGGTGGGCAGTTATGTCCAGGAAGGATCCTTAAATTAGTAGTTCTATGCACACAAGTGTAAGATGACACATGTATGTGTGTGAGAGCTATGAGCAGATCTGAGAACGTTTTACTTGTCTTACCTTTAAGATTCTATGCCTGTGGGTAAAGCCTTGTCTTAATACAGGCTTAATAAGACAGGGCCACTCTGGAAGCCCATTTTTGGCTTAAGAGCAGGGGAAAACACTGTAAACGCTTCTGGTGGCATAATCTGTGATATTACAAAAGCTCTACGACTACGTAATGTAGCTCAAGGCATTATATAGAAGTTACGAGAAAAAATGGCAACAGAAGGTAGGTTCTTACAATCCACGTACAACTTCCTGGTCTCTCCCCAACTGTGTGAAATTCAAAATCTCTGGAACTGTTGCCCGAGTAGCAGCCAGATTAGCTTTGTGGGACCAGATATGCACAAAACTGAATTCTGCCACCAGCAGCTCTGTCATATGGAACACTTTTCTAGGGGGAAAGGTTCTAAGAGCCACCTTTCTCAGAATTGTCTCTAGTTTCTAGTAGAGCCCAACATTCCTTACACATTAAGGGGAGAAAAAATAAACAGAGAATGATGCAGGATGCCAGATGAGGTCTCTCTTCTAACTTCCTTTGCTTGATGAAGTGCAGTGTCATCAATATTTAATATTATTTTAAAGTATTTTTAACCTGTTCTGAAGCTAAAAAATCTAAGCTAAGATAGTCCCTGCCCTCAGACTTATAGTCAAAAATAATTGACACATAAGGGGAAAGGGATGAGAAGGGAAGAGAGCAGGAAAACAACTCAGATACTGATTTTTACAGTTCTTATAATTTACCAGCTGAAATAGAAAGTTCATGTAGCCTGATGGAATGACTGCTACTTGGTGAAAGTTGGGGGATGACTTATGCAGCTGGTCTCAGTAGAGGTAAGAAGTCTGGGTATAGATTGGGGTAGAGAACCTGTGGTCTTCCTAGTCCCATCAGCCCCAGCCATCATGGACTATGGTCATGGATGATGAAAGTTCAAGTCCAGGAAACATCTGGCGGGCTACAAGTTCCCCATCCCTGGGCTATGGGCCGCATGTTATTTTTGAATAGGGAAAAACGTTTACAAGTATGTAAGCAGAATATATTGGAAACTAAGATTCCTACGGTATGTAGCAAATCTTCAAATTATGCATTGAATTCTCAAAGAGCAGCTGTTTGGATACCTCAAGCTTCTGGAACAGTTAAGCTCTCAGCTCTCTGTCCTCCCATAAAACTCAGTGTAACTTTCTCTGCCCCACATGCTAGTTCTGAGTGTTCAGTATAATATTCCAAAGGTGAAAGACAGCTTGGGCATTAAGTAAAGCACTACTAGTCATTAAGGAACATTAATGTTCTTTTATCAAGACCCTGACTGCACATTAGTATGTCAGACAAAACCTTAGAGCTGGTCCCATTCACGCTAATGAAGACAGCAAAATTTTTAGCAGTATGTTGGTTGAAGAAAGTGGCATTTAATTGCTTTGTTTAATAGACAGCATGACATCTTTAAAAAAGAAGGTGCTTGTGTGTGGTCTTGTTGGTTAGGAGCAGGGAACCAGAAGCCAGGAAATTGGAGTTCCTTCTTGGTGGTGATCTCTGCTTCACTGTGATCTTCTGCCAGCTGATTGTTTCCTGCTTTGGTTTACCCCTCTATAAAACTGAGATAATTTCCTCATTTGGAATGCTGAGACTTTAATGATGATGGCACATGATGTCCCTTTGTGCCAGTTCTATGAACTCGTGGTTTATAAAATTATCTCAAAACATATGTATATTTGTGGATGCAAATGACTGACATGTCCCCAAGTAAACATAATGGAAGTGGGGGAAGATTCTTGTTGCCTTTGGACCCTATGAAAGCAATTACATTTTAAAGTCTTTGCTTAATGACTGTATTTCAGAAAAAAACACTTCCCACTACTTATTTTCTCAGCTGCGCAATGCCGATAGTAATTTTGTGAGGAAGCACTAAATTGAAAGAATTGTTAATTGTGCCTCAGTTGGCCTGTTTTGCCCATTAAGGTAACTAAACTTGGTAGTCTTTAACCTTTTGAGATCCAATGCCTTTAATCCCAAACAGAAACATAGGACCCACTTTAAATTTTGCCTTGCATATGTTGCTTCTTTCTTTCTTTGTTTGTTTCTTTCTTTCTTTCTTTCTTTCTTTCTTTCTTTCTTTCTTTCTTTCTTTCTTTCTTTCTTTCTTTCCCCCCCTCTCTCTTTCTCTCTTTCTCCCTGTTTTTCTTCTATTTATTGTTGACTTTCACTTCCTTTCTCTCATGCCATCTTTCTCTTACAAAATCTTAAGCAACAATGACAACCACAAGAAAGGGGCAACGATGCCACTGCTGCAACACATCTTTGGTTGGGGCTTGACTGCCAGTAGATGAATGAATGAATTGATCTATCTACAAATACAGTGCAGTTCAGAAAACTTAGAGTGAAAATCACACTTTTATCTCTTGAATGCCAATTTTTATTTTCTGCTTGCCCTCTCATTTCTCTTGAAATGCTCAAATGATGCTCAGCTGAGGCAGGAGACATCTCTGCTATATATCTTAAAAGTTAGATGAGCTTCTCATGCCGCTCTAGATCTGTGGTTCTCCGTCTAGTAGAGTGCTGGGATTCAAAACATGAAACCAATACAGAACACAGCCCCAAAAAGCCTTAATATCTGTATAGCTTGAAACTTTTAAAAAATTGTATGTAAGTATTACAGTATTTAAGTCTGAAGAATTAAGCATAAATAATTATTGAGAACTAATGTGAACCAGTGACCAGAGTGTTGATCTTGTAGATCAGAGTTTGAGGATGAGTTCAGCTGCTCCCATAGACAAGTTTGGATTTGGGCAAGTTAGGCTAGATTTCCTATTTTGTAGACTAGGAATAAAAATCACCTGCTTTGGGTAGTTGTGAAAGACAAGACACACAAGGGATTGCCGAATTGATCTGTCTTCTCAGTCTCTTCATTTCACCCCTCTTCTTTCCCCTCTCCTGTTCTTCTGTCTGCCTGTCCATCAGTTCCTTCCATTCTTTCATTGAGACATAATTCTACTGAAACACAGGATTCTAACCACCTTCCAGAGAAGCTAGAACTGCTGTCCTTTTAGTTTGTTCCCAGTAGTAAGAGTGAAAATCTGAAGGCTCAGTTTAATTTTGTACGAATTTCACAAGAAGCCCCCTCCCCCAAGATTTCAACATTACATTCTGGATTTTTTAAAGGCTTTTCATGAGGGGTACAGTGAGTTTGAACTTCAGTAAATGGGAATCAGGATGAAAATTACGAATTTTCTCTTTTTTTTTTTTTTTGTAAGAATTTTTATTGGTTTTACAGAATAATTTTAAACAATACAAACAAATAAAAAAAGACATACAAACATGTAAAATTTCATAACCTTTTTTTCATGTCCCTCTCTTCTCGGACTCCCCCAAACCTCCCCTTCCTACATCCCAATTTCCAAAATTTATTTCAGCAAATTCTAATTAATTTTATCAAATATATTTTTTCTTATTCTTTTCTTCAACTTAATCTTATGTCACTGTAATCTCCTTTTCTTTCTCCAAACCTCGACATTTTAACATTCCTCAATTTTATAATAGTTCTTAAGGTAAATTTTAAATTTCTTCCAATCTTCTTCCGCCGTCTCTTTCCCCTGCTCACGGATTCTGCCAGTCATCTCAGCCAGTGTCATATAGTCTATTACCTTCATCTGCCACTCTTCCAAGGTGGGTAATTCTTCTGTCTTCCAATACTTTGCGATGAGTATTCTTGCTGCTGTCGTAGCATACATAAAGAAATTTCTATCTTTCTTTGACACCAATTGGCCGACAATGCCCAAGAGAAAGGCCTCTGGTTTCTTAGGAAAAGTACATTTAAGTACCTTTTTCATTTCATTATATATCATTTCCCAGAAAGCCTTAATCTTCGGGCACGTCCACCAAAGATGATAAAAAGTACCTTCCGTTTCTTTACACTTCCAACACTTATTATCAGGCAAATGATAAATTTTTGCTAGCTTGACTGGGGTCATGTACCACCTATAGATCATTTTCATAATATTTTCCTTTAAGGCATTACATGCCGTAAATTTTATACCAGTGTTCCACAACCATTCCCAGTCAGCAAACATAATGTTATGACCAATGTCCTGTGCCCACTTAATCATAGCTGATTTAACTATTTCATCTTGTGTATTCCATTTCAGCAGCAGATTATACATTTTTGACAAATTCTTAGTATTGGATTCTAACAGTTCAATTTCTAATTTTGATTTCTCCACCTGGAATCCAATTTTCCTGTCTTGTTTATGTACCTCCATTATTTGATAATAATGGAGCCAATCTCGAACCTTGGGTTTCAATTTCTCATAGCTCTGTAACTTCAATTTATCTCCATCTTGTTCCAAAATTTCCCAATACTTTAGCCATTCAGCTTCCATATTAAGCTTTTTCAGCGCTGTAGCCTCTAAAGGTGACAACCATCTAGGGGTTTTACTTTCCAACAAATCTTTATATCTTATCCAAACGTTATATAATGCTTTCCTGACAATATGGTTTTTAAAGGCCCTATGCACCTTAATTTTATCATACCATAGATATGCATGCCAACCAAATGTATTATTAAAACCTTCTAAGTCCAAGATATCTGTATTCTCGAGGAGCATCCATTCTTTCAGCCAGCAAAATGCTGCTGCTTCATAATACAGTTTTAAGTCCGGCAGAGCAAACCCCCCTCTTTCTTTTGCATCCGTCAGTATTTTAAATTTTATTCTGGGCTTTTTGCCCTGCCAGACAAATTTCGAGATATCCTTCTGCCACCTCTTGAAACAATCTATCTTGTCCAGAATTTGTAATGTTTGGAACAAAAATAACATTCTAGGCAATACATTCATCTTAATAGCTGCAATTCGGCCTAACATTGACAATCTCAAATTTGACCATATTTCTAGATCTTTTTTAATTTCCGACCAACATTTTTCATAATTGTCTTTATACAAGTTCGAATTCTTAGATGTCAAATAGACCCCTAGGTATTTCACCTTCTTTACCACTGTCAAACCTGTTTCATTCTGGAACTTCTCCCTTTCCATGACTGTCAAATTTTTTTCCAAAACTTTAGTCTTTTGTTTATTCAATTTAAATCCGGCCACCTGACCAAATTCTTGAATTAGCTCCAACACCCTTTTTGTACTAGTGTCTGGCTCTTGTAAAGTAAGTACTAAATCATCTGCAAAGGCCCTTAACTTGTAATGTTTGGCTCCGACCTGTACACCTTTAACCTGCTGGTCATCTCTAATCATATTAAGCAACACCTCCAGAACAGAAATAAAAAGTAAAGGGGAAATTGGGCACCCCTGTCGTGTCCCTTTTTCTATTTTAAATTCTTCAGTTATCACATTATTTACAATCAACTTAGCCTTTTGTTCAGCGTATATGGCACCCATACCATTCTCAAATCCTTGGCCTACCCCCATCCCATGAAGATTCTTTTTCATAAAACTCCAAGAAATATTGTCAAAGGCTTTCTCCGCGTCCACAAAGATCAGAACTGCTTTAGTGTTTATATTCACCTCTAATAATTCCAAAATGTCTATTATGTTCCTCACATTATCTGATAAATGCCTTTTTGGGAGAAAGCCTGCTTGGTCCTTATGAATCTTCTCCATCAACACTCTTTTCAATCTTTTTGCCAGAATGTCTGCAAAAATTTTATAATCCACATTAAGTAATGATATTGGGCGGTAGTTCTTAAGTTGAGTCTTTTCAGTCTCTGTCTTTGGTATGAGTGTAATATACGCTTCTTTCCACGATTCTGGTGCCCTTTTCCCCTCCAAGATCTCATTACAGACTTCCTTTAATGGTTGTACCAACCACTCCTTCAAAGCTTTATAGTATCTGGAAGTCAGTCCATCTGGTCCTGGAGATTTGCCCAGTTGCATATTTTGAATGGCACTCTCTATCTCTTGATCTGTTATTCTCTGGTTTAGATCCACCTTACTTTGGTAAGAGATTTTTTGTAGTCCATACTTTTTAAGGAATTCGTCTATATCTTCTTCCTTCTGCGGTCCTTGTGAATATAGCTTTTTAAAATAACTCAAAAAACAGTTTCTTATCTTGTTAGGTTTAGAAATATTCTTTCCATCCACTTCTAGACTTGTAACTGTATTTAGTTTCTGTCTTTTCTTCAGTTGCCAAGCCAGAAGCTTACCACATTTATCTGCTGATTCAAAAGTCTTTTGTCTCATTTGTTTTATCTTCCATTCAATCTCTTGATTCATCAATTCCATATATTGTGTCTGGTATAACTTAATCTCTCTCAGAATCTCCTGGGACTTTGGTTTTGATCTCAATTTCTTCTCTCCTTCTTTTATCTTTTCCAAGATCTTATCCTTCTTCTCATTTTGCTTTCTCTTTTTTACTGAATTTTGTTGAATTAAAAATCCTCGCATCACTGCTTTGCTTGCGTCCCATATCACTCTTTTTTCTACATCAGTTTTTAGATTTATTTCAAAATAGTCCTTTAAAGTTTTTTGGGCCTTTCTATGGATCTCCTCGTCTCGAAATAGGTTGTCATTCATCCTCCATCTGAATTGACCAGTTACTGTAAATTTCATCTCCATCTTCACGGCGTTATGGTCGGAGCAAGTCTTTGGACAGATTTCCACTTTCTTAATCTTTGGAGCCAACCCACTAGTAATCCAAATTTGATCGATTCTGGTCCAGGTCATCATTGCTTCAGAGAAGAAGGTTCCCTCTCTCTCGAGAGGGTTCCTTGTTCTCCATATATCAATCAAGTCCATATTTTCAGTCATTTCAAAGAAAGTCTTTGGTAGTCTCCCATCTCTGGTAATTACCTGTCTTTGTGCTTTATCCATATTTGTAGATACCACTCCGTTCATATCTCCCATCATAATTAATTTGTAATCCAAATAGTCCAACAATGTCTCATGCAGCTTCTTAAAAAATTCTGACTTCCCTTCATTAGGTGCATAGATCCCTAGTATCAAAAATTTTTCACCTTGAATTTGCACTTCAATTGCCAAATATCTTCCTTGTTCATCTTTAAATATAAACTTTGGGGAAAATTTTTCTTTTGCATAGATTACCACTCCTCTTTTCTTAACTTTATCCGATGAAATAAATTCTTGGCCTAATCTCTTATTGACGAGTAATTTCCTATGCAATCTTGTTATATGAGTTTCCTGTAAACAAATTATGTCCAACTGCTCTTTTTTCAATAAATGGAATATGTTTTTCCTCCTTCGCGGAAGATTGAGTCCATTACAATTCCAGCTTAGAAGTTGCAGGGCCATCCTGAAGCTATTTACCTCCTGTCGCTCCGAGTAGTTGTTCTTCTTCTGTCGGTGATTTCAGTCCAAACGTCAGGTTTAAAATGTCTGTTGCATCTTTCGTTTCTGATGTTATTTCCTCTCCGACTGTTCCTTTCAGAAGGTCTTCCCTGTAGTGATTTAAAAATTGATCTCGATCTTCTACTGATCTTATCCTTATTTTCCTACCTTTGAATTTGAAAGATAGGCCTTGCGGGAATTCCCACCTGAAAGGTACTTCGTTCTTCTTCAGCAATCCGACCAATTCTTTATAGTATGTTCTTGCGTCTAGAATTTCCTTTGGGATATCTTTAAAGATCTCCACAAAAGACTTTTCAATCTCGAGTGTTCTTTGAAAATGCAAGCTCAATATTTTTTCTCTTTCCTCTCTTGATCTTAATGTTATTAGGCAATCCCTTGGCTTCTTCCTGCCTTGTGCTCTTCCCAGTCTAAAAGCAGTGACTATTTTAATTTCTTCCTTCTCTAACTCCTGTTGCCAAAAATCAGAAAATTCTTTAGAAAGGAAGTTCGCCAAGTTGTCTCCTTCACTTTCAGGCACCGCTCGTAGTCTTAAGTTTCTACTTCTCCTCTCCAATTCAAGCATAGACAGGGCCAATGTATGATCTTCTAGCTTTTTGCAAACTGGTACAATTTTTTCCTGTGTAGCATCCGCCGAGACTTTAGCCTCATCAGCAGAGACTTTGGCTTCTTCTGCAATTTTACGTATATTAGCAGAGTCCTCTAATATTTTATTAATAGATTCTGTATTAGATGTCACCCTTTTCCCTAATTCATTCACACTTTGTGTATTCTGATCAAGTTTGATTGAGAGTTCTGTCAATTTTCTACTATTTTCCGCCCCCTGCTTTGTCAAAGATTCCAAAGACTCATTTATTTTAACCAAAGCTTGTGTTACAGGATCTGATGACATTGTTGTTCTTGTCTGACCAGTTGCAGCTGGTGCCACTGGGATGCCTGGGACTGAAATTCTTCGCTGTGAAGATTTTGTTTTGTATTGTCTCCCAGACCTGGTTGTTGTCTCTTCTGATGCACCACTCATGCCTAGCCAAGGTCACTCTCGCAGCTGTTAGTTGTTTTTCAAGGGAAATTTCCACTGCCTTAATAGTTACAGCCCAATTTGCAACAGTTATCAAAGTGTCCTCTAGGGGAACAAAGTTTCCAAAGCTACACAAAATGTCTTACAGTCCAAAATTCCCCTGAGGTTTCCCAATAGTCAATTGTAACAGTTCTTATA
Source organism: Podarcis pityusensis (assembly GCF_964106645.2). Taxonomy (NCBI): domain Eukaryota; kingdom Metazoa; phylum Chordata; class Lepidosauria; order Squamata; family Lacertidae; genus Podarcis; species Podarcis pityusensis. The sequence goes on along the minus strand of NC_138036.1, from coordinate 10,400,831 downwards.
TTTTCAGAGTTCAACAAACCAGTAATTTAATGTCTCTCCTGAGCTGAGTAGTTTGAAACAATGTAATAATCTAAGTGACAGCTCACTGACAGTTCTCTCTCTCCAGGTTCCTTTGCCCCGGCAGTCCGTTTCAGGGGTATTTGACACAGCGATAAAAAGTTTTAAAATCTTTTTCTGGCAGGTTCTAATTCCAAATTCCTCCCCCTTTTGCTCCTGCCTACCAAAAGGGGGAAAATTCACAGTTTATGTCTGGTTCTCTTCACTCTTTGCGATCTCTCAATGGTTGCAGCTTTTAATCCTTCTTTGCTTTATCCTTATGCAGTCCGGGAAAGGCTGACTTCCTTACTTTAACCAATCCCGTTTTCAGCCAAATTTCAAAAAGATAATTGTAAATCCCAATTAAGTCAGTCTTACTCACTGGTTTTACTTTGTAATCCAATTTTCAGGAAGGAATCGGCGCTCTCCGGCTATGGCGATGCGGCTTCGCTTTACAAGCTGGGTAGCGGCTCTCAGCACCGCTTCTCCCCCCGCTGCCGTTCCGGAGCCTTTAAAAAGGCTCCCTTGCGATTTCGGGGGGGCGCGATGGTGCCCACCGAGCCTCCTTGTTCACAGGCTTCCGCGCCTGTAATTTTTGAGGGTCCCCGCTTCGCCGTAGCGACAGGACCCGAACTTGTAAAGCAGACCCCCTCCGGAGCTCGGAGGGAAATCCGCCATTAACCGATGGCGCCGACCGGAAGTCGAAAATTACGAATTTTCTCTGAAGGAGGGAAAGCAGATCATTCTTATTCTTACTAGTAATTACATTTGTATACAGCCCTTCATCCAAAGACATAGCTGTCAACTTACAGATTTTAAAATAAGGGACCAGCAGCCAAAATAAGGGACCTGCAGCCTCACCTGTTCCAGGCACTCCAGTCTTCCTGTCCTCCTGCAGTCTGGTCAAACTCATGCTGGTAGCTTCAAGAACACTGTCCAACCAACTTTGTAACCAGAGGTTCAACTGAATAGAATCTGAATCACATGCACCACAAGGCCTATGCAGCCTCAACTTAAGATGGCTCCCCGGCCTAGCTTTGCACTGCAAAGTTTGCAGCAGCACGTGCAACAAGATGGCGTCCAGCATTCAAAAAACCCCTCAGTTTGCATTAACTAGCCACACACAAGGCATGCAAGCTCCACCCCCCGGTCGTTCTTAGACTTCTTATTGGGTGAACAACACAGCCAAGCAACACAGTTGGAGCCTCCCTCCTCCCTGGCCGGCAGGGAGGGAGGGAGGGAGGGAGAGGAGCTGCTTCCTTTGAAATTTAAGGGACATCATTTAAGGGACATTTAAGGGACATCCATCAATAAGGGACAGCAGCGGGACATGGCGCTGGAATAAGGGACTGTCCCTTCAAATAAGGGACACTTGACAGCTATGTCCAAAGATCACAGGGCAGATCACAACATAAAAATACAAAATGAGAACACAAAATAGATTGCTAGTATCAAAATATCCAGCAACAGTACTTTTCTTTGTTTTCTTTCAGGATCAGAATGTGAAGACCTTATGGAAGAGTTATTGTGCTGCCTCATTCAGCTAATTGTTGAGATTCCTCTTTTGTAAGTAAACTTCCTGATAAAAGTTACGGAATGTCTGTTTCAGTTGCCTTCTGAGAAGATATAGTAAAATAACCAGCTAACAGTTTGCCAATTTTATAATAGCTTTACAAAAATAAAAATAAATGGTGACATTTCTTTTGGACCAACTGCTGTTTGAAATGCCAGGAGCAATCTTTTGGGTATTGGTGAAGGTGTGGCAATAGGTCAGTGTTGGGCAGCATGGTACCCCCATACCCTGCAGATGATGTGGACTACAACTGCTCACCATATCCAGCTTCCTTGAATGGGACTGAAGCTGGTTGAATCTCCTTCATTGGGGTTTTTAAAGCAGAAGTTGGATGGCCATCTGTCATGGATGCTTTAGTTGAAATTCCTGCACTGCGGGGGATTGGACTAAAGAACCCTTGAAGTCCCTTCCAACTCTACAATTCTTTGATTCTATCTTGAGCACTACTTGATGCAAAGCAGTAGAAAAGTTTTTTAAACCTAGCTTGCATGCATATCAGAACTAGGACTGCTCTCTCTTTACTTATACTGCTCTGAGAAGTGCTTGCTACATGGCTATGGTTTATAAATACGTTTAATATAATTGCCATCCAGCCTTACTGGTTGTGGTTAAGCAACCCCTCAGAAGCCAGGAAACAAAAATACTGTATTTTTTGCTCTAGAAGACTCACTTTTTCCCTCCTAAAAAGTAAGGGGAAATGCGTGTGCGTCTTATGGAGCGAATGCAGGCTGTGCAGCTATCACAGAAGCCAGAACAGCAAGAGGGATTGCTGCTTTCACTGCGCAGCGATCCCTCTTGCTGTTCTGGCTTCTGAGATTCAGAATATTTTTTTTCCTTCAAAAACTAGGTGCGTCTTGTGGTCTGGTGCATCTTATAGAGCGAGAAATAAGGTAGTTGCCTTAACATTGGATTTCTAAAAAGGTTTAGCAAATAATAATGGAAGCTCAGAGATCTCCCCTGTTGCCACATCATTCTGTAGGCTCTCACCACCCACTCTGCCACAATCCTCTTTGCTTCCAGCTCTGTATCCACTTCCTGCCTCAGTTGTGCACATTGTTGGTACCTCCACACACTGTGTTTGTTTCTGCTTGCCGTGGGCGGAGGGGAGTGTTAAAAATATTTCAAAGTTGCATTGTTGCATTGCTTTCAAAGTTGCATTTTTCCTTTGCTTTCCTTTTGTACGTTCTTTATTCCAAATCTTTTGGTTTAAATTGTTTTTTTTTTCTTCTTCTATAGGTGGATTTGTTATGAGGCTATCTTAATTGGCCTTACATTTAGCTACCTCCTTATTTTTATGTATTTGTACTGTCCAGCCCTGAAAAATGTCAGCAGAACTTGTTTTCTGTCTCTTTTAGATTAGCCGTTGAAGTTCATTTTTCTCTGTTGGAGCCTTTTCATTTTTCACATTGCTGATTTCTTTTTCACTTGGAATGAGGTTAGCCATTTAGTATCCCGATAAAGGCCCAGCTGTTTTCTTTGGAAACCTCAATGTCATGAAACATGGTCCTGCCGTCATTATATTAATTCTTGGGCAGTTGCTGTCTAATGAATTTGTGGCATGATTTAGAGATTCTGATGATGCAAAGAGGTATTGTTGCTACTTCCTGGAACACTGATACTTCTGTCTCGGGCAGATTAGAGGAAATGCTGAGAGGTGAAAGGACGGAGTAATAGATACACATTCATAAATCATTCTCTTTGTTGGAAGGCAGCGTGCGGCCGTATGGAGACGAGTGATAGCCGGTCACTCCATTTGAAAACAGTCTGAAACCACAGTCAAGCCCTATAAAAATCAATCACCAGGATGCAGAGTTGCATGCATCTAGTTCCAGGAGCCCAAAGGGCAGAAGATACGCATTTCTTGAACAGCAGCAACCTCATCCCCTAAAAAATGTGGCATGGTAGTGAGAGACCTTTGAAATAAGTGTCCAAAGCAGTCTGTGATATGGAATGGAAGAAATAGCGTCTTCCGTTAAGATACCTCCCTGATGATTGAAGTGAGAATGACTTCTGCACAAGTCAGAGGCCATTGAGGCTTTTATTTGTTTTATTTATTATCTGTCCCTGCTATCTGGGTGAAGGTAATATTTAAAATGCCAGCCAGTCAAAATTATGAATTATTTTTATTTTATTTTTAAAAGAAAAGGTTGCTCAACACTTTAAAGACCCTTAAGGATGATGGGGAGTGAAAATGTTTAGAAAAAGTTTTGACCTTTTCAAATCTCACAACTGCTCTGCCTGCTCGGGTTAATGGGCATTAATGGGTTAGTGGGTTAATGAAAAAGCCAGCTTGAGATCACTGGGTCTTATTTATTTCATGAAATTTATACACCGCTTGGTTGTATAAACAAAAACTACAAAGCTGTTTACAAAAAGATAAAACAAGAAAATCAATACAAATTGACAATACTTTAAAAGCGGAAGTGAAAGCTTCTGAACGCCACCCAGCTATGCAGAAAGAGGAGGAGCATGCAAGCCTGGGGCGTGCTATGTCTCATTTCAGCTCATTTACCGTATTTTTCGCCCCATAGGGCACACCGGCCCATAGGGCGCACCTAGGATTTTTTGGGGGGGAATAAAGAAAAAAATTATTTTCCCCCCCCAGGCGCGGGGCTGGGGCAGGGGAAGCCCGAGCTTCCCCCGACCCCAGCCCCCAGAACAGGCAGCTCTCTGCAAGCCGTGGGAGACCAGTGCGAAGTTGCGCCGGGCTCCCAAGGGTTGTGGAGAGCTGCCCGAAGCCCGGGGCGTGCTCCGCTGCGCTCCCCAGGTTTCGGGCTGCAGGCTGCTGTCCGCAAGCCTTGGGAGCCCGGTGGGAACTCCCGCCGGCTCCCAAGGCTTGCAGATAGCTTCCTGAAGCCTGGAGAGCGAGAGGGGTCGGTGCGCACCGACCCCTCTCGCTCTCCAGGCTTCAGCGAAAGCCTGCATTCGCCCCATAGGACGCACACACATTTCCCCTTCATTTTTGGACAGGAAAAACTGCGTCCTATAGGGTGAAAAATACCGTATGTTGATCTAAATTATGGTTTAGCATAATGTTTGAACATGACCTGTGGTTGATTCAGATGTAATGACAATTCAACTTTTGCTGCTATAAGTATGAACAACCTTGATCTTAATGCACCACCTTGATCTTAATGTGCACTTCCCTCTATATGTAAAGGGAGGAGATTAGAAGTTTCCTATCTTGGTGAATGTGAAACTATCGTTTGCTGTTGCTTCCAAATGCAACAGAATATGTTTGCTGTGTTTGGATGCAATAGCAAGCTGTGTTTTTTCATTAACCATCTTAGGAAGTGTCTGTTATCTCATGTAAAGGAAGGAGATGACAGAACACGCTCATCTCATAAAAGCAAAGCATCATTCGCTGGTTTGCTATTATGTCTGACTTCAGCAATAAGAGTAAATCAAGTCTAGAAAAATCATGTAGGTTGTTTGAGGGTTTTTTGGATGGTGGTTTTCAATGACTGGTGCAAGGATGCAAATATCCTTCATTTAGAATAATTCAATGACTGTTTCACACCACCTATAGATGATTACTTTTACTTTTACAGTTGAATTGTGGAGCTATAGTCATGTTAAGGGTGAGTTGGTTGATTTGCTTTCCACCAGTATGAGAAATGGTGGTAGTGGGGTTAGGTTCTGTGGCTTGTTGTTAGAAAACAGAAAGCCCTTAACACACAACATATTAAACTGAAATGTTTGTTGTTATTTGAATATATTGGTAAGTAGGGACTAGAAATCAAAATACTGACCATCTGAAGCTTACCCAGAGGCATGAAATGACTCGTAAACAAGGCATCTTAATTCCCTGTTGTAGCTTCTGAATGCACTCCCTTCCGTTCTGTGGAGGTGGGAGAATTAACTGGAAATATTTCCTGTTCTTTCCATGGAGAAGAGCGTGGCAGAAGAGGTCACGGTTGCTTTCAATTATTTTTTCTTTAAAGTACATTGAGAAGCTTCCCAAACAATTTATGGATGGCTGTAACTAGTATATTCTTTGCATGCATGTTTGCCATTAGTGGGCGTTAATTTTGGGAGCTATGCCAAGAGGAAAGATCAGGTTCACATTAAGTTCTTGTATTCGTACCCTGAAAATGATAATTGGATACTCAGCTTGCTTTGCAGTGTTCTAAACTGACCTATACTCTTTGGCAACTCCTCTTTCACCTTTTCTGGTAGACCCTCAGGAAGTATGGCAATCAAACCCTGTTCCTGTATCATTTGAAACTTGCAGTGTGGAACAACCAATTCTGACAATCATAATTAGTGATTTCTTTTATAAAAAAACTCTTAATTCTTCCAGTGAAATAAGTTAACTGGGTTAAAGTTGAGGTGTGAGAAATTAGAATGGCTTAAAGAAGTAAGGTGGGCCAGTGTATGGGCAGCAAGCAACTAAGAGTAGATCCACTGAAATTAATGAAAATGACTAAGGTTCATGAAGTTCAGTAGGTCTACTCTGAGTAAAACTTAGTTGAATACCACCCTAAAGGTGTACCTACCTGAACACGTTGGCCATCCTGGCAACATATATCAGCAAAGCAGAAAATACAGGCTAAAGTGAAAATTATTAACCATACATGTATCCCTTCTGTATGCTGAATGTAAGAATCAAGTACAGTGGTACCTCGGGTCACGTTACCTTCGGGTAACGTAACTTTCAGGTTGCACACGGACCCCCAGAACTAATTAAGTTCATATCTGGAGGGTCCACTGTAGACTTGTTTATTAAAAAGTGTGTAATGCAAGGTGATACTTTATGATGTTGCATGTAATATTTTTATACTCTCAGGTGTTCATGAAAACACTTTAGTAGAAAGCAATTTATACATCTTAGGGGCTCTTTTGTTACACCTGTCATGTATGTGGTACTTCTTCTTGAACAATTCCTGCTTAGCTGAGATAACATTCAAATAATTATTTTTAAATGGGAGTTGGCTGAGCGAGTCTTTCCCAATGAACCAGCACCCAACTGGTGATGCTGATTTCATTGGTGGGAGCCCCTGGCTACAAGAACTGGTCATTCAAACATCCTAGCCATATGGGATAGGAGCTGTTTTTCTGTGCACATCTCCTGTCTGCCTGGGATGACTTTTAAAGACCAAAGCACAAGGATGCAGATTTCAAAAGAGAGACTAGAAAACTGCACACGGCTGGTACACAGATTTGTGATGCATTTCTTTTAAAGGAGATACTAGAGAACGTTTATTTAATAGTAGAAACATGTCAATTTCTTGTCATATCTAACATGTTTCAAGTGCAACATACTCAAGTACAACTTCAGAGGCAATTCTTTTGTCTTTTAAAAACTTGCTTGTAACACATCTCTTGAATAATAATAAGTATTTTTCTCTTAAGAGAACACTTAAATGGTACATCACTTAGATATTTTTTAATGTTGAGCTGTTTAGAGCAGTTTAGAAATGTTCTAAATAGTATACTTAGTGTTCCTTGTCTTTTGCTAAGGTATTCCTTAGCAAAAGGTAATCTTTTGTTTGGAGCTAAACATGATGCACATGTACACATTATACTGCGTGTAGGATCACTTTCCCCTTGCTGTAAGTCATGGAAATGTTGTGTCTCCACATCTGCCACTGCCAGATAATGATGTTGGGTGGAGAAGCACATGAAATAATGGCGCAGGGCAGGGCAAATGCTCCTATGTGTTACAGGGAGGTCATGTGACACAGGGACATAATTTTTCGCAGCGGCAGCTGGTCTCACATACCGTATAGCTCAGGGGTAGCTAATGTGGTACCCTCTTGATGTTGCTAGACAGCAACGCCCATCATCCATAGCTAGCATGGCCTATGATTGTGGTTGATGAGAGTTGTTGTCTGACAACATCTGGAGGGCACTACGTTGCTTACTGCTGGTCTAGCTAAATGTGGGTGTTTTATAAGTAGTAGTAATGAAGCCTCATATGTCAGACAAAGCAAAACAAATACATTAGAGACAGTGTTGTGTAGTGGTTAGAATGTTGGTTGGATTGGGGTCCGGGAGATCTCTGCAGGAGTTCAGCTCCCCACTTGGCCATGAAGGTCTCTTGGTGAAATCTACCTTGTAGGACAGTTGTGATGATAAAATGAGGATAAAATTGTGAAATCTACCTTGTAAGACAGTTGTGATAATAAAATGAGGTGAGAGGAGAACAGTGTACAATACCTTGTACTTCTTGGAGGAAAGGCAGAATGTCAATGTAATAAATAAAAACAAAAGATAAATGGAGTTCCATTTGATTTGTTAAGACAAAAGGTGGGTGGTGGGTGTTGGAAGCAATGAGGGAGCTAGAAATAGGACAGTATTTAATACAGTGGTACCTCGGGTTAAGAACTTAATTTGTTCTGGAGGTCCGTTCTTAACCTGAAACTGTTCTTAACCTGAGGTACCACTTTAGCTAATGGGGCCTCCCACTGCTGCCACGCTGCTGCCGCACAATTTCTGTTCTCATCCTGAAGCAAAGTTCCTAACCTGAGGTACTGTTTCTGGGTTAGCGGAGTCTGTAACCTGAAGCGTCTGTAACCCGAGGTACCACTGTAGTGTATTCTTGATTCATTTCATACATCTGGAAGAGCTTCTGTGACATTGTTGACAGGAGCTGGGGCCCTTTCCTTATTCTCAAGGGCTTCCTTGCTCTAGGCTTATTGCAAACACATTAATTTCAAGTATTTGCTCATAATCGAAAAATTCAGCTGTCAAATATATATTCATTGGTTTTCATTAATCCTCTTACTGTTTTTCTTTGCAGAGACATAACATACAGCATTTCTCTAGAAGCTGTGACGACTTTTGTTGTTTTCCTCTCCTGCCAACTGTTCCACAAGGAAATTCTGCGGGAAAGCATCATTCATAAATACCTCATGCGTGGTCGATGGTATGTTCAAACCACAATGCTGCTTTCTATATAGATTGTTTTCATTATTGGAGTTCACTGAGTTCTTGTATCTGCCGCTTCAATATTATAAATGCTTTCATTTAGTTTGGATGCCAAAGTATCTCTCAAACTCCTAGTGAGCTGAATCTTAACAACTCGGAGAGATGAGAAAATATTCAGCTCATCTAAATAGAAGTGTGTCAAGGCAGTGAAAATAGAACGCTGACTCTAAATGTGAAATAGTTTGCATGTGGGTGTGTCTACATACAATCCCACTTTATAATACATATGCAGAATCCTGTTGAATATAGAAATTTCAGCCCTATATTTTATTTTTTAAAAAATACAGAACTTTTTTCAGAGTACAAAGTGCTTCACAATTCTTACTGCATCTCTTTGCATCTGAGGCACCATTTCTCAAACTATGTGACTGACCTCCTGTGGGTGGGGTAGGGTGGTGGGCAGTTAGCTGAGAAATCCTTCAGCGGTTAGGGGCTTGGGTGTTGAGGATTATCAGAGGCAAGTACAGAACCCATTGATCCTGTCCCTCTTGTGGAAGACGAGCTGCTTCACTGAAAAACTAATCTCACCACACCCTGGGATACATAACATCTTTTCCAAATAAATAAATAGACCAGCCTCTATTTTTTTAGTAGGATTTTGATTAACTGTGCACAGAATGCAAGGTCGTGACTCCCTTTCTGAATTTTATTTTAATAATAAACTGATGGTTTTTTAAAAATAAATGTAAAGCCTTGGGGTGATAGTCAAGGAGACCTTTATGCTCTCCCAAATTATCTAGGATTTTTTCAGATTTTCTTTACAGCTATAACTTATTTATTCATATTTCTGGATCCCACTGTAGATTGGGGCTCTGCAGGGGTGGAGTGTGTTTAGAAGGTAGGGTCAAAGTCAAAAAGAGTTTGAGAAACTCCTTGCAGGAAAGCTGGGTTGTGAGACAGTGAGCTTTATGGATAAAGTGAGGATTTGAAACTAGACATAGATAATCTCTCATGTGCATGTGCAACCATGTGTCTCTTGCACAATATTCACAGCAATGCTTTTCCAAAGACATTTAGTGGCTTGCCTTCATTTATGTTGAACATGCCTCTTTTTTGCGACTAAAACACAGAGAAGAGTGTTATATATAGTCTCTCATAGTCACAACACCATATGCCAGAAAAATATTCTTGTGTGGTCAATATGTCAAGGAAGCATATAATCTGATGGTTATTTCCTTTCTGTGAATAAATACATCCTGCATAAGTCAGGGGATGGGGAGTTGGAAGTTTGATGCTTAAATCAAGATGATGATAATGTCAAATGTAAACCATACTTAACTAATCTGTTGTCTGAGACTGCATTCACCTAAAGGACTTTACGGAATCCTAGCAGACAGTATCTCCTTTCCATCTCTGAATGAAGTTATCTCTGCTATTTCCCCACAATTTAAACAGTTGAGACATGTGCAAGTTCAGTTGATTATTGATATTATTGATCAATATGTGCAACGGAGGGGAAGGCAACTGCAAGGTTTTCACTTCCTTTATGGGGTGGTGATAAATCCAGTTAGAATAATCTTTAAATGTGCCTGGACAACCTGAACTACTACATATTTTGCAAAAAGTAAATGTAAGCACTCTTGCCAGGATTAAGAAAGCAACTTCAGGCAAGCAGATCCAGAGAATTGTGCACACCTTTTGAAATTTTCGGCATTTTTCCTGTTGTTCAGCAAATCCCTCCCCCATCGTACCACACCATAAATTGTTTCAAAAACAGTCTGCCATGTGGCATGGAAGACTGCTGTTTGAAAAGAGGAAGCCTTAACCTGCTTTTGCTTACTTGTGTGACTCTCTAGGTTGTTCGTATTTTCACATTTTTGAAAGCATTGTGGGGTTGGGTGTCCTTCAAAATAGAGGCTTTAAAAATGTTTAGTTATATGGTTATTTAGATTACAATGCTCTCACATGTATCTCCTGCTGACCCACTGCCAGTTTGGGGAATAAATCTGTTTTAAACCTGGCATTTTATGTAATTGCATAGTAGTGCCATCCATCCCAATGAGAAGGATGGTGAGAGAAAGAAATCTGAATTTTATTCTAGTGCCATCCCAAATCAATCTAAATTTTTGGCTCTGTTTTGCATTTTCAGTCTCCCGTATACCAGCAGACTTGTGAAAACATTGCTATATAACTTCATTAGACAAGAGAGAAGTCCTCCCCCAGGGACACATGTCTTTCAGCCAGAGTCAGACGGAGGAGGACTGCTTTATGGAATTGCATCAGGAGTAGCAAGTGAGTCTTTATGTACTGGTGCTACCTATGTATTTGTCCATTTCTTGTTTGAGGGTTTGATTCTACTGTATCGGTGGTTGGCTTGCTTTTCTGCAGGAATGTTGTTTTTATGGGGGTAGTAGGAAAAATGGGAGTGGACCAGGACTTAAGCTGTGCAGAGTGCAAGAGATTGTGCTGTAGGTTTTACTAAGACTGGGGGGAAAGCCTTGCAGTAATTAGATGTTATGGAAATCTGGAGTATCTGTGTGTTGCTGCCTTCAGTGCTTCCTCTTCAGTTTACATACACATTCTTCTAAAATATGCTCTTTTGAGACTGGTATGACCTTTATAAGAACTGGACGGTAAAGGTAGTATCCTTCATTACTATCTCTTTCCACAGACTATGTTACCTAAGTAATTTCTACTCGATCTGTCTCTAGGCCATTGAAGTTAAGCCTCATGGGCATAGTTACAAGTGTGTCTGATTATATGTCCAGCTAACACTCTGAACCTCTTGGGCTTGCCAATCAGAAGGTCAGCGGTTTGAATCCCCGCGACAAAGTGAGCTCCCGTTTCTCAGTCCCAGCTCCTGCCAACCTAGCAGTTCGAAAGCACATCAAAGTGCAAGTAGATACATAGGTACTGCTCTGGCGGGAAGGTAAACGGCGTTTCCATGAGCTGCTCTCATTCGCCAGAAGCAGCTTGGTCATGCTGGCCACATGACCTGGAAGCTGTACGCTGGCTCCCATGGCCAGTAAAGCAAGATGAGCTCCGCAACCCCAGAGTCATCTGCAACTTGACCTAATGGTCAGGGGCCCTTTTACCTTTAACACTCTGATTGTTCCATCCCGCTGGATCGTGGACCCATACCTGGAGATGCAAAGTGAGACTAAAACCCTCAATTTTGGTTATGTGAAGTGTCCTAACTACTTTTGTACCACATCTCTGTACTAGGATTTCCCCCCAAATCATTCTGAAGACATTAAATGCAAACAGTTGTGAGCACAGGCAGTTATTTTCATTGCCATGGCAGTTACAAGTCTCAGTACTGAGTACCGGCTTAGTTTCTTTGCCATATAATTGCACACTACCCAGCCTTCTTTTTCTCAGTTTTGAAGTGAATAGATTTGCCTTCTCTTCTCTTCTGATAGGAATCACTTTTTGGTACGCCCTGCCTCTTTGGATATCTGTTTTCAGCATGAATCAATTCTGTGTCTGTAAGGAATGCTGACAAGTTCTAACCACAGTACTGTGTGTGGTAGGAAGGCTTTCATGTGCATTTTATTTCCTCTCCCCCCACTCCCCTGTCTGTAACTCTTCTGCAACAAAAACAATTAAAGCAGATTGTCTGCACTTCCTCCCTGCTAAAGACCCCACGGTGAGCAAAATGTTAATCTTAAACATACTAGCAGTTTTCATTATTGTCTTGTCTCAAGCCAGTAGAGAACAACAAAGAGTTGGTGAAGTGTCTTGGATGTACTATGATGAAAACATGATACATCTGCATGAACTAGAATTAAACTATTATTGCGTATAAGGCAGATAATGGAAACCCTGTAGCTTTGGCAGCAGAAGTTTTGTTGAAGAGGGCTGTGGCTTATGGGTGGGTGCTTAGAGCATATAGATTTTGTTGTTGTTGTTAGGAATTGTATTATTATTCAATAATTTTTTAAAAAAACCACCTGCTTGCTAGAACCAGAATTAAGACTTTCACCTGTTGGTTCAAATCTCACAAATCTGATTGGAAGCTGAGGCTGTTGCCTTAACAGATGTGCCCTTTGATCAGCAATGATGTAGAGTGTCAAAAATTGTGTGTGCTTTCATCTTACCCCCATGCCTTACCCCTTGTCTTTCTTTCTCCCCCAAATCCAAATGGGGGAGATGGGGTGCCTTGGGCCAGCCAGTATGTCCCACTCTAAAAGATGCATTTTTATCAGCTATAGAATTTGGGGACTTATAATGCCAGGACCTTCCCCCCTCCCCTCTGTTCTGCTTAACTAGGCATAAGCAAACTCGGCCTTCCAGATGTTTTGGGACTTCAACTCCCATCATCCCTAGCTAACAGGACCAGTGGTCAGGGATGATGGGAATCCGAGTTTGCCTATGCCTGCGCTTAACTAAGCCCCTTAAAATAATGTTTGCTTTGCTTAAATTTCAGCTTTTCTCTAAGGATCTCAAGTTGCTATATGTGGTTATTTCTCACTCTGTTATCCCCACAGCAACCCTTGAGACAGGTTAGAATGGAGTTTGTGTGGCCGGCACAAGGTTACCCACTCATTCATTGTCCAATGCTCTGGCAACTACACCGCACTGACTCTTACTGTCCTGATCTGTTCATTCACAACTGGCCCTCTTTCTTACCAAGCTGGTTCTTACACATTTCCAGTGATATTTGGAGTGACCCTTGCCTACAGGCTCTCAGTCTATAGGTGCGAGTGCCCCTGGGGTTTGGATTCCAATATGACTATCATCTCTACAAAGATCACCGTGTGCTAATATGTGGAACAGACACTTTGTGCTGGATTGGGGAGGCTGGGCAGAAGGTACAATCAGTTTCAGAACCTTGGGAAATGCTGTGACAGCAACTATATAAGCATGTTATTTCTCTCCCCATACCCATTCCCTCCTAATTTGAGGGCTGTCAGCCTTTGCAAAGAAGTGGGTAATCTAGTAATGCAGAGTCTTCTATTTTTATATGTAAAATCTGTGCTGGGGCTCCCTTGCCAAGCACATTAAAAGTAGGCTCATTTTTACTTGCTCGGAAAGTTTTCAGTCATGCCCATGACAGTGCACCTGATTCTCCTCTTGGAGGCAGTAAAAGAGCATTTCTTTGTTGTTTGGAGTAAGTGTACAGTACACCGCTGAATGGAAAGAGCCAGCCTCCCACAACCCCTCTGGGCTCTGTTGAATTTACAAACATGTATCGACTTGCCATGCTAATGCTGTTCTATCAGACATTGAATAGTAGTTGTTTTCTCTCAAATCACTGATAAATTGCTTAAATTGTTCCAGACGGGCTTTTTAGAGATTCCTGACAATACAGGAATTTCTTCCCTCCTACTTTAGATAGTGGATTATTTCTCTGGCAAGTATATCAAAGCGTTTAAGGCATTTCTGCCACATAAAGAAAGGTGAGATTTGGTGTATATGTAGTCAAGCGCAGCTTGATTATTGGAAAAACAGAAAGACGATGCACTTTTTGCTTATGCTGCTCAAAATTTGCAACGTTAACTCCAGCTAGTGCTGTGGCATAGAGCAATCCAATGCATGTATGGGGTTGAGAATGTGGATTTGCTTTGTCAGCCTGGAATGTAACTTTGAAAATAGAACAAGCCACACAAAAGGGATTCCCCCTTCACACATCTGAACCATGGTTTTTTTTTTTTATGTTTACTGTATTATTCCCCGGAAAGCTCAGAGGAGCTTATGTCAGGTTCCCAGTAGTACCCCTTCCAAGCACCAGTCAGATCCGCACACACTCAACTTCAACGATGCTACAGCATTGGGCACTCCCAGATCATTCACTACGTGAGTCCTTGCATTTATTCTCCCAGTCAAGAACTTATCTGAGTCTGCTAAATTGCAAACTCTGTTTGCTAGTAAAGGGTAAAGGTAAAGGGACCCCTGACCATTAGGTCCAGTCATGACCGACTCTGGGGTTGCGGCGCTCATCTCGCTTTATTGGCCGAGGGAGCCGGCATACAGCCTCTGGATCATGTGGCCAGCATGACTAAGCCGCTTCTGGTGAACCAGAGCAGCGCATGGAAATGCCGTTTACCTTCCCGCCGGAGCAGTACCTATTTATCTACTTGCACTTTGACATGCTTTCGAACTGCTAGGTTGGCAGGAGCAGGGACCGAGCAACGGGAGCTCACCCTGTCGCGGGGACTTGAACCGCCGACCTTCTGATCGGCAAGTCCTAGGCTCTGTGGTTTAACCCACAGCGCCGCCCGCGTCCCGTATTTGCTATTTGATAGTATCTCTATTTAAAAATCCCGGAGCAGGTAGGTTCCTATATGACAGGGTTGAGGAACCTCCTGCAAGCAAGCATTATTAGGCCTGGCATGGGTCCCAGTTTGCTCTGCAAAGGTGTCTTCCGCAAGCCATGTCCACCTGCTCAATGCCTGGCATCAAATGTCATAGCAGGTGTGGAGCAAGTTAGAGGTATAGCTTCCAGTGAACAATTGGGAACCTTAAAGTCTGCCCCTAGTTATTCCTTGGCAAGCAAGACTTGCTGCCAGTGCTGATCAGCGACAGAATGCCCGCTGGGCATAGCTGTGCCATAGAGTTCTGAGTGGGGAACTCATAGCGCAGCTGACCCCTTTCCCCAAGCAGGGCTTGCTGTAAGCGCAAATATTCTTTTACATCACTGGCTTGCTGATGGAAAGCATCTTCCTCTGGTAGTGCAGCTTGAGCTGAGCCCACAAAGAAAAAATATTGCTTTGCGTCATCTGATGTCATTGTGATGCCAGGTAGTTGACAGGTACGGGTGGTCCTGTTACAGTGCCATTAAATCATTGCAGCCATCAGGAGGGAGCATGGGATATAATTTAATTCATTAAATAATAACCTATGGATCCTTGCCTTAATGGCATGCTCTCTGAAATGATAAGATAACAATTAGCACTGAGTCAAAGTGGAGGTTGTGTTTTCATGGAAAAAAACCTTCCCCTATGAAGCATGTTCCTCCCCTTGTTACAGCGGGTATTAGGAGCTAAGCAAATTGGGGCAGACTGCTGTTTAGAGTGAAGAGGGGGTATAGTCCTCACTCTGATTTGGCTTGGAGATGTTTTCATTGTGCCAGAGTTCCTCTGCTATGGGGACTTTATAACTCTGGCAGTATATGATATCTGATTGGATAATGTAGTCTGCAGGAAGTGCCATCATCATCAAAGCAGCATCTGAGAAGAGCGGTGAACAGAAGTGGGAAAAGCAAAATTTTAAAGATCTTC
The DNA here is from genome assembly GCF_964106645.2 of Podarcis pityusensis. Lineage (NCBI taxonomy): Eukaryota > Metazoa > Chordata > Lepidosauria > Squamata > Lacertidae > Podarcis > Podarcis pityusensis. Next base: position 10,385,126 of record NC_138036.1, on the reverse strand, counting down.
CGGGCATTCCAGGCCTTCCAAACTTTTTCAGCTGTAAAATATTTGCCCACAACTTTTGCTCTGCCCCAATGAAAACACTGTACGCTTGTGTTTCCCTTCTGAGAGAAATGGGCTTCTGATGTTGAGGTAGCAACCAAGCAACATGAGTAAGCTGCTTCCTTGTGGTCTCAAAGCTGACATACCACATGGAAGAATTTTGGAATTCTTAACCTCAGAATGCTTTGGGCAACTTTTTGTTGGAAACCCAGCCAGCAAGTGCCATGAATAAATAAATGTTTACTTTCAGATAATTTAGAATTCATATGTTTAGGTATTGCATTCATATACAGTTTTTACTGTATCCTGCAGATCTAACTCCCAAATATTGCATCCTCTAGCTTAGAGTGTGGTATAACACTCAAAAGCCTCTGATTCTGTGAGTCTGCCCAAACATACGCAATGTCTCCATGCCAGTTTGCATATCTCTGGAAGCCCCCACTATGGATATGCAGTTAGGCTGATTCAAGGATGCTTGGAAGCACTGTGCTTGCTGCATGGAGGGCTGTAGCAGGAAAGGGCTTTTCGGCAGCTTCCATGTGGGCATGGTAATTTTAATTGCCCCCCCTCCCAATTCTCTAGGCATGGCAACAGATGTCAATATTAAGGAATCTGTTCTGACAGAAGTTGGGCAACAGCCATGGCAAGTAAGGATATTTGTCTTAATTTGCCTTTTTGGATCTGAAGGTTGAGGGAAGTTTTCTTTTACTTGTCCCATTTGTTTTTTTAGACATAAAGGCTGGGTTAAGGATGTAGGAAAGTTTCCGACTTTGACATTTATTTCTTTTAATTTAGGCCAAGCTGTTAACGGGATTATAACAAACAACATTATTTTTTCAGTGAACATTTTAAAAGAACCAACTCTAATGAAATATGTTCTGCCAAGCTTGAGTTTCCAACACAAGTATGAGATTTTTTTTTTTTTTTACGTAACCTCTGATAAATGGCTGTTTTTCCTTTTGAACAAGCCATCAAAAACATTTTCCTTCTTTCTGTGAAAGTTTGCCCAGCCAAATTATAACAAGACTAAAATAGTGTTTCTGTGCTTAGCAAAATAACAGTGTGTGGATAAAACTAACTACTTAGCTGTCACGGATTAAATTTAATTGCCTCCTTCCAGTTGGGTGGTTATAGATGAGTTGATTTGGGGCTTTGTGCTGCTACATTTGGGCAAGAGTAGGGTGACTTGTGGCACATGAATCTATTGGCTTCTTGAGTGTCTTGTTCAGGGTGACTGATTTGGAGGAAGAGCAATGCCGTTATTGGGGGAAAGTGGGATTAAGGTGAAGAAGCACTGATTAATAATGGTTGTCACTGTTTTACATAAGGCCACTGCTGGTCTAAACCTTTTTGCCAGCTTTGCAAGCCATATCCTCTTCCCCTTTTACGCAAGATCTTGGGCAGAGCCGAAACAGAGCCGCCTCCTCTCAGGAACCCATTGCACTGTGAGAGAATGACTTCTCTTGCAGCTCATAGCTGGGACAGTCTTGCATATGTCATGCACCTGGTTTGTATTAAGAAGGACTAGTGATAGGAATTGTGTGCTGCAGAGATGGAGAAGCCCATGCCCAAGGGCCAGGCCTCTCTATTTGACCCTCTGAACTCTCACCAGACCACATCCTGCCATCCACCCCTGGCCATGGCCTCCTTGAGTGTTTTTACTTGGGTGGAATGTGTCCTTAGGCAGTATATGGCGTTTATTGGCCTAAGGTCTTTGACACTGTAAATAATACTGCCCTGTGGACTGTCCTGAAAATCAGCTGCCCAGATAAATTTGTGAAGATCCTTCGGCTCCTCCATGATAATATGACAGCAACAATCGCAGATAACAGTGGCTCTCAAAGTGAACCATTATCAGTGGGATCAGGTGTTAAACAGGGATGTGTTATCACCCCAACCCTATTTATTATTTTCATTGCTGTGATCCTACACATTGTCGAAGGGAAATGCCCCACCGGGGTAGAAATCATATATTGAACAGATGGAAAGCTCTTTAACTTGAGTAGGCTGAAAGCAAAGAGTAAGGTTACCATAACTTCCGTCACAGAGCTTCAGTATGCTGATGACAACATAGTGTGTGGCCTCTCAGAGGATGACCTTCAAACCATCCTAAATATCTTTGCAGAAGCTTACGAAAAGCTTGGCCTATCACTCAACATCCAAAAAACCAAAGTGCTGCACCAACAAGCACAAAACAACCCCTTTGCAGTGCCACAAATCCAACTCCATGGTGTAACATTGGAAAGTGTCGATCACGTCTCCTACCTGGGCAGTTATCTTTCCACAAGGGCCGACATTGATGCCGAAATCCAACATCACCTGAACTCTGCGAGTGCAGCTTCCTCCTGACTGAAGTGCAGAGTGTTTGAGGACCGGGACATTCACAGGGAAACCAAAATGCTTGTTTACAAAGCTATTGTACTACCAACCTTACTGTATGCTTGTGAAACATGGACCACTTATAAATGCCATCTCCACCTCCTCGAAAGATTCTCTCAGCATTGTCTCCGAAAATTTTTGCACATCACTTGGAAAGACAGGCAAACTAATGCCAGTGTACTGGTAGAAGCAAAGATCACGAGTGTCAAAGCGATGAGTCTTCAACATCAACTTCATTGGACTGGCGATGTTGTTCGGATGCCTGATTATCATCTTCCAAAGCAACTACTCTATTACAAGCGTAAAAATGGAAAGTGTAATGCTGGTGGTCAACAAAAGAGGTTTAAAGACTCTCAAGGCAAATCTAAAAAAAAAAAGTATAAACACCGACAATTGAAACACTGGCCTCCGAGCACTCCAATTGGAGAACAGCCTTTTCCAAAGGTGTTGTGGACTTTGAAGACGCTCAAACTCAGGACGAAAGGGAGAAATGTGCTAAGAGGAAGGCACGCTTGGCAAACCATGATCAACTCCTGCCCGGAAACCTATGTCCCCATTGTGGAAAGACTTGTGGATCCAGAATTGACCTACACAGTCATTTACGGACTCACGGTTAGGACCATGTTCCTGGACGGCAATCTTACTCAGCTACAAGTGATTGCCAAAGAGAGGAGGAGGAGCCTGGAAGGCCAGAGAGGAGTGTGTGTAAACCTCTGGCATTTGCCTGGTTAAAATGTCACCTACTGTATTAAGCTAAATTACATTCATTGGTCTGCACATTTTTGCATCAGGCCCCATTCACCACTGGTTTGTGCCAAGACCGTCAGCAGTTTTGAAGTGGTCCATTTGGGGGAAAGTTTGGGAACTACGGTATTGGAGCTTTTTCCAAAAGAAGTGTAATATGACCTTTGAATCTTTTCCAGGTTTGAGGGGTTGCTCGACAATGTTCCCTCCAGTGGGCTTTATTTTCTATTGGTGGGTCTGGTGGTTTTTTGTGGTGGTGGTCAGGCAAGTGTAGTCATCATTTCAGTTTCCTACAAAGCCCCTGGGGATAGAGTCACTCTGGGGCATTGTGGGAAATTTAAGTGGCAGCTAGATTAGCCGCTTGGCACTTCTCAGCATGCTGACTTCAATTTTGTTTTAGCTAAGCTGGGACATAGGCCTGAGTGGTGGGCCATCCTAGGTGGTAGCTTTGGCAGCTGCCCAAGGTGCTGATATTGGCCTTGGCTGGGTGTTTTTCATGCAGAGAGGTAGGTAGGCATAGGAGTGTGTGTGCAAAAGAGAAGTGTGTTGCTTCAGAATATTGCCGCATCAGTGAAGATAGCACCGTTTTTTAAAAAATGCCCTGTGCTACTTCAGCTTTGGAGAAACTGCTGTCTTGAGGTTTTGCTCACCTAATTATTTTCAGTTGTAAAAGAGAATTCTTTGTTTAAAATAGCCTTTGCTTTACTCTAACCCCCACCCCCCGCTTACCTCTGTTGCATTCTGAAGTTCTTTTTGCAGTGATTTCAGTAAAGTACTGAGTATATTAAGCATTATTGAAAATCTGTTTGAAGGTTTGACTCTTGGTGTATGCAGAGGGCTGCTGTTGCAATGGCATCCTGTGATGTTTTCAAGCTTCTGAGCTCTGATGCTTGGCACTGTCTTTGCAATCGGGAGAGGGCAGCCTGGTCCTGCTTGTGTTGACTTTGGAATCACGGTTACTTAGCAAATTCCTCATGTGACTCATGAAGAACTCTGTATAAGGCAGATGAACCAATGTAACATCTGGTGGGAATCGTTTCCCCAGTGCAGTGCCATAGCGAGGAACTTTGTACCTTTGCAGCCATGCTTTCTACTAAGATGTAATTAAACCCAATTCAAAGTGCTGGTTTTGACTTATAAAGCCTTACACAGCCAAGGACTGCAATACCTCAAGGACTGCCTCTCCTCATATGAATCAACCCAGACCCTGCGATCATCATCATATGAAGTAAGAGTAGGGTAACAGAATAATAACATAGCATTGCATCTGTTAATATAGACAATCCATCTGGCTGAGGGGGAGGGGAGCTGACTAGGATGGTCCCTAGATGATCTTACCATTGCTATGGTTGTGTGCAACACTATTGGGTATTTATCGAGGAGAAAACTGATCACAGTTGGTGTGAGAGCATATGCTACTTCTGATGCTATTATTCTTATTTATTAAATTTATTAGCTGCCCTTCACTATCGAGTCTCACTGCAGCTTACAACAATTTAAGATTCAATATTAAACTGTTTCAAACAACTTAAAGGAATATGGTGGGTCCTGAAAACATATCTCTGTGGTTAAAGACCAGTATAGAGTGGTGTATTTTTGGTGTGCAACAGAAATTATATTGAAGGTGCCAGATGTACCTTTAAAGGGGGGGTTTTGTACAACCTATCACCTGCCACAGAGAATGCCCTATCCCAGGCCATCACTGCACCCAACTACTGAGGGCGCTGGAACTACAAAGAAGGCCCCCTCTGTTGATCTTAACACTCAAGAGGTTCTGTAGGGAAGAGGTGGTCTTTCAGATATTAGGGACCTACGTCATTAAGTTATTTTATTTGAACCATCTAGTCAAGAAACGTCATTGGAGCTTCTTGGAGAATATATTTCCTTTTGTATTTTTATCTTTGGCGCTTTAATAGCAACCAAGCACATCTGTTTCTGGTTTCAGAACTTTTCCAGCTACTCCCCAGTATGATGACACATCACCTATTCACAAACAAACAAAAGTTAGTAAAAGTTCCTGTGTCATTGCACAATAATACAGATAATATTGTAGTTAACGAAGCTGGACTTCACTATATTGGCCAGCTCCATTGAAGGCCAGCTACATTCCTATTAGATTAGTTGAGGGACCAGGAAACTCTCTGGGTGTTGCTGCAATGGGAATTTAAACTTGTGAACCAGAGTGAGATGGCAACATAACCTTTCTTTATGCTGCAAAAGAGGCCTTAGGGAAACTGATAAATTTCTTGGAAAAATCAATGGATGAGCACTTCCCCTTATGTGCTCTCCCCTGTGGCTGAGTGTCTGAGAAGGTTGAGCAAGAGTCTCCCCAGATTACCCTTTAACATTATCACATTTGGTACCCTCCATTGATTTTTTGGCAATGAACAAACCATAAACTATGCAAGCCGTCGAGATACAGCACTGATATTTGTTTCAGCATTATGGGTTAAAATTTGAGGAAGGGTAGATCTGTTGGTTGAAGCCTCTTCGTATCTATTGCTTTTAATAAAATTATTATAGATTAATTTACAGAAAACTGAATAATACTTCCATTTCCAAAAATAAAAATCTGGAATTATTGTAAATGCTTAGTAGTGAGTTTATCTCTGTTTTCTGGTTTTTGTAAGGAATCTATTGTGTTGAATTCAAAAAATGCAACAGGTAGATATAGGGAATTTATGCTAAGTGGGCAACTTAAAATTTAAATGGAATCCTCAGGTTTCGTTACTGAACCCACTGCTGTTCATTTTTTAAGCTTGGACATTTTTCCTATCTTCCATCCCATTTGTCTATTGCAGGGGTTTCCAACCCTTTCTTGATAGAGGAATCCCTATAACATGTTGTGATATCCTGCAGAATCTCAACCACCTACCTGCCCCCCAACACAAAATAAAAATAATTACATACACGTACATGCATCCTGATAGAGACCTTAAGTCTGCAAACCAATACACATGTGATCTGGAAGTGAGTCCTATTGCACACAGTAGGACTTACGTTTGAGTAAGCATGCTTAGCATTGTACTGTTTCCTATATTTCTGGCACCTTTGTTCATGGTATGTTATATACTACTTTTCAGGTTTACCTTACAAATGGTGTACAAAATATTATCAAATCAATAAGCATATTTTAAAAATACAATAAAATGGAAATACAACTGTTTGTGTAAAGCAGCAGCAACGATGACAATAAAAGCAGTTCATGAAAAAAAGATGCATCTGTTTAATTTAGCATGAGCAAACATGAATGTACTTAGTCCAGAATCTTAAAGACAATCATAATGACATCAGCTGAACAGTTCTTGAGAACAAGTTCTAAAGAGAGAACACATTTGCCAAAAAGACCATCTCCGTGCTGGCTTATTCGTTTGATGGCTGGGATAAATCAAACTATGTGAATGGCTGATGCTTTGCATCAACACTGACTATCAATTCAGCAATAGCCCCTCAAGCAATGGTTTTTTGTGTGTGGTGGAGGAGGTGGACCAGTGCAGGTATATTTAGTCCACCATAAAGTTCTTGATGGACAGTTCCCCATGCTTTCCCCCCATTCCACTGGCTTCACCAAATAGTCTTCTCTCTGTATTAGCTGATGAATGCAAACAGATTTTGTGGCTGACAAAGAGGAGTAGATAAACCAGTCCCTGAGGGCTTAGAAAGCTGGGAACCCTGAGAAGTAACGGCCTCTGTTGATATTACAGATAAACCAATGTATCTCAGTGTTGCCTCATGTTCAAGTCAGTGACCTACTCTTCTTCACACTTACCTAGAAGGGTTGTGATTTTCACTTCTCCCATCGATCCCCCTCGCACCCTTCTTGCACCGACCCCCCTCGCTCTCCAGGCTTCAGCGAAAGCCTGCATTCGCCCCATAGGACGCACACACATTTCCCCTTCATTTTTGGAGGGGGAAAAGTGCGTCCTATAGGGCGAAAAATACGGTACCTGGAATGCAGTTTTCTGCCTTTTGGGTGAAAAGGTTAATTCCAAGTAAAGCATTCATCAAGATAGACACAGAGTAGTTTTTAAATATGCTTGTTAGCTGGGAACTAGGTTAAAATAAAAGGCTAAATATGCTTCTCTTGACGCTGAAAAGGTCAGGCTTGTGTCGGAATTGACATTGAGAGCCTGTTGTATAGACAGCTTGTCTTGCAACAAATGGGTTGAGTAAAGCAGTAACAGTTCAGCTAAACAGATTTTTTCTCCTTTTTTGTTATTCTCTCCCCCTCCCTCAAAATGGGTGTGGGTGCGTGATTTATGTAGAACTTAGCACCACCGAGCATGCTGATGACTGACTTTGAAAAACATTTCTTCTTCTCAAGGTTATTGGTTTAAAAAAAAAAAAAAGAATTCTCAGAAGAGGCTTTTATTATGAGGCAACCAACTTAAAGAAATGCAGTTGGGTCAAATGTCATCCTAATAACAAAGATACCATTAAATATTGGGAGGATATGGGTGTTTAAATTTATGGAGCCTGAAATTATGTGTTAAAAGTGACTGGGCAAACAACCCATTTCGGCAAATGTGATTACAGGGGCAAAAGCGACCGGCTGAGCTGAGGAGAGAAAACACGGAGCAGAGTTGGCTGGTTAGCAAATATGTCCAGTCAGTCAGGAAGCAGTCATGCCAAGGCTCAGAAGCTGGAGCCTTGGTCTAGCCTTGCTGGTGCCAGCGATGTACAGGGGTCGGTCACAAGACCTTGCTAGCTTAACTCACCCTGTCAGCTCTCTGCTCTGACTTGGGAAGCTGCTTGATGGAGGATGCTAAATTCAGGTAGCTTGGCAGTGATATTGGTTAATCCGTTATTTTGCATGCTGTTAACTAAAAATGACAATTTTACAATTGTCACATGCACATAAGGAATGAAGGTTGAGGATTATAATTTTTTGCTATGAAGTACTGTACATGAAAATATTCCTGGTGAAAGGTATGCTGTTTTATTCACTGGGGAAACCAAGTGGTGTGGTGCTTTTGTTTTTTAAAAAGTGACTGAATTACAAAAAGTACATAAAGATTATATATAAGAGTGAAAGGGAAGTTGGGTGCATGAGCACAGGGAACCAGATTTCAACATGGTTTGGGAGTTTTCCACCTTGTCTAGAATTTCATCATTTCTGCAGGTGGGAACATCCCACAATAGTTAAGGTGTCCTCTCCAGAAAGGGTCTGTTTCTGGGAGGACAGCAGACTGAAGAGCATGACTCAAACTTTAAGACAGTTGTTGTTGTTTAGTTGTTTAGTCGTGTCCGACTCTTCATGACCCCATGGACCAGAGAACGCCAGGCACTCCTGTCTTCCACTGCCTCCCGCAGTTTGGTCAAACTCATGCTGGTAGCTTCGAGAACACTGTCCAACCATCTCGTCCTCCGTCGTCCCCTTCTCCTTGTGCCCTCCATCTTTCCCAACATCAGGGTCTTTTCCAGGGAGTCTTCTCTTCTCATGAGGTGGCCAAAGTATTGGAGCCTCAGCTTCAGGATCTGTCCTTCCAGTGAGCACTCAGGGCTGATTTCCTTAAGAATGGATGTGTTTGATCTTCTTGCAGTCCATGGGACTCTCAAGAGTCTCCTCCAGCACCATAATTCAAAAGCATCAATTCTTCGGCGATCAGCCTTCTTTATGGTCCAGCTCTCACTTCCATACATCACTACTGGGAAAACCATGGCTTTAACTATACGGACCTTTGTTGGCAAGGTGATGTCTCTGCTTTTTAAGATGCTGTCCACTGGCATATGCTTCTTTCGTTTATGCCTCTCAGGACGCCAAGCATTATTTCTGCATCCCTTTGAATAGGTGCTATCCCACACATAATGGCTGTGCTCATTTCAGCAGCACCTCTTGGTAATTCCACCCCCTTCTAGGGGTGGCAACATGGGAGCGGGCATTCTCTACGACAGCTCCCAAGTGGTGGAACTGTTAGTATCTTCAGCTCACAGGCAGAGGTACCTGGCCTCCCCCGAGGCAAATGAGCGAGATACTGTGTTTACCGTCTGTCTGCGATCCCGGCAGGCTAGGTAAACAAACCCGGCGATTCTTCTCATTAGTCGTGAGAAGAACACACCCTCTGCTTCTCTGCTTCTCTCTCCCTCCCTGCATTCTCCCAGGGAGGAGAAATGAGACAGACAGGAGTCCTTTCTACATGTTTTATTCCTGTCACTCAACAGTACATAGAAATGTGACTGCACCCTTCAGTCTCCATTAGAAGAGTCTCAACTCCTCCCCTGTACTTCCAGTACAGGTCATATGACACACTGAGCTAACATCCGGTGCTCAGTACAGAGAATAGGCTCCACCTTTTCTCCAACAGTACATCTGTAAACCATAACATCCTGTTTTGCATTCCAGCCATCTGGAGCTGGCTTTTGCCTTGGTGCTTTTTCCCAACATCCTCCCCCAAAAGCATCAATGGGCAAAACATGATCCAGAGAAGAAAACAAACAGTTGTTATACATATAACAGTCCCCTGTTGTTTCAGTTCCACCCTTGGAACTCCCCACCACTGGTTTCACCAGTGTACCTCTCTGGTTGTCTGGCTTCCAAGGAATGAGTGCTTCTGCATTACCTTGGCTAGCTACTCTCTGTTGTGTCTTTGTCTCTGACTTAGACACTGCTTCAACCTGCTTTGAGTTGTTAACAATAGCAACACATGCAACAGCTAAGTTAGCAAACTCTTTTGAGTACCTCTTTGGTGGTACACCCTTTGTACATCTCTCAGACCTGCGTATGAGGTGCTGATCCTCTCTGCTCACTGGTTCAGCCTCTGGACTCTGTTGAGAACCAGTAGCAATCAGTGGTTCTTCCTTCACCTGTGAAGGTCTATCCATTGTGTGAGATTTCCTCTCAATGACTGTTACAACTGAACTCTCTGAGCTATCACTGTCATCATCATCAGTACCACTGTAATCTGTGACATCAGAAAAATCATCATCATCATCTGAATCGTTTCCTGTGGGAAATGTGTGTTCTACAACCCGCACTTGCTCTGGAGCACTCTCTAGGAACTTTGTGAGAATCACCTGACCAGATTCAGACAAAATTACTCTGTAGAGACCTTTTTCATAACCCACAAAAATGCCTCTGGCATTCTTTACTCCACCTGGAGCTTCTGTTCTCACATGAGACCCGAAAACCTTAAAATAGGCAACAGAAGGTTTTCTATTGAACAGCTTCTCAAAAGGAGAACATCCCAACTCTGTTGAGACTTTTCTCAACCACACATGAAGATAGGACGCTAGCGATTCGGCCCAATATTCATGTGGCAAATGTGAACTCAGCAATTGCGCATTCATCCCCTTTTGCAATTCTTTGTTCACCCTCACACAGACCCCCCTGTTCCACGCATCGGTCGAAACAGCAACTTTGTGGTCTATCCCTTTTCCAACCAGGAACTTCTGAAACTTCTGTAACAGAAAAACTTGCTTGTCATCTGTGAAAAGACAATCAATGTTAGCATCATGCATATTTTTAACCTTGTCACAAAACTCCTGAAACTTTTCTAAAGTTTCTTGCGGTTTCTCCATCATATAAACCCAAGAATAATTAGTGAAACAATCCACACACAAAAGGTAATACTTTGCACTGCCTCTAGATGGTTCTAGAGGACCAATCACATCAGCATACACCCGCTGAAATGCTCTGTCGACCTTCTTGGTCAGCTTCCTGGTGCTCACACTGGTCACACCTGCAAGAGAGATTTCGTTAGAAACAGAAGAATTACATTTCATGTAATCACTTTGATCAAAAGTCAACAAATACAGTCCATCTTTCTCTTTGGCAGTAAGAAACAGTTCTCCATCTTTGTAGATCTTGCAGCTTTTAGCATCATAGGACAGTTTCAGTCCTTTCTTTGCAATCTGCGACACACTCAGCAGATTAAATCTCAGTTCTGGAACCAGGTAAACATCACTTATAGTCAAGTTCAGACTTTCAAGATACACAGTCCCAATTCCAGTCGCTTCCAACTCTTGACCGTTGGCCTGTTTCACAGCGAAGCTTTGCTTCTTCAACGTCGTAAACAGTTGTCTGTGCGGGCACATATGAACCGTCGTGCCCGTGTCAATTATGAACGAGTTCCCAACATCTGGCGTGGTTCCTTTCGCCATCATAGCCTTTGCAGGTTTCACCTGGCACTTGGTACGGCTTTTGCCTGACGCCTCAGGCTTCGTAGAGCTGCTCTTTGCTCTTCTTGACTGGCGCGGCTTCTTACAGTTTCGCTGTAGATGCCCAGTCTGTCCACAATTGTAGCATCGGACAGCACTCAATGCTACTCCATGCTTCCCAGTAGCATCATCAGTGGGGGAATTTTGAACTCTGTTCTTCCCTCCCCCTGTCAGCAACACCCATTGCACCTTGTTCAGGAACACCAACAGTTCCAACAGCCACAGTTCCTGCACTCTCCCCTCTGGGGTCAAAGCTCTCCTCAGCTTTCGTTGAGCTCTTAGGAACTTGGCCAGCATCATCTTGGCTCACCCCTTCTGGGGTAGTTATCCATCCAGACCCTGATGAATAACTGTCTCTGGTCAGGGGAGATGAGTTAGGCAAGTCTCCCCCCTTCTTGGCATCCATTTTGAATCCAAGCCTCTCTCACTTTCAAACAAGCTGTAAAATCCAACAGTTGTTTTTTTCTTTCTCACGCAGGCAAAATGCAAGTTGTTTACGCTCTCTTGCACCTGGCAGCTAAACTCTGGCTGCTATGGAAAGTCCCTTCCAAGGGCACGTAAATTTGTAGCCAAAACATTCTCTGATTTTGTTTCGCTTTCCCAGGCTCACACTCACAGTCCAGCCCCTTTGCCAGTAACTTTCCACCTTTCCGTTACTTAGCAACAATGCATTTCAATAGGACAGTTTATCAACCACAAGAATTTGTGGAATGCAGGCTTCAGCCTTTAAGCTGCAGGCCTCTTCTCCCGGAGCTTTTGTTTTCTTTGAAACGCAGCTCCGTGAACCAGGGAATTAATCAACCTGCGTTCACACTTTTAGCCCGAAATGCAGCATACCTTGAACTTTGTTGCTCTGGAAAACACCTCTTCTTTCCACCAGCTGTCTTTTGAGCCTCTGGCTTCTTTCAGACGCTTCTCTTCCTCCTTGGAGCAGAGGAGGACAATCCACCAGCCTCTCATGCAGATGTCCGATGAATCGCAACCATCCGAAGGCTGCCATATGTTAGTATCTTCAGCTCACAGGCAGAGGTACCTGGCCTCCCCCGAGGCAAATGAGCGAGATACTGTGTTTACCGTCTGTCTGCGATCCCGGCAGGCTAGGTAAACAAACCCGGCGATTCTTCTCATTAGTCGTGAGAAGAACACACCCTCTGCTTCTCTGCTTCTCTCTCCCTCCCTGCATTCTCCCAGGGAGGAGAAATGAGACAGACAGGAGTCCTTTCTACATGTTTTATTCCTGTCACTCAACAGTACATAGAAATGTGACTGCACCCTTCAGTCTCCATTAGAAGAGTCTCAACTCCTCCCCTGTACTTCCAGTACAGGTCATATGACACACTGAGCTAACATCCGGTGCTCAGTACAGAGAATAGGCTCCACCTTTTCTCCAACAGTACATCTGTAAACCATAACATCCTGTTTTGCATTCCAGCCATCTGGAGCTGGCTTTTGCCTTGGTGCTTTTTCCCAACAGGAACTCCCTTCCCTACAGAGAGGCATCTGGCATCTTCATTGTACAGCTTTTGTCATATGCTGAAGATGCAAATCTTTACCCTGGCCTTTAACACCTGAGATGTATGTTTTGGGGAAGCACCCAAATCTTGTGACTGTGGTTTGTTTTAGACTGTTTTAATATTTAATATTCACTCTTATCGTGAAGCACTGGTAGTGAATTGAAACGATAGTGTTAATTAAAACTGAAATAATTCCTCAAAGCTTTTGAAGCAGGGTGAGTTTTACAGTAATGTTTGTTGTTGTTGTTGTTGTTTAGTCGTTTAGTCGTTTCTGACTCTTCATGACCCCATGGACCAGAGCACGCCAGGCACTTCTGTCTTCCACTGCCTCCCGCAGTTTGGTCAAACTCATATTAGTAGCTTCGAGAACACTGCCCAACCATCTCGTCCTCTGTCGTCCCCTTCTCCTTGTGCCCTCCATCTTTTCCAACATCAGGGTCTTTCCCAGGGAGTCTTCTCTTCTCATGAGGTAGCCAAAGTATTGGAGCCTCAGCTTCAGGATCTGTCCTTCCAGTGAGCACTCAGGGCTAATTTCCTTAAGAATGGATGCGTTTGATCTTCTTGCAGTCCATGGGATTCTCAAGAGTCTCCTCCAGCACCATAATTCAAAAACATCAATTCTTCGGTGATCAGCCTTCTTTATGGCCCAGCTCTCACTTCCATACTTCACTACTGGGAAAACCATAGCTTTAAGACAGTAAGTCTACTCAAAACATTTGACACACAGGACTCAGCTCATGCCCACAGTATGGTGGCTAATACCTCAAAAACAGCAAAGGGTAAAATATCAACGGTGGCCACAACACCAATAGAAGAGGTATTGCAGTTAAAACAAATCTGCAAAGACTTAGTGGAAGAATGGCGTTTAGGGTTTCTGTCGCTTGAAGCCTTAACTTCATAGATCAAGTAAATAAGGGTATGTGGCTTTGGAAGCTCTGGATCTAGGAATTTGTCATAGTGAAAAGCTGCAATGGTTAATCCAGTCTCAGTGGAATCTGCAGTAAAGCAAGATTATCTGAGAAACCATGGTCAGCTGACTGTGAGATTCTAGAATTGGTGGGAGGCAATGACATAGTGAGTTCTCTACTAGAATGGTGGTCTGCACTTTTCCCAGACCTAGTGGTAGATCAAGCTGAGCCAGAATGGGCATATTACAGTGTTGGCCCTAAACCTAAGACAACTGCATTCCCCAAGATGACATAATCTCATTTTAAAAGTACAGGACAAATTAATGAAAGTTCTGAGAGATAAGGAGGATGTGGCACACAATGGGAAACCTGTAATGCTTTTGCAGAACCTAATTTAGGATACTTTTCTTAGATGGAAGGCAGAGAAATTTGAACAGTCCAAAGTACGTAATTACGTTTCAGATAGTAGTGGTAGATGGCATGGCACATATAGCCGTGAGACACATTGTAAAAATCAGGACCATATATTTAAAAATCCTGCAAATTTTACTCAGTATATTGTTGTAATTCTAAATTAATATTATTAATAATTAAATATGCATACGGCCCTTCATCTGAAGATCCCAGAAAAATCAACAGAAAAATATAAAATGAGAATACAAAATATATAACAGAACGAAAACAAAAACCCTCCAGAAAGTATTTATTCCATCCCAATTAAGAAGACTATTAGTATGCAAGTGTTCACATTACCCAAAACTCTTCCCCCAACCTTACATTCTTTGAAAAAAACGGACCTAGTTCTTAAAAGTGCTAAAGGGGGGGACACCCTCCATTCCTGCTTCATTGCAGCATTCTTCTGTGTAACCCAAGATCTTAACCCTAATTATGGCTGCAATCCCGTGCACACTTTTCTGAGACAAAGCCTTGTTTTAATAGCCAACAATTCCACTTCTTATATAGGCATAGAATTGGTCTTAAAGTCTAAGAGTGTCCTAACTTCGTATTTTTCGCTCTATAAGATGCACCACACCATAAGACGCACCTAGTTTTTGGAGGAGGAAAAGAAGAAAAAAAAAATATTCTGAATCTCAGAAGCCAGAACAACAAGAGGGATCGCTGCACAGCGAAAGCAGTGACCCCTCTTGCTGTTCTGGCTTCTGGGATAGCTGCGCAGCCTGCATTTGCTCCATAAGACGCACACACATATCCCCTTACTTTTTAGGAGGGAAAAAGTGAGTCTTATAGAGCAAAAAATACGGTAGTTTAGAAACACTGAAATCATCTATAATCTTAGAATGGTACGTGAGGGGATGCTGAGCCTCATTGCTATGGCTCTTCAATGTCCCTCCCCTTCCACCAAAATTTGTTTGGGCCCCCTTGCCATTATTGTACTAGTCTTGGATTTAGCATGGTAGAACCAAAATGTTCTGTGTTATTTCGTTGCATTTATGTCAACCTTAAATAACCTTTATATTTGTATCTGCTGTGCCTGAAAACTTGTCATGTTTTAATACGTCAAAGCTAAGCCAATCTACGGTAGTTTTGAATACTTGGATGCTTTATTTTGTTTTGCCAGACTTTATGTCGCCTAGAAACGATCCTTTCATAATTAGTTTTCAGTAGTCTTTTCTTCTGTGTAGCATACTAGTGTTGGATAATTATCTTAGTCAAATGCCATTCACTGTGTTAAGCTTGCATTCTAAATTACACACAGCCTGTAAAATATTGGTGAGAAATTCGTGCATTTTCTTATATAGTGTGTGATATCGCTGTCAGTCTTCGGAGTCTATTATCTAATTGTCTACTGGAGCAACATGTTTTCTTATGCCTAAATATTTAAGAATAATGGTTCACATTCCACCAAGCATTGAAATTACAAGCTACTTTTTAATTGACCTATCCAGTGCCCTGTTAGTTTCCATGCTTACCAAGCCCATATGTCTGAGCTCTAGGGACTTTGGAATTTAACTGACAAATTGGCTTAATTCAAGGAGAGTTTGTGTGCCTATGAAGTGTGTTTTTTAGTCTCTGTGATTTGGCAAAACTAGTCAGTGGAAGGATAAGAAACCAAAGGGGTCGTTGGAGTATTTATATAGTGAGGTGGTATTATATTGTTCCCCTCTTTTTGTTGATCGGTTCTCATCCAGCTTATATAAGAGTACAAAATTAAATTAGTGTGTGTGCGTGCATGTGTGCATGCATGCATGCATGTATCATCAATGTGCATGGCACTTACTGAGTACAAGAGGAGAAAGGGTTCTGCCCTAAGGACCCAACATGGGAAACAGGAAGAAAAGGGAAGAGGAGGCAGGTGTAAGCAGAAAAGCCAATGGGTGGGTATTCAGCTAAGTCTTACTCAGGTAAAGGTAAAGGGACCCCTGAGCATTAGGTCCAGTCGTGGCCAACTCTGGGATTGCGGCGCGCATCTCACTTTATTGGCCGAGGGAGCCGGTGTACAGCTTCCAGGTCATGTGGCCAGCATGACTAAGCCGCTTCTGGCGAACCAGAGCAGTGCTCGGAAACGCTGTTTACCTTCCCGCCGGAGCGGTACCTATTTATCTACTTGCTTTCGAACTGCTAGGTTGGCAGGAGCAGAAACCGAGCAACAGGAGCTCATCCCATCACGGGGATTCGAACTGCCGACCTTCTGATCGGCAAGTCCTAGGCTCTGTGGTTTAACCCACAGCGCCACCCGCGTCCCTTATTTTACTCAAGTAGACCTGTTGAAATCAGTGAACTTCGCTTACTTATGTTCATTAATTAGCCATGTTCATTAATTTCAGTGAGTTAAAATTAGTTGAATACTACCCAGTACGAGGTTGCTTCCATTGTATGCGCTCAGACTTAGTTATTGACTTAGTTACATGAAGGAGTTGAGCCAAAGGCTTCACTGGAAAGGTTAGTTTTGCATGTATTCTGCAGCTTAGTAAAGAAAAAGGCTTTCACAATAGTGCCATACTTATTTATTGCACTGATACAGATGAAAACAACCTTCCTTCTTTGGCTTTGTAAATTATTATTTTTTGTACACAGCAGATGCAGGATAATTTAATTTTGTTGCACCTACTTTTGTCTTTGTGTTGGGTAGCCACATTGGCATAAATTCATAGTTGGGCAGTTTTATGCTGGCACAGCTTCCCAATTTGGGGAACAAGCTCATCACAGTGTCTAGCTGAATCTAGGGAGTGGCATCGCAGCATAGTACCATCAGATTGTATGTGGATATAATTTGCGTGACTCCTTTTAAATTGCATACTGAAGATGGTTAATTTCTGAATTTTGAGATTATTTCTATATGTTCTGCATTGGTGATCAAGAAGTTCTAACCTATTGGAGTGAGCTGCAGATAGGACTGCATATCAAGTCTAGACCTCTAAAATGTCTTAATTTGAATCAGAGTTCAATATACAGTTCATACAGGCTAGCTGCAAAACCTAAATCAGATATCCTTGTCTTCCATTTAGCTGGCCTGTGGACAGTGTTCACATTGGGAGGCGTGGGCAGCAAGCGTGCTCCTCAGCAGGAGGAGTCTTCGCCTCTAGCTAATCAAAGTCTTCTGTTGCTACTTGTGCTAGCAAATCTGACTGATGCACCAGATACACCAAACCCTTACAGACAAGCTATTATGTCCTTCAAGAACACACAAGGTATGTACCTTTTTAAAAATCCATCTGTCAAGAATCAAAGAGAGAGTTGAACTTGGGAACCTTGCAGTAGAATCTTAGTTTGGTTATGGGCTTGTTGGCATTAAGAGGACCCAAAGTAGGTCATTACAGCTGCACTATCACTCTAGAAATAAATGTTGTTGGTTTTTTTAGAATTAGAGTCCTCAAATGCATGTCTGGGCTAAAGGTGGGTCCATTGTCTGAAAAGTTTGAATACTGTTGAACTAACCCTTGAAGACTCACCTCACTATGGGAAAATCACCAAATCAGTAAGATGAATCCCTTTCAAACTGTTTGTTTTCCCCCCCTCCAGATAGCACTGCTCTTCCTTCACCAAATCCTCACACTTTCCAGATTAATTTTAACAGTTTATACACCACTTTGTGTGAGCAGCAAAACTCTGATCAAGCAACCCTTCTTTTGTACATCCTTCTGCATCAGAACAGCAATGTTCGAACATATATGTTGGCTCGAACAGATATGGAAAATCTGGTAAGTAATTTACTTATTCCACTGCTTTGCCAATCTAATACAGTGGTACCTCTGGTTGAGAATGGGATCCGTTCCAGAGGCCCATTCGCAACATGAAAATAATGCAACCCGCAGTGGCGTGTCTGCGCACGTGTGGGTTGTGATTCACCACTTCTGCGCATGCACGTGACATCATTTTGTGCTTCTGTGCATGCGCGAGCGGCGAAACCTGGAAGTAACCCTTTCCGGTACTTCTGGGTCGCCACGGGATGCAACCTGAAAGAACGTAACATGAAGCAGACGTAACGTGAGGTATGACTGTATTCAGCAGAGGATCTTGCTTGTGAAAAGTTTGTTCGTGTACACCATCACAGATATTCCCACTCTTGGGGGAGGAAAGTGTATTGAAATTGTATGCAGAATGCATTTACTTGGCTATGGATCAACCAAGCCCTGGTATCCACTTTACCCTACTTCAGTGATTAAAACACCATAGCATCCCTCAATCTTCAAAAACCCATGTGTTTGCTCGTTACTGCAGTTTAGCCATTCATTGCTGTGAAAGAGATTGAAATAATTTGCTGGATGGGGAGAACCCTGCAGGATGTTTTTTCTTAAATGGAAGCAGCAAAACTGTCTTAAACCCATGTTGGATACTACTAATGATAAAATATCACACTCAGTCCACTTTACCTGCCAGAATGATGGAATTAGATATATATTATTATTAGCTCTGTCAGCTCTAGAAATTTAGAATGTGATGATCCATCATAAAAGCATTGCCAAGAGTCTTGTTTATTAGGAATTGAATTTTATGTTTCCTCATAGGTGTTTATTTAACTCTCCCCCCCCCCCACCCCCGACTGCTTTAAAAACACATACAAACGAAAGGGAGTTAAGAATTTTTGGTCAGTTGTGTGTGGTTTCATCTTCTTTTTCTGAAGCTATTAAATTACTAACAAAATGGTTATGTAAAATCAGAGGGATCTAAAACTGTATGTATATGTTTGTTTTGGGAACTTTTGAATACTAAACTTCTCCATCCCTATTTTTCTCTCTTCAAGGTTTTGCCAATTCTTGAGATCCTTTATCATGTCGAAGAAAGGAACTCTCACCATGTTTACATGGCTCTGATAATTTTGTTAATCCTTACTGAAGATGATGGCTTCAATCGATCCATTCATGAAGTGGTAAGTTTATGAGCTATAAGAAATCAATTTAAAATATAAATGCGCTTCTGTATAAAGATGAATTTGGGTTTTTTGTTGCCAAGTTCACTCTGATGGTGGTTGTCATGTCAGCATAGCTGATTTTTATGCATTCAATTTGTTCCTAAGCATTTGAGATTCTCTAGTCTTTTCCCATAGATCTTAAGCCTTTTATACTGAGGCTAATCAAGAAACTCTTATTGCACCTTGAGTCAGGTCCATTTTGGATGACAAATTTGAGAAATATAACATAACTGATTTACTTTACATAGTATATAGAGTCTAAAAGGAAGAGGTTATGTCCAGTGAGTTTTTGGCTAAGCCTGCATTTTAACTCCAATTATGATGCAGTTCATGAATGTATTTCAAAATATTAGGTTGGGTTCAGACTGTTATTTCCATTTTGGCCCTACTGAAATTACTGTGAAAAGTTTGTCATGACTATCTTAAGTTTTTTTTATTTCAGAGGGACCTTAGGTTGGATCCATCCAACTATTTATAAGCCAATTCTTTAAACCAAATGATGAAGGCACTCTGACCTGATCATTGAGTTTTTTTTGTCTGTTCACATTCTTCCACCCCACACTCTCCAGTTTATATGCTTATTTTGAATATTGGAGCAAACTTATCTATAATGAGAAAAATTAAAAAATTGGCAGTCTGTAGATGAAATAAAGCATAATAGCTAGGATTCGTGGAAGTACTTCAGTTCCTAGAAGAAACTTGTGGTAGACCAAAGGAACATTCCCCTTCCCCCCCCCTTTAAACAGCTTAATTCTCCCCACTCCCGACTATATTGCAAACTGTTTTTGAAATATCCCTCAGTTTTGAAAGTCTTTTCGTTCAGCATGGGGTGGGGATATACTTTTCTAAACATATTTTTTAAAAAAATATAAATTAAAAAATATAAATAAAAATATAAATGTATGCAACAGAAATCTTTTGTAGTCATCTTAAGAGGGCCTCTAAAACGCTATGCTAGTTTATTTTAGCAACTTTGAAACGCACAACTTTTGTCCTGTGGTTAAATGTTGAGAAAATAAAAATAATAAAGACATTTTGCATCATAATGGGCCTCCCATCCTGTCCTTTGTTGCACGTCTTCCTTTTATAGCCGCATTGCCTTTGCCAATCTCTGTATGTATTTTCCTTTTGTGGTATTACACCCACAATTATTTATTGATATTTAAGATTAATTTTAGTAAGTGCCATTTTATAAATTGCTGATTATATAGACACTTTCCTGGGTTCCCCCAAAGAAGCCGCAAAAGCTTTCCTGTCTGGTTAAAAGATTTTTGTTTGAAAAGAAAATGTGGTTTTGGCTTCCTTGGAAAGAAGATCAAAAATAAGAGATCTTTCTGCCATTGGCTTCAGACAAGCAGCTACCTATGCCTGTATTGAGTCCAGTTTTATTAATAATGAAAACCGCAACTGTTAAGTAAACCTAATATGACATCCGCAAGGGCAACCAAGACGTCAGTGAGCTTGTCTTTGTGTACTTCTGATCCTGAATGCACATCTCTGTATATATTGGCAGCCAGTGCAGTTCTTTCAAAATTAGTGTTATATGCTGATAGTAGGAGCTGCTGATAGGAACTGGGCTGCTATATTCTGGACTAGCTGCAACTTTCGAGTCACCTTCAAGGGCATAGAGCAGGGGTCAGCAACCTTTTTCAGCTGTGGGCCTGTCCACCGTCAGACCATTTGGTGGGCCAGACTATATTTTTTTAAAAAATGAATGAATTCCTATGCCCCACAAATAACCCAGAGATGCATTTTAAATAAAAGCACACATTCTGCTCATGTAAAAGCACCAGGCAGGCCCCACAAATAACCCAGAGATACATTTTAAATAAAAGGACATATTCTGCTTATGTAAAAACATGCTGATTCCCGGACCGTCCATGAGCTGGATTGAGAAGGCAATTGGGCCGCATCCGGCCCATGGGCCTTAGGTTGCCTACCCCTGGCATAGAGCATGTTACCCTAATCCAACCCCAAGGCTACCAGCACATGGGTCAGAGTGGCAAGACTCTCTCTGTCCAGAAATAATCATAGCTGGTGAACCAGACATAGCTGGTAGTGATGTGACCACAAGGTGTGACATGATTAGATTCACTCGTAGACAATATTTCTCTATATAAAGTCTGAGCTGCTGAAAAGATTGATTTTATTTCATCATTCATTCATTCATTCAGTTTATTTATACAGCTCAAAACAGTTATAAAACTAGACAAAAACAACTTTGGAGTCCAACCTATATCCTTTGGTTGCATCCACTTTAAAATTGCCATGCATCAAACATGGAGATTTCTAGTCTTTTCGTTTGGAGGGGGGGGGGAACCATAGTCCAGAGAACAGCACTATTATACTTCTTTGTTTGTTTGTTTGCATTCCACCTTTTTCCCAGACCAAGACTTAAGCTGTCTTACACAAATTAAAATAACATAGATAAAATTTAACTGCAATAAAATTAAAATGATTTTAAAACAGATATATTAAATTACTGATAATAACAGGCAGTGGAAGACAATCAAATATGCTCTTTCCTTTCTTTATTTCAGATATTGAAAAATATTACTTGGTACTCAGAACGTGTATTAACAGAAATTTCCCTGGGGAGTCTCCTGATACTAGTAGTAATAAGGACTATACAGTACAACATGACACGAACAAGGGTAAGAACTGTATTTTGGGCTGATTTCACGTAAAATGGAGCTGATCAACTTTAATTGCTGATTCCTCTCCACATCCCCAGACCAGCCCTTCCTAGCACTAGAGACACAGAGACTGTTCACTTTAGTTTGGTGTTGTTATTTTAAAAGCCTTTAGGAATTCCCCCCTCTTTGTTCCTCACCTGCCATGTTTAGAAAAGGGAAGCTGCATTATTGCAAACCTTTTTTAAAAAGTTGTATAAAATAAAAATTAAGGACTGAAGAAGAATAAAAGTTGTTCAGCTTTGTTTCTGACCAGGGTTAAATATATAGTCACACTATAACTATGCAGTGACAATTCCTTAAAAGACCTAAGCATATTGAGCCATGATTGCACAAGCTGTTGCTAAGGCTTACCCCTAAAATCAGAGCACAAGTTGGGTTTGTCTTCATTGCAACTTTGCCTCCGGTAAACGGATGTTAGACTGGTGAGTGATTTCCTTTTGACAGGTCTTGCTGTATACAGAAAGGATAGTTTGATGTGTGTGTGTTTTTCCCCTCCTCATCTCCAACAGGACAAATACCTTCATACAAATTGTTTGGCAGCTTTAGCCAATATGTCAGCACAGTTCCGCTCACTTCATCAGTATGCCGCTCAGAGGATCATCAGGTAAATACAAGCCTTTTACAAAATATTTAAACTAGCTTCAACCTAAATTCCGCAGGATAGATACTTGAATTTCCTATTGCTCAGGTTTGAATATTAACCCAGGTAAATTCTGTTCAGCTTCATGAAGTCTAGGTTAAATCTTAAACTGCAATACAGTGTGCTCCATTTATACTTTAGCTGCTTGCTAATGACGTCTGCCTATGCCCGCCAAAAATGGTTAACTACATCGAATAGGTGGCCAAAAGGCTGCTCCATAAGGGTGAATGGGGCTCTACCCCACCAGTCACAGGGCTTATCCAAATTTACCTTTTGCCCCACACTTTCTAGGCACAGGCCTCTGCTTTCCTGGTCTGTGTATGAATGGTTTTTTCCCTTGCCGCTTTTGCTAGGAAAACCTGAGCTTTCCCGCTGAATTGGAGCAAATGGCAATTCGAGTTTTTTCAAATTGCAGTTTGCTTTGATTCGAGCAGTAAAGAGCGGGTTTTCACAGGGAAAGCAGCAGATCTGGGACACGCTTGGACACCTAGGAAGCCCACACCTGTGCCTAGAAATGTGCAGCAAAGGTAAGTGTGGAAGAGCCCTGATTGTCTTCTTACTTGCATGCTGTCCAGTGGGGGGCCATACCCGTCATCTTCCTCCTCCATCTCCGTGTTGCTCTTGTAGACCACAGCAGGGAGGAGATTGGGGACAGACGGACTAGAATTAGTTTTCTGTGGCTCCCATTGGCTCAGGCACCACCTCTTCTTGGCCTCCCTTCTGCCCTACCACTCCCAACGGGCAGCCGCTGCCACTGGCAAACACTAATATTGCCTGTTACTGCTGACACAGTAGGGAAAGTGCTTTGTAATCTGTTTAGTGAATGGCATGGGACAAATAAATATACTGGTGTGTTAGACCAGTATGATTATTATAGATTCTTGTGAAGTCATGGTCCCTCAATAGCAGAGGTCGCTATGTAATATAAACAGCCTCTCCTGTATCTTGTACTTCTTTCCATTTTTGATGGCACAGCAGAACTTCTGCTTGAATCTGAGCTCTGTTGTCCCAAAATCTTCCAAATCAACAACTTCCCTGCTAGTCATTTTGCCCTCATTGTACTTTCTGGGGCTTTCCTTTGGACCAGTTGTGACCCATTAAATACATCTGTTTCCCAGAATTCCTTCAAGGATGTTTGTTACATTACGAGCTGATCCCTTAGATTCTGTAGTTTTTCTTGTGTTTAATTTTGCTTGGTTTTAAGTGTGACTTGGGTATTATAATACTTTATTTTTCTCTTGGGAAGGTTTTTATTCTGGAAGGTGAGGACTAAATATTTAAATAAATAAGACTGCAATGCACCGCCCCCCCTTATCTGTCATGCTTGGAGCAGCGGGAGCCTCAAACAGTTCTGCCGGCATCACTTCTTTGGTGTAGAGCTGTCAGATGTTGTTGTGGTTGCTCGAGAGCAAACAGGCAAGAGTCCGACCTGTCTTTTCCAGGCTTTCTTCTTAGTGCAAAACTACTTACAGTGAAGAGCGTCACAAGTTCATGTCTGGCTCAGTCGCTAGCAGAATCTGGGAGTGGGCAGTCTTTGTACCTCCCCCAGCATAACAGTCGCTTGACCCCCAACCTTCTCCTCCCCTCCCTGCGCCGAAACCTACTGTGCAGAGTGGGCACTGGCAAAGGGGTACTTCCCTCCTCTCCGGCTTGCTCAGGGTCGATGTTGAGGCTCTCCCTAGCTTCCCCTGGTCCTACCACCTCCTCCCCACTGGAGGTGGGGCTTTCCGCCTCGCCAGAGGAGGAACTGCTTCGCAAGACTTTTGGAGGTTCCCTATAACACAACTGCCCTTCCACCTCCCACCTCTGAGCTGCTGGCAGTTCCCTGACAAGAGCTCTCCATTCCGCCTGCATGATTCCCACCAGCAGTAGCTTACATAAAGCAGATGGGGGAGGGGATGAGCTAACCTGGGATCCACTGCATCAGACCCACTCCTGGCCCAACAGCTATGCCAAATTTCTGGGCCTCCCCACCTTCCACTCTGCCCTGTGTGTGTAGTTATGGGTGTGGTAGTGACTCAACTGCTGCCCATTTGGTTTTCAGATTGTTCTGCAATATAGTAGCCATCAAGCTTTCCAGACCTGGGGTCCATCTTCAAACCTAACCTGCATATTGAGGCACCTATTTAAATTTGTTGTTGTTGTTTTTATTATATTAGTTTGTATCTCTTCCTCTCCCCTCTCCCCTTTTTATCCCTCTCTTAAAAATAAATAAATCCTGAAATGGTGATTGGGAGGAGAATGGTGCTGGCCTAGTGGTACAGCAATTACAGCCCACTTTACCTTCAAGCACAGTCTCTTGGTGGATCCTGTTTATTCTAGTTGGAGATTAGTGCTGTAATACAGATCATTCCATGTAAATAGATGTTTCTGACTTTCCAGATTGCTAGTTGTTTCTAGCAGCAGCTCCTGCACAAGTAACCCTTACATGTTATATAAAAGTTAATTCCAATTTAATTTTGAAATCACTTCATTTTAAGAAAATTGATGATGTGGTGACAAATACTATATTTATTTTCTAAAGCAGCCAATTCAAGAAAATGTGGCTTGGATTATTACCACAAGCATTGCCTTACTTTGAGAGTGGGCTAGGAAGAACTTTTGAGACACAGAAAATGTGGTGTATAAGCTTTCAGTAGACCTGGTCGTGGAACTGAGCAACAAGCATATTTGTAGGTAACACATGACTATGATGAATTATTTTAGGTGAAGTAAAATCAGCAAGTGCAACTTTAATTTTATTGCTTTAGGAATTCTCAACTCAAAATCTACTTAGCTATACAGCTGACAGAGCACAGACGGCCATAATTCAAGATTCACCAGATGCTCTAGTAATTCCTTCCTTAATGTGAGAAGTAATTCAACTTCTATGGAGGCTTTTTTTAAATCCTCCTATGAGTACGGACTGCCAATAGTTTTAAATTATGAAGACTATTGTGGATTAAAGATTGAACTGAGACTTGTCATTTATAGTTCAACCAGGGCCGCAGTAAAATAGAACTTTATGCTACACAGTAATTGACACATTCTGCAGTCATTAATGTTGACAGATTTGTGTAAATCATTTCCTCACGCTCAGCTGCTAGCAGTGAAATTAGATGTAACAGATTACTTGGATGGACACTGCCACTGAATTTAATCATTATCAGAATCATCCTTAATGATGTAAGAGTAAATAGAGTCCCAAACTCTAATGCTATTCATAACATGTAGATTGCATTTTATTTTTCAATATTTAAAGAATGTGCTGATGCGGAAAGGCAAATGATTCAATAAAAGCATTATTACCTTGCTAATTACCTTAGTATAGGCAATCATGTTCATAAGATGGCAAAACAAATAGTTTAGGACTTGGAGGTAAAGTAGCTGGTAGGTTCTGGTAGGTTATTTGCTTGTTTGTTTGTAAGATTTCTTATCCACCCTTCACCATAAGATCCCAGGGTGGATTACAACAATATACTGGAACAGAGCAGTATACATTTAGCAAAAGAAAACAAAACAAAATAACTATCAAATTCTGTGGTAAAGAGGTATGTCCGCAACATATAGCAAAAGCTGTGCAATGAAGATGCTCAATGCAGATTTCTGGATACATAGGATATTTTGAGGGCCCATGTATAGAAAAGTGACACATGCACACTATTGATCTTGGATCCTATTCAGTGACTTAATCCAAGAATTTCCAGCTTCAGTTTTACTAGCTGAACCAGGCAGGTGCCTATATTATTTAAAAAGAGAAGAGTTATCACAAGAGCACCATATCTTAAATTTAAACCTATGTGTAGAATGTCAATCTTGACAGTACATTTAGGAAATTGAGATCTATCCCACTAGAAATTGAGTTCTATACCCACTAGACACTGGGGCAATTTTTTTTCAGTTCTATAAAGGAGAGAATTAAGAGCTAACAGAACTTTAATTGAGGAACCTGCCTTGTTGGATAGGGGTTTGTCTCAGCTTCGCTTCAAGCCTTGGAGTGACATTGCACTAGAAAGTGGAGAGTCACTTTGGTTCATTTTTCAAAGCCTCTGACATGTTGACCACAGTGAGAAAATCAGCAAATGCCTATAACATTTAAGCAAAATTGGATGAAATTTGCAGGCACAGTAGCACCTTCTGAGGTGGTGAAGCTAGCCAAACCTCTGGCAAATAGGTGTACAGTGAGGGAGTTATGGATAAACGAATATTTTTATCTTCTGCTCAGTTTGCCCCAAAGTTACAGAAAGTGCAAATGTGATTACGACAAAGCTGAATGTTTTGTTAGTGGGCAAGGCTCTATGCCTGTGTCCTTTCTTTGTTGTGTGTGTTGTATGGCTCTGTGTTCTTTATTGTGTGACTGAACAGCGCAGTCCTATTCATAATTATCAGAAAGCCTACTGAGTTTAAAGGGGTTTTCTCCCAGGTAAATGGTTACCTTAAACATACAAACATTACTTTTATACATTGATGGCAGAAAGTGAGGAGGAATTAAAGAACCTTTTAATGAGGGTGAAAGAGGAGAGCGCAAAATATGGTCTGAAGCTCAACATCAAAAAAACGAAGATCATGGCCACTGGGCCCATCACCTCCTGGCAAATAGAAGGGGAAGAAATGGAGGCAGTGAGAGATTTTACTTTCTTGGGTTCCATGATCACTGCAGATGGTGACAGCAGTCACGAAATTAAAAGACGCCTGCTCCTTGGGAGAATGGCGATGGCAAACCTAGACAGCATCTTAAAAAGCAGAGACATCACCTTGCCAACAAAGGTCCGTATAGTTAAAGCCATGGTTTTCCCAGTAGTGATGTATGGAAGTGAGAGCTGGACCATAAAGAAGGCTGATCGCCGAAGAATTGATGTTTTTGAATTATGGTGCTGGAGGAGACTCTTGAGAGTCCCATGGGCTGCAAGAAGATCAAACACATCCATTCTTAAGGAAATTAGCCCTGAGTGCTCACTGGAAGGACAGATCCTGAAGCTGAGGCTCCAATACTTTGGCCACCTCATGAGAAGAGAAGACTCCCTGGGAAAGACCCTGATGTTGGGAAAGATGGAGGGCACAAGGAGAAGGGGACAACAGAGGACGAGATGGTTGGACAGTGTTCTCGAAGCTACTAATATGAGTTTGACCAAACTGCGGGAGGCAGTGGAAGACAGAAGTGCCTGGCGTGCTCTGGTCCATGGGGTCACGAAGAGTCAGACACGACTAAACAACAACAACAACAACAACAACAACAACAACAACAACAAACATTACTGTAAAACTCACCCTGCTGCAAAAGCTTTGAGGAATTATTTCAATTTTAATTAACTCTATCGTTTCAATTCACTACCAGTGCTTCACCATAAGAGTGAATATTAAATATTAAAACAGTCTAAAACAAACCACAGTCACAGGATTAGGGTGCTTCCCCAAAACATACATCTCAGGTGTTAAAGGCCAGGGTAAAGATTTGCATCTTCAGCATATGACAAAAGCTGTACAATGAAGATGCCAGATGCCTCTCTGTAGGGAAGGGAGTTCCACCACTTGGGAGCTGTCGTAGAGAATGCCCGCTCCCATGTTGCCACCCCTAGAAGGGGGTGGAATTACCAAGAGGTGCTGCTGAAATGAGCACAGCCATTATGTGTGGGATAGCACCTATTCAAAGGGATGCAGAAATAATGCTTGGCGTCCTGAGAGGCATAAACGAAAGAAGCATATGCCAGTGGTATTAGTAGTAGCGTGATGACCTAGTTCAGCTGTAGTGAATCTTATAAGCTGATTAGCTACCCCAGTTCTGGGAGGTGTCACTGCAATTAGTGGAAAGTATTGTAACAAGATGAGGAGCCTATTCAGATTGAGGGCAGAAGTTTGTATTGGTGAATGATCACAGTGGAAGAAAAGGTCTCCTGAAAAAACCAATCTACTTTAAAGGGATTCTGCATGAGTTCTTTTATATAATACCAACCACATCACACTGCCTTTACATTTGTTACAGCATTAATGGTTCCCCTGTGAACTAAGTTCTGCTATTTAGCTGCATCGTCAAAATGACAATTGCTTCGTGTCCTGGCGTGTGGAACATATGGAGTTAAGGTTTTAGGCTAATAACTATAGTTTCCAGCATGGAAAAAACTGTTGAACCCTGGTTAAGCCTGATCGAACCTTCTGGGGATTCAGAAACAGGCACCTGGTAGGATATTAATACACTCATTATCCATCTGGTGCAAGTATCCAAGTGTACTGAGTTCTATTAGATTGGTTCTGTGAGCCAGGAGGGCAGGGGGTCACAGGTTAGACAGATTGCCTAGATGGGCGGCTTACCAGCGTTGGACTTGGATAGCTACAAAACCTTGTGGAATATTTTCTGGCAAATATCCAGACTCTGAGTTCCGCATCTGGCTTTGAAATATGACAGCAACTATGACTTTGGTCTGGACCAGTTGCCAGCGCTTACTTATGCTCTCTAAAATGTATTAATGCTTAACATGCCTGTAATTATTTTTTTGTAATTTCCATGTGCCTCAACTTTTTTTTTTTTGTATATTTAATGATCACCCTGGGAATGGGACTCAAAAAAGCAGGAGCAAGGAAATGCGTTACCTACCCTAAGAGGAGCCTTCTGGAACAGGCAAAATGGCCCATTTAGCCCAGCATCCTGTTCTCACAGTGGCCAGCCAGATGCCTGTGGGAAACCAGCAAACAGAACATGAGCACAAGAGCATTTCCCCCTCCTCTGGTTTCTATCAGCTGGTATGTAGAGACATTTCTGCCTCCAGTTGTGGAGGCAGAGTGTAGCCATCATGGCTAGTAGCTATCAATAGCCCTCTCCTCCGTGAATACAGAATTTGTCTAATCCTCTTATAAAACCACAGGGACACAGGTAGCGCTGTGGGTTAAACCACAGAGCCTAGGACTTGCCGATCAGAAGGTCGGTGGTTTGAATCCCCGTGACGGGGTGAGCTCCTGTTGCTCGGTCCCTGCTCCTGCCAACCTAGCAGTTCAAAAGCACGTCAAAGTGCAAGTAGATAAATAGGTACCACTCTGGCAGGAAGGTAAACAGTGTTTCCGTACGCTGCTCTGGTTCACCAGAAGCGGCTTAGTCATGCTGGCCACATGACCCGGAAGCTGTACGCCGGCTCCCTCGGCCAATAAAGCGAGATGAGCGCCGCAACCCCAGAGTCGGTCACGACTGGACCTAATGGTCAGGGGTCCCTTTACCTTTACCTTATAAAACCATCCAAGTTGGTGGCCATCACTGCCTCCTGGGGCAGCGAGTTCCCTAGTTTGACTATGTGCTTCATGAAGAAGTACCGTATTTTTCGTTCTATAAGACGCACCAGACCACAAGACGCACCTAGTTTTTGGAGGAGGAAAACAAGAAAAAAAATATTATGTATCTCAGAAGCCAGAACAGCAAGAGGGATCGCTGCGCAGTGAAAGCAGCAATCCCTCTTGCTGTTCTGGCTTCTGTGATAGCTGCGCAGCCTGCATTCGCTCGATAAGACGCACACACATTTCCCCTTACTTTTTAGGAGGGAAAAAGTGAGTCTTATAGAGCAAAAAATACGGTACTTTCTTCCAACATTCAGCTTCAGTGGATGGCCATGAGTTCTAGTATTATGAGAGAGGGAGAAAAACTTTTCTCTGTCCACTTTCTCCATGCCATGCATAATTTTATAAACTTCTGTCATGTCTCCTGTTACCCACCTTTCCCCTAAACTAAAAAGTCCTGAGTGCTGCAACCTTTCTTCAAAAGGGAGTCACTCTGTCCCCTTGATCATTTTGCTTGCTCTTTTCTGAACCTTTTCCAACTCGGCAATACCCTTTTTGAGGTGAGGCAACCACAGTACTCCAAAAATGGTCACACCATAGATTTGTATAATGGTATATTTTTGTCATTGCTCCTCGGACTACTTGCGTTTTATCTTCTAAACGCTGAAATATCATTTTTTCCATTTGCACTCACTTTATCCTATTCTTGGTTTAGGACCTTTGGCTTTGCCTAATCAGAGTTAAGGTGTCTACTCAAACACACTGAGTAAGTTTTTTCAGAGGTTTAAAGCGACACTGGAGAGCCATTATTGTGGTTTGGTCCACTCTGAACAAGCTGTATTCTCTGCAGTGAGGTTGTCTCTCCTCCTCTTCCAGGTTTCTGTAGCTATGTAGAAACATTTGCTTTCTAAATGGTGCCATAAGGGAGAAAGCTACTCCTTTTACCAGTCTACAGAAATGAGTGCTTGTACCCAGCTATAAGATGTGTTGGGAAGAAGTGATGGAAAGTAGATGAGACCTTGAAATGCAGAATTGCCAGATGAACAGTGGGCCCTTTGCAGAATGATCAGCCACAGCAAATACCAGTGTCTGATCAATTTGCACAGATTGTTGATTTGCAGAGGTCACTGTTAGTCTTAGTACAAACAACTGTAGAAAGCAAGTCCTTTAATTCCACTGTAGTGTTTCTGTATTACCAAACATGTGTCTAGCCAAAGGATAAAAGTAATACTAAATTTTGATAATATTGTTTCCTAAGCTGCTCTGGCTACTTGCCCTCCAAATAACTGGTACATCTGGGTGATTAATTTTTTTATGTGCTTTGTTCTTGCCTGTTGATACTGTAAAAATAACTTCCCCTCAGCTCTCTTTTTACATTTCCTTAACATGGTTCAGCAGTTCTTTGTCTGGACGTAATCTATAAATCTTCTTTGGCCTTCCTTTCTATGACACTTGCTTTTTCTGGAGATATAGGTTTGATCCCATATAATCGCCTCCTTTTTTGTAAAGCCAAGACTCAAATTTTATTTTAATAGGGTTAATAGATAAGATGTTTTTCATTTCTCACTTCCTTCCTTTTTCTTTAATATCTGTAGCATTTAACATTGGCAATCTTCCATGGATAGAAGATTGGACCAATTGTTCTTACGGAATATTCTGCACATAGGTTTTTGTAACCTATAAGTATAAATTCTTTCATCTAAAATTTAATTTGTGTGCTGTCCAGTTCAAACCACAAACACCATTTAGATTTGTGTATGCCAGGTTAAATAATAGCATTCCAATGCTCTCTAATATCTGAATCTATCTTTAAATTTGGTGATGTTTAAGGAATTCGGGTTCAGAAAAGCATAGGTTTTTGCACCTGTAGTCATTTGTTTAATATGTTACAGTGACAGTGCAATTCTGTGCTTCTCTACTTGTAAGTCCTATTGAATTCATTGATGTTTACTCTCTAGTGAGTGCATATAATATTAGTCAAATTTTGGACATTCAGGCTGCAATGTCAGCATTCACGTAAGAGTATTGATAATCTCAAATTAATCTGATGAATGCCTGAAAAGAGATCTGTTTCTCCACTATTTGGACATACGCAAGTAAATGATGACAATGATACTTAGGTGATTGTTAACATCACTTATGTTTGTTTGATTTTTGAAATATCAATACTGTTTGTCTGGAATTTTCAGATAATGCATGTGAGTTTGGTCATTCAGCAAAGAATGAATGGTTAGCCTTTTTTTGCTAAGTAATGCCGTCATATTTTCAAACGGGACTATGTATTTGTGTCTATTAATTGTGGGCATCAGAAACATGCAAACTGGATAATAGTCGTATTTAAGTTCAGAAGCCCTTGCCTGCATTGAAGCAATATTTTATTTAGGCAACTTCCTTAAATTACTCTGTGCTTCCTTCAAGCACCCTGCTATGCTCAGAGTGATAGTAACTAAACAACAATGTGTTTTTAGGACCACATAAGCATGTGGATGACAGAGGACTCGAAAAACCCATCTTGAGCC
This sequence comes from Podarcis pityusensis, assembly GCF_964106645.2. Classification (NCBI taxonomy): domain Eukaryota; kingdom Metazoa; phylum Chordata; class Lepidosauria; order Squamata; family Lacertidae; genus Podarcis; species Podarcis pityusensis. The sequence goes on along the minus strand of NC_138036.1, from coordinate 10,352,926 downwards.
AGAGGATTGGGGAGGGGCACATATATATTTTTTCTTTTCAAAAAGCAAGGTATTATTTAAATAGAAGCTGGGATGAATTGATTCTGCAGAATATACCCACTCACCTGCATGCTAAGTACATCTAGGAAACCATGCAAATAATTGCATGTACTAAAGGACCCAACCTGCACACAGAGGTTCGTGACAACTGTCACCAAGTTGCCAATGCCCCCTTTGGGGGAAGGTGATAGAGAAGGTGATGGTGCCACAATTGCTGGCACTATTGGATGAGACTGGTTTTCTGGACCTATTTCCATCCAGGCTCAGTCCTGGTTGCGGGTCTGATTCTGCTCTGGCGGAGCATCTTTATTAGGAGAGAAACAGGAGGAATGTGACCCTGTTTGTTCTCCTTGATCTCTCAGAAGCCTTGTCCTGCTAGATCAGCTCTGTGAATTGGGAGCACTGTATCACAGTGGTTCTGCTCTTATCTACGGGGCTGATTATAGAAAGTAACATTGGGTGATTGCCTTCCAGCCTCCTGAGATATGTTCCATGGGGTGCTGCAGAGTACTATATTGTACCCGGTGCTATTCAACATCGATACAAGGCTGTGGGGACTAGTCATTAGGAAATTTGGAGCATGGTGTCATCAAGTATGCGGATGACACACAGCTCTGTTTCTCTGTAACATTGAGTCAGGAGATGCTGTGCAAGTCCTGAACCAGTGCCTAGACTGAGTAATGGTCTAGATGAGTGCCAATAAACAGCAGCTGAATCCCATCAAGACTGTCTCTGTGAGTAGTTCTCGGGTTCTGAGTAGATTCTGGATCGGATTGCACTCGCATCTGAAAGAACAGGAGCATACCTTGAAGATACTGTTTTATGTAGCATTGTCCCTAAAGGTTCAGGGGACTTCATTCTCTAGGAGTGGCTGTGGCTGTTTCAGCTTTTATGCCAGCTATGACCATTCCTAGACAGGGATAGGTTGGTAACAGTTTTCTACACATTGGTAACTTTTAGACTTGGTTATTGTAATGTGCTTTACAAGGGGGTGCCCTTGAATTTGATGGGGAAGCTGCAGCTAATGCAAAACTTTGCTGCATGGTTGCTCTTTGGGGCTACTTATAAACAATATGTGACACTCCCATTAAAATAAAAAAATTCTTCCAGTAGCACCTTTAAGACCAACTAAGTTAGTTCTTGGTATGAGCTTTCGTGTGCAAGCACACTTCTTCAGATACACTGAAACAGAAGTTGCCAGATCCTTCTATATAGTGAGAAGGTGGGGAGGGGTATTACTCAGAAGGGTGGTGGGAATGGGAGATTGGCAGATAGCTGAGATGAGCCTGCTGACGACTCTTAACGACTGTAATAGGTCTTACAGGAAAAGGCAAGGGGTGAGAAGGGGAGAAATGGCTTAGTCATGTATAATGGGATAAGAATCCAATGTCTTTGTTCAAACCAGGTCTCTCCATGGTTTTAAGTTTGGTAATGAGTTGCAATTCAGCAGCTTCTTGGTGCTACTGGAAGAATTTTTTTTATTTTGACTATGGCAGACCAACACGGCTACCTATCTGTAACACTCCCATTAAAAGCACTGTGCTGGTTGCCAATTTGCTACTGGGCTAGATTCAAGCTGGTGTATAAAAGTCCTACACAGTACTGAACCAGAGTAATAGAGAAGCCCCCTACATCTCAGCCCCATTCACTTAGACTTGTGAATGAAGATATGGTGATGGTGTCACATGCCCCTGCAATGAAGCCCACTGTGAGTTCAGCCCAAGCTTTTAGCACTAGTTCTTTGGAATTCTCTTACCCAGATGTTAAGTAAGTGCCAATGTTGTTATATTTTCTCCCTAAGTCTTTGGCAGAACAAACCTTCAGTTATCAGCAGTTGTACGCCCTGGTTTTAAAAAAGATGGTTGTGTGCCAGAACTCTGTGCTTCATAAAAGCAATAACCTCATTTCATGCTACAATACTGGCTTGGTTTCACCTTCTAAATCCTCAAAGGATTCGTCTGTGGAATTATAGTATCTGCATGTTAACTGAATCAAAGTAGTTGCACATTAGCTGAATCAAGTTTCATTTTGTAGCAGCAGCAAAAACAACAACAACAACAACCCCAAAACTTTGTATAACTAGCCATGCCATATTTTTTGTGCTGTAGAACAGTTCTACTTATATCTAACCATCATTCAGCACCAAGTACATTAAGCAGTGTAATGGGGCCACAAAAATAACTTTGCCCTTGCCAGGTAATTTATGGTGTATGTCAGATGGACAAAACACTAATATAGGCAGGATGCTTACTTTCTAAAGGAAAAGCAAAGTGATTTGGAGGTATGAGAGTTAACTCCGTAGGAAATCAATGAAAATGGGAGTCCAATAAATTTTGTACCAATTAGGTATCTCTGAGCAGAAATGGAGAATTATGGGTGTCATATTCTAAGCTAACCACATGTTGCTAGGATAAAGTATATCTCTGGGCCAGTATTCCTGTTGCTGCCATTGCTACTGCACAAGATAAGTTATTTATATCACACCTGATAAGGATTTCAAACTTCTGTTTTGCCAGCTGGCCAATTAAGGATCCTAGTGTTTCATGCAAAGAAGTTGCAGTACTGTATACCAGTGTGAAACCACTTTTCTGTTGGCATTTTGTGACAAAGGGGGAACTTGAAAAACCAGGTAATAACAAAATTAGGGACTCTTAAAATCTACATAGAGGGAGAGACACTCTGGGAATGGTGATAGATTTTCATTGAGGAGACCAGAATTCAAAGCCTCACTCTGCCCTGAGGCTCTATGGGTAACAATGTAGCCTGTACTCTGCTCCCTGCGTAACCTGCCTTCTTTTATTGTTAATATAAAATAGAATAATTCCATCTATGAGGGACGCGGGTGGTGCTGTGGGTTAAACCACAGAGCCTAGGACTTGCCAATCAGAAGGTCGGCGGTTCAAATCCCCGCGACGGGGTGAGCTCCCGTTGCTCAGTCCCTGCTCCTGCCAACCTAGCAGTTCGAAAGCATGTCGAAGTGCAAGTAGATAAATAGGTACCGCTCCAGCGGGAAGGTAAACGGCGTTTCCGTGCGCTGCTCTGGTTCGCCAGAAGCGGCTTAGTCATGTTGGCCACATGATCCGGAAGCTATACGCTGGCTCTCTCGGCCAATAAAGCGAGATGAGCGCCGCAACCCAAGAGTCGATCACGACTGGACCTAATGGTCAGGGGTCCCTTTACCTTTACCTTTAATTCCATCTACATTTCTGTAAGTTCCTTGGAAGAAGGGTGAGATTAACAATTTCACTCTTAGTAATGAATCTACAAAGCTGTCTCATGCTGATTCAGGCTGTTGATCTCTCATAGTATGGTTTGCTCTGACTGGCCGAAGCAAATCCAAAGCTCGTGTCTTTATTAACCCTGAGGTTGTTCTAACTGGAGATGCTGATACCCTGGGGGCTTGTGCATTCTTGCATTTGATCTACCATGTGCCTCTACCACATTTGCATCATGGGACGCAAAACAATAGAGCGTATAGGGCAGAACTCAGATAGGTTTTGTTAACCTACACGCAGGAAGATAAAACTCTGAACACATTGTGAGAGCTTTCCCTAAATGATGGGGTAGAAATAAAATTTTAAAATGAATAATGGTAAGCATTACATTTGTAGTTCCCAATGTAGACAGCCCTGGGCAAGGATTCCAGTGGCCAGGCCATAGCTTGGCACAAATGTTAGTCTCTCTTCAATCCGCATGTCCTTAATCTTAAAAACTTCTTTATATTCCCTATCATGCTTTTCTACAAGCTCTCTCTCTCTCCCCCCCCCCCCCGCCTCTGATCTGAAAAATGTTGTGTTTGGCCTCAAGGAACTGGTTGCATGGTGAAGAACTCGCCCCATCACTGCCAATTACGGGACTTTTTTATTGCTGCTCCTTTTTAAACATCACCATGGGTTGCTCTCAAAATGTGGGTTACCACAATACAGGGCAAATTGAAAACCTCCACATCTGATCATCACCCACCCTTTGTACATATGTGTGCAATTTGCAAGCATTCTGCACATTAAGTATCTTCTAAAAGTCCCTACTTTCACTGTGGTACTTTACGAAGGCATAAGTCAGGTTACATGTCAACCTGACAACTACGTTTTTAAGAGGAGTGGTTAGGACCCAAAATGTTTTGCATAGCAAACAATAGTGTGTGTGTGTGTGTGTGTGTGTGTGTGGTGGTCTTACAATGCAGCTGAAACAATATGACCTAAATATTATGATCAGGCTTAGTAGAGACTGAGTTTTTGTGGCTCTTGTTTTCAGAGAACTTCACTGAGCTGACACACATGGCATGTATGTGCAGAAGACTTGCAAATCAAAACCTTACTTTTTATGAGTACAGTTCTATATATGCTACCCTCGTGTTTTCTCTCCCCAGCATGCTAACTACTGAAAGACAAGTATTTGAGATTTATTAATAATCATTCTTAACATTTGCATAATGTTTTCAAGCTTTCAAATTCTTCACATGAATTCATTTAATTGTACAACAACTCCATATTGCAGGTGTGGGGAGGTGGGGTTAGGTAGACAGTGTGGCTTAAAATTTGTGACAGGATTTGAACCAGGGGCTTCCAGATTCATCAGCTCATTGTCTTCAGTACTTGAGAGCAGCTTGAATTTCCTGCTGCTACTGACATACGCTATCTGAGGTCACTATCGTTCAAAAAGGAGAGTACTGCAAGGGTTGCATTTAATATTTTTTTTACACACTAAGTGGAGTTCTTACTCTGGTGGTTTGGAAGCTGCAGTATTACTACTATTTCTCACACCACCTGGTAAAGTGAGAAGCCTGGGGCTGTGCAAGAGGAGCCAGTGTTGCAGCTCCTCTCCACACCAGGGTTAACCCAAGTGGCTTGCCTTTTTCAAGGGGAAAAGCACAACTGATGCTCTTGGCAGGAAGTGTGGTCTGTGAACTTCAAGTGACTTGCTTGGCCATGTCATAATGGTCCCCTTACTTTGTCAAATAAAACCCTTGACTAGGGAGCGGGTGGCGTTGAGGTCTAAACCACAGAGCCTAGGGCTTGCCGATCAGAAGGTCAGCAGTTCGAATCCCCACGACAGGGTGAGCTCCCGTTGTTCCGTCCCAGCTCCTCCCCACCTAGCAGTTCAAAAACACAACAAAGTGCAAGTAGATAAATAGGTACCGCTCCGGCAGGAAGGTAAACGGTGTTTCCGTGCGCTACTCTGGTTCACCAGAAGCAGCTTAGTCATGCTGGCCACATGACCCGGAAGCTGTCTGCCGACTAACGCTGGCTCCCTTTGGCCTATAGAGCAAGATGAGCGCACAACCCCAGAGTCATCCGTGATTGGACCTAATGGTCAGGGGTACCTTTACCTAGGGAGCGCCAGAAGAACTTGGCAGACATCCTTCCCTCTGAGAAGGGGTTGTGGTGTTCCACTAATCAACTTAGGTATATTTTTGCCACTTAGATCTCTGTGTGAGAATTGTAACAATCTTCTTGAATCTTTTCAGAATAAGTACATTGATTACTCAACTGCTCCTCATCTTAGCTGCCTGATAAGTGTACTTCTCACCACATTTCAAACAATGACACTTTTTTCTTTAGGCTTCACAGAGCCTGATCTCTCTATTAGAAATTATCATGTTTGAAGGGACCCTTAGTTCAATATTTTTAAATTTTGAGTCTGAGTAGCTCTTCTAACAGTAGTAGTTTGCTTTTCCTCCCAGTATTTATTCATTTATTAAAATGTTTATATCCCACCTCCACTCCTAATGGGCAGCTAACGACAGTTATTTGAAACATGATCCTCTAAAACTTAAAAAGAACACCACAGAACATCAGTGTTATGTCCATGAAGGAATAAGAATCATTCCACATTATGTCAAGGATCAAATGTCTACTTGTCAGTGTTGTTAGCTTTTGTGCTAAGCATGTATTCTGCTTGTGCCCAGAGTGGCTTGCAAAGGAAAACACATAGCAATAAATAGTGGTTTTTCAGAAAGTACACTTAAAATAGTGAGGCAGCAGCACCAGAATAGAAACAGCACATGGAAATCATATAAACACCTTTCTCGACAAATTGCCCTTTAACACACCAGCTGAATTTAGTGGGAGGGCATTCTGGTATATGGGTGCTATTACTGAGGAAGCCCAATCCCATATATTGGTCCGCTGAATCTCTAGTGGTGATGGGTCATAGAGTAGGACACCTGCAGTTGATAGCAAAGTCAGGGCAGGTTGATTAGTGATAATGTAGTTCCTGACATAGCCCAGTCCTTGGACATTTAGAGCTTCGAAGGTTAGCACTAGCACTTTATCAACTGAGCCAAGAACTAAATAGGCAGCCATGAATCTTCTATAAGATGTATGTTATGTGGTCTGGGCTCCAGTCAGTATTCTGGAAGCTACACTTCCAGCTGCCTGCAGTTGCCACATTGTCTCTAAAGGCAGCCCAATGTAGAGAGAACTGCAGGAATCCTACTTGAATATCACTAGGGCATCAGTGACCAGTGCTGTACGCAGTTTCACATGAAAAGGTAAACCAGCTGAAGCTGCTTGTAACCAAAAAGAGAGAGGGGGAACCCCAGAGTATTGTAGGAAAGCACTAGGTCCAGGGAGCACTACTAAGTTGTTTACCTGATCCTCAAGAAAATATAACTCTATCCAGAATAGGCTATGCAACCAATCCTTAATTAGCGGAACTCCCACCTTGCAACACAACCATCTTGTCTGGATTAAATTTCAGCTTGCTCACCTTTGTCCATTCCTGTATTGATGCCAGATACTGATTAAATACCTCTACTGCCTCCTTGGAATCAAGATGGAAAGAGGTAGATTTGAGTGTCGTGAGCATATTGGTGACACTTCAGCAGAAAAGCTATGCATGGATTCCCCCAGCTGTTTCTTGTAGATTTAAACAAGTATGAAAGGTGAGAGAAGGATAAACTGAATAGAAATCCACATTTCAAACAAATGTACCTACTTAACAGAGGTGCTGTAGATCTCAAACATGTTCTCTCTGTATGGCTTTATCCCTTTAAGACTACATGAATGCATGTGCTTGAGTAACTGGTGTGTGACTGACAGACTGGTTGCACTTAACTCAGTCTCTGAAAATAGTGGTCCTAATATTTTAAAATTATTCTCTGGAGATTTTATTTTCATATTGGTTTGGCTGTGCATTTCTTGGATCTTATCTTTGATCTCATGGAGTGGTAGTTCAAAAACATAAAGAATTTTGATACCGCTTTGGTTTAATAGAACAGATGATAATATTTTATTTTCTAATAACTCTTCAGATTTATACTGCACATAACCCTGGAAAAATTTTATACACTAAGAAGGCGCTAGAGATATTTTATTGGTTTCATTATCTCCAAAAATGGCAGAGTTTCATCCTTAAGTAAGAACAACTGTTTTCAATAGGAAAACTCTAAACCACACTTGTTGATTTCCCAGGCTCCAGTTACCCAGACATTCCAAATGCTAACTTTTTAGATGGTGATATCAAACATTTCAATGCTTTACTGCCACAGAGCTGGGAATTAATTTTACTGTTTGCAAGAGGAAAATGTGTAGCCTGTAGTCTGCTGTGTGTAGCACATGTCTCCTTGCTGCATCCTCTTGGTTGGTTTGGGAGTTAAGAAGAAGAAAATGCTTCTAGGAAAGTGCCTTTTATTCTTTAATAACTTCCTTTTCATAAATTTTAGTAATAAAATGCAGGTATTAAGTACATAATGTTCTTTCAAGAAGCAAAATAATTGGTTGTTTTAAGAAGCCTTGCAGAAAGCCCAGACACATATTGAACCTTGTGTATGAACCCAGCCTATATTTTATTCGTGAGAGAAGTAGAGAGAGAGAGAGAGAGAGAGAGAGAGAGAGAGAGAGAGAGAGAGAAGTTTTGCAGTCAGGGCAATCCCACCAAGATAAATATAACTTCTTCTGGCTTCAGTGCTGGCTTCTGCATGTCATGAGGGCAGCCAGAGGGGTAGAGCAAAAGACCCAATACGGGCCTTGATTCCTGAGGGTGTGGAGAAGTGTTGCCTGACCGAAACACCAATTTCCATTTAAATTGCTAAACCTAGGGACTAACTTCAACATTCCACTGATTATAGCTCCAAACTCACAAAATATAACTAGGGGGGTGGGGAGCCTAAACCGAAGTTTGGGGCAATCAAAGACCGTATTTTTTGCTCTATAAGACTCACTTTTTCCCTCCTAAAAAGTAAGGGGAAATGTGTGTGCGTCTTATGGAGCGAATGCAGGCTGCGCAGCTATCACAGAAGCCAGAACAGCAAGAGGGATTGCTGCTTTCACTGCGCAGCGATCCCTCTTGCTGTTCTGGCTTCTGAGATTCAGAATATTTTTTTCCTTGTTTTCCTCCTCCAAAAACTAGGTGCGTCTTGTGGTCTGGCGCGTCTTATAGAGCGAAAAATATGGTATTTTCCATAGCTCTGCCTATGTGATGTGATGCTACTTATTACTGAACTATTTTTATGCCTCCTTTAAGGGTAAAAGTCCTCTTGAGGCAGCTCACAAGATAAAAACATGCAACAAAGCGCAATAAATAAAGCTAGTAATAAATCAAAAAGCCTCCAAAACGTCAAGATAATTGACAGAAAAGGGACAGAGAATCCCAGTCCTGTCCCCAACCTCATTACCAGCTCCACTACAACAATGTCCCAACCCCAACGCCAAGTACAGCACTTGGCTTTTCTCCATAGGAATGAATGGCTACCATTCTCCTAGATGGGTAAAAGTGCAGGACTATACTTGGAATAAGAGCTGAATTTCTCCCTGGTTATCTCAGATCCTGATGTGAGAAGCAGGTCCTCCTGTACTTGCCTCTCAGCTGTATCCCATGGAACTTAATGGGAGCATTGAGGACCAAGCTGACCTTGTTGGCATAGCCCTGCATTTTTCATCCTGAGAGGCCAGTATCAGCTTGGGCTAAGTCACACAGGGTCAAATGCAGTGCTTTTCTTTCCTCCATAATTAGCAGCCAGTCGCTTATGCGGCGGAAGGGCTGTAGCTCAGCGGTAGAGCTGTTCTGGATGCAGAAGGTCCCACGTACAATCCCCAGCATCTTCAGGAAGCGCTAGGACCCACTCTTTTCGAAAGACCTGGAGTGCCACTGCCCCGTTAGTATAGATTACCTTTGCTAGCCCTATCACTCCAAATGTTTGGGGCTGTAGCTCCCATCTGATACAGTCCAAAGCATCTGGAGAGACACCATGTTGGCAAAGGCTGATGTAGACAATACTGATCTAGATGAACCAGTGATCTGATTTCCTATAAGGCACCTTTCTACATGGATGAAATTAAATGAATACAACTGGGCTGGGATAACAAATGAATGGGCTGGGAGTTAAAGCTGCTCCCTGAACATGACCTGGCTATTGAGACTTGTGTGCTGCTCCTCCTATCTATGCAGCCCTCCTTTATCTGAATAGGCCCTCTCTGGATTCTATTTCTTGCTTGTATTACAGTGTGACAAATCCTGGGAACTGGAAGAGTATGTGTGAGAGAGAGATCAGTTACAACAGAGTCAAATGTCTGAGTGATTTCCCCCAAGAAGCTTCTGTTTGTGCAGCAGGAAGATAGAAGTGGATATTCACTGGAAAACAAAACAAAACTCTAGAACTTAAAAGTACTAAGATGATTCACGGACTCTAGGACTCAGCAGCCCCATAACTCCCTAACGGTTGTGGTAAACTGGGTTATTGTTAACTGCTAAGTTTCTAAAAGCTGTTGTGAGAACCTCAAAGCATTCACTCAGCAATGAGCTCAGCCTTTTCGTTCCTCTAGTTGAAGATGGCAGTTTGCGTAAAACCACACAAGCTGTGTGACTGTTCCCATAACATTTTATATTACATCTTGGCACAAGAGCATTTGTCTTCAAGTCTCATGAAAAGGTGGTTTGAATTTTTCCCGAAAAGTAAATCCACAAACATTGGTGTGTTTACACACAACCTCCCTGCCAAAGCCGGCAACCTCCTTTGCGTCACTAATGAAATCATCCTGGGTTGTTGTAGAGACTGCCCACCCTCTCTGCCTTTGCAACTTTATTTTTGTTCTCTAACTGCTGCTTTGCTCTTTGACATCTGCCACTGACTTGTTTGGATGTAGCTTTCTTAAAGGAAAATTCCTGTTTCTTTTTCCTCCCCACCCCTTTTCCCTCCCTTTACCCTTGTCTTGCAGTTACACCTGCCGCCACTTGCGGAGATATGTATATGTCTTGGACAAACTATATTTTCCCCACTCCCACTGCTCTACGCTGCAGCATTGCTTCTCGAGCCTCAGTGACAATGGAGAGGAGCTGCTGTCTTTAACTTGTTCTCACATTCTCAGATCTTATGCTTCCAGGTTATTAACCTCTGCTGTCCATTTACTGCATGCTGCATGCACCGTGTGACTGGTCTATGCATGTTGAAGGAAATAAATTGGGGGGGGGGGTTGGTTCTGGATCACCAGTAACTTTTTACTAACAACCCCCCTTTATGTCTCCATAATACATGGGGTACAAATTGCAGATCCAACATGGGTTCACAATAGAAAAGTATAAGCTGTATTTTCCATAAGCTGAGCATGGCTTTACTTTGCAAATATTCCATACACAGGATATGTACATGTTTTAGTAACCTGTGGAGCCCCTAGCATAGCAGAATATTCTGTGACACGTCCCCAAATTCATTCTCGGGTCATAGAGGGAGTGGGCCTGTTAGGCCTCACCATCACCATGTGTGAACTGGTACAATGCAGCAGAAAAGCAGTGGTTTACAAATTGTGCTCCGGGGTACCCAGAAAACCTCTGAAAACCTCCAGGGAGTTCCTGAATGGGAAGATGAATCATTGCAGAGAAGTTTGCCTGAACAGGGTTTGCCTATCATGATGTAGAACGAATGCAGACATTTTGACAGATATGGAGCTACTCTTAAAACAGCAGCTCCAGATATATGCTTCTCCTCCCACAATATCTAGGAATACGTTTCCTTGCTCCCATGTTTTGGCTGCCACCTGTAGAGGAAGGGGAAGTCTCTATTTGACACCACATGATGTGGTTGAATCACATTAGACAGCTGCCACTGTCACAAGTGGAACGGAAGTTGTCCCACCCCAAGAATTCACCCTCTTATTGGTGCCCGTCACATCCTGCCCTGTTATGTGAGCAACTGCTGAAACATTGCTGCTCCTTATCATGAATGGCTAACATGTGAAAAGGGTGGGACTAGGGATACAGCCCTGCTTTCTACACACGACATGCAACATGTGAAGTGGACTAGTGTGAGAAGAGGGGGAAATAAGATACAAGGCTGCCATTGTTTTACAGTAGCCCCTGCATCATGTTTTCCTTCATTGAACTAGTGGAAAAATGCCAGCAGTTACAGCTGGATTTAAGTGGTTAGGCAGATTTAGAACTTGGTTTAGGCTACCAGGTCAAGTTTAACTGCCTCTCTTTTTTCTGGAGCTCCTAGGGTGCATGTTTCAGGAAAGGTGAAATCAGGGGTGCGGAGATTGATTGAGCAAAACTTGTTGCTTGTTATATATTTTCTCATCCTGCCTCTGGAACTTTTCTGTCTCATAGTCAAGTCAGGCGTGAGGTAGCGGTGGCATTAGTTGGGATAAAACCCTAACAGCATTTCTGAGTCGCCTCTCCAATTTGTTGAAATGCTGAAGGCAATATACATAGGAGCCTACCCCCAAAGAACAATTTAAATAGTACATTTAATTTCATGCTACACGAGCTTTACACATTCTTTAATGTTTTGTGACCAGTGCCAAAATGTTGGGGGAAAGATGGGAAAAATTGCATGACAAAATTTGATCAGAACATGGAGAACATCCAGAATGGAAATAACAGTGTCCTGGCTATGCAAGCATATAATGGCGCAGAGACCATACAGTAAACATAAATAAAACCAGCTTGATTGTCAAGGGAGGAAAATGTGGCATGCAATGTTAAATACTTTTCCACTCTTAGAACAGAAGGAACTGTTGAGTAGTCTTCTAACCGAAGATGAGAACCTAGTTTGTGGGAGTGATTTTATTTACTTATTTTCAGATTTTGTATGCCACCCCAGAAAAGAGTTCTCTGGGTGGCTTACAGTAAAGGGAATAAGACTAAAAATAAGAGTAGGAAACTTTATTCAAAGAAGCATGCTTAGGAATGAAGGAGCTTGAGGCTTGGATCGCAGGCTTTGCTGCATCAGGAGGCAGAATGAAGACCACCTCTTGCATTTAACTACCTGGGCAGAGAGCAGATTGCTTGGAAGGTGAGCTGCTGAGAGGGCAGATCCTGACACATCTGTGTGCTGTCATAACTGCCAGCCAAAATTCTGGTTTCCAGCAAAAGGAAAAGAACAGAGGAAGAAATGATGGTGGGATGGCTAGGAAGAAATCTTTCAACCCATATTTTGATAGGCAGTGCCCAGTATGGGGATGAAGAAATGATAAGTGGAGCAACATTTTCTTCCTGGGCCTCCTTAGGAACACTGGCCGTTCCCTGAAGAGAGTGTCTTGTAAGACATCCCAAATGTAAACTCTCTTGCTCAGTGCATATAGTTATAGCATTAAGATGCATGGAAAACGGTTGGCTATAAACTTCTTTCTGGTATCAAGCATCAGAACTTACCCGAAGGTACTAGAATATCCAAAAATTTCTATATAAATTGAAGATATAGAACCTTGGGACAGAAATACAAAATAACTGGGCAGTGGAATTTCCCACATGTACTTGAATCGGGCAGATGTACTTGCGAGAGTGAATGAGAAAGAGGAAAAAGATGATCAAAGTTTATAACAACCATTCTTACTTCAAATGTCTCCCAGCCAGACTTCCCTACTTCCCCCAGCATGTTGGGGAGGAGTATCAAAAATGCTTCCCCCCAAAATAGCTACTTTCACGTTATAATTGACTAATGGGAAAGAGTTAACCCTAACCCTCCATTAGCTTGTAAGTAAAACATGGAACATGACAAACCATGCTTACTTCCTGCTTCCTGGTTCCCGCCTTACTTTATAAATAGTGAATAACACTAGGAAACATTTGATAGGGGAGCCAAATGCCTCTGCTGATTGCTCACATTCAGAATTTCAGGAACCAGATAAGGTTTCACACCTTCCCTTTCAGTGATGTTATCTTGTGTCATACGAATAAAAGCATTGCTATGTGTCTTTTGCTTGTGCACTTTTCCGCATTCATTGGATGATCTGTTTTGATCATCAAAGGTATTTAGCCTCTTTGCTTGTTTGATCACAGTAGATGGAGTTACTGACATTGTGGTGCATGTACTTGTACAAGGCAGCTCACAGGAAGTTTGCTATAAAATCAGTTTCCTGGGTGCTCTGTATTTTGATACAATTATGTGAAGGGAGAAGGGAGGGTGCCGCAATTCCCCCAGCCTTTCAGCTCCCCCTGCCCCGTTCCCCAATCCTCCAGAGAGTGCAACAGAGTGCAGCGGGGGGGGGGGGGGGCTATTGGCAAAAGCCCACCCCTGCCTCTGCTTCCACCAGTAGCAGGATCCCCTGAGCAGAGTATCACTCTGTGATGCTCCTACTGGCAGTAGCAAAGTCTGGATCCAAGCCAACATTGTCCACAGTTCAACGCATAGTTACGTACAAAGGTCCTGTACCAATCTGTTGTTCTTACACATAACTGTGTGCCTGACTGCTTACATTGTTTCAATATTTGCAATAAATATTTCAAGGATTATATTGCTCACCCATGAGCCCCTTTATTATATGTACATAGTATATAGCTATGAGTTACAATATTCTGCTTCCTATCTTTAGCTTGCAGTCTTCATTCTGTACTGCAGTATTTGCCTGAGGCTGGATACTAAAATTTGCTTTCGCAGTGCCTTGTAGGTACTACCAGAAAGAAAGCAATGGCATCAAATTACTTTCACAATGTGACTTCCCTAATACACAACAGATTCAGTCTCTTAAAAAAATGTCTTTGAGTAATTCAAACATGATCATGCCAAAGGCAAGGTATGAGGCAAGGTTGCATTTTTTAAAACGATGTTACTAATCTTGTGCTTTGGGGGCCACAGCATTTTCCCTAAAAGGGGGTTGTTTTAAAATATGTGCTGAGCATCATTTGTCTGGCCATCTATTCACTTCAGGCACTTTTATAAATCCACTTAGAGGTTTGTTTGTTTTTTTAATTGTGTAAAGTGGTATAGAAATGTTATAAACATATTGCAAATCTTGGGCATTTCGAGCAGGCTAGAAATGATGATTCTGTGCAAGAAAATTCCCTTTTGCATACAAAATTGATTTATAGCCCACCCCATCCCAAAGACTCAAAGTAGGTAACAAAAAGAAGAAACAAGCAAAGCAAAGCTAGAACTAATTCAGTTAAATTTCCCCAGCTTTCACAGATTTAGCCTTGTTTATTTTAATATACTTTATTACTTGTTGATCAGCTTGCATTGATTACTGAATTTGATTCTACCACTTTTGATGTTTATTATTAACCAGCAAAATATCCTTCATTATGGCAGGTTGTGCTGGCTGGGACTAGTAGGGGTTGTAGTCCAAAACACCTGGAGGGCACCAGACTGAGGGGAAAGCTGATACTGCATACACATATAACACTAATCTGTAGTTTGTTCTGCAAACCATGAGCCAACGGAAGAGCCAAGAAGCCTGGGATGGCCAAACAAACTATGGTTAAGCAAGATTGCTTGGTTTGAACATAATGATAAACAAGTATTAAAACAAACAGTGTAAGCCAACACAAACATGGCTTCACATGGTGTTCTGTTGGCGGAAACAACCCACAGTTCTTCCACTGAATGGATTTGCACGTTCAAACAAAGCATGGTTGGTTAGACTTAACAAAACATAGATTAGTATTAAGTGCGAACCAAGCCATAGACCGAAGGTTCTTAAGCACCAGCAGCTGAAGCACAAACAGAGTTTGTGTGTGAGGGATTTCAAGTGAGCCATGAAGTATCTTCTGGCAGTGCTTCCTATTTTTAAACCAATAACTCTTTTGTTCCAAGTTAACATGAATATTTTCTGAAAAACAATGCTTTTCTGAAAATTGAAACTAATTCAAGTTTGCATGTTAAAGAGTGTAACAAAGACTGGTGTCAGTTCAGAAACTCTTATTTTCAATACATTGCCCAGGATTATATTTGTGGGTTGGCAGTCTCCATTAACATATTCATTTCATATATATATTTAAAAAGCTATTCAATCCAGAGGTTTTGCAGAGAGGCAAATTTAATTTTTTTAAACAAAATCTAAACTCCACTTAGTTATGAGCAGGCTAGTTGTCATGTAAACTCTTTGCTGTGAGAAGTGAAGCTCAGGCATGTAGGAACCTTTGTGGATTGTGTTCACTAATGTCCTTAAACTAAACATTTTAATATGAAATGAAATTCTGATCTCTTTATTAAGGGGAAAAATGGTATACAGCAAAACGTTTGGATTGCCAACATGACAGCAGAATTCAATCATTTGTGAAGGTTCACATGATTCTCAAAATAAAAGCTAGACTTTCTAACTCAATAGACTCAACAAAGAGTAATGTGGTTTTTAAAAGCACTAATAAACCAAAGTATTCGTATTACAAGAAGTATCCATTTGAAATGCAGTTGTGTTGGGACAGCTGCCACAAGGAAAGGCTTGCACATTTTGAGCCCCTTTGCACCTTCTAATCCACTGCCCATGCTTTATTAAGGCAACCTGGGCTAGGTTGGGCACAAGGCATCTGGAGTCTTCAGAACTAGAGCCCTGCACATAATGGCTAGGATAGGGGTTGGGTATGGTGTGGATTTGTGGGTAGACTTTGTGGGAGAGGACAGCATCAGCCGTAACAGTGCTGTGACTGAGAGGTGGAGCTAAGCCAGGTAGAACCTGATCACCACTGATGACATAATCAGGTGTTTAATTGGTTCAGAATCCCTCCCCATGCCCCTGTGAACCTCCTTTTTCAAACCATGTACCTCTGTACAGGGCAGGGGTGACTGTTGTAGTGACAGGAAGGGGGTATTTCCCTCGCCCCCTTCCCCATGTTGTCTGGATTGCAGCTGTTGCAGCATTCCAGGCACCAGGGATGGGTGAAAGGAGAGCAAGAGATAACTTGAGAGACCTGTAATTCACCTCTACCTGCTGTCAGTATCTGAGGGAGAGAAGAGTATATATTTTTGGCTTGGATTAAAATCTAAGCAGAATACTATGTCAGGAATCATAATAATCACCTTGTATTTAAGGTTAGCATCACATTTTATTGAGCGTTATAGTCCATGCCAAGAAATTATGAACTCTGGTGTCGATCACTAACTACATTTTCTTCAGATTATTATTTTGCGCACACAGCCTCCTTGTTTCCACCATAGATTTTGCACAAAATATGGCAGGAGCAGTCCATATTCTGCCCAGCTTCAGTATTGTAAGACACTGCAGTATTTTAAATTTGATAAGGCTCCTTACATTACAGGTGACTTAACGTTCATCCTAGAGTGCAGTGTTTCGGAATGTATTCTCTCACAGTGATTTAAGAAGTATGCATAATCATAACAGTACTAGTGAGAGGGGAATTAGATAGTTAGCATTTATGTGAACTAGTAGACCTTGCTTCTGAATTTTTGCATTTCTTGTATTGTACTTTATTGTACTTTAACATGTTAAAAACAAAGAGAAGAATCCTGCTAGAACCACAGAGAAAGATGAGTAGCCGTGTTGGTCTGCCATAGTCGAAATAAAAAAAATCCTTCCAGTAGCACCTTTAAGACCAACTAAGTTAGTTCTTGGTATGAGCTTTCGTGTGCAAGCACACTTCTTCAGATACTATCTGAAGAAGTGTGCTTGCACACGAAAGCTCATACCAAGAACTAACTTAGTTGGTCTTAAAGGTGCTACTGGAAGGATTTTTTTTATTTAGAGAAAGATGAGTGTGAGAGGAAAAGAACAGCTAGTTAATAGAGTGACTAATCCAGTAGACTTTGAAATAAGACCTTTCTTGTGGGATTTAGGGCAGCGGATTCATTCTAATTGGGTGAGAAACACTGTTGAATGTTTTTTGGTTTATCAACTGTATCACATAGTAGCTAGCAAGAATCTTCACCCTAGTGCAGCAGGGCAGATCTGTACTGCATGACTTAAGTCCTTCAAATGGAGTTTGGTTTTGCATGCCCTGCTTTAGAAAGGGATAAAATGACAGCCTGTCTGCTCTAGAAAGATAGTCTTATTTCTAAAGAATAGATACTAATACTACAGTATAAATGTGTGCTCTTTGACCTTACTAGTGTATCTTAAAGAGCAAACTTTCTAATAGAGCCTTCTTTGGCCATGACAAAAGACTAGTATGCAGCCCCTGCTTGCTTATTCCCTGAATTACTTTTTATTTTGTAGGGTCTCATCAGCCACTGAGGTTAGCTGCTTGTTCATGGGGACTAAATTTGCCTGATGAACTTGACTTCAATTGCTGCTTGACATACATACATACATACATACCCCTGTTGCACCCCATCGCAGAAGCCCCCTTCACTCAGTGAATTCTCCTTAAAGGGTACAAGTAAATGTAAAAAAAGAGGTGACTTCTTAAATACACCAGGGGTCTAGTAAAAGATTAGGACAAACAGCTTCAGCCTCAGCAAGATCTTCAGCATTCTTTTGACTATTTCTGGCATCTACCAGTCCCAGCAGAGGAAATACCTCCTTCCCCCTCCTTGACTTTTCAAATCTCCGCCATAGCTCCTTTATCTGTTTCTTCCCTTAAACATTGAACCCAGCACAATCTCTCCCTCTTTCCTTTCAAGATAGGTATACTGTTTTCCTAATACTTCGTTCTGTTGGCTACCCCTAGTTCCCAGTGCCCATAGATTTCTTCCAGCTTCCACAATCTCGTTTCAGATGCCTCCTACTGCTTCTCCAGTGCAGTGATTCATCTACATCACATTATTGAAATACATAGTCAGGGCTAGGTCTTAGCCTTCTTTCAGATAAGATGTTAAGCTAAAAAGCTGGAATAAAAATCCCCACACCCATATATATTGGACTCCCATGATGTTTTTCCATATAGTTTTCATTGTTGGTGTTTAAGTTTGGTTTATGCACAGTAAATTGAAGCTGTGAAATTTGTTCCCTTCTAACCAGTTTGATTTTCAACCTGGTAAGGTTGCTTTACACAAACATGAGCCTCAAACAACAGGGGCATACAAAATATAGTTGGGGGGCATTATCCTTGTATACTATTGTGAATTAAGCAAAGAGTCAGTAATGGGGCATCTACGGGCCATTAACTTTCAAGACCATGATTTATATGTGTATGATCCAGAGCCCTATTTTGTTTATCATTGTATGTCAACACTGACACCTAAATCTACCTTTGATTCCTATTGATGTATTCTTCTTGAAAATTATGATAAACTTTTACATAGGTTAATTTAGTTTGCAAAAGAGAAACTTTTTTGTTCAGTGATTTATTTCAGTTTTTCAAAGGCTGTATCAGGTTTCGGCTATGGAACTGAGGTTAATTTCCACATAAATTGAAAACAATGTAAATCTAATTAGTGTGCTGCTTGGGCACCAGATATTTTGTTTTAAAGATCATGGTGGTTTTAAAGATGGAAAAGCTTGCACAGCCATTCTAACACGAATCAGGACGCTGTTTTGGTCTTTCTGACCAGCTTGAATTTTATCAAAGGGGCACAAGGCAAATACCAACAACAGCAAAAACCTGTTGAGCTGAAACTTGGCATACATGAGCTACCTAGTGGGGTCTACTACAAATGTGACAAATATCAAACTGATCCAGTAAAAAATGCCATATCTCGATCATGCTAGAAAGTCCTGAATATTGGCACTTTGACCCTTTTTACACCACTTGTTAAGCAAGTCATGTATTTCCTTCCGATTTCAGTGAAAGCTATTGATGTAGGCTTGTTGAGGGTGGCAGTCATTCATTGGTGAAATTTTTGTTTGTTTGAAGTTTGGTGAAATTCTGAGCAGCAGTTGGAAAGTTATTATGGTGTTCCTGCTCTATTAAAGTATGGCAGCACCTACTGAATAAATAATGCAGGGGTATACAGATTCATTTTTGAAGTGACCATTTTGCCAGGACTACAGTGTTTGCATAGGGAACAGATACTGGATGCCATGTGCAATGCCTATTCCTTTAGTTATGGAATATGATAGTATAGTACAGTGGTTAAATGAGAATTTGCCAAGCTTTTTGAGTGTGTGGACATATTTGTAAACTTGAGAAATTTTCTCAGTGGACAAGACCCCACAATGGCATATGTGCCACCCCCTTACTGTAACCCCTCACCAAAGAGGGCCCCCCCCCCGCTTTTGTTTGCTCTGTTTCCCAAACTATTGGGAAGACTCTAACAAAGCAATACAGGACAACAAGGGGTTTTTTTGCTGGTCCTAGACATTTCACCAACACTGTCTGGATTTGAGCCTGAGAGTGGATGTATTGAGGGTAAGTTGCAAGTAAGCACGTATTGTGACGTTGCACAACTTCATTACTGATCATGGGGCATGTCAGCCTTAGCTTCCAATTTCCTGGCTTGGTGGAGCATGAACCAATATAAAAGAGCGTCAACCAGCATGTTTTTTTAATCATTGGGTTCATATTTGGTTGGAATGCTTTTTTGCTGCATTCTCTTGGCACTTTTCTGTTCTCATACAGAGCAGCAAATGATCTGAACTGATTTTGGCCACTGCAGGTGGCTTTTTGTTTAGCTAACCGCCTGCCTATTGCTTCAGTGTAAACACTGACCATGGTTAGCTGTTTGAAGGAGGTAAAAAGCTGCCCCATGGTTAACTTTGAAAAGAAAAGGAAGAAAGATGGGTGAACCCCTGGCATACTCTGGATCTCCTAACCATGGATAGGCAATTTGGGAATGTTACATCTCCCTTGCACATCTCGGAGGTGTCAGGACACAAAACAGAAACTGACCAGGTTTTTGCTATGAAGAAAAAACTTCAGCCTTTAAACCTGACCGATTCAGCTCCTGAAAGTGTCTTGGTGAGCTTGTAGCTGAGCCAAGGGTGCCCTTTGCTGTTTAGCACCCACAGAGAGCCTGCCATGAGAGCTTTTAACTAACGGATCATATCTAAAGACTGTTAGAGACAATCTCCTGTCTTATCCTGGTGCAGGTGCTCATGTTGCCCTCAAGTTGGAGGTTCAAACCTCTCTGGGTTTCAAATGTTGTTTAGCGTTGACTTAGTAATATTGTGGCTTACTCTTTAATAGTTTTATGTTTATAGAACATGTGTTGCAATAACTGTTTCTTGTGACTTTGGGGAGGACATAAGTTAAATAGATCATTTTACTTTTCTTTAATTGCAAAACATACTGGTTAAGGAATAGGTGCTTATTTATATCTAGAACTCACTATATCTAGAAAATTAATTGCTAGAAAGGCAGCCTTCTGTGATCAGTCACTACTGAATTACATGAAGGATTTGTATAAATGAATAGCCCATAAATTATGTCAGTGTTAAGCCCCTGAAATGCTATGCACATTTCACAATGGTGCATGTGGGAATTGCATTTGTGGTTTGAGGATATTATTAGGCCTGGGGTTTTTTAATGTTAGATCTTTATTTAAACTACAGTGAACAAAGAACTAAATAAAACATATCTCTGTCTTTTGGAGCTATATTGTGATATATAGATCGTAAGAAAGAGAATCAACAATCTGTAAATCAAAAATTAGAGAAAAATCTCAGAGCTTCCATTCAAGTCTCTGCGGTATTCAGGAATACTCTAAAGAGTGTGGTTTGATAAAGTGCAGCCTGAGTAAGACTGTGTGCAGAAGTGTGCTGTATTTCTTGGGTGTGTAAGTAGGGTTGATAGTATTCATAGTGATGCAAGTGAAACTCTTGGATCCAGCTTGGCACCTTGGAGGGTCTTGTAGCAGTGACGGTCAGCAATGCTTTTTACCAGCATTTTATAATCCAACTGCACCCTTTAAACAAACAAACAAACAAACAAACAAACAAACAAACAAACAAACAGACCTGGCCTCTGTCATTCATATTCTAGTTACCTCCAGATTATGCTACTCTAATGCATTGCACATGGAACAGTCTTCTGAAGACAATCCAAGAGCAACAATTGGTTCCAAAAGTGGCAGCCAGAGATCGAAATGGAACCAGTTGGTCAGATTATTTTACACCCATTTTGTACCAGTTTCACTGGTTGCCAGTTTGTTTCTGGGCTTAGTTCAAGGTGTAGTTTTTGAACTTTAAAGCCCTAAATGGCCTGGGACCTGGAGAATTGCCTTCCCTCATTTGAGTCTGTTTGACAACTTTGCTTCTCTTATGTGGCCCTGCCTTGGGCCCACCCGCCACCTGAAATACGGCAGATGGGTACCCAAGACAGGGCCTTTTGAGCTGTGGTGCCCAGGGTTTGGAACCATCTCCCCAAAGGAGGTCTGCCTGGCCCCATCAGCACTCAGTTTTATTCCATAATTTTTTTTGCAGAGCTATCTTCGTAGGCTGTTGCTGTGCTCACTTTACTTTTGAATTGTTTTAACTATTGATGTTTTTGTGATTATGCTTGTGTATTTTTATTTCTGTTATGAACCACCATGAATATGTTATAGGAAGATGGTATACAATTTTTAAAATAATACCTGATGACAGTTGCTTGATAGTGTTATCTTAAAGATGACTCAAGGGATTCTTCCCTGTTTCCTCTGACAAAAAATACTTGCTTTAGATCTTTACATCGTAAATATCATATTCCCACGAAATATAAACATATAAATCTACTTTGAAATAGCATTTTAAATAGCTGTAGCTACGAGCCAGCATTATGTTACATCTACATCAGCTCTTAGTGGTTACTTACTTACTCTTTTTGGTTGTCAAAACACAATGTCAGTTTTGTGAAATATTTAAAAAATGTTCCATTATGAAAATAAGCCAGTCTGTTACTGAATTCCATTTTCAATTCATAAACTTTTTTTAAAAGTTGCCTATGTACAATACAATTTGATAGAGTCACTTCTTAATCGGCAGTCTTGTTTTATACAACCCTTTTTAGAAATTGACATAAACATGCAAATCTTCTTTTCTTCTTCTTCTTCATCTTCCCCAGTTTGTTTTCATTGTTGTCAAAAAAGCACAACAAGGTTTTGGAGCAAGCCACACAATCCTTGAGAAGTTCCCTTGCTTCAGATGACTCTCCGCTTCCGGATTATGTGAGTACCAAACTTAGTGATTAAGGGAACAGGTCAAAATAGCATCTCCTAACCCTGCAGAAGTCTATCAAAGTGTGTGACAACCTGGCAACCACCAACACCAAAGTATAGGAAGCTCTGCTGGTGACATCATGTCTGAAACTCACTGAGAAAATTTAAAAAAATGCACTTGCAAATGGCAAAATAAAAACCACAGCTATTCGTAGCCAAGACATTTACTTTAGTCTGACAGCTTGCAATTCTTGAACATTTGAGTATGATTGCCATTATGGGGGGGGGGGGGGGCAGGATTTTGGTTGGCTGCCTTTTAGCCCGCATCCATCCACACATAGCAAAAGCAATTTGGAGTAACCTCTTACACAGGAAGATTTTATCTGTTGAGAACATTGTCAGATAATAGCCATATTCTGTTTGCCGTTCACTTTCTCTGGATATGCCAAATGTTTGTTGTACAGACCTGCCATTACCAGAATGCTGATGAGATCTGGTATATTGAGTTAAGAATTTAAATTATAATCTGTGGAGTCTCCAATTCAAATATCAGTTCAGCCATAAACTCACAGAGGAGTCCTATGTAAGCCACATTAATATTAACCCTTTCTTGAAATATGGGGTTGTATATAAGATAACAAAGTTGAAGTACTATATATTCTTTAATTTTTAAAATATACATAATTTTTAAAGTATGTATCTCACTGTTTAGACCTTTAAGATCACTCAGATCACCTGGGGAAATTTTACTCACAACACCAAACCCTACAGAGTAGGGCAGTGTCTCAAAACCCAGTGCCTAGGGTCTCCCTGACATATAAAATATAAAACTAGATCCTGCTTTGCATGTTTGAATTGTCTGAATTTTTGTTTTATATGCTTTTATGTTGTTTTTAAAATATTGCTGCTTCTTTGGCAATAGGTTGTGTTTTCATTTGAATTCTATATTTGTTTTTTAGACTGTAGACCACTTAGAATTTTTAAGAATATTATGCATTTTATAGAAGTGTTTAAATTAAATGGATAATAAATAGATGCTCAAAGTGGGATATGTAAAAACAGTTATAAAGCAACAGCGATAAGCCAGAGTCAATTAACATAAAGTAGTGCGATCAACTGTATGAAATGGATTATACTATTACTGTGTATTTGTTCATGTACATATGCATGTAATTGGTTTTCATTTATTGCCCTTCAACAATGGTTAATTTGGATTATTGATGTCAGTTGCCAGGGGTAGGCGAGAAATGGGGGGAAAGCACAGGGCTTCTGCTAACAGGAGTCAAAAGGTGAATCCAGCTCTGGGTTTCCCAAGTTCTAGTCAACACTCTAACCAAGGCTTTCTCAAATTTAGGTCCCTAAATGTTGTTGGACTACAGCTCCCATCATCCATAGCTACCAGGACCAGTAGTCAAGGATGATGGGAGTTGTAGTCCAACAACACCCGGGGACCCAAGTTTGAGAAAGGCTGCAACCACTACATCACACTGTCTGTCAGTGAATTGAGAGAGCTCTGAGGTCCTTTTGGCCAAAAAGCAGTATATAAATAAGCCATAACATCACACTAGCATAACTACAAAATTCCTTTTGCCATGTTGTGATATTTTAGTTATAAGCATTACTACTGAGAGGTTGGTCTATCTGAGCTCAGTGGAACTTCCTCCTTAGGCTACAGTCCTATGTAGGCTGCTCTGGAAATAGCTCTCGTTGACGAGTCTTCTGTTTTTATTTACAGTCGTACCTTGGAAGTTGAAAGGAATCTGTTCCGGAAGTCCATTCAACTTCCAAAACGTTTGGAATCCAGAGCACGGCTTCTGATTGGCTGCAGGGAGCTCCTGCCGCCAATCAGAAGCCGCGGAAGCCCCATCCGACGTTTGGGTTCCAAAGAACGTTCGCAAACCAGAACAATCACTTCCGGGTTTGCAGCGTTCAGGAGCCAAAACGTCCAAGTACCAAGGCATTTGGGATCCAAGGTACAATTGTATTTTTTAAAGGTGTATACTACTTTTTCTTTTGGAAAAACTCAAAGGGACTGAGAGCAAAATCAGTTAAAAACAGTAAATTTTAAAACAATACAGCAGCAAATATAATCAAATAAAAAGGCAAAGCCCCTTCAAAACACAATGTCAGTGGAATATCTGTTTAAGAGGGATGGGAGGAGGTTAGCCCTCTCCTAATACCAGAGGACGCAAGCAACAAAACGGAGTCACACATAGGATTGGATTGTTAGGGTAGGAAAAACTCTAAAAGTTCATGAAGATTTGGTGTCCTATTGCTGATTTTTTGGAAGTTAAACAAAATAGTTATACAATATACATGCTTTCCAATTGTATAATAATAATTCTGTTTTCCGCTATTAACTTTAGCTTGTCGAGTTGTAATTAAGTTATTGAATTCAATAACAAGATTTTTTTTTTAAGGAAAGCCCCTGCTGAATTTCAGTTCCTATATATTCCCTGCTTTAAAAGCTGGGCATGGCCCATGATCCCCATACCTTCATAGATACCACAAGTGTATACTCCTTGTCTTTTGCCCCACTAAAGAGGTTCCACAACTAGCGAAATGAACTAGGTCTCACTTAGATCATGTGACTGCCCAATAATGGACATCACATGACCATAATATGAGGCTTCTTCTAGGGGGTGCAGAGGTATGTACTCCTATATCTGAAAATCCAAAGCTTTATCATGATGTTTCACCCCAATAAAACAGGTTTCAGTATTAACTGAGGTGTGAGAAATTTATCCACCTCTCAAACTAAAGTGGACATGTTGAAACGGTGAACAAGAGTCCGCTTATGATAGATTTCTGACCACAGTTAATTTCCTTCCTGCCAGAGCACTGATTTTTTTTCTTATATACAGTGGTACCTCGGGTTACATACGCTTCAGGTTACATACGCTTCAGGTTACAGACTCCACTAACCCAGAAATAGTGCTTCAGGTTAAGAACTTTGCTTCAGGATGAGAACAGAAATTGTGCTCCAGCGGCGCGGCGGCAGGAGGAGGCCCCATTATCTAAAGTGGTGCTTCAGGTTAACAACAGTTTCAGGTTAAGAACGGACCTCCGGAATGAATTAAGTACTTAACCCGAGGTACCACTGTACTGTGCAAATCTGACTGGCAGGCCCAGAACTCTTGATGTAATTCAGTATCCTCCCCTTGATAAATAATCTAAATAACCCTGTTATGTAGTTGTTGGGTGAGATGCTTCTCTCTTTCCCTTTCTTTCTCAGCTAATGCTCCATAAAGGAGTCAAGGAAGGCTCCAGTTTTGATTCATCTTATATTTGTCTATGGTAAATAGAAAGCAGCTGCCAGTTTAAGCATCTAACTCTTGAAAAACACCCCCCCAACATCATCTGGAAATAATATAGCTGGTAAAACAAAGCTAAGAAGAAAAATAATTGTTTATTTTATGTGGGATGAATGGCTTCAGTTGGGGTCCTTCTAATTTGGCCATTAGGTGGGTTATTAAAAAGTAGTATTACAAAGGTGGTTTCAACAAAAAGATTGTTTTGGTTCTATCTTGTTATTACATTTGATTATAGCCAAAGCAGTAAGTACTATATAAATAGCCCTTCATTTCATTCCTCCTGCAAATAAGCAAAAAACCAGTAATCTTACTGTCTTTATGCATTGGTAAATGCTAAATTACTCCCTTACATTATTTTAGTTCCTTAAAGCAACTTGTGTTTTAGAAGTCATATTTAATTTCCGCTTACATGGTTTGACATGTGCGGTGTGTGTCTGAATGATAGCATAAAAGTTAGCCATCTTTTAAGCAAACTAACAATACTATAAATGCATGGATTTCGGGAAGGAATGCTCTCCTTTTTGAGTTTACAGTTTTCAGTATGCTTAGGTTCTAGACCACATGATACAAACTCCGGCCACAGTCCAAGACACACCTACCAGAGAGTAAGCCCTGTTGATCCCAATGGAACATTTGAGTAAAGATGTATGGAATCAGGCTGTAACATTGGTTTACTTTAGGGTGGAATGGGATTGGTTTGGTGGAAATTCCTAAACATCACAGTTTCATGAGAACATTTTAACAGAACGTAGGCAGTTCTTTTGAGAGCTCGGATACCAAGGGTGTGTAAGGGCCTGTTTTATACAGAGTTTTCACAACTTGTGATCCATCAGGAGAATCTCTGACCGCTATTCATATATGGTGGCTTACTAGCAGGATGATAATTTTCCAGTATTTGTTGCCTGCTAAGGACTTCAAGAATTGGTGGTGGATGGGGTTGTCAAACACATAGCTGTCCATGATACATAGTCAGATAATCCATTTGGCTTGGCCGATGTGCAGACCAGCCTTGTACAGTTTTAGACCAATGGTCCATCTAGCCAAATATTGTTAACCATAACTGAGAGGATATTCCTTAAATCTTTTCCATGGAGTTGATTGGGGTGGTGGTTTAGGAACTTCAGCCATCTACAAACAAAACATGTGCTCTACCACTTAGCTGTGGTGAAACCCTTCCTCATAGTCAAGGAGAAGGCTTGGGCAAAATTTCCTGTTTCCTGTATAGGAGAATTTCTACACCCTACTTTATGCCCCTTTCCAGGACTCTTGAATCTTTGTCCCCTTTGCTGTTTTTGTTTTTTTAAAAAATCCACTTTTTGAGAAGAAAAAGCATTCTATATATTTATGCTAAATGAGCTGTGCATTGTTAAACAGGTCTGCACAGAATTTCACAATTTGCATAATATAACCTGAATAAAATTGAGTCTCTCGTTGCGCAGGAATTGCACATCCCTGATAGGTAGTGTGCATAAAAATGACTGCAAAGTTTGTCTCAGTATCAATGTATTTCCCTTTTCCTTTTCATGTCTAAATGTGTGTATCTCTTATATAATGCGTATCTCTTATATAATGTCTATAGTGGGGTTCTGCTAATTTTTCTGTTTATTTCATCTGACAAATCAGAGGCCAAAATTGTATTGTGGCAACATTTATTCCTGAACTTGTGCTTAGCTGAAGAAGAGACTCCAAAAAGTCTGAAGCGAGTCCACTTTAGTAGTTTTCCAGGCATGATGTGCAAGCCTCGTGCTTTTCTAGTTTCTGCTGCAAAACCAGGAAGGGAGGCAGACAGCAGCATTCTCTGGTTTGGGGACAACCACATCTTCTTTGCCTCTGTTAACAAGATAAAGCATTATCAGTCGGTTTGTCTCGGTGGTGTTTTCTAGAAGTCCCATCTTAACTTACCCATGATGTCTCAGCTGAGACTATCCATACGTGACAGTTTGAGACAGTGGTTTTGTGGACCAGACACTATTTGTTCACTAAAAGTGAAACCGGAATGATTTTCATTTTCTCACAGTCTACCAGCTACACAAATAGCTTTAAGTAGCCACTTGTGGTTGAGAAGCAAAGGTTTTGGGTCAATTTTTCTAATATTTTATTGGGTGGAGGGGAGGTTGGATGAGTAATAGCCCACAAGATTTGTGCCTGAATAATAACTCCAGTATTTTCACCTGATTAATAATGTAAGTACAGTGGTACCTCGGGTTAAGTACTTAATTTGTTCCGGAGGTCCCTACTTAACCTGAAACTGTTCTTAACCTGAAGCACCACTTTAGCTAAGGGGGCCTCCTGCTGCCGCTGCGCCTCTGGAACACGATTTCTGTTCTCATCCTGAAGTAAAGTTCTTGACCTGAAGCACTATTTCTGGGTTAGCTGAGTCTGTAACCTGAAGCGTATTTAACCCGAAGTACCACTGTAATTAAGCACAGTGTATGAGAGGCCTTGCTACAGAGAGTGCATGTTGCTTGTCTCTTCCCGCTCCAAATAAGAAAAAGCAGGTGCAAAGATTCAGCAGGTGTTCAAACTTCATAGAATATCATACTGTAAATACACAGGCTATATTTCATTAAGACACCTCAGTGTTGAAAGGAGAAATCACATCACATCTTTTTGGTGCATCTTTTTTGACCCCATGAAAATGAGTGTAGTGGGTGGGGATAAAGCTGGGGTTTGACCTTGAAGTGCAGAAGTGTCCTGAACACACACAAGTCTCCATTGCAGCATGTATTGACCCAACCTTGTGTCCATTAAAATAGGTGTAAGTTATCGAGATACACAGTTGAATTTGAGGAGTATTTATTTATTTTATTTTACCTTCATCCTTTTTGTCACATGTTCAAAATAAGTAGGCAGTCCTCCAGTATAGTCCTCCAGGAAGCATAGGTGTTCCCATTCTGTTACCAGTTTTCGTTTTACATTTTTACATCTTGCGAACACAGCATTCAGAAAATGCTTCAATGCTCAGTGTTTCGGTAACCTGGTACCTACTAGCAGAGTTGTCCTATCCTCTTGTGCCAGTCTAATTAGGAGCAATGACTATCTACAGGTAATAATAATAATAATAATAATAATAATAATAATATATTATTTATACCCCGCCCATCTGGCTGGGTTTCTCCAGCCACTCTGGGCGGCTTCCAACCAAATATTAAAAATACAATACAGCATCAAACATTAAAAACTTCCCTAAACAGAGCCACCTTCAGATGTCTTTTAAAAGTAAGATAGTTGCTTATTGCCTTGACATCTGCTGGGAGGGCGTTCCACAGAGTAGGCGCCACTACCGAGGTAGTTTTAAATAGTAGTAGGTTCAGGTTTAATGAACTGTACTGGTACTGTGGGTGTGCCTGTAGCTGTTCTTGCTTGTTCCAGGCATCTGACGCCTGTAAACCAATGTAAACAGACCCCTCTGCTGAGAAAAAGTGTATCCTTTAAATGCCCTGCTGTTCACTGTCTATTGCCCACTTCTATATTGTTTGGGGTATCAGTTTAGGCTTATATTTGTCAGCCACAAATATACAAAGTATTCCCTTGAAATACTGTGAATGGGCTTTGGTGCCTCTTTCCCCACAAATTTATTAACTCTTACACTTATTAGCAAACATATTTTTTAGCTTCCTGCTTCAAGAGTTGTTGAAGAAACTTCCACCCATTACTATATGAATGAACAAAGCAGCATTCACATTTTGAAAAGAGAGTTTTGCATCTGCATCTCAAGTTTTGCATGCTCGTGAAGAATACGCGATTGAAAATGATTTTGTTTGAAGCTCCAGCTAGCCATTGGAGCTGGTTGCATTTATTTATCCCTGAGGAGAAAATGGCATGTTCTCCCATACTGAATCATTAGTAGGGCTTCTCCCACACTGATGTCAGTTTGTAGCAATGCTGCTGGCATGAAGCATATGAACTTCTGCTGCCAGAGGAAGCAGCCTACATGTGGAATGGGCCTGGAGGGTTGGGTTAAAGAAAGAGAAGTAAAGGACAAGGATAATGCTGAAAATGTAGAAGGTGGAAGAAGAGGAGAAATACTAGATGGAGATAATACAGGCCTGGCACCAGCAGCCAATGAGGTTGGGCACTGGGTGAGTGCCCTAGGGCTCAGAAGTCCCCCTCACAGGCCTGACACTGCTGCTCACCAACTTGCCACTAAGTCCTGGGCTGGATGAATTTTTGAATGTGGGGGGGGGGGGTAAGCTCAACTACCATTCCCTGGGTTCTTGTCCACCTCCCTGCCTTGCCTAGACTCTGAGAAAGGCCCAGGTGGTCCTTCTTCAGAGCCAGGTATTCCGGTCAGAGCCTAGGAGATTGCCTGTTTCACAGCTGCAGTTTCAACTACAGTGGCTGAAAAGTCTTTTTAAACATAGAATTTTAAAAACCTTTGTTTGAGTTTCTTTTTTAATTCTTTATCTGTGATTGCTCTCCCCCTTTCGCTTCCCAAGGCACAGCCCTGTCCATTTGTGTCCCCCCCCCCCACTTATTATTGGACTTCAATTCCCATCATCCCTTCCCATTGATGATGCTGGCTGGGGCTCTAAAGAATCATGCACACAGACAGCTAAGACGTCTACTACTTTATTAATAACAAATTTATAATGAGGCGATGGCCATAGGGGACCATTTTCCACATTGGCTACTTTTCCAGACAGTGGATTTAAGTGGCATTCTGAATTTTACAGCCGGCACAAAGAATTACCATGGCAGATACATCAGTTCTGTTCCTTAACTCTTTCATTTTTATCATTTTATTCAGACATGTTTCAGTGGCTTCATGCTATATGTTTTCTTTTCTCACATGCCAGCAAAACATGTGTGCTTTTTTGTAACTTTTCTAAGTGTGCAGGAAACATTGCATTTATTTTAATTAATTTACTCCCCCATCCCAAGAGATTCAGGTGAGAAACTACGTTAGTCATAAAACCCCAAGAAATAAACATTAATCTTACTGTGATCTTTGTTACCTTTTTGAATAAAAGATACCTTTCACTTGCTTGGCTTTGGTGAGTCTGGAGTAAAATTCCTCAGAGAATCGTAGAAATGTAGAGCTGGAAGGAATCTTGAGGTTCATACCCTTGCTGTCCCAGCTTGGCATATAGATGGTAAATATAAGAAGGTATTTCTTAAAGCTTGTGATGGCGCGTAGAGGTGATCCCCATTTATATAGGTCATCATTGGCACCTTGAATCAAGCGCTTGAAGACAATGGGTGTCATTTCAGGTCTAATAAATTCCCAATAATGGGACGCGGGTGGCACTGTGGGTTAAACCAAGTGCAAGTAGATAAATAGGTACCGCTCCAGCGGGAAGGTAAACGGTGTTTCCGTGCGCTGCTCTGGTTCACCAGAAGCGGCTTAGTCATGCTGGCCACATGACCTGGAAGCTGTACGCCGGCTCCCTCAGCCAATAAAGCGAGATGAGCGCCGCAACCCCAGATTCGGCCGCTACTGGACCTAATGGTCAGGGGTCCCTTTACCTTTATATTCCAATAACCCACATGTAAGCACAAGAATGTGATGAATCTTTAAAATTCCTTGGCCTTCTTAAACAACAGCAACCCTTTGAATTGTAGCTAGTGCATGTGAGTGAGCATTGGTGCAATATGCTGTTGACAGCCCAGCTGAGTGATGAGTAACGCAAACCCTCTCTATGATGCATGTTCCAGCGCACACCCCAGTTAGTTAGCATTAGTTCACCTTACTAGCTTCACCCTTAGTTAGCTGGAATGCCTGAACTCATCTACCATGGCCATTCCCTGGGTAAACACTCCAGAACTTTAGTGAATATGAAAAGGACAAGGTACAGCTTCCTTTAGCAGTATAAATAGTATCAGCTGCTAATAACTTCCTATGATGTTGCCAAGTGTCCACATATGTATGTTGAACAGACAAGCAGATTAGAAAGGATAGGAACTGTTGCAGGAAATTATGAGAAGTCCAAATCTGGTCAGAGCTTTGCCAGGAACAAAAACTATGTTTGGTGGGACCCATGTTCCTAGAGCTTGCATTCTCAGATTTTATCCTAGTAAGTTTAAAGAAGAGCAGTTCAATTAATGGAACTCTTTCTCATCTGGAGGATAGACTAAAGGACAAGCGATGCAACAGAGCTGTGCAGACTTGCATACACTTCTTCAGTGTATGAAGAGGAGACTCAAATTGCAATAAAAGAATAGTTATTTCAGTGTTTCTTTAGCACGCAGCAGTAACTAGCCACAGTATAGATTCTGGCCTCCCCTAATCCAAAGACCACACAAGAACTGGCCTGCAAGTTTGGGGGATAATCACAGAGTAGGTTGTGCTTCCATAAGAATATCTTCCTCTCACACTGTGATAATATTGTTTCTAGAGGAACTAGATTGACTTATAACTTCAAGAACTTAAAACTGGTTTCTAGCATTTTTAACTTTTCTCTTTTCCTTGCGTTGGGGTGGGGTAGGTGTCAGGGAACTGCCATCGGAAGGAAGGGAAGTGAAAGGGCTCACACAGGTTGGGAGAGACTCAGCAGCTGAAGAGGGAACCAGTAGGGGGAGAGGAGCTGAGCTGAGGGAAAGGGAGCTGGAGGGATGGCTCAGAGACACTTCCAGCGAAAACAGTGGGGAGGTTTCAGGACCTCCTGTAGGGACACCCACTCCTCGCCGGAAACTGTCACGCAGAGAGTCCAGAAGACGTGTTTCCGTTAAGGAGCTTTTATGTTGGAAGCGATTCCGAAAGCAACCACTGTCGGAATCTGCCAGCGACTGACGGAGCCATGTTTAAGGGGCTCCGTTACAGACAGAGGTTTGCAAACTTGACCAAACTCTGAGGGACTAGGATTTTACACACAAGCAGCTCATCGTCCCATCACAGCATTCCGACAGTCTTCGTGAGCAGCTTGTGCAGGAGAAGGCATCATGAGCAACCCAGCCGGAACCGGAGAAGCAGGAGCTGGAGCGGGTCCAAGCCTGGAAGAAAGGTACCGGGTGTTGGAGGTCCAGCTAGCGCTGCAGACGGCGAGGCTTGAGGAGAGGAGGGCTCAGGATGCAGACAAAAAGGGGAAAGACACCCAGCTCGTCAGAAAGGTACCAGGATTGGTGCAGAAGTTTGGGGGGGAGCCCAAAGACTATCATGGCTTTCGGACAGAGATGCAATATGCCCTCAATCTGCAGTTTGATGAATTCCCTGACGAGGAATCACGAGTGGCTTTCGTGATTGGGCATCTTGAAAAGGGGGCGAGAGACTGGGTTAGACCCCTGATGGCAGCGAATAGTGACGTCCTAAAGGACACGATGAAGTTCTTTCGCGCCATGGATCTGATGTTTTCCAGCGATATTGAACAGGGAGTGGTCCGCAGACAGTTAATGGCTTGCAAACAGGGGAGCCGATCTGTCCGTGAGTACTGGACTGAGTTCACCATGTTGATCCATAAATTGGGGTGGGATCTATCGGCGGAACCCATTCAAATGCTCTTTGAAGAAGGGCTTTCTTCGGCTGTGAAAGACGAACTTTCCCGGGCGCCCAGGGCGGAGTCTATGGACCAGCTGACCAAATCAGCGCTGACCATAGGAGCGCGCCAGGAGGCGAGAGCATTGGAGAGGCGGGAAGGGAAGGGGGAACGTTGGAAGGAGTTCCGCATTCCAGACATTCCAGAGCCAACTTTCCCGCCGGCAGAGCCGATGGAAATCGGAACAGCGCGCGCGCGCGCAGTTTCAAAGCCCAGTGAGGGGGGAAAGAAGGAGGGAAAAGGCGCCCGGAAATGCTATCTCTGCCAACAGCCAGGTCACTTTGCCAGAGTCTGCCCCCAGAGGAAGGAATGGCAAGGGATGGTAGGAGCTGTGGAGGGAAGAGAGGAAGAAATACCGAAGCAAGTAAAAGCCAACGCCTGGCTGCCACCGTCGGGGCACAGCAGCCAGGCCAAAGAGCAGTGAAAGTGCCCACGCCAGAACCTCCTAAACCCGCCCTAGTGATAGAAGTGGCGCTAGAGCTGCCAAACGGACACCCTCTAAAGATAAAGGCGCTGTTGGACTCAGGCAGCTCCTGCAATTTCATGAGCAAAGAGTTTGCAGCTGAACACCAGATACAGACGATCCCTTTAAGCAACCCCCTGCAGGTGACCACGATCGATGGCAGGGAGCTGTTGGGAGGAGAAGTCAGCTTGCAGACCGTCCCAATGATAATGAAGGTGGCAAGGCACACCGAACTGATAGCGTTTAATGTGGCCACCTTGGGAGGAGCTCCCATTATATTGGGGATGAGCTGGCTAGCGTTACATGATCCGCTGGTGGGCTGGCATCAGAGAGTGGTTTCTTTTGGTTCAGCACATTGCTTAGAACACTGCAAAGAGGGAAAGGGTTTGGCAGGGGCCCAAGCCACCCTAGCAGGGACTGAAGTAACGGAGAACGTGAAGGTACCACGACAATACGCAGATCTCCGCGACGTCTTCAGCGAAAGGGAAGCTGACCAACTACCCCCGCATAGACCCTTTGACTGTCAAATCAATTTACTCCCTGGGGCACAGCTCCCTGTAGGCAAGCTGTACGCCATGTCAGACAGAGAGATGCAGGAGCTAAGAGAGTTCATTGACAAGAACCTGAAGAGAGGGTTCATCAGAGAGTCCAGGGCGGTGGGGGGCAGCCCAGTGTTTTTTGTGGATAAAAAAAACACGAACAAGCCGAGGCTTGTGTGTGACTTCAGGGCCTTAAATGCAGTGTCAGAACCAGTGGCTTTCCCTATGCCCAGGATTGACGACATTTTGACAAGGGTCAGGAAGGGAAAGATTTTTACTAAACTGGACCTAAGGGGGGCGTACAACCTGATACGAATAAGGAAGGGGGATGAATGGAAAACCACCATGTTCACCCCTTTGGGGGCATTTGAATATTTAGTTATGCCCTTCGGCCTACAAGGAGGCTCCGCGTGCTTTCAATCGTTTATGAACCACGTCCTGGGGCCTTTGCTTTACAAGAATTGTGTGGCCTTCTTAGACGACGTGTTGGTGTATTCTGAGAATGAGGAGCAGCATGTGAGAGACGTCAGAGAAGTGTTGAGCAGGCTGCAAGCCAACCAGCTGTGGGTGAAACTGGAGAAGTGTCAGTTTCATACCAAGGAGGTGGAATTCCTGGGGTATCGCCTGTCAGACAAGGGATTGGCCATGGATCCCGGCAAGGTCCAGGCGGTGCTGGAATGGAAAACACCCAAAACAAGGAAGGATGTGCAGAGGTTCCTAGGATTTGGGAACTTCTATCGTAAGTTCATCCGAAACTTTGCCCACCTGACGGCGCCCATTACGGACTGTCTCAGCAGTAAGAAGAAGTTCGTTTGGACTGAGGAGGCGGAGCGAGCATTTGAGGAACTAAAAAGGGCCTTCGCCTCGGAACAACAACTCCTGCATGTGGATTTACAAAAACCGATGAGAGTGGAAACTGACGCATCAGACAGAGCGATTGGGGCGGTGCTTCTGCAGCCAGGGAAGGAGGAGTCAGAGTGGAGACCGTGTGCCTTTTTTTCGCGAAAGCTGAACAAATCCGAGAGGAACTACACGGTGTATGACCGAGAACTACTAGCCATTCATGAGGCGTTCCGGAGATGGAGGCACCTGCTAATTGGCGCACAACATAAGGTGCAAGTGTGCACTGACCACAAGAACCTAGAGTATTGGAGGACGGCACGAGTGCTCAACCAACGGCAAGTGAGATGGGCCCAGGAGTTCTCCAAATTTAACTTTGAGATTTGTTACGTGCCAGGCCCAGAGAACATTAGGGCGGACGCTCTCTCACGCAAACCTGAATATTTGGAGGGGGAGGGAGCACCCGAAGAGAGACATGTCATTCCAGAGGACCGCTGGGTGTGTGGGGCGGCATTGGTGGGACAAAGAGAACTGGTAGAGGAAACAGAGAATGATGAATACGCCCAGAATAAGCTCAGAGGTCTTAGGGGTGAGGGAGAGGAACCAGGGGGTTTCGAGGAAAGAAATGGAGCTTTGTATTACAAAGGGGCACTGTATATCCCTGAAGGAGACTTAAGGGGGAGGGTACTCAAGCAGTTGCACGACAGCCCCACGGCGGGGCATTTTGGACAACACAAAACCATGTGGTTGGTCACCAGGGAATTTTGGTGGCCTAAGGTGAGGGAAGATGTACGGGAGTATGTAAGAGGGTGTGAGCAATGCCAGCGAGCCAAAGGGGAGAGGCGGGCACCGGCGGGGCTATTAGAACCCTTACCAACCCCAGAACGACCTTGGGAGGCAGTGTCGATAGATTTTATGACTGATCTGCCGAAGTCCAAGGGGAAAACAGCCATCATGGTGGTGGTAGACCTACTAACAAAGATGTGCCACTTTGTAGCCTGCTCGCATGCAGTCACGGCGGAAGAGACAGCGAAGTTATTTGTAGAACACATTTTTAGGTTGCACGGAGTGCCATTGAGGGTGGTCTCAGACCGAGGAAAACAATTTACTTCCAGGTTCTGGAGGAAGCTCATGAGCTTACTGCAGGTGGAGGTCAACTTTTCGACTGCCCGGCACCCTGAAACCAACGGGCAGGCGGAAAGAGCAAACGGGGTCCTCCAGCAATACCTGAGGTGTTATGTCAATGACAGAGAGAATGACTGGGTAGAAAAGTTGGCGCTGGCGGAATTTGCCTACAACAATGCCGAGAATGTGTCCACAGGGATGAGCCCCTTCTTGGCTAATTATGGGTGTCATCCCAGGGCTTTCCCAGGGGGAGAAGGGGAGAGATGGGGTGTCCCGGCAGCCGAGCATTTTGTAGAAGAAATGGAAGCAATCCATCGTCAGCTCCAACTCAACTTAGAAAGGGCGAAGGAAGAATACAAGAGGCAGGCAGACAAGAACCGAAGGGAAGGTGAAACCATAAGGGTGGGAGATAGGGTGTGGCTGTCAACCCAAGGGTTGCCGTTCAAAGGAGGTTGTAAGAAATTAAGACCCAGGAGATTGGGTCCCTTTGAGGTCATTCAACAGGTCAACCCAGTGGCTTTCAGGCTCCGGTTACCCAACCACATGAAACTGCACCCAGTATTTCACAGGTCGTTACTGTCACCGTATGAGGGGGGACGAGAAGGGATGGCCACTCGGGGACCGGTCATAGAAGAAAGGGAATGCAGCAGCCATGTGGCAGAAATCCTCGACGCCAGATGGAAGGGGGATCAGGTGGAGTATTTGGTAGCGTGGGAAGGAGAACCGGAGTCAGAAAACACTTGGGTAATGGCAGAAGATATCAATGACGAGGTATTGATAGAAACGTTCCATCAAAGGTTCCCAAGGAAACCTCAGCCTGTGGAGAGGTTCCGGAGGGAATACTTTGGGACCACCGATGAGGAGGAGGAGTTGGAAGGATTCTCGGAATCGGAAGGGGAAGGGGAGATGGACTCTGAGGAGGAGGAGTACTTCGAGACCAGGAACCGCAACAGGTGGAGAGAAGTGTTCGGGACATCGGAAGATGAAGGAAGTTCATTCCGGGGTTTTGCCTCCTCACCGCCCGTAGAGGAGGGGGCGAGAGGGGATGAAGGGGGCCCTGGAGGGGAGGTGGATGTCAGGGAACTGCCATCGGAAGGAAGGGAAGTGAAAGGGCTCACACAGGTTGGGAGAGACTCAGCAGCTGAAGAGGGAACCAGTAGGGGGAGAGGAGCTGAGCTGAGGGAAAGGGAGCTGGAGGGATGGCTCAGAGACACTTCCAGCGAAAACAGTGGGGAGGTTTCAGGACCTCCTGTAGGGACACCCACTCCTCGCCGGAAACTGTCACGCAGAGAGTCCAGAAGACGTGTTTCCGTTAAGGAGCTTTTATGTTGGAAGCGATTCCGAAAGCAACCACTGTCGGAATCTGCCAGCGACTGACGGAGCCATGTTTAAGGGGCTCCGTTACAGACAGAGGTTTGCAAACTTGACCAAACTCTGAGGGACTAGGATTTTACACACAAGCAGCTCATCGTCCCATCACAGTAGGCCACAGGCTTGCTACTTTTGCCAACATATTCACAGCCTGGGGAAAATAAAGAAGTGGTCATGATCATGAGTTTTTCCAGTTCCCACACTGTTCTTTTTGCTTGCTTGTGTATCGGAGTCATAGAGCAACTCATGTTACACTGCCCTGAGGGAGAAAAAAACTTAATTGGATTTTCCTGAAATATGAAGTCCAGTCTCTTTGTGTGTTTTGCATTGTACAGTTCATCTCTCTTTTTCTCTTGGCTCTTTCTTATTACAGTTTGTTAATTAAGGTTCTTCAGAAATCTTAGCCTTGAGTTGTTGCTTTTAACTTTGGAGTTAACAACCATCCCAGACTGACATGATTATTATTTTTTTAGGGTAATTAAGTGGCTCCAGAGTGGGTATGCAAAATGCAGTGTGATGGTTTTCTCTCACATGTACAAAAACCACAGAGCTCAACTCTGTTGTCACTTTAAAAAGCATGTCTGCTAAGGTAGGGCAAGGTCTCCACGACACCCCCCATTGTAATTCCTTAGTATTTCATTTATTTTCCCTGTGCAGCAAATTATAAACACCTGAGTAGCCATCAGTCTGACAGACCATGAGTGTCTTTGAACCTCTTTATACTCTTGCACTCCCCACCCCCAAACCTTAGATCTCTTCTCATTTTTGTAATTTCTTTCTCTTGATGCTATTGCCTTAATGCAGGCATAGGCAAACTCTGGCCCGCCAGATGTTTTGAGACTACAATTCCCATCATCCCTGACCACTGGTCCTGTTAGCTAGGGATGATGGGAATTGTAGTTCCAAAACATCTGGAGGGCCAGAGTTTGCCTATGCCTGCCTTAATGTCTTGGATGTCACAGAGGGCCTTTTGGTGTAGTGGCTAGAGTGTCAGACTAGGACCTGGAAAGACCAGGGTTCAAATGCTCACTTGGCCATGAAGACAGTCACTTACTCTCAGCCTAGCCTACCTCACAGGGTTGCTCTGGGGATGAAATGAGGAGGGGGAGAACCATGTATGCCCCCTTGAGGTCCTTGGAGAAAGAAGTGGGATATGAATGCAATAAATAAATGATTGGGAACTAGTCACTTGCGAGCTCTTTTGTGGCATTGGAGGGCCTGGCATGCGTCCAAAGTACCACAAATCTCTGGCTGCCATTGGCTCAGCTCCTTTGAAGGGCTTGCAGCATAGGGCAAGGTAGGAAAAAAATCTTAAAATCTGAAGTCCAGCACATCCTACATGAAAATAAATAATCTTCAAGTTTTAATACGCAAAATTGCTCACAGTTGGACTGGCACCATTATAGATTCTGATGACTTTGCTGGACTGTGCAGGATCTAAGGGGGGGGGGGGAGCAACTGTGAAAATTCGGCTCTACAAATAAAGACTGGTGCAGTAGGTTGATGTGTTTGAAACTAGATCAGTAAAGCCAAGTGAATTTTTTTTGCTTGTGTGTATGATTGGGAAGGTGTTGTGGTTTGTTCAAATTACTGTTGCTTGGGAAATATTGACTTTATTCA
The DNA here is from genome assembly GCF_964106645.2 of Podarcis pityusensis. Taxonomy (NCBI): domain Eukaryota; kingdom Metazoa; phylum Chordata; class Lepidosauria; order Squamata; family Lacertidae; genus Podarcis; species Podarcis pityusensis. Next base: position 10,314,020 of record NC_138036.1, on the reverse strand, counting down.
GCATGGATGTGTAAAGTATTAATGAAAAATGTATATTGCTAGACATTCAGAGATGCTCCATGGTTCGTATCCATTGCATCAGGTGTCCTCTTCCAGGCTCTTGTGTACAGTAAGTGTTTTATACAAGAACAAATCAGCTGGTGTATAGACATACCTTGAATCCTATTCTTAAACAATGTCATTTCCAGGATATTTTATTTCAACTTTTACAATTTAAAAATACTAGTAGTTTGCATTCGCATCATTACCTGGCTAGTTCAAGTCAATGGCTACATTAAAACATCACAATATATTGTAGTTTATCAGACAGGAATGAGCTGCGGCGAGACTTGGACTTCTGTGCTCTCATTCTTTCAACGCAGCCACGAGGAGATCAGAAGTTTTCACTTCCATTTTTGATGAACCACAGTTTAGCATGTCATCCTGAACTAAACTCTGATCAGTTTATCCATGCCTTGTTCAGATTGTTTTCAAATATTATTTGTTGTGCTGATTGAGGTGATGGGAGTTGTTGTTATAGTGCCACCTGGAGGGCACTAGGTTGGGGAAGGCTGACTTAGACAATAATAGAGACTTTACCATCACAAGTGCAACACATTTCCCCCCAGTGTGTATTTGTGGGAAAGGATTGTTGGGGTGGGGTGGGGGTTGGGATCCCAGCCAGATTGCATTAGGATAGATAAGGTAAAGGTAAGGGGACCCCTGACCATTAGGTCCAGTCGTGACCGACTCTGGGGTTGCGGCGCTCATCTCGCTTTATTGGCCGAGGGATCCGGCGTACAGCTTCTGGGTCATGTAGCCAGCAGGACTAAGCCGCTTCTGGTGAATCAGAGCAGCGCACGGAAACACCATTTACCTTGCCGCCAGAGAAATTACCTATTTATCTACTTGCACTTTGACGTGCTTTCGAGCTGCTAGGTTGGCAGGAGCAGGGACCAAGCAACGGGAGCTTACCCCGTTGCGGGGATTTGAACCGCTGACCTTCTGATCGGCAATTCCTAGGCTCTGTGGTTTAACCCACAGCTCCACGCGTCCCTAGGATAGATACCTGATAGACAGATACCTGATAAATCCCTAGGATAGATAACTGATAGACACCTGATAGATAGATTAGGATAGATACCTGATTCCTTTTCCAAAGTGTCAAATATGGCTATAAAGGAAAGGATGTATCAGAACTGTTCTTATATCCTTCCTTTGGGGGGGGGTCAAAACATTTTTTCCACAGTTTATCCAGTCTTAGTTTCTAACTCTAGACTCAGGAAGTTGAATAGCCTGAATCTGCATTCAGCTCTTATCCAGAATCTTGCGGATAATAAGCTTTAAAAATAAGATGGAATGTCATAAACAACAACACTTAATCTAAAACAATAGTTGTGTGTCCCTGCTATCACAGCTTTCCCAAATCTGCCCTAACTTTCCCTTCCTGTTTGTACCTTCAACCGGTCTATTGAGAGAAACCTTTAAGGGAAGGCATAAATGCTGTGTGTGGATTTTTTTTTTGTCCGTGTATACACTAAATGACAAATGCTAAAATAGAGGGACAGTCCTAAAGATAAGTACTTATGCCTTCAAAGCTAGATATTATAAGTTTAAAACTGTGCCATTCATTCAATTTTGTACAGTATCTTGCTCTGTTTGTGTCTCTACAATTGCATCTTTAAAATGCTGTATGTCTAAATATTATTTAATTTTATTTACGACTTGATACACTTGGGGAGGATACCCAAAATATCGTCACATTTAAGTAGAATTCATTCTAAAACAACCAAAACCTATACTGATGTATTGTTAATATAGACAATTTAAAATGAAGAATAAAAATGATTGAAACTACGGTATTAAGTAGTAAATACTTTGCAGTTTATTAAGCTCTTTAAGTGATGGCCAGATAACATTTTCTTCAAGAAATGCATATACAGTGGTACCTCGGGTTACATACGCTTCAGGTTACATACAGACTCCGCTAACCCAAAAATATTACCTCGGGTTAAGAACTTTGCTTCAGGATGAGAACAGAAATCGTGCTCCGGTGGCGCGGCAGCAGCAGGAGGCCCCATTAGCTAAAGTGGTGCTTCAGGTTAAGAACAGTTTCAGGTTAAGGACGGACCTCCAGAATGAATTAAATACGTAACTAGAGGTACCACTGTATATAGAATACTCCCGGTCCCAATTGCAAAGTTAAGAGTGCTTAAGTCCATTCATATCAGTGGGTATGTGAGTACTTCAGTCTGTGTTGGATTGTGTGCACTGGCTGAGCAATGGTAATTTTCTAATTTAACCCCTATATTGTATTTTTAGAAGCTGATATTGAAACAGTTTTTCACACAACTTAAACACTTTTCACTTCTTTACTTGTCATTATTAATTTCTCATCTTTGATTGAACAATGTTTTGGAAGTAACTAACCTGATTGTTCATGGTCTTTTAAAATTTATTTTTAACAATAATAATAATTATAAATTTTTATTTATACCGCACCCTTCCCGGTTTAAAAACCAGGCTCAGGGCAACTAACAGCAAATATAAAACACTGATTAAAATGTGACTTAAAAAAGCATAAAACAGCATAAAATACAACATAAAATGCAGCATCAATATCAATAAAATTCAAAAATTCTGGGGTCATGGGGGGGGGGGAGAGAAAAGAAAAGCTTTCCTGTAAACTTTCCAGGCCTGAGTCAGGAAAAAAATATTGCTGCTCGGAGAAGTTTCATTCCTAATTGCTGGAAATGGTAAAGCATGAATTAGAGAGAATACTTGAATTTCCCTCTCCCCTCTCCCTGGGCCCCAGAATACAACAAACTTTTAAAGGCCTTGACTTCCACACATTTACTTAATAGGAGCTACTTTTGAGTTGACACACGTAGGCATGTTCTGCTAGCTTCATAGAACATGCTTATGCTCCCCAACTTCTCATTTGTGTGTGGTTTGTCTACATTGTTAATGCAGATTATATCTGGCAGAGGAGTCTTAGAATTGCTGATCCTTGTGTACCAAGCACATCAAACATGCACCCGCCCCCCAATCCCATTGCTGCTGAGAATTGAACTGGCCTTCAGTGTATTCTGCAGAACGCTGTCTCATATTCTTCCATCTCCACATGGAATTAAGGATTCACATATGATCTTTTAAAAAATGCATTCTGCTGCAATTCAGCTTTTTTTAAATGGTTGAAAATTGAGATTGTCCATGGAGAAGTAGAACTCCATCAAGTCATATTGAATTATTTCCCTTCTGCAGCACTAATCACTCAAAAATCTTTTAAGTACATATTTAAGTTGGGATAGTCTTTTTCTTTCTTTCTTTTTTTGCAGTGCAGTCCTCCTGTCCTACATTAGTTGAACTTGCTCTGGCAGCTGACGTGTATATAAATCCCTGTAGCCACTAAGAGGTTTGAAGTGGGTACTGCCAAACCTTAATGGGGTCTGCAAACCTGCCACAACCATTGCCATCACCGCCATCTTGCTGATTCGTGTATGCTGGAGCCTAGATATATACACATAGACATATGCATGTATATATAGTTTCGCATCCCAAGGCCTTTTCAAACATTTGCTTCCACGCAATCGGTTTTAGAATCGTTCCCATGTGGAAAATATGATGTTGGAATTGAAAATCTACATGGATTTCCCAGGGAAGGTCTCTAATAGGCGATGGCAGGAATTCAGCATCCTGCTCACAGTTCGTTCCTGGAACATTCTATGTGTGTATGTCTCTCTACTTACAATGTAATGTTTTCCAGGTGTATTCCTTCATGGGAACCATTCCCAAAGCAGTTGTGAAGAGGAATATATTGTGTCAGAATTAGTTCTCACTCCTCAGTTTCCTTGACCCTTTTTGTCTGTTGAAACATGATACCTGCAGTTGGATGCAGAAATGCCACTGAATACCAGCTGATGGAAAGCAACTGTTGTGTAGGAGTATTGCCATTATGTCCCTCTTGTGGACCTTCCATAGATACTTGGTTGGCCACAATCTTGGCTGGGCAAGATGAACCTTTGGTCTGATCCAGGAGGGCTAGTCTGATGTTCCTTTGATGAGTTGTTTTGATGTGGTCATTGTAAATAGAATTGGTATTGTCCAAAGGCGCTGGCTGGTGGGCATTAGTCCTTACTCTTCTAGGCTAATCAGAAATAATGTGTGTTGATGGTCCACTAAAATTAATACAGATCCTTAAAGGAGGCAGGTCCTACTCATAGTTGCAAAACAAATGGGTTCAAAGGGGATGGTGGTTATTTTAATGTCCTGTCTTAATAATAATAATAATAATAATAATAATAATAATAATAATAATAATAATTTATTTATTATTTATACCCCCGCCCATCTGGCTGGGCTTCCACAGCCACTCTGGGCGGCTTCCAAAAGAATATTAAAATACTGTGATACATCAAACATTAAAAGCTTCCCTAAACAGGGCTGTCTTCAGATGTCTTCTAAAAGTCTGGTAGTTGTTGTTCTCTTTGACATCTGGTGGGAGGGCGTTCCACAGGGCGGGTGCCACTACCGAGAAGGCCCTCTGCCTGGTTCCCTGTAACTTGGCTTCTCACAGTGAGGGAATCGCCAGAAGGCCCTTGGTGCTGGACCTCAGTGTCCGGGTAGAATGATGGGGGTGGAGACGCTCCTTCGGGTATACAGGACCGAGGCCGTTTAGGGCTTTAAAGGTCAGCACCAACACTTTGAATTGTGCTCAGAAACGTAAGGCAGCTCAGTGTGGTCTGGAAGCATTATGTACGTGTGTCAACAAATCTGTTACATACGCACAACGGAGCTCTTATCACTGAAAAGTTGGCTTTGGACCTGAATGGAGCTTTCTGCGCACTTCCTTTTTCTTCTTTCCTCCCCCACATCAGTTTTATTGGAAGGTTTTAGTTTCTTGTCAAAAATGCAGGAAATTCAGGAAATTCTTGGAAACCTCCCAGAATTACTGCAAACAAAATACATATGCTTCTCTCGTAATAACCCTAAATAAAGGAAACTATCTTATACTTACTAACCAGACCAAGTTTCCTTAGAAGTTGAACAGAATGTCACAATTTTTTTAATTATATGCACTGCTAAACGAAGTTGGGCGAGAAATTGAACACTGGATGCGAACCATTAGTCTTGCTGCTCCGGAACAAGTAGTTTAAGAATATCTGGATGTGATTTCTGATAGCTGTAGCATATTTTTCCCCGGGTTAAAATTGTAAGCACACTTCACTCTTTTATGCTCTCAAAATGTAAAGGTGTGTGTAAGAATTAGAAGCTGTCACAGAAGCCAACATTTTGCCCTCTCTGTTTCTTGCTATGTGAATGCCTATTCTGAGTTTGCCCTTTGATTTGATAAGACCAATACCATGAATTCTGAAGAAATAAAGCAAGAAGGCTGAATAAGTGCTTTGGCCTCTCAAGAGTTTGTTTTTGTGGCACACTACTGTGACTTATAGTGTACAGCTCAAGATTGTGTATGTTTTTCCTCCTCTTCACCTTTTTCTATTTGCAACAACCTTGTGAGGTAGGCTAGGCAAAGTTAATATATGTACATACGCAGTAGCTCTTGTCAATAGGTGGTAAGGGAGGAGTGGGATGCAGGAGTACAGTGTACTCAATACAACGTGCTGAGCCCAGGAAATGTTGTTGGCATCCCTGTATGCATGCATGTATGTATGTATGTATGTATGTATATATACATATGTCCTAAAACAGCCTGTGAACTTCTGGGGTGTATGCCCTGTTGAGGTATGATCTGGAAAAAGATTCTTTTTGAGAATCTTGCCTGCATACTTCTGGCCTATTGTGTTGTCTTAAAAATCAGTAATTGCCTCCAAGAATGGCTGCCAGCTAAAAAAAATTGGGATATTTATCAGCACTGGTCTCAATTATTTCAGAGTTAGAAGGTTCAGTAGTTTTTGGGGGGTGGGTTCCACAACTGTTACAAAAGCCCAAACTATGTGGTGCAAAAATACCAGTTTAATTATATATCTTTCTGCATGGAGAGCAGCTGTTACATCGGAGAAAAAAGCTTTTAAAGCATTTCTCATTTGAACCATTGTCTTGTCTTAGAGAAAGGGAAAAAAATCTGTTTCAATTGTTTTGAAGCTGCTGCACAAGTTATTACGCAAGGTGATGTACATGAAATGTTTTCATAACCTTGTTTATATCTATCCTGACACCATGTCTAGATGTAGAGGTGCCTGATGTATAGAGAGCAATGAAGTGCAGTTTTTCCTTCATGTATTTCACCTTTCATCCACTTACTGTCTTTGACTCTTTGTTTGTGTAACCCCTTCCCCTTCCCCAGAAGCCCATTGTTTAAATTTACCCCAAGTAAGTTTTTGCATGTAAGAACTTGGAGAGTTATTTCGTGGTATTTGTATTGGGGTATAGCTCAGCCTTGTAAATAAGACCATAAAACAGAGTGTTCTTCCTGTGTTCTGAGAGAATTATATTTTGTCTGTCACTTGGTATTATGATCCATTCTGAGGTTAAGAGTATCATGCAGACCTGTTATTAAATAACCATTGACCAAGATTTATTAGAATTCTGCAAGGGGGGAACGCTTTGAGGAATGGGTGTTCATACCACAAATGACATGAATTCATGGCTCCTCAAGTCCTCTACCTTTTCATTTAAGAAGGAAATTACTTACTTATAACTTCCTATTGTTCCTCTCTGCTGAGAAAGCTTACAACATTTTCATGCACATTCTTATAGCCTCAGTGTAATTTGAGTCATCTTGAATACATGGGATTAAAAATGTAGAGGCACCTACACCATCTGCATAATTTCCAAAGTGATGCCATTATAGTGATCCTAAGATGGTTTCCAGAATGTCATAAAATAATTATTAAAACACAGAAAATAACAGATCAGCCTAAAAATACTGAAAGCAGAAAGTGGCCTCATTGGTTCACCCCAAACTCCTCGAAAAATAAGAATGTTTTTACTTGGCAGCAGAAACTCATCAGAGTCTCTGCCACCAGTATTCCAGAAGCAGAGTTCACAGTCAGGGAGCCAAAGAAAGGTCTCTTGCATGTCATCCCACAGGGCCTGGGACAGATGATACGGGAGAGGAGGTGTTCAACAAATAACTTTATCTGTGTTCTATGCCTGCATGCTGAGGTACTGTCTGTCATCCTACAACAGTTTTCTGTACCAGCAGAGGCCCAGAGGGCGGCAACATGAGAATGGGCCTTTTCTGTGGTGGCTCCCCATTTGTTGAATGCACTCTCCATGCCTTCATTACATTTCTTTAGGTACTAGGTGAAAACATTTCTCTGTAACCAGGCCTTTGTTGGATTAAACATACTAAGGCCTTTAATGTGTGTTTGTGGGGGGTAGCTGGGTATTGATTTGCTTTTGTTCTTGTTTTAAAATATATTTTGTGTTCTCATTTTTGTATTTTTATGTTGTGAACCACCCTTTGATCTTTGAATGAAGAAGAGTGGGATGATGTTGATGGGCTACAAGATTGTGGATCAGCATGTCTAGACTATTCTTACCCAGATATTTATTTGATATTTCTCCTCAACTTTGACCCAGAAAGATCCCTACAGTGGTTTACATAAAATAATAACATGTACTTTTATCAAGCTGCTTCTGACCATTTTAGTTTGTCTGCCCTTACTGATCTTATCACTGAGGAACACTGATAAGCTTCCCAGGAGCCACAGAGTTTCCTGGAACCCAGACAATACTTTTTTTTTTTTTTTTAAAATGATATTTATTAAGATTTTCAAAAATACAGAAAGTAAGGATTAAAGTACATTCAAAGCCTTATTTTCATACATCCACTTTCCGGGACTCCCCCCTTCCCCCACCCCTACCATATTCCCCTTTCATATTGTTGGCTCCACAAGCTCTCAGTTCTAATTGAAACTTAATTTGTTTAGACCATTATTCGAATTTAAAATTTATACACTCCTCATCAATACCCTTAATAAAAGACAAAAGTTCTCTCCCAGGGCCCACCCCATTTTCATTCCACAATTTCCCTTTTTTTAATGATAAGGACACCCCACACAATAGAAATATAAGAAATAAGAAATAAAAAATATAATAGATGAAAAAGAGCCAATTCAGAAAAAAGAAGTTGACAAGCCTTTGGATTTTAGTTCTCCCCCCCCTGTCCCCGGTTTAATTTCCCCCTGACCACCAAACCATGTTATCCGCCTGGAATTCTTAAAGTCCATAAATCACCTATTTCCCCCAACTCCTTGCTGGCTTTTTCTTTTTATAGTTATTTTTTAAGACACTTAACTTCAAATCTTTAATAAAACTCCCCCCATTGTTCTTTCCAAGTTGTAGTCCAATTTCCTCTTGTTCCGCTGCTGAAACGTTCTAATTCAGAAGCTTAGTAACTCTGCAGGGATTATTGTTATTCAGGAACAAAAACTTGCGTTCAGTCCCTTCCTTTCTTCAATAGAAAATTCTATTGTCTCCTTTAGCTGAACACCCTGTAGACAAAATATTATTTCCGTTTTGCAGCTTTCCCAGAAGATAACCAGTCCTGTAAAATTCCAATGGTATTTTTCCACTTACGACCATCTTTGTAATGTCCCGAAACTCCTCTAGGGGGATTGTTGTAACTTTGTTTTCTCTAGTCCAAAAGTCCGATTGTTATCCATGTTTTCGCCATTTTGTATCCAAGTTTTAACGAGTTATAGCAAATTGTAACAAATTTAACCAGCAAAGTTCTCATAATAAAATCCTCTCTACTTTCCGACTTTGACAGCTACTTTGACAGCTGTCAAAATCTCCGACTCTTTTCACCAGGCTCTCTCTTCAATCACCCCGGTTCCCAGGGGGGGGGGTTACGTTTCTTCTCCCTCAATTCTTCCTCCCGCACAGTTCTTGTAGTTCCCCATCGTGGAATTCTTAGTTTTTGTCAGCAATACAAATCTTTTTGGACCTTGGTTTCCCCATCCTTGTTTTGGAAGGTTTACAGTAGGGAGGGGGACTGACTTCCTTTTTGGATCCCCCCCCGCTCGTGTCCAATCCGAAAAAAAAATTCTTTTTTTTCTCCTTTTGAACCCGGTTTCCAAATTACTCACGGGTTGTTGTTAAGAAGTCCGAATTTTCAATGGAAGAAGTCAGCGCTCTCCGCCGGATGGCATGCGGCTGCGCTCGGCAGGGATAGCAGAGGACTCAAAGCACCACGCTTCTCCCCGGCACCCGATCCGTAGCCTTTAAAAAGGCTCCTTCACGAGTCGGGAGGGCGCTAGCGGTGCCAGCCAAGTCTCCATGTCCACGGCCTCCGTGGCCGTGGTTTTTAAGGGTCCCCGCATCGCCGGTGCGGTAGGACCCAGCCCCTGCCGAGCAGGCTCCCTCCGGAGCTCGGAGGGAGTCCGCCATTCGGCGATGGCGCCAACCCGGAAGTCCGGAACCCAGACAATACTGTCTGCCCTAGCTGGCACTAAAGTTATACATGACAGAGCATAGGGATTTTTTTCTGTTTTAATGGTAAAATAATACACTTCATTGAAGCATGAAGATCCACCTTTTGAAATGGAAAAAATTTTCAGCACTACTGCCGGATAGACTAGTTGGGCTGAGATGTATTAGACGCACAGAATGAAGCATGGAAAATAAGTAAAGGTGCTAATTACATCAATGTAAATTGGTCTGCTAAAAGTTGCCACTACTTAGTTAGAATCTACGAGATTAAATACAGTCTGTTTGCCTGTGGATAATCACCATTGGAAACCGTGCCTGGCTAATGTTTTTTTCTATTCTGCTTGTTTCTTATAGGCACAGGACCTGAATGTGATTGAAGAAGTCATTCGAATGATGTTAGAGATAATCAACTCTTGCTTGACAAACTCACTACATCATAACCCTAACTTAGTATATGCACTGCTTTATAAGCGGGATCTCTTTGAGCAATTTCGAACTCACCCCTCTTTCCAGGATGTAATGCAGAATATAGATCTGGTAAGTAAAAATAAACTCTTACAAACTGATCTTCTACAATACCCTTTATAGTAAAAGGTAAAGGTAAAGGGACCCCTGAATGTTAGGTCCAGTCGTGGCCAACTCTGGGGTTGCGGCGCTCATCTCGCTTTATTGGCCGAGGGAGCTGGCGTACAGCTTCTGGGTCATGTGGCCAGCATGATTAAGCCGCTTCTGGCGAACCAGAGCAGCGCACGGAAACGCCGTTTACCTTCCTGCGGGAGCGGTACTCATTTATCTACTTGCACTTTGACTTGCTTTCGAACAGCTAGGTTCTTAAACTCCTACTTTTTGTAGATGTGGATTTTGCTTTTACAATTGTTAAATTGATTGTGGAAAGCTATTTGTATTTTTATTTCATTTTTGCACAGATGCACGTGGTTCTCACATCATACAGGGGGAAAGTGGTCATTTATGTATAAAGCATCTAAATCCTGTGGGAATTGTACAGAAATTAAAAAAAAAACAGATAAATGCCTGCAGCATTATATCCAAACACCCACAAAAGGTTGGAGAGGGGAGAAGAAAATACACTATTCAGATTCAAGGTCATACATACTTGTTATGAGGACCAGGTAGCCAAGGCAATAGTTACCCCTGCTTTCTCATCTCTCTGTCTCATGCTACCTATACTATGGTAGTAAAGCATAGCACACAGATTTTACCACTAGACAGATGTGTGATTACAAGAATTTATTTTTTAGAGATCCAGAGATCTTAGATCTGTCCAGAGAAACATTTACAGTGGGACCTCGGGTTACAGACACTTCAGGTTACAGACTCTGCTAACCCAGAAATAGTACCTCGGGTTAAGAACTTTGCTTCAGGATGAGAACAGAAATCGTGCTGCGGCAGCGGGAGGCCCCATTAGCTAAAGTGGTGTCTCAGGTTAAGAACAGTTTCAGGTTAAGAATGGCCCTCCGGAACGAATTAAGTTCTTAACCCGAGGTACCACTGTATAAGATCTGAGCTCTTTGTGACAAAGTTCAGGGACCTAGTGGCTTGCCAGAATTAATTACTAAGATGCACAAGGTGCAAACAGCTGAGCAGCTGAGAAAGTGACAAAGCAGCTTATCAAACTGGACTGGCAATGCTATCCACAATATAATCCCTAATAGATGAACTCCATGTAAGCCTGACTCTGATAAGGACTGTGGAGGTAGGATAGTACCTGTAAGTTTTTCATCTGAGGGCGAAACAGCAGCATGGGGAGTGATACCCATCAGGAAAAGAGGGAGAGGTTGTTTTGTTTTTTGTTTTGTTTAAAATAATAATATGTGCTGTAGTGCACATTGAATTTAGAGGGTCCTTCCACAGCTTTTATACAGATCTGCAGTCAGAGATATCGCAGTGTCATGTTTAGTTTGACTGTAGGTTAGAAATAAGCAACTGGGAGCCTCAGAACCAAACTCGTCCCCTGCAAGTTGCCAGCTGTCCCTCCTGGAAAGTGTACAGAAGGAGTGATGGCAATGAAATTTATTAGCCTTCCACCCGACCTTCCCATTTAGATAGTCCTATGGTGAACTATTGTGTTTCTGAATTGATCAGTTCAGCTGTTCAACAGTTCAACACTCAAGTTTAAAAATGTTTAAAGTTGCCTTTGTTTTTTTATACTGTACTTCTAATTCTATTCTCATGAGCCCTTGTGGAACTATCAGGTGGCACAGAACAGCAGCTGCAATGAAAAAGGAGGTTTTTAAATATATCATACTTTTCTTGAAGGCTGCTGTGGTAAGAATATCTGCTTTTCCTCTTGCAGAGACACCAGACAAGACAGGAGGTGGCAGAGCAGACACTCTGATTACTGCAGGAGAGATAGATTTATTTATTTATTTATTTGCTTGTTTTAATCAGTTATACATTGCATTCTCTGCCCAAAAGGGGCACCTGAAACAGCATATTTTAAAAAGCTAAAAAAATTCTAATTAAAACACTATCAGCCAATGAATCACTAATGCTTTATTCAATCCCCCAACCAAAGCCTATATAGGAAAATAATAATCTTCAATTGCAATGATGGTATATTATCATAAGTTTATTGGAACAAATACACCCATTCTTATTTGTGCAATAAACGTCAGATAAATTGTATAACACATGCCAAAAAAAAGTCTGAAAACCCTCAAAAAAGCAGAATCTGAGAGCCAACCAAAAATATAACAATAACTGGAAAAGGCTGGATCTACACTAAACACTGGAAATCACAATTTATTAATAACCGTCTAGCAAAAATATTTCAGTAAGGCAGTCTGTCAAATGTCATTACAGCCATTATTTGATAAACTGATTTTATAGAAATATTTTGCCAGACATTTCTGTTTAAAAAAGAAACAAAAAGCCATTCCAATCTTTTCAAACATATTTATTTAAGATATTTCCACCAGCCTTTCCATCTACAGGCGTGTTTTACATCAAAATAAGTGTGTGTGTGTGTATTAAAATAATCATACCAGAGTTGCTGAATATATAACTTTAAAACAATTAAGAAAAAGCCAGAACATCAGCTGTTCTGCTTTCCCATACATCCTATAAAACATTTACTGTTATAGAATCATAGAATTGTAGAGTTGGAAGGGACCGCAAGGATCATCTAGTCCAACCTCCTGCGGTGCAGAAATCTTTTTGCCCCAAACCCACGACCCCGAGATTAAGAGTCTCATGCTCTACCGTTTGAGCTATCACTTTTCTCTAGTTGAAGTGGATGTCAGTATTCCCTGGTGTTGTAACAGAGGGCAGCTGGAAGATTGCGCATTGCCCTATAACTGTCCCTGGAAGTTTGGCTGGTACAGAGAAAAAATACCTACACAAATGAGGTATGCTGTGCTGCTCATATTCATAAACTTGGGTATTCGTACATTATTTGCATAATATAAGAATAATTCTGCCTGGATTTGTGGGACTGAGCTACAACTCTGATTTTGTGCAGATAGAAAACATATGGTTCACTTAGCAACCAGGAATAGAATGATTTCTGTTTTCATTTACTGCTCAAGCCTGTTCCAGAAGTAAATGGATTCCCATTTTGAGGGATGTGATATGCACTTTCTTACTGGTAATTGTCAATGGTGTACTGATATCCTAAATGTTACACAAAGTTGGTTACTTATTATTTTTGTTGCATTGAGGATCTTCCTGCAAGATGGGTAATTCTTGTAAGGAACTTGAAAAGCATTTCAAAAAGTGGGGGGGAAATCAAACGAGTTAAGAATGACTACAGCTGTTTGTTGCAGTTGCTAGCTGTTGGCTCTTAAGGATGTCTTTGTAGGCAAGATGTTAACTTACTGTGAACACAGATTTGTTAATTTATGGGGACTTAATAAGACTTACTGCATTAAAATAAGGAGTTACTTGCAATTCCTGAGCAGCAGATACCATTAGAGAGTAGCTTTCTCAAGACCAATACATTACCATTGAACACTGCAAAATCTGTGTATGTGGGTCTACCCTCTACCTTCTTTTTCATGGGCTTGTATTGTTATTTTTATTTATTATTCTAAGAAACTTCCAAGACATTTAAAACTTAAACGCAGCTACATTCTACCATTAAAAACAGAACAAAACAGCCCCAAAACAGCCATAGGAAACTTTGGTAGTGCACTAATAAACATCACTTTTACCTGCCACCAAAAAGATGATAATAGTGAGAGCTTGTATAGCATTAATGAATGAAAAGTCCACTGTTCAAATCTTACATTTGCCATAAACTCAGTAGGTGGTTTTAGGCAAGCTGCTCTCTGACTCAGCATCCCTCTCACCACAGTATGAGGATAAACTGACATACCTTTCAAATGTGTTGTTGGATTACTATGATAATGTATGGGAAATGCTTTAAGCACTCTAATGGGAAGGAGAGAGGTAGGGGGAAGAAAGAGAATGGAGGTGGTGAAAAGAAACGAGGTGGCCTCATCCACCTATGTGCTTTGAATTTGTTGGAGGTGTGGCCTTCAAGGAAACAGCTCTGAGGATGCTCAGAACAGAAGTACCGGCTCACAGGTCTACCAGAAGGGTAGATCTGCTAAGGTTAAGGTTTGTGGTAATTAAAACCTTTACAAGATATTTGCTTAGGATTTGCAGTCAACGGTAGTTAGGATCAGCAGAGCCGTTATTTCTTTACAGGAAGGGATGCTTTTCGGTTGAATTTTGTTCACTTTCTACTTTAAGCATATTCTGAAAAGTCTTCTTTGCAAGCCTGGCAGGTCTCCCTACTCCAAAAGAGAAGTAATGTCTGTACTTGCCTGCAGCAACAGTATATCTCATTTGAATCCTGGAGTAATCAAACCATCAGCTCTCTTTTGTTTTACTAATAGGCTGTAAGGGCCTAATTAGGCTTAACAGCTTCGGTTGGGTGCCTAGCTCTGCATTGCAAAAGCATCCCAAGAACATTATTGCCATGCAGTAATCCATTTCCTAGTCCTTGGCTTCGATTATCAAAGGAATGTTAACTGCCTTCAATGACATGGGCATGGGCATTGTTTCTCTTCTTAAGATAGGTCTGCCTAACTTCTCAAGATTGCATGTTTAGAGATGTGTCAGCAGCATTTCCAGATCTACCTTCCTTTATGTGATATTGCAAAACATTATCGTATAGGCCTTGGTGTGTAAGATAAACTAGCCAATGTAGTCTTCATGGTTCTGAGAATTATCATGAAGATTAAATAAAAACCCAAAGCAATCGTTACTCCTGCTATTTCCTGTTTTCTTAGGAAACTTTGTTCCTGCTTCAGTAGTAAAAAAAAGCCAAGTGGCAGATAGGGGCAGAAGCTGAAAATTCACTGAACTTTGTGGTCTTTTAGCTGCTATGCAGTATTGCTGAAGTATGCATAAGTACATTTTTGGATCATGGTCATCATAGCGTATAGGAACAAGCTGAAGATGTGGAAATAACAGTGCTTAAATTACCTGGAATTGTTGTTGTTGTTGTTTAGTCGTTTAGTCGTTTAGTCGTGTCCGACTCTTCGTGACCCCATGGACCAGAGAACGCCAGGCACCTCTGTCCTCCACTGCCTCCCACAGTTTGGTCAAACTCATGCTGGTAACCTCGAAAACACTATCCAACCATCTCGTCCTCTGTCGCCCCCTTCTCCTTGTGCCCTCCGTCTTTCCCAACATCAGGGTCTTCTCCAGGAAGTCTTCTCTTCTCATGAGGTGGCCAAAGTACTGGAGCCTCAGCTTCACAATCTGTCCTTCCAGTGAGCACTCAGGGCTGATTTCCTTCAGAATGGAGAGGTTTGATCTTCTTGCAGTCCATGGGACTCTCAAGAGTCTCCTCCAGCACCATAATTCAAAAGCATCAATTCTTCGGCGATCAGCCTTCTTTATGGTCCAGCTCTCACTTCCATACATTACTACTGGGAAAACCATAGCTTTAACTATACGAACCTTTGTTGGCAAGGTGATGTCTCTACTTCTCAAGATGTTGTCTAGATTTGCCATCGCCTTTCTCCCAAGGAGCAGGCGTCTTTTAATTTCGTGGCTGCTGTCACCATCTGCAGTGATCATGGAGCCCAA
Organism: Podarcis pityusensis; assembly: GCF_964106645.2. Taxonomy (NCBI): domain Eukaryota; kingdom Metazoa; phylum Chordata; class Lepidosauria; order Squamata; family Lacertidae; genus Podarcis; species Podarcis pityusensis. Next base: position 10,298,576 of record NC_138036.1, on the reverse strand, counting down.
GAAAGTAAAATCTCTCACTGCCTCCATTTCTTCCCCTTCTATTTGCCAGGAGGTGATGGGCCCAGTGGCCATGATCTTCGTTTTTTTGATGTTGAGCTTCAGACCATATTTTGCGCTCTCCTCTTTCACCCTCATTAAAAGGTTCTTTAATTCCTCCTCACTTTCTGCCATCAAGGTTGTGTCATCTGCATATCTGAGGTTGTTGATATTTCTTCCGGCAATCTTAATTCCGGCTAGGGATTCATCCAGCCCAGCCTTTCGCATGATGAATTCTGCATATAAGTTAAATAAGCAGGGAGACAATATACAGCCTTGCCGTACTCCTTTCCAATTTTGAACCAGTCAGTTGTTCCATATCCAGTTCTAACTGTAGCTTCTTGTCCCACATAGAGATTTCTCAGGAGACAGATGAGGTGATCAGGCACTCCCATTTCTTTAAGAACTCGCCATAGTTTGCCGTGGTCGACACAGTCAAAGGCTTTTGCATAGTCAATGAAGCAGAAGTAGATGTCTTTCTGGAACTCTCTAGCTTTCTCCATAATCCAGCGCATGTTTGCAATTTGGTCTCTGGTTCCTCTGCCTCTTCTAAATCCAGCTTTCACTTCTGGGAGTTCTCGGTCCACATACTGCTTGAGCCTTCCTTGTAGAATTTTAAGCATAACCTTGCTAGCGTGTGAAATGAGTGCAATTGTGCGGTAGTTGAAGCATTCTTTGGCATTACCTGGAATACAAATGCTAAATACTGTTTTTAATCTAGCATTTATACCTACCAGTTGAAGAATCTCAATTAGGAAATGACTCACTGTCATAAATCAGCTGGGTAGGTTTCTGTATCCTTAAAAAAAAAAATCTAGTTGACAGATACCCTGACATTGTTTAATTAACCTGTGTTTCCGCTTATTTACAGACAGAAGTGTATGTGTGTGTATATATAATATATATTTCCCTGTTCCATTCCAGGTGATCAGCTTCTTTAGCTCCAGAATTGAGCAGGCTGGGGCTGAGCTGTCTGTAGAGAGAGTTCTGGAAATCATCAAGCAAGGAGCTGTTGCTCTGCCCAAAGACAGGCTCAGGGTGAGTGCTAACAAAATCAGTCAATGTGTAGCATGCCACAAAGCAGCACTTTAAGGATAATTTTCTTTCTTTAGGTTACAGCATTGCCTGCTGTAGAGTTCTACTATATTTGAGTTCCGGGTGTTTGTATGGATTATTAATCTATAACAGAATGTGCAAGCATACTGTGAAAAAGAACGAATGGCTATATAACATTGGTGTAGAAATTATCATTTATGTGACCCTATGCTTCTTCAAGAACCCTAATGAATTATATGCACACGTTGCTACTAGAGATGTCTTGTGACTACAGTGGTACCTTGGTTCCCAAACTTAATTCGTTCCGGAGGTCTGTTCCAAAACCAAAGTGTTCTAAGACCAAGGCATGTTTTCTCATAGAAAGTAATGCAAAACGGATTAATCCGTTCCAGATTTTTAAAAACAACCCCTAAAACAGCAATTTAACATGAATTTTACTATCTAACAAGACCATTGAGCCATAAAATGGAAGCAATAATCAGTGTACGATACTGTAGAATAAATAAGGCAGTATTGTAGAGGATACAAATTTAAAATATATATATTTCTTACGTGCACTGATGATAGTCTTTGTTTGGATGGGAGGCTTTATCCATTTCTGCAGTCACACAATCAATCAGTTGCTGAATTGGGTTCCACACAGTCACAAAAACAAAGTCACAAGCCACCGTCACCAGTCAGTCCCATAAAACGAAGAACAAGTCACAGTAAAAAAAACCGAAAAAGCCACACAAACAAAAACACAAAAAATAGCAAAAACAAAAGCTCCAAAAATCACCTGTGTGTTGTGTGGGTGCTCAGGACTCAACAGCCAACAGACTCAACAGGAAGCCTCTGATTAGCAGCAGGGGACTCAATTTACAAACGGAACACACTCAACAGGAAGCGGAACATGTTCTGCTTCGAAGGCAAAGTTCACAAACCGGAACACCTACTTCTGGGTTTGCAGCGTTCTATTTCCAAGTTGTCATAAACGAAGCTGTTCTAAAACCAGGGTTCTACTGTATATAGTTTATTATTTTATTTGTTCATTTCATTCCTATGCCACTTTATATATTTTTTTAAAAAAATACATCAAAGCAGTTTACAACACATTAAAACGTCAAATAGAACAATCCAGAATAAAAATTACTAAAGAAAGTCAAACATTAAAGTATACATTCAGGCCAACAAAGTAACAAGAAACTAAAATATTATGTTAAATATTTCAAAATAAAATGTTACAAAGGAGGTAAACTACAGAATGCACATTTAATGCATCAAAGTTAACAAAAAAGTTTTATCTTAAACCTTTCAAAAGAAAACATTACCATAATAATAATAATAATTTATTTGTACCCTGCCCATCTGGCTGGGTTTCCCCAGCCACTCTGGGCGGCTTCCACAAAGACCAAAAATACACTAAGATGTCTCACATTAAAAACTTCCCTGAACACTACTAAAGGAAGTCATTTTTTAAATGCACATTTAAAACAGCGTAATTAACAAGAGAATAAAATAGTATAAGCATAGAACATATCTGCTGCTGTTGCTGCCAGTCCTGCCAATGGTGGTTCATGGTGGACAGCTCTTGTGGAAGCTCGGGCTCGATGACCTGGGTCTGCCCTAAGAGGCAGCCAGAATGGTCTCTGCCCTCTTCAGCAATTTGTGGGTTGTATTTATATACATTTTGCCCTTCCCTGTTTTGAAGCTCAGAGGCATGGAAACGAACTCAAATAAATTGAAAACACACTGGAATGTAAAATAGCAGCCCGGACCAAATAGTTCACTCTTTCCCCTACACTTGGTGAGGAAATGAGAACGTGGCTTCCTTCTGTGCACCTGGCATTTTTCAACAAGGTGTATCCATGTCAATATGGTTGATCCAGATTCTGTGGTCAGTTTTCTGTAGGACATCTGTCACATTGTTTGAGACATTGTAAATTGGATTTTGCACAAATGCGTTCTACTCATCCATTGGACCAGTGTGTGCATGTCCAATGGCCTGAGATTGTGAACTGGCTTGCCAGGTAAATGAGGGGTGTTTCTTAATTGCTCAGTAATTATTGTAAACCACTTAGAGGTTTATTACAACCAAGTGGTATAAAAATTTTATTAAATAAAATAATCTCATGGCCCACCTCTGATCCCATAGTTCTAGTTAAAATTTGTGGCCACATCACTTCTACACTGTCTCCAATTTCCTTCTGCTTTCTGGTATGTAAGCTATCTAGTCCTTTAAGGTCGCAGCACTTTGTAGCAAGAACCCTGTACTTTAGTTTTTTGGGATAGGGAACCTTTATACCACACTTTCAAAAGAAAGGTATGCAAGCACTTTTGGAGCTTGCTACCTTTTACTTCAGAGGTGGGTACCTAGATTTAAAATGTAATACTCCCCCACTGTCCATTTTGACAGCACCGAGACTCACCAGTTATTCACCTGCTACCAGGTTATTAAACATTAAAGGAAGTATTAGGAGCATATTTTGGGACGCGGTGGTGCTGTGGGTTAAACCACAGAGCCTAGGACTTGCCGATCAGAAGGTTGGCGGTTTGAATCCCCGCGACAGGGTGAGCTCCCATTGCTCAGTCCTTGCTCCTGCCAACCTAGCAATTCGAAAGCACCTCAAAGTGCAAGTAGATAAATAGGTACCGCTCCAGCGGGAAGGTAAACGGCGTTTCCGTGCACTGCTCTGGTTCGTCAGAAGCGGTTTAGTCATGCTGGCCACATGACCTGGAAGCTGTACACTGGCTCCCTCGGCCAATAAAGCGAGATGAGCGCTGCAACCCCAGAGTCGGTCACGACTGGACCTAATGGTCAGGGGTCCCTTTACCTTTAGGAGCATATTTTAGGGTATACTCCCAGATTCTTCCTTTGTCGCCTTGCAGCTAGGCTTGAATTTGAGTAACGCCAAGAAGTGAAGAGTCAAGTGCACACCCTAAATGCACTTCTAACTCCAGCTGTAATTGGGTGTATCTTAAATTTGGTGACAGTGTTGTATCCCATGATAGTCATTCTCAGCATAGAACCTTTGTATGTTGTTCAACTCAGAGCAGACCCACTGCAATGCATTTATCTAACATAGCCATGCTTATTCTTTTTCCTGGGTCTGCGCTTGAGTAAAACTTCATTGAATACCACTTGAGCTTAATGGACATGACTGACTTAGCTCCATCAGTTTCAGTGGGTCTGTTCTGCACAAAACTTAGTTTGGTACAACTCAGGAAAAGGGTTCTAAATTCAAAAGGCACCAAAATGTACCTTTCTTCATATATAATATGGCCCTGCACCTGATATCAGATTACGTGCAGGTGGATGTGGCTTAGTGAAAACTACACATGGGACAAATGGAAAGGCCTGCTAGGTCTCAGTAGACCTGTGGGCCTGAGGTTCCCCAATGCTGTTTTACTTCCTGTTACCCCTGAAAAGAACAAGTTTTTTTCCTTCTCAAATTTGAATAAAAAGTCCTTCAGAAACTATGTGGGTCATTTTACAGAATAAAAATAAAATAAAAACCTCAGATCTAAAGGCAGAACTGGGTTAGAAACCCAGTTATAAGAACAGAAGGCCTCCTAGAATGTTAACTTTTCCCCTTGACATTTTTGGAGATGGATCCATCATTATATCCCAACATGAATCTAGAATTGTACTCACTGGCCTATTCCTAAAAAGTTAGATAGAGAGCTGATCCCTAATATGTGTATGTTCTGCGGAATCTCATCAAGGACCACAAAACGTTGCATCAGAATGAACAGAATCCTTCAACAATTGGCAGTTCAGAAAAACAGACTATCCTCCCACACGGAAACACACTGTGAATTAAGATAACAAGGATTTGCTGCTGTTTGGATAATTGAGAAGAGAGCATTTATACTGCAGATGCAACTAAATACATTTGTCAGATGTTTGTTTGCTTTCCCAATGAGCACGTGGGATGTGTGTTTGTCATATACTTTGTTGAGTAGGCAGGCCCCAGGCTACATAGAGGAAAATTAGATGCCAGGCTAGTAGGTTTAGTGCTAGGCTAGTAGGTCAACTCTTGGTTTGGATCCAGTCAAAGCGTTGTGGCGTTCTGTCGAAGGAATCTGGTGTCAAAGTGAACCCTGCGTAGAGACGCATCATGGCACACATTTGGGAGGAAGAGGGTGGAGGACGTGTTTGACAGTCAAGTGTCTGAGAACTGGAAACTCCCTTCGCATCTTCACCTGACTGCTGCTCAAGATAAACGTGATTATAATTAGCTGTTGCTTTAAAGTGTCTGCTCCTGGCCATGCGCTATGCAGGGTAAGGAAAGTCCAAACTGGGTAATTAGCCTTCTTAGAAGATTCCAGCAGAAGCTGTGGGAGATAAAGTAGCAGGTGTTGAAATAACCAGGTCTTAGATTTCTCCCTCACCCTGTGGAAGGAGATAAATGAAGCTAATGCGCCTGGGTCTTGAGGTGGAAGCCGCAGCATTCAGAGATAGAGCTGTCTCCTTTGCAGACAGGCAGCCCACATTACAGGCTCCTTGTTTTATTGCAGAAGATTATTATTAAGAGTAATTTAAAGATCAGAGTGATAACTGAAAATTGACTTCAGTGTCTACCCCACCCCCAGCCCCAAGTTCACAGTCTTTTCCCCCCCTCTCCCTCCCTTTGGGTGAAATTATCTGTAGTTTGAGGATTAAGAGCCTGAGAGGAGTGAGACTGTGTCTGGAGTCTGGAAGTTATCTCAGGGTTTTCAGGGAAGTTAGCCAGAAGATAGCTGCACTTTTTTTTTTAAGTGGGAAAACCTGTTCTGAATGCCAGACGTTATTAACTGGAAGCTGACATTTGAGTTCATAGAATGAGCAACATTTAAGAGATCACATTTAAATGCTTTTGAAGGAAACTTCCCGCTGGTAAGCCATTTGAAGAGAAAACATTTATTTTACAAATGGTTTTCCTCTGTTGAATTTCCCAGTTTTATTTCGCAGTGTGTTGCCTGGTTTTTTACTCCTTCCTTTTCTCTTTCATGTCTCTAACATGCTTCCCAGTATGTTCTTACGTTGCCCCTTGCCAGCATGGCATGAAGTATGTAGTATTTATTGAAATTTGTTCTGCTTAACAGAGCACTAAAGCCTGCTCTTTAAAAATAGGGCCAAAAGCCAGGGCTGGGGGAGGAATGGTGCTTTTCTAGCCCATTCATTTGCAGATTCTATTTGTCTCCAGCAATCCAAAATGCTGATCTCTCTCTCTCTCTCTCTCTCTCTCTCTCTCTGTGTGTGTACACGTATGCACAGTCTGGTTTCCCTGCTTGATGGCTTCAAAGTGTACCTGTATTTTATAAGAAACCATTTCTTTGATGTGCTAAAGAGATGAATAGCAAATGGAAGTAGCATTATAGTGACAACTAACAAATTCATGATCCCAAGATACAGGAGTCATGACAGCTCCAAGAGAGAATTTTCTGAGAAAGTAACCGTCAAATTGATGCCATCAGGAAAATTAGTTCATTGGGACACAGATATTTTATTAGGAGCTACGGCTTCTCAGTGGGTGATGCTTGCCTCTCTCAAGCTGCTTTGGGGTTGTTTTTTTCTTAAAATCAAGCAGTATGTAAGTTCTATGAAGTAAATAAAATGGGCAGGTGACAAGAGAAGCAAGGCACCAATTGCATCATAAATTGATTTTTGATTTTTGATTTTATTGTTATTTACGCTTTATACCGTATTTTATCCTTTTTTTTGTAGCCTCAATTAAGTGTTTTAAATTTGTTGTTAGCCGCCCTGAGCCCGGTTTCCTGAACCGGGAAGGGCGGGGTATAAAAATTATTATTATTATTATTATTATTATTATTATTATTATTATTGCTGGAGTCCTGTGCACATAAACTGAAAATGGTCCAACAGAGCATAGAAAAGCACTGGATTGGACACCTCAGCTGGAACTGCAACAAAAGTGGCATCTAAGGCACTATTTGGTGGGCATTTGCCCCTAAAATCTAACTCTGAATCTTTACCTCTGGAATTCTTCAAACAAACATTCTGAGAGGAAGATTCCTTAAGAGCCGTTGCTGTTGAGAATGAATTTGAATTACTATTGAGATGTTCACCTTTACCACCCTGGAAACTGTTCTGTCCACCACAAAGCAATCATCAGCACCATAACTTTCGTGCTTAAATCTCAGGTAGCCAAGCTGAGAGCAGCCACTTCCTCAGCAGCCAGTACAGAAGCCAGTCAGGGGTTCTGCTACCCAGTAGCCAATGGTTTGCCATCCCAGTCCCCTTCCATGCTGCTACTGAAGAAGTGAAGGGACTTGAGCTAGTGAAGCAAGACCTGAGCACTCCACTGAGCCAGCCCCACCAGTTGTCTTCCCAAGCTGCAAGAGGAATCCCTTTCTCACTGGGCAGTATGGAGAAAAACTTGTGAGAGGGTGGGAGGAATGGAAACACAACAGTGTGTGCATGCTTTGGCCCCATCCATTCAGGACTTTGGCCTCACCCACTGTCCTCCATGCACTTTCCCTCAGAAGAACAATGGCTCCCCAGTCCTGGAGTAGACAATATTGCAGTAGATGGACTGGGGCCTCACCCTGTACAAAGTAGCTTCGTATGTTGATATGAAGTTGTTGGTTAAGAGAACACATTATTAAACATTATTTCCATGCAGCAATCCACAATGCTGAAATCTGAACTTTTTAAAAAAAATAAAATAAATCTAAAGTAACCATACATTGGCTAGTTGTTATAGAACGTTCATAGACTAAAATAATAGCTTTTGTGTTTTCATTTCTTGAAATTTTTAAATGCCACCAACACACCCAGTAAAATACCTTCTCCAGTAAACCTCTGAAAGGAATTATTTAATTGTTTCTCATTCCAAGGATTGGGTTATTTTGTTCTTATGAAGATAAGTCCTTTTTCCACATAAGGTATTGGTTACATTAAAATACAATATTGGTCAAAGGATTGCTTGATGTTACAGCAGTGGTGTTTATCATGACATCCACAACCTCTGTGTGACTCTCCCAAAGAGAGCTCATTCATGTTGTAACTGCAACCTTATTTATATATTACTCTCAAAATTTGAAAAGGAGGACATGCACTCCACCTCACCCCAGGTATCGTCTGAGTCTGAAAATCAACATATATTAATATAGACTTCAAGGAAGGGGTAGAATCCGTAGAAGGGCTGTAGGAAATTCATTTTTCAAATATGGCTAAACATGAGAACTCAAGCACCTGAGGTTTGCTTTTATACTGTAGCTGTCAGTTAGTTCCAGAGTTTAAAACAGCATTTCTACCTCCATTTGGTTGAAGGGCCCACTGTGGGATTTGTCTTATGGTAAGGCGATGTCAGGGGGGGGGAGGGAACATCTCGGTAGGAGAAGAATTAAGACAACTTACTAGCATTGCTGACCTATGCAAGAAAGAAGGAGCAATTTTATTCTGCATGCCATTTTGGCATTAAAGCTATAAAATGCCCTAATGCTTTTCTGGCTCTCCCACCGAAAAGGAGTGCAAACATCACTTCACGATTGCAACACAGGAAAATGTGCATTAGCAAGACGCACTTGAATTTCTGCCACTGAAACTCCTTGAGATAATATCAGGTTTTTACTGTAAGCATGCCACAGAGTTCTCCAATGGAATACAATTATCTGGCTTTCCAACTTGCAAGGCAAGGAGCCCCCTCCATAAAACATTTTCTTTGTAGACCAAGAGTAAATAGATCTTCAACCCTGTTCCTGTCCAGTGTCCAAGAATGTGAGGCGACATTGCTTAGCATTTCAAAGAACTGCAGCTCTTAAAGGTTATGAGCTACCACTAATTGTTTTCAGGGTACAGGAGTTTGATCTTGAAGCAAGACCATCTTTCTTAAAAAGAAAGACTTAAATAGTTGGATCCGTTTTACCTTAGAAGAGAGAGAAAAGATGGTTGTGAAGTAGTTTTGAGAGGGGTAACCATGTCAATTCTTTACAGCCAAAGCACCTTAAAGATGAGGTTTTGGCCTTAGTTTTGTCACGTCTAATGAAGAGTATTTGGCTTACAAGAGCTTAAGCTGCAATATATGTGTTTATAAAGTGCCATGGGGTTCTTTGTTGTTTTTGTAGTTCAGAATGCAGAAAAAAATATGGGAGGGAAATGGAGAAAACCATTGAAAGAAACTGATAAGCAGCAGTTTAAGATAAATAAGGACTTCTTCGCATAATGTGCCATCAACATAGTACGCAATTAATTGTGGTGGCAGGTAGCAGCAATGCGTTTTAAGAGTTGTGGTTGAATACAAGGTGGGTAGGGCTCTCTGTGGCTGCTAGCCATGATAGCTAAAAGGGGAACATGCATGTTCAGAGATCCCATACCTCGACTACCAAATTCCAGGCTTTTACAACAAGTGATTGATAACACCGTCATAACCTGCTTATAAAATTTCTAGGACATCTGTCTTGGCTACTTGCTGTTGACCAAATCCTGTAGATCTGGAACTGCCATGGCAATTCTCATATATCAGTTCAGCACTATGGGCTAAGTACATCAGAAATGAGCCATGAATTTGCGTGTAAACTGACACACCAGTTAAACCAAGTGGTGGAAGCCAGCAGTATTCTTCTGTTGATCTTACTCCTAAATAGTTACACCCTAATTATATTTGTTACATGGCTGGAGGAATAACCAAAGATCCTGGAAAAAAATGTGTTCTATATGAATTGTGTGCACAGTTTTATTGGATGTGCCTTTTTATAAGTAGAACAGTTTATACTTGGGAATTTGGGAATTTTTCTAACTTGAGGGTGCAGCTAATTGACTGCAGATTCAACTAGTAATCTAGCCTACGAAGCCCAAATGTACTTGTGTTATGAAGGGCCTGAATTTTATAGGATGTTTATTGTTTTTACTTTATGTATTCTCCTTTTCAGGGATCATCAAGCTCATACACATACATACAGAAACTGATATATCAATTATTCTTTTTGAAGGTGAGGTTTTGTTGTTGGAGAATCTTTGTGGATTTTGGAATTAAAGTAGCAACCTACCAAGCAATCCAGTTATCTGTTGCTTCAAAATCGATAACTTTGGACATCTTTTCTCTAGCAAAACATATATCCAAATGTACCATCTCAGAACCTGCTCCCAAAATACGGGGCTTATTTTTTAAAATGAATAATGAGCAATAAAGCCAGCTAAGAGTGTTGTTTTATACAGTCATGCATTTCCAGTGCATTGACTTAGAACAACACTATAGGAAGTGTGTTACATCCTCTTTGTATTCTTAAAGAGCTACCACACGTGTGTGAAGTGCTATTGCATTGTCCTTCAGTAAGAGCTCTAAATGGAGTCTGGCAGTTGCAGTGTTTTGCATGGTACTCTTTGGCTCAGCAGTGATAAGCAATAGACAGTCTGGCTCCTTCAAGGAGTCCTTCAGCAACGTCTGAGCCCTCAGCAGTTCCAAAACTCTCTGGCTGACTTTCCCCAGTGGACCATTCATTTATCAGGAAATGAAATTGGTTACAGGATTCCTCGTATTGCCAAACCTCACTGACGAAATCTGGTTTATTGCTAGCTTCAGAAACTGCAAGAGTACATTAGCTGGCTTAGTCTTGCTCTAAGTTTCTTTCTGACATCGTCTGAAAAGAAAACCTGTTCTGTTTAGATTGTAAAGATTCAGGACATTTGTTTGAATATCTATATTCTCATGATATAAACCAATTGATAATTCCATGTCCCCAACAGTTTCATCCCTGAAACTGGGAATCCTTTCTTTCTTACATATTTCTTCTTCAAAGCTGAAAATCTTTCACTTGCTAATACAGTCTGTTTAACAGTCTAAACAAAATTTTGTCGCTGTAGATCAGATTATGCACACACATGAAGAGGGTTTTGGAGGGCCAGGGGGAGGATGACTGCACACTATTTTAAAGCAGGTAATCTTGTTTATATGTTTGTGGGGTGAGGCGAGACAATTTGTTGTAGCTGTGTGATTGATTTAATAATTTTTACCTCACTCTTCAGCCAAAGAAGCTTTAAGTGGCTTACAAAAATCAGTGGTAGGACAATCCCTGCCCTCAGCTTGACAATTTAAAAGTCATGACACACAGATACAAAAGGATGTGGAAGGAGGAATAAAAAAAAACAAGCTTGCACACAGGTTCTTACAGTTGCAGTTCTTGTAATGACCAGGTGAGAGGGAAATCATTCAGGTAGCCTGCTGGAATGTCTGCTACTAGGTGATGCCCAGGGACACCTGGTCTCTCAAAGAGGCATTTGTCTCTCTAACAGGGACACAGGTTGTTGGGAGATGTACATTCAGTAACCATTCAGTAACCATTGTCATTTTCATCATTTGCAGAGGAAAAGAGATCCGTGGTTGCTTTTTAGCCTACCGATATTCTCAGTTACGCCGAATTTTATAATGCTGTTTTACAAGGGATCCAGTAAACAGTCTGGACACCCCTCATTCTGCAGCACTGCTAACCTAAAGCAGGCGTAGACCTGGTCATGACCACTAGGATATCCATGTAAAAATGGATATAATTAATTATGAAATTCATTTTAAAAAAGATTTGCAAACATGAGTCTCGAATTTTCTAAAAATCACTGCTTTTATAAAAATGGTATTAGCTGAGGTGATGGTGATTATTATTTGTTACATTTGCAGACTGCCATTCAAGTAGGTTCACAACATAAAATTACAGTTAAAAAAATACATAAGGGGGGATCAACAAATTTAAACGGGCATCGGGTATCAGACAGCCAAGGTCTAGGTGAAGAGTATAAAGAGTATAAACCCATTTGTAATGAATTCTATGCATTAATGTCCAATTCCATACACAATATTTTCTGTTTGGGAACTGTTTCATAGTACTAAATACATAAAGAGAGTGGTATTCTTCAGGAGCACACACGTGTATAAATTTGCAGCCAGCCTAATTTTATGCAGATCTGCACCATTTATAATGTGGCAGTATTTGCTCATGAGAGTTATATTTCCAGATGCCTGGATTAAAAGATGTGCATCTTTTGTTGTCTTAAAGCACAGCATGGACATGAGACTGTTGGAACAGGTGCTGCATGACCTGTATATATACCTAAGATCTTTGAAGCATACACTTACAAATGTGCAGTTTAGACCCCTAAATGTCTGAGGAGCCTCCATGCATAGAGTACTTGTCCACTTAAGAACATTTGCCACAAGATGGTGGCAGCAGGGGCAACTTTGAGGGCAGGGCGAAATGGGTGGGCCCATTGCCATGTGATGTGGATCTTTTTCATATGAGTAACACCTGGAGAGAGCTGGAGTTTTGTCTTTATTTGACTTCTCCCTATTTCCATGCTGAATCCTAATTTATTGCATTAACTTCTCCATTATTAATAAATCCCAAACATTTTAACCCAATCTCCCCATCTGTTTTTTTAAATAACTTTTTTTTGTCAATTTTGTGTGTTTTGCCAACTACTTACAGGAACAACTTCTAGCTTCTTCCTTAATGTAACTAATAGTAGTATTAGGGGTTCAAAATTTAGCTTGTATCTTACCATTTTCATAATGCCAGCTCACATGAATTCCCCAAATTTTGCGAAAAAAACCACCCTTAATTAGTTTTCATCTGGTATGTGATATGATCCAAAAATCAATATACTTTACAGCCATGTTGTAGTTGTTTTCTCTTGTTTATTAGGGATGACTCAGTGGGTAGTTTAAGAATCTCATCCTCTGTCTGTACACTTCAGCCCATCTTCCTAACATTTGCTTCTGCAATCAGCTACCCTGTGACCTGCTGGTGATGTTTGGCTGTCTAGTTTGCAGTTTCTGAGATTTACAGAGTCTCACAAGACCAGTCCTTGTCTGGTGCCAAACTAGTGGCCTTGCTCATTGTCTAGACCCTACAGGGATGAAGCCATTTAAAATAAAGGCTAAATAAGTGATTCGGTCTTCCTGAGTAACAGTTAATCACTGACATTGTCAAGAATTCTATAAAATCATGTTTTCAAAGCCCGCCACAGCTGTTAAAAACAAAATTACAAGCTTTGTTAATATAGCTTCTTCCCTTTATTTGAAGGAAAAAATTAATAGCAGAATTCCTGGATATGAGAAGCTTTCATCAAAAGCACAAAAAGGTCACACCGCCTTCTTCCAACCCCACCTTTATACCTCAGTTTTGTCAAGCCGAATGTGGTTTCAGTTTAGCTTGCTTTCTGTTAGAATTGGATTTTATTATTATAGATTTTCTATAAATCTTGGGGTTCATTTTGCTTTTAACTGCCCTTATTCACACAACACCCTTGTGAGGCTTCATGTAAATAGCTCCATTTTTAAAGATCATCATTATGTACGGTATCTGGCAGCTCTGGCTCAGATACCATGTCAGCCAGTAAATTCATTGTTTTGTACCCAAATGACCCTATAATTCCTGCATGGGGCCATGTTCTGTTGTTGTTGTTGTTGTTATGGATCCTCATATTAAAATGGATTACTTCTGAACACACTTGAGGGATTTGGTGAGCCCAAAGTACCAAGGTTGCCCATGGTATTTCTGCTGTGGGTGAGTGACTCTTCCTCTGCTGTAAGGTGATTAAACCACATAGTCACTCCAAATGCAGAAATACAGTGGAACAGTCCTCCATCGGAAGAGACTGCCTATTGCATCTGTGCATGGGTTTTTGCTCTCAGCCTTCCTTTTTCCAGTCAGGAGGCAAGCCCAGAGCAACAACTCCTACAGAAGCATGGCAGGCTCTTCTACGCACTGGAAGTAAAACTTCTCAGGTGTAAGAACAAAACACGCATTCAATTTTAATTTGGATTCATCCATGTATGTTTAGCTTAATAGCACTATGGTATCTGCTCTCAATTAACGGCTTGCACCAGGTTCTAGATGCCACTCAAAATTAAGTCCAGCATCCTTGCCCCTCTGGTTGGTTCCAAGATCAGCTGCCCTAGGACACAGTCATTCAGGGTGTCTAGAATTTTTCACCTCTTCGTCATGTCTGGAACACACATATGGCTATATGATAATAGTTGAAGTCACCATTACAGTACTACATTTCCTCTTTTAGATGCTTACTTGAATTCATTCTTCTCAAGATCTCTCTGAGAATTTTGATTAGAGGGATGATAGCACCCCCCCAATATCACCACTTCCAGCCGTTCTACAGAGTATTAAATAATTCTACATTGTCTTGCATTGATTGGTTGAGCAATTTTTTAGGAGGGGGGTGATTTTAAGTGTCACTAAACCCTTCTTTCGATCTTGCATAATGACAAGCGGGTCGTTATCTGACTTTTTCGGAACACAGGGGAACATGCAACAATTTTGAGCAAATGGATTTAGGTTCTACACATTAAAAAAATTAGTTCAGCCTATTGCAATTTAGAAAAACTTGGTTCTCCAGCCCTGGGTTTTATTAAGCAAGTACTTTTGACCATGCAGCGATTCAAGGGAAATTATGGCGAAAAGCAATAACAATGTCACTGTAAATTACAGTGGAATGAAAGGTAAATGCACAAAATGAGGAATGGTTTTAGGGTATTGAATTTTGTTCAGGCTTGGAACATGGCGTCTCAATTTCAAAATTATTAAAGGTAACTGCTTGCCGTGTTATGTTTTGTGTAGATAATAACTTGGGTCTGTAGGTTTCACAAAAGTATTCTCGCTCAGTACAGCCACCTGATCATTCAAACCATGTCTCTTTTCAAAGGTAATTTAGGTATTTCCCGCCTTTAATAACATGAGAATCAGAAAGTACTGTTGGCTTGGTAACAGATTGGAACTATTCCAAAGTGACCAGACTTGATGGAGGTAGAACCTCCACCCTTGAGCACACCAGGGCAAAGGAAGTAGAGGCAAATTACCTTTTCTTTTGAGGGCTTTTAAGTGATAGACTTATGTCTTTAAGGAAGGGAAACATCCTCAGCCATCAAAGGACTGAGGTTTCCTCCTATTTCCTTGCAAGCTGCATAGGTGATATGGCCCATAGGTCTTGTCATATATCACAATAACCCCTCCCTTTGTATTTTTTAAAGAAGGCAGAATCCAGTGGGAAATTTTCTTTCTTAAGCAACGCAATCAGGAATGGGAGTCAGTTGCACAAAGGTTTAGATCTGGAGAGCCACAGACTTTAGTTTGCTTCAGTACCAGCCATTAGTTGCGCTTTCTACTGACATGACCGTACCTCCGGACGTAGACATTTGTTCATGCCAAGGGACTTGGGGAGAATTGTGGAGTGTCTTGTTATGATGGCCTATGAAACAGGCAGAAAGAATGCAGTTGTCTCCTATTTCTGCTGCCTGCCCCAAATCTCAGTGCAACCTTCCCTCAGACACTTTTACTGGGGATCTTGAGTGAGAACGTGTAATGCCAAGTGTTCTGCCTTGGATTTGTGAAGTCGCAATTAGTGGTTTAATGACTTAAAATGTGCCCCCAAATTAATCAGGCAGCAGTTTTTAGTTATTTTTCAGACAAGCCACTTACAAAAGAAGGCAGGTGTTGACTTTCTCCCTTCTCTCTACCCCTAGAAGGGCGGATTCCCCTTTTAAGATGGAGGCTGCTGTGACACATGCTGGCATCATCTAAAAACAAATAACGTATGCCTTTTTTCCCTTTCCTATTTTTATTCATAGGCAGATTTGACTGATTAATCAATTATTCAGTGAAGACTTCTCCAGTCGGGTGACAGTCCTTGTAAAGTTCCTTATGGGGTCAAAGTGAGTGTAATCCTTGTAGGGCTGGGTCCTGCAGATTGGGCAAGGCATGTCAAAGCAGGAGGGAATCCGAGGTTATTGGGCCAACAGGTAGACAAGCAGTCTGGTGAACCAGCAAGGCAAGCAAATCACTAAACCAGCAAGATATACAGAGTGTTATGCTGGCAAAGACAGTAGATCTTTCAGTCTTGGATAACAGCAAAGAATACAGAAATGGAACCTAGTGAAGTGATTTGCTGAATACAGCTCAGTTGAAAGACTGCTCCACATGGTATATTGTAACTAGGCTTTCCGTGCTTCAGAGAATGGATTTGCATTGCCTGAAACTCTCTTCCTTGGATCATGGCATGCAATCCTCATTGTCTAATTATTCAGCTGGTTATACCACCATCTTGAATTGTAAGAACAATGACTACCATGCTTACAACTCTGAATAACCAGTGGAAAGTGAGCATTATTGGTTGTGATGCCTCTCTGCAGTAGGCTGGCAAACTTGCAACTTGTAACATTTGTTCAGCCACTTGGGATGCATGTCATTGTCCTGAAAGTCATACTCACAGTTTGTAGCTGAGAAAGGAGTGGTATTGCCTGTGATGAATGCTAGAAGCTAATAGCATGCAGCAAAAGTAATCTAGTGTTCTCAGAGTTAGTTGAATTCTGGAGACCTATCCTTGATTCTGATTTGAGATTGCATATCCTCACTGATGCATCCCTATTCTTCTTTCCCAACCTGCCAGATTTGTAAAAAGTGTGTGTGTGTGTGTGTGTGTGTGTGTGTGTGTGTGTTTGTCTCTTAAATTTCTACACTGCCCTTCATCTGAGGATCACAGGGCGGTTTACAATATAAAAACACAAAAATACATACCATAGTAACTAACAAAAACAGTGCACCCCACTCCACACACACACACAGGCCTGGGAGAAGAAGTATGTTTTTCTAGGCATCTAAAGATATGTAAGAAAAGCACCAGGCAAGACTTCCTGGGGAGAGCATTCCACAAGTGGGGAGCCACCACAGAAAAGGCCCGTACTTGTGTTGCCACCCTTCGGACCTCTCGCAGTGGAGGCACACAAGAAGGGCCTCAGATGATGATTGCAGGTTGGTTAATACTGCGGTCCTCTGCTGTTTAAGGCTTTATAGGTCAAAACCAGCACTTTGAGTTGGGCCCAGAAACTAATTGGCAGCCAATGTAGCCAGGCCAGGGTTGGCTTCCATGCTCAAATCATCTTGCCCTGGTGAGCAACCCAGCCGCTGAAATCTGCACCAGCTGAAGTTTCCAAACTGTCTTCAAATGGCAAAGAAAATCCCAGTGCATCGTGTTCCAAAAACAACTGACCATGAACTTATCATGATCTTTTCACTGCTTGGAAAGGGAGAGCAAAACATACAGAGAGCTCATCATTACTTCAGTCTTGTTGGCATTCAGTTTCGTTTAGGCTTGCCCACATCGAGTCCCTTTTCATGGCCAGACACTGAGTCATCTCAGAGGCTGCAGGACCCGGGTCATACAGAAACTTAATAGAAAGTTATTTGTCACTGGTCTACTTCATAGCAGCATAATCCAAACATTCCCAGAATCTTTTGTAGCAGCCTCAAATGCACACTGATCAAGGTCTGAAGTACCAAGAAAAAGCTGTGCATTTCCTCAGAGCTGATCCCAGGAAGATATAGGCAAGAATCTGTCTTCCCTTCCCTAGGAAGAAAGCCAGATTGGTGTAGTGCAGGGTTTCCCAAACTTAGGTCTCTGGCTGTTGTTGGACTACAACTCCCATCATCCCTAGCTAGCAGGTCCAGTGGTCAGGGATGATGTGAATTGTAGTCCAAAAACAGCTGGAGAGCCAAGTTTGGGAAACACTAGTGTGGAGAATCAAATATCAGTTTAGACACCATAGCAAACTTTTATATGTATTAACCATAGTTAAGCACTTGCATCATGATTTGAACTTCCATAAATGCAGTAGGGAAATCATGGTTTAAAGTTGCTTGTCGTCTTGTATTTTCCATCTGCTCAGCACACCACTTTGTGTATGTGAGGATAATAACATCACAGAACCCCGTGTGTGCTACTCTGAGCTCTTTGGAGTAAGGTCAGGATACAAATGCAATAATAATTGATATTGTTCTTGTGGTGGCGCATCTGGTGCCGATTGATTGCGCTTGTGAGTTGGCGTGAGATGCTCAATTGCTCAGGGAGCTAAGCAATATTGCAGCCCAGCTTTTGAAAGGGGAGAGAACATTGTCAGTTTGGCTCAGACTAAGACCACACAGGGAGAAATTGAAGACTGGGCATATGTCCTGGCAAGCCAAGGGGCAAGGAGTCCTAGAAGCAGAAACGGAGCAGACTGCCTACTAAAACTGAGGTGCCTGAAGGAACGATAGAAGAATGAGGCTTGCAGGAGACGAGAGGTATGGAATTGAGGTGTTGTGATCAAGATATCGGGTAGAGAAGAAGAGCCCTGCTGCATCAGACAAAAGGCACATCTTGTCCAGCATCCTGAACAGCAGCAATGGTTCCCATTGGAGCTAAATAAAAGGGAAAGCAAGGATCTGAACGAAACAAATGCATGGTGGAGTCATGAAGTAGAAGAACTGAAGAACCTCTGATGAGGGCAGAACTTCACACAAATGGCTGTACACAAGTGGTGTGAAGCAAATGAGCAGACAAGGGTTGGGAACCTGAAGGTTGTAGGGCAGGGAGCCACAGGGACATAGTGCTGCTGGGCCATAAGTTTGGACCCTGATGGGGGAATACTGCATTCACTGTACTGCTCTGACCTGGCAACTCTTAAGGTGCAGGTAATGGGGGGGGGGGGACCAGTTTGAGGAGACTGAACTTCACATGCTGATTTTAATTAACTAGCTACATCTTGGGCTGCAAACTCCCAGTAGCCATAGGAATGAGCAGAGGCACTCAAGCTATCTCATGAACGCCTCTCAAGTTATTCAGTTGTGATCCAGCACTCCTGATCAGCCGCGCCAGAAAGCCATGGAAAGATATAATGGAGTTGCTAAAGGCAGCTGAGCTTCCCTTATCTGGGCTTTCAGTGGGCCGCGATGGGGAGATACAGAGGTAGAGCAAGCCACCCGTAAGCAACCTTGTTAGCATCCCATGACTCTCCACACTGTGGCTCTGGAAAGATGCAGTCATCTTTAAGTAAATAACTAAACCCGTTCCACCCAGGGTGTGATGCATGTTCTTACTCCATCACTATTCGCCTGTCTCCACTTTTCTTTCTTCCTTTTTCTGTCCTGGAACAGTTGAACTTTCAGAGACTTTGCTGTTGCAATACATCTTCATTTCTCTGTACAGGGATATGAATTTGATTTTTCTCCCGTTTCAGTGTCTGGCCTTCTCCACCCGGATTACAGTTCTCTGAACACTTCTGAGACCTTCAGTTACTTAAGAAGGGAATAATGTCAGGCAGCCACGTACATTTTCCAATACACAACGATTGTGGAGCCAAAGGTCTGCTGCCTCAATAGGGGTGTTAGTCAGCATGTCCTGAACTAAGACAGATAAGGACCCACTTCCTAGGCTGCCCTGATCAGAAAGTTAACAGCTGGTGACAGTAAGTCTGTCTCTTGTTCTTAAGCGATTGTTATCATTTTGTAATATTTACAGGTCTGGCTTTCTCAGACTAAAACGTACAAAATCAAGAACTTTATTAAGAAACTTATTGCCACTGCTGGACACTTGTTTTGCCAAAGCTACGCCATCCCTATTTCCATAAGCAAAAAAAGAGAGGGGGGTTACACGCCTTCAGGCACCATACATAAGAGGTCACAGGATAGGGGTTGATGAACGGTTTTAGCTGCATCTATGGAATTCTGCTTCCATTAGGAACCAGTCTGTTGAGAGGGATGGGCTTGGGAAAGAGATTTGGGGCTTTTGCTCTGGAAGTGGCTGGGCAGATGGAGAGGGGGGGGCAGGCCCCATTGCCTTCCAGCTCCTGAAACAGACCAGATGTGGTACTGGGCATTGGTGTGCTGGGTGTGACCTTTACCCCCGCTTGCCCACAGCTTGTCCTTTCTGGCTCCTTAGGCCTTTTTGCAATGATATCATTGCTTTGCACCAGTTCTGGGTGAAAGCATGTCTGGAGCCTCTTTAGAAAAGCATGCAGGCTGACTCACGCTGCCATTCCTTCTGCCACTCTCCGCATGAAAAGGATTTTTGTGAAACCAAAAACGCAGAAGTCTATTTTTAAACAAGGAAGGGGTTTTTCACCTTTTTGGAGCCCCGTCTGCTTAATCTCTGCTGTTTAAATGTGGTGAAACTGGAACCAGCCCTGGCTACGCCGAAGCCAAGTGCTGGTTCATACTGAGAATGGTGGGGACAAATAAGAATGAACATCACCACCACCACTTCTTTCCCCATTTCCACTGTAACATGGGAATTGTCATAAATCTCGAGGCAGAGAATACGAAAGGAGATTGCAGTGGGGATGGGGAAGGACTGTGTGTTAATCAGGACCAACTTCCATTTTGCATACCTTGACCTCAGTGTTCGAAACTCCCATCATTCGAGGTGCAAGTTGCGACAGGGAATTTCATTAGCGTGAGCAGTTTCTGAGCTCTGGGCGCAGTACTGAGCCTAAGATTTCAGATTAAAACTGGGTTCTTCTTATAGAAAAGAGTGCCTAGACATTCCGTTGTTGCACCCATAACCTAGGTTTAAGGTCGGCGACTGGCTTGTATATCTGTGTTTCTAACACTGCTTAACTTCAATATGCTGTGGATCTTCGTTGGCAGTTTCTTAAATATCTGTTTACACAATTCCTAGATCCAATCAGGAACTTCCTGCTGTTAAAAATGTTTTAAAGCCTGGATCCCAGTGTAACATGTTGTCATTTTATGTATGCATTATTCAATTTATGTCTGAAGGTTTCAAGTAGATTACAAAGTGGCCTCCTCTCACTTCAATAGTTAGTTGGGGCATGTCTACACTACTAGTTGTAACTGGCTTTAAGCCTATTTAAACACTATGATTTTCAAATAAGGCATCTTAGCATTATTGTTCCAGACAAGGCTAGAGATCTGGGTGAGCATTTTTAGAATCCTCACAAGACTACAACAATAAAGGTTCTCCCAGAAGAAATCATCTAAACAGTTTACCAATCAATTTAAAAACTGGCTTCAGTATATAATACAGACATATCCTTAGTCCCAGTATTATTATGCAGTGAAATTGGTTTCTCTTTTTGATTGCTGTAAATCATTAAGATTGCTATGGTGGGACAAGAATATGTTGGAATGAGATACTTGATTTACTCTGCCTCCAGAGATGAGCTATGTAACAATATTGAAACATTTTGCTCTCTAAACACCTTGAATCATTTTTTAGCCTAGGCTTAACCCCTTTTAACACTAATATTTTATCATGAACAAATAAGCAGTGGTGAAAAATAGAACCTATGGAATCTTTTTATTTGGATACAAAAACAGTTTCATGACTGATAACTATGAAATTTTGTATGATGACTTGGTAGTTAAAGTGGAAGTTTTTTAACCATTTATTTTTCAGTATTTTAGGTGAGACATAACATTATGCAACTTAAAAGTTAAATATTCCTACCTATGCGTAGAATCAAATGTTGATAGTTGGATTATAGCGTCCTCTACTTTTTACCTTACAAGTAAAATTATATTTTCTTGCTAAATCATGAACAACTACTTTTTTGTTTTAAAACAAATGGAAAAGAAATTTTAATTGTTATATAACAGAAAATGAATATGGATATTTAATAATGTCCCAAAAAGGGAAGACTATTTTAAAACAGTTGATCAGTAGCATTTAATGCCAGACATGTCTCCAGAACCTAAAATAACTTTATTTGGTAATGTAAATATTATTGTAAATATTCCTGTTTTTTAATGAAGTTATTTTAGGTATTGAGTTGAGAGGTTTATAGAGAGATGGTCATTGGGTTGAATTCAGATTTCTGAAATAATAATTTTCATACAACATACAACAATCTATAACTGTCCGTATTCAAGTACCATGGATGGAGCTCCATGCATCCCAGGACTATTCCATCCTCCAGTACCAAGGACTGTTTCATATACAGTTCTTGGTGGAACTTCATGTGTGCACAGAAGCCAGTGGATTGGGCTGACAAAGGGGCCACCAGCCAAGTTTGCAAACAATGAAGTGGAGGTTCATCTCAACAAAATTGTTAAGAGTTTTACTTACTAATAGTCCTATGGGAGAAAGTCAGCACATTGTCATATGTTTTGCAAAGGAAAGGCAGGAGGCAAAAATGCCCATGCTTGGTTTTCATGGGGCTTGTTCACTGTACTGTCACTTGAGCAAGCAAAATGTGCTGGCTTTTTGGGGCCATTTTAGGCAAAATATTTGTGCTCAAGTTTATACCATGTGGTATTTCTGGGAAAGTACAGATCTTGGATGAGTATCTGTCAGGGAAGTTTTGGTTGTGACTGCAGGGAGTTGAATTATATGAGCCTTGGGGGTTCCTTCCAATTCTATAATTCTGTTATTCTATGAGCATATGACTGTTGGTCCATCTAGTTTAGTGCTGTCTACTCTGGTAGGAGGGAGGTTCTCCAGGGTCTCAGGCACAGGTCTTTTCCTCTTCTGCTCCCTGTGGTCCTTGAAACTTAAGAGACATCAGTGATTGAAACTGGGACTTGGTGCAGGTAGAGAATTTGTTTTGCCATTGCTCTCTTTGGCACTTCAGGTGCTTAATGTGCAGGTTAAGGCACTAATCATCATCTACCTTGTAATGTTTTTCATATTTAAATGAAATAAGAAGATGTTTTAGCTCTAAAGCTCATGCAGTGCTTTCATGGCATGTCCAAAAATAGCCTCCAGCTGATATGTGTCCTCTTCAAATCCCTCACCAGGAAGCAATTGATGTCCATTTCGTATCGGTGAGGGTTGTCCCCAGTAGCTCCCTAATAGGCTCATCTCCTTTTGTATGGCAGGGCAAGATGACAATATGCAATGACTGCGTTAATGCAGCTCTGGGGATTATTCTGTTTTTCAGTTTTTAATTCCCCAAACTCAGAAACATACAAAGGGATTTTACTTATCTGTCTGAGCAGTCAATCACTTTGTATGCTTAAATGGGGTCACAAATGCTTTAGCAAGGTCAGGAAGTAGAACCGTTTTATGGTTGTTGTTTTTTAGTCAGTAGTTTATTGCTTGCTTGTTTAGAGGGATCTTGTCATTTTCCTCAGTTGTTTCCCAATATGTCTGCCTTGAAACAGTTTCCTCGTCAACCATTTCTGTCACGTAGTGCATAACCCTCCCTTGTCTGTCTAATCCCATTATGAAATCATTCCTCATGCCCACGTAATTCCCTACATAAAAAGACAAAGCACCTATTTATTTCAGGGAGTTGCCCCCATGGACCCAAATGAATATTGTACGGTGTTAACACCTCTTTCTCCATTTCCCAGATTGTGTACACTTTAGTCTCCGTTACATAAGCACGTAATTCTACTTTCCATGCTTTTGTTTAGAAAGGGCTTTTATCCATATTTGTCCCAGAATATGAAGGGCACACAGAATAGCAAAGGTGATCTCTGTCATTGGACTGCCTTGTATGTCTTCCCAGTCTGCATCCTGCAGAATTTTGTGCATTTTTAAAGTTTGTTTGCTCTTCAGCTGATCTAGTAAATGGAATTGTGTTTTATGTACATATCTCCGCCTTGTGAGTTGGAGCAGATTTAAGAGTGACTTTTTTTACAGATCATTTTTTGTTGTCCTTCAGAGACGAAACAAGCAACACACTATTCTCTGTTGTGATTATTCTCATCTATTTCTTGTCTGAAGAAGAGCTGAATGAGGCGTTTCATTTCAGCATGTTCCAGCCAAACTGAAACACTTTTTACTCCTATCAGTTTCAGTGGGACAAAGGAAAGTAATGTGATTTAAGACTCCCATTGAAATAAACGGCACTAAAAAGCATGTGTTACCTTTTTTATCAACAGTCTGATCCTGTGCCTGGCTAAACAGAAGTAAATCCCCATTGCATGCCATGGGGCCTTCTCCCAAATGTCCATTGAATTGCAGCAATTGTGACCTTTCATCTTAAACTACTCTTGACTTTAGTTCTATAAGACCAACATGGACGTAACAAGCTAAGCCTTGTGTGTTTGTTCACCCGCAGTTTGCCTCCCTTGTTAATGTCTTCTCTGCCATCTTGAAAATGCAGCCCAAAGACATAATTTAAACAGCACACTGTAAAAAAAGGGGGCAAGTTCATAGCACTAGACTCCTTTCCAATTGTTTCATGTCTGTAACTTGACAAATATAACTAAAGCATCTCCATTGCTATAAATAGCTGCATCACATACTTATCCAATATTAATTCCTAAAATATACAAGAGAGGTTTGGCTGATATTAAATGGGAGTGGAAATTATCTATTGTCTTCTTCCCTCCTTTGTCCTTTTTTCTCTGGTTTGGGGTTAGTTGGCAAAAGTGTCTGTGCCGCTGTATATGGGTAATTGCCTCTACTTCTCATACTATCAGAGAAACTGAGTCATACCTTGCAAATTATCATCATACCCTCTACTATAGTTGAAGGTGGCCTTGTATAATTAACTGATTATTATTTTTAACCAGGGATCTGTTTGATGGGGTAAGGTCTTAAATACTGTTCCAATTCCAGATGTTTCTGCTGTGGGACTAAAAGAACCAAACCAAGTCAGTTTGGTAAAGGACATTTTCTTAAAACCAGTTAGTTCCTTACTTGATACATAAATGAAATACCCTTTCCCATATGTGTGTGCGTTTTGTAGGAGAGATGCGTGGTGTTAAATTTCTTACAAGATTTGATACTGCTATCCACACAAATAAGCAGCAGATCTGCAGTTTGTTTCTTTAGTTGGACTACCTCCATATAGCTTTCATGAGATGGCTTGTCACACTTTGGAGAATACTTGTTTATTTGCATTCCCAGACTAGTTGTAGTCCTGCGAACTGGGTGCCGAGTTCAAAAGCCAGGCCAGTAACTATCACAATGGGCAAATTCTCATGTGGGGTTTTAGGATATAGTCCTAAGAGTTCTCATGAAGTTGCTGCTGAACATTGAGGGAACTGCATATTACCTAAATAATCTCTTGTCTGGGATTTGTGATCATGTTCCATTGATCTCAGCTGCTGTGATCCAGCTAATAGGATTTCAGCTTGAGAGTTCTTGATTTTATAGCCCTTTCCGCCATAGCATGAGTTTTGCACAGTGGATCAGAGTTTGAACCTGAAACAGTCTGCATGCAAAGATTAGCTCTGTTACTAAGCTGTGCTTCTTTCCATGCTAGGATATGGTGCCAAAACTACCTATAGCTCAGGCTGGCACACTAAGCACCATTATGAGCCATAAGCAACTTCTAGGGAGCATTGCAAGAGAGTACTGTGTATATGTGAGAAATGGCCACGAGGCTGGCTCTTTAAACTCATTTAGCATTAAAGCTCTAATGAGCTTTATAGTCAAGGCATGCCTGCAGATGAAAGGGGACAGAACTTGCTTTGCCCTGTAAATTTCCACTGGTCTGCTTTGTCTCTCTTGACTGTGAGTTTTTCCACAGTTGATGTCTCTTCTGTAAGTCCAAAAAAAGGCATAAAGATACTATCAGGCAGACTCTGCAGCTGCATACCATGTGGACACTTCAACCGAATCACATCCCCATTTTCAGCTGATGCAGGTCGCGGCGACTTTCTGTCGGCAGCAAAAGGAAAGCAATGCAAACAGTGCCAGTGGAACCTGAAAAGGGGGGTGTACTTGTGAGGCACAGGGGGATCTCCAACTTGCCTAATACTCCAGAAAAGACAATGGCAAGCACCACGGCAGACAGCCTGGGCAAGAGAATAAGCCTTCAAAGGAACAGCTTGCTGTTTGCAAAAGTTTGAGTTTATTGCTTTCTGTTAGATTTGCACAAATTGAAACCATTGAAAGTACATAAAATATTACAGGTTTGTCCAGGGCGCTTAAACTTTCTCCTTATAAAAGCATGAATTATTTGTCTGTTGTAGCAGAGGAGGGCATAAGCATCTTGAAAGCAGTGAACACATCTTGTATGTTGTACTGAGATTCACTGTGGTGCCTTAACTGTTCAGAGTTGAAAGAAAGCGGGACAGTGGAAATCAAAGACCAGTTGTAAAGCATGGGATCTTGGGACCATTCCACATAAGGATCAGTAGTAAACTCATAAGAACATAGGAATACCAAAGGCCTACCTAGTCCAGTATTCTGCTACCACTGTGACCAACCAAGTGCACCAGGGAAGCCTATAAGCAGGATATGAGCACAGCAACCGTCTCCTTGTGATCCCCAGTAACGTGTTTGCCACCAAGTGCAAAGCTCAGTAGGGAGCTTTAGCCAATAGCACAACACACATGGGTCTGTACACACAAGTTTGTCATGTTCAGAGTATACGCTTTTTAAATGTGAATATAAAAAAAAAGCGCTACAAGATGCATCAGCTTTTATGACCACTTTATCCCCCATGGGGATGAACACGATCCAACTACCCTTCACGTGTTCCTCCTGAACACGGAAGTGGCAGGATTGTGACCACTGACCGCTGCATATTCAGGATTAGTAAGTAACTATAGTTGAGATTCGCTGTCCGAGTCCTGTGCACATACAACCCCTTTCTCACTAACATCAAGCATACAGGCACATTGGCACATGAGAGGCATGGTGAGGGAGCATGTTCCTGCTGTCCCTCACAAATTCATTAGCACCTTCTTCTGTTTTTAGACGTTGGCCTCACATTTCTTAAGCCCCCCTTAGACTTAACAGCCATGGCCAGACTATTATGTCTGTTTCTGCAAAAAGATGATCTTGCCATAATTATCCAATGCCTTGGTAACTTCCAGATTAGATTACTGCAATGGATTGTATGTGGAACTGCCTCTAAAAACCAGTTTGGAAGCACCATCTGATTAAAAATTCAGCAGCTGAGTTCTTAACTGGAACGCACTGCTTTTATTTTATTTTATCTACAGTGGTACCTCGGGTTAAGAACTTAATTCATTCTGGAGGTCCGTTCTTAACCTGAAACTGTTCTTAACCTGAGATAGCACTTTAGCTGATGGGGCCTGCCGCACCACCGCCGCACAATTTCTGTTCTCATCCTGAAGCAAAGTTCTTAACCCGAGGTACTATTTCTGGGTTAGCAGAGTCTGTAACCTGAAGCGTTTGTAACCCAAGGTACCACTGTATTTCAAAGATTTCTAGACCACCAAACTGTGCCAAACATCATAATAGTATATAACAACAATAAATTACAACAAATAAAAGCCGATAAAAACAGTTTTCCAAAGAGAAATCCAATGCTGGCTGGGGGAAAGCCTGTAGAAATATATATTTAGGGAATATATATGTTTAGGGAAGCTTTTAATGTTTGATGCATTACTGTATTTTAATATTTTGTTGGAAGCTGCCCAGAGTGGCTGGGGAAGCCCAGCCAGATGGGCGGGGTAAAAATAATAAGTAGTAGTAGTAGTAGTTGTAGTAGTTGTTGTTGTTATATTTTTGGCATCTGGCGAAAGGTGAGCAACATTGGCTATTATCTAACGTCAGTGGACAGTATGCTTCACAAGACAGGTGCCACTACACAGAAGGATCTAGCCTGAACTTAGATGAATCAGACCTCCAGCACAATGTGACACAACAAGGATGGCCTTTGTGCTAGGAACATATCACTCCATTGCTCAAAAATCTCCAGTGGCTCCCAGTTGGTTTTCAGACACAATTTGAAGATGTGGTGTTGGACCTATAAAGTCTTGAACAGCCTAGGGCCAGGCTACCTGGAAACCACTTTCTCCCATATCTATCTGCCCATTGGCTAAGGTGGTCATCTGACACCCTGTTCTGGTGCTCCTACCTTTTGTGGTTTGATGTGTGGCTTCTCAGTCATGGCTCCCAAGTTGTGCTGTGCTCTCCCCAGAGATGTTGACCTACTCCTCTTTTCTTTTATTCCTTTTCTTTTCAGCATCAGGTTAGATAGATAGATAGATAGATCGATAGATAGATATTTAAATGAGCTTCTCTTTTAATCCAGTGAAGTTTTAAAAAATTAATTTCAGTCCAGTTTTTGTTCTGATCTGTTTTGTATTTTCTCCCCCTGAACTACATTTCTACACTAGCTGTCTTGAAGGCTGAATGGTGGAAAGATGGCAGAGAAATATTTTAAATATATAAATACTGATAAGCAGGAGGGCACTGCAAAGTGCAGGAGGTCCTTGGTGGAGGCTGCAAGCTGATATTTAATGAACTGCAGTGGCCTCCTGATTCTGAGTAGCATTAAACCCTCTGGAGCAAAGGGTTATGATCTTCTCCTGCTATCTGCATGATCTTTTGGGCGCCTATGGGGGTTATGCACGAAAGTAGCAGTGAAACTGCGGCTCTTGCATCTGTTCATGGGGACTTCCTGAGGTTTTGCATTCTATCGCAGACTCGATGGCTCAGACAGTCTGGTAAACTTTGGACCCGTCTAGCTACATAGTCCTGTTCCAGCCACCAGCTCAGACTCAGCTTTTCTCAGGAAGGAAGGACAGGACTTCTTGTGGTTGTTCAGGCAAATAATGTTATCGTTACAAGGGCATGGGGTGAGCAGGCTTAGACTGGACTGAGCAGTTTCATTTTGGAGAAAAGGCGGCACAAGAAGGGGCTTTCTCTCCAGGGTTAGTTCATGTGACAGTGAAACTGGATTGCCTGCAGTGAGGTCTTGTTCCCTGGGCAGCCCAGGACTCCTACGTATCCTGCCCAGGCTTGTGTCCCGGAGAGGTCAGTTGGGTGCTGCTAATGCTGCAAAAACATCACGGGAAACAGCAGTTACAAGTTATAAGCACAACTTTATTGGCGTTAAGTATGATATGAGCACTATGGGTTGCCTTTCTTGCTGGGAGAGCCCCTGTATTGGTCTCTAGAGTCACAGGAGGCACTGAAACTCACCAGCACTTTGACTTTACCCCTGATGGTGCCCTCTTCCATTGTCTCTGAAGATGCCAACACTGGCACCTGCCAGCACCTGGCTTGATCAATAAAAAGAGGATAATTGCCTGGAAATCTATACGGTGGCTTCTTGGGGATCAGAACAGATAGCCTGCTCAGAAGGTCATCTGTGAGTTAGATCCAGATTTTGTCATAATTAGACTATTGAAACCAGTGGGACTTAATTTAGTCATGACACAAACACACGTGTGCACACACCGTTCGTCCGCAATGTATTCATGTGTATTCATCTGACAGGAAGACATTTTTATCACTTTGCTTCATTGTTTAGGGAACGATCCAGCATGTGACTAAATCTTTCCCATTGGAATTTATGGAACACTTAGAAGTGTTCAACTGTGCCCATAGATAGCCTGTTTTATATAGTCAGCAGTTCCAGATTACATGCTGGTCTTTGGGTCTTGACTTTTACATCCTGGCCCCTGTGCATGTTTACTCAAAAGCAACTCTGGCGCAGCGTGGCAGGCTTTTGTCTGTCAAGCGCTGTGTCACCCACCGTCACAGCAGCTGCAGAAGGCGGCACGAGGTGGAGATAGGACTCTCTGGCCACATTAAATTATTTTTTAAAAAATTCAATACCGCCCTTCATAAAAAAAAGAACACCTCAAGGCAGTTCGCAATAACAAAAAAGAAATACTAATTCACTGAAGCATGATAAATTGGAGGACTTGTGAGAGGAAGCGGCTAGCCTAAGACCACTCCGTAATACGGGATCCAGCCCCCAGGAGACCCAAGTCTTGACTCTCTCTACTGGGCCTTTGCCTTCTCTCACTGCCCGTTGTTATTTGCCAACCTCACTCTCCTTCTGTCACAGTGCAGCAGTTTGTACTTAGCCTTGCCCACATCATTATAAATAACGAAGTGGGACGTGTTTTATCTTCGCTCGAACTGATGGCTGAAATGTGGCTTTTGTCTGAACTCCCGCCAAGCCCTTGACACAGGCAGTATTTAGAAGTCAGTAAAAAAAAAAAAAAAAAGGAAAGGAAAGGGGGAGAGCTCATTAATTTTTGTTTTTCCCCTTTAAGGGCATCCCAACATGAAACAACATGTGTGGCTCTTGCATGGCTCTTCCCAGGGATGCCAGAGAACAGGCAGCTTGCACTTCATACTTCGCATGTCTTTGGCCAGGAGTGATGGGATTTGTAGTTCAGACACCTGGAGGGCACCAGGTTGAGGAAGCCTGGTTTTGGCTGTAGCTGCAGAATAAATACTGAGGGGGGACTGTAGAAAGTGACTGCTGGTCCCAGGCCCAGCGAGGAGCACGGCAGGAAGATTCTTGATGCATTTCTTCCGAAAGGCTAATACGAACAGCGGTATTGAGTGCTTCTGCAACTGATACATTTTGGACAACGCTTATAGGACAAGAGGGAGGGAAGGAGCTGGCTGGGCAGAATGGAAGCAACGCAGAAGACCCAAGGCCAGTCTCCTCCTCCTCCCACCTCCCCCCATAAACTTTTATGGGAAAGTATTACGAGGAACAAAGGGTAGCATAATTGCCATTCTCCCACTGGAATGTGCATTCTGAACCTTGGGTAGATACAAAACATAAGAACCTTGGAATCGAGCAGCCGATCTGTGTTCCAAGAAAGCAAATAGCTTGCCGACTTCCTCGACTTGCTCCTTTTAGGCCTGAAGAATTAATTCCTTTCTCGCTTGTTGCATTCACCAAGAAATTATTCGACTTCTCGGGTCTCCCTCGGGCTTTCATGCATTCATTCATTCATTCTCTGCTTGTCCTTTCCTTTCCAGAAATTTCCAGAGCTGAAGTTTAAATACGTGGAAGAGGAGCAACCTGAGGAGTTCTTCATCCCTTACGTCTGGTCCCTCGTGTACAATTCTGCAGTGGCACTTTACTGGAGCCCACAAGACATCCAGCTCTTTACTATGGATTCTGGCTGAAGGGGAGACATCCACATGGCCCGCCCACCCCCTCCCAGAATGCATCCCTTCAACCTATGGAACAGGAAGTTTGTTACTAATGTACAGCCTCGCTGCCATTTTCAGGGGGCTTATTAGGAACCAGAATAATAGGGGAACTCTCACAAGATTGTATGCTTTTATTTATATATTTGTAAAAAAAAAAAACAAAAAAACCCAAGAGATTTTTTTCTAGCGGCTCTGAGCTTGGGGGTGATAAAGCAAGATGTTAGCAATGAGCAGCTTTTTAAAAACTGAGAACAAAATTGTAAAACAGGAAAGTGGGGGGAAGTATTTTGATTTGAGAAGTCAGCATTTGCAAGCTGGTTTCCTTCAAGCTTTCTGGTTGTTCTTCACTTTTTTATTATTATTACTTTTGTGTTGTTGCTATGGGCTTCTCATTTGATCATCAGAACAATCTCCCCCCTTTAACGTTGTATAGAACTGAAATGTCTGACTGATGCAATTTAAAAATATTACAGCATTAATGCTATTTCGTATTGAGGCAGGAAGGATAAATCCTTGATTTTGATAAGGTTGACCCCTACAATGAGGGAGGATTTTCAGCGTGATTTTGATAAGGCACTAAAAGTTTGTCTTTCTGGCTACTAATACTTAATGAAAGTTTAACAGAATTAAGAGCAGCCCACAAGGAGTGCCATCTGCAAAAAATAAATATAAAAAATGTATCCATCTCAATAAGGGTTGTGCAGGTGATTCTCCCACCGGATCATGCCCATTCATTTCCAGAGTTTTGGTGTTGTATTTCACACATTTTCATGGACTCCTTGGAAGGGTGCGGGAAAGTGATCAAAATTCAGCAGAACAGAGGTGTGCCTCCTGTACTTTCAGGTTTTTGCCAGAGATGTGCAGTACATCTCTGAATGTTTCAAAAGAGTGTCCTACAATATACTTTTTCATTCTCCCTGGTTTAAAGGGAATGGGCAAATGCTGTGTTTGCCAGCAAATGGGGGAGAATAGAGGGAAATGTTTAATATAAACTTTTCACGTGGAATGTGGGCTTATGGTGATTACCTTCAAATGCACAGAACGGCATGCCAGGCTTCAGTGAAAAAGGAACTGATGACATACATTAGTATATTACCTTGCCCAGCATGGTAAATGTGGCACACTTTATTATGTATTGGAGGGAGATGGTGACACACCTCTTTTTTATGTGGAATGTTTTGCTCTTTTTTAAAACAAACAAACAACCTCCTGACAAATGTTAGAATCGTGTGTCCTTCCACCATAAGCAAGGTCCTGTATGGCATTTTGCAGAATTGGAACTTAAAACCCTTGTCATATTTATTTAAAATTGCAGATGTAGAGAGAAATGCATAGCATATGAATTCATAGGACTTTGCACAGACACAGATTTGGGGAAGAGGCAATATGAAGACTGAATTATCAACGTTTTCAGTGTAACATTAAGAAAATTGGAAGGTGATTGAAAATAGGAGTAAATAGGATTTTATGCTGTGCTTGGGCTTTTCTTTGTTTTTGATATATTAGTCAAAGGAAGGTGAATTCTTTGTAATGTTTTTTGCAACCTTTAAATAAAGGACTGTTGACTGCACGACTGCACATCTTGGGAAAAGTCAATGTTTTGAAAGTGTTCTTCTAAGTTAACAAATTCTGAGGCTTGCCTGGAACAGTTGGATTAAACTACAGTGAGATATCTACTGCTGAAGGTCATTGAACACTCTTAATTTTTCTGGCCTTGTCGCTTATTGAAAGTAGTCAGGAAATCCTCGCCATTACATCCCTAGCAGGACCTGCTGGCCGCCTAGGTCTTCAGATTGGGAGGGAATCAATCATATAACCAAATTACAAGGGTTTTCTTTGTGCTGTCTGCAAGGGTCAATTAAGAAAGCAAGTTATTGCAGTTCAGGCTGTCCCATCCTGATGACACTAAGCTGCTGAATGTCACAAGACAAGAAGCATTTTTACTCTTGAGCTTTCTTTTCAGATTTTAAATATGGGTCAGCAAGCCTAGAACTGGAGGAGCCATGATTCATTGCTGAAACAGCAGAATAGGCCCAAGACAGGAGATGGTTTTATACTGAACTTAATCCTTGTGTGGTTGACTCTTTTAGGCACTATGAAGGTCTATTGATGTCCTGGAGACTGCAGTCTGGTACATCCATCAATACTCCTTTGTGTCCTCCAGATCTATAAACTACCATCTTTGGAAATCCTTTTCAGTACTTGGTGTGGAAAAGTTACCATGTAGTAATAAAAAGGATGGAAAAGCACCATGCATTGCAGTGTTTTGCGTTTTCTGTAGTCCTTCCCTTTCCCCTGTAATATTTATCACTTTGGCAAACGCTAGCAAAATCGTATTTCAAAATCAGGGCTCCTGTTCAGTGCCAGAAAATGGCTATGTATGTAATGTGTAACCTTCTTCTACAAATTACCCAAAACAGAGAAGAGCAACAACAAAGTATTAAAACAATCCAAACAGCAACAAAGCATCAGTTAAAATCTGGAAACAATGTAATAGCAACAGTACACTAGCAATGGTACATCTGCCCCAGCAGCATTTCCTGTCGCAGCAGCAAATAATAAATCATGCTCGGCAATTGACATCTCTGAAAGGCCTTCCAAAAACAGTATATAATTTACCTGGTAATGAAATGCATACAATGATGGGCCCAGGAAGGCTTCCCAGGGAGAAGAGCGGGAGTTTCACAGCAATGGAGCCAAGGGTGCAAATGACCTGTTTCTATATTCTGCTTTTGCTCAGAAAGCGGCTTAGTAGATAGAAAAATCCTCAAGCAGAGGGTTTTTTCACTGAGCAACTCTGTGATTTTATGAAGTGCGGCCACCAGCTTCTCCCCTCTTGCTTTTCAGTTGGTCCTGCTAGCTAGGAATGATGGGCATTGTAGTCCAACAATAACTGGGGACCCAAGGTTGAGGAAGGCTGGCCTACTACTCAAGGTTCAAGAATCAGCGTCTCCCTATTTTCACCTATTGCCAAGACATTTCCAGGGAGGGGAGGGGAAACTCGACAGCCAGAGGAGTGGGGGGTGGCTTTCATTTTTCCAAAATTGCATTTACTGAAACCAAAGCTTTTTTCTTTTTTCAAAGAAGGAAACAACTTTTACTGAAAGCTGGAGATTTTAAACTAGAAACATCTGTATGCTTTCTGCCAATTCTTCTATTTTATGTAGTAAGAAGTGCCGGCGTTCCGCCTATCACTTGGGAGCGCTGGGCTGTATTTTCGGCTTGGAGAACGTCACAAGGAGAGACTTGCAACATTTAGGCCAGTGTTCTCTCCAGCTCAGTAACGTCAGACTCGCCAGCTCCACCTTTCTGGTTGGTAGAGTTACATGGGCACCATTTAAAATAAATAAATAACTCCGAAATAAGCATATTTCAATATTTGCATTTGGTCAGATCAGAAACCCAAAGCGGGGTGTTTTTGCATGTGTCTATGAGTCAGGACCATAGCCATGGTGAAAGGGAGGGGGGATTCTGCAGAGGCCGACCCTTTTCCATGATTTTTTCAGCTTTCTCTTTTAATCGTGAATCTCTAGCCTGTTTTTGAAGACAGAGGACACGGAAGACATTCTCCCTAGTTGCTCAGTGAGAAGTAAATCAGCTGTTATCAGTATGCTCAGAATCCCTCGTGTGACTGAAAAGCTTAGAAGTATACCTCACTGGTTCCAATCCGGCAAAAATTAGTCATCACTGCAATCCTATACCTACCTGGGAGCGAGTCCTACTAAATTCAATGGGACTCACTTATTAGTATACTCTATGGGACTGCACTGTTAGTTCAGTTGAAACCCATGGAACCAATTGGTTGCAATTGGAGTTAATCAAGACTTAACTTTAGCTGGATTCGAGTCACCAGCTAAGTTCAGGCATCTTATTTTTGCCTTCCAAGTGGTTTGCTTTTCCCAGATAACATTGGACCGCAGTGTTACAAAGCGCTGGTGTTTTATTAAGATTTTCTAAAACTGAGCCAGCTAGGCCAAGAGTGGAGCTCCTTCATCCAAAGAGAGCCCTTTGAAAAGCTCAGCTCAGCTCAGCAGATGAATGCACAAAATTAGCTAGTTATGCAAAACACTTCTTTTTTATTTTATTTTTTACAAATGCATTGAGACTTTACACAGTCAGCATTGGAACTACTTTTTAGCGATGCACTGTGCAAGGTAATCTAAATGAAAGCCCTCCTGAACATTTTCTGGGAAGCAAACGGGATTTAGCTGAATGTAACCGGACATTAGAGTCACTCTGCTAAAGTTATAGCACCTATGGTCGTCGTATTGGCATTACTTTTAATATTGCAGACATTCAAAATGGCACAAAATACATGTTTTTTAGTAACTGATTAAAACACCCTTATATTTAAAGAGCACAAGAGTATCTTTGCTGAATCATAATCCAGTAATCTGAATCCAGACACCTCTGAGAGTTCACAAGGCATGGATCAGAGGTTCACAAGCAGAAATAATTGTCTCTTCCAACTACAATTCTGATTCTGTGATTCTCTTGTTTGTGCATTGTATAGGGTACTGAGAGGTCTACTCCCTCTGAGCATTGAACTTCTGCTTAGCTATGTTGATAGATGTATTCTTAATGAAATTTCCCAATTCATCTGAACTAGAGCCCATTTTAGGGAACTCCACAAAAAGTTGTTTCATTGCACGAAGGAACTATCCACTGGATTTTTCTACTTGTCCGGGTGACCCCCTAAATTCCAGGATTGTGAGAGAGGAATGTTTATCTCTTCTTCATGCCCCGCTATACCAGGAATAATTTTATAAACATTTATCATGCTCCCTTCCTCCTCCCACTTTCTTTTCTTTTCTTTTTTTACTGAAACCCCAAAGCTTTAACCTTTATTCATTTATTACCGCTCAAGTGGAAACAATCTTTTAGGTTTGACGCCTGCCGACAACATCACGACCCCAAAACAATTTGTACAAATGTCTTCAGCTGATCTTGTTCAGGAATCACTGTCTCCATTTTGTCTGTATCCCAAATAAAGTGTTTTTGGAATCATTCTGTGTACAGAACAAGAGGTTGTCAAAGTAGGTGGGTAAACAGTAACTATTTATGGAATGTCTGCCTTGAGCGCCAACCAAGTTTTAAATATACATAATATTGTGGGGAAAGGGAGAGGCTATAAATAGGCCCTAGCTCTGTGGGAGGTTTTTGCAAAGTAGGTTGAATAAATGGTGGGAATATAATGACTCTATAAAGGCATGATGGCTCCTCGTTGTGTTTTCATAAGGCATTTAGGTTGCTGCCTTTTTGACTCCACCAATTCAGGGCTGCTGCTGCTGCTGCTTTTGCTCATGGGGCCAGAGCACAGAATCAAGGTCCAGTTATGCATTATTGTTTTATGTTGTTCATTTTATTATTATTGTTCCATCGGGAGGCAAACTAAGGTCTGGGGGCCAGATCCGGCCCAATCGCCTTCTAAATCCAGCCTGCGGACAGTCCGGGAATCAGCGTGTTTTTAAATGAGTAGAATGTGTGCTTTTATTTAAAATGCATCTCTGGGTTATTGGTGGGGCATAGGAATTCATTCATTTCCCCCCCCAAAAAAATATAGTCTGGCCCCCCACAAGGTCTAAGGGACAGTGGACCAACTCCCTGCTGAAAAAGTTTGCTGACCCCTGTTTTATTGCATTTATATCCTGCTTTTATCCAATTTGATTGTGATATTTTTTTAAAAAAAATCCAAAAAAGACTTCCACTCTTCTGTAAATTGTCCATCGTATTGATCACTTATATCAGGAATGTCTTCCGACAGCACCTTGAAAAGGGAATTATTGGTACGACAAATTTCCGTCTTTCTATGTTTGCCTCAAGGTGTTTTAGTGATACATGATACTTTGGCGTGTGAATGTATATGCACGTATACATGGCTCTGAACAACTTGCCCCGATTCCAGTCACCAAGGTCTTCAGGAGAGTCACTGCTAGTGGTCCCCCTTAGCTCATATTTTTTTTTTTTTTAATAGAAATTTTTATTGGCTTTTCACCTTTTATAAAGACAAATACACACAAAAAAGACAAAGACAGAAACATGTATAATTTCAGAAAGTCCCACTTTCTTAACCTTGTTCCCAGACTTCCCCCCACCCCCCTTCATGCATCCCACTTCCCAAAATTGTGTCAGCAAATTGATATTTCTCTTCTTAATCATCTTAAAATTTATAAGTACAAATAAAATAAATTTTCCTAAGTTGGACTCAAATTCTCTTCCATAGATTTCCCAATTTA
Source organism: Podarcis pityusensis (assembly GCF_964106645.2). Taxonomy (NCBI): domain Eukaryota; kingdom Metazoa; phylum Chordata; class Lepidosauria; order Squamata; family Lacertidae; genus Podarcis; species Podarcis pityusensis. Next base: position 10,261,700 of record NC_138036.1, on the reverse strand, counting down.
TCTTAAATAAAAATCATGTTAACCAAACCCAAAAATCTTGAGTGTTTTTAGAATTCTATTCTTCCCTCCCTCCCATCCCCGGTTTTCGTCCCTTCCCAATACATGTCCAAAATATCAGTTCTCAGCCTGGGTTCCTCACGTCCGAGGCTTTCAAGTCTCTTTCCGTCCCTCTCCGCCGGTCTTGTTGGTAATCCTTTATGTCGGCCCTCGAATCTCGAAAGAATTCTGTCACCATCCAACCATTTTCTCTTCTCACCAGAACATTTGAAAGCAACTGCTGGAAAATTTCCACAAAGTCTGCATCTTCAAAATCAAAATCAAAGTCAAAGTGGAGGCCCCCCTCATATTTCTTTATTTTAAGTTCCTGTATTCCATAAGCTCCCGGGGCCTCTTCCTTCATCTTTTGCATCTTTCGCAGATTTGTGGTAGATGAAATCCAAAGGTCTCCTTGTTTATATTCCACAGATGCCAACTCCTGGTTGGTGCTTTCCAACTTTACTTTCTCTTCTTCTTGTTTAGTCTCCTCCACTTCTTTAGTTATCATTTCCAATGCGGCTGTGGATTCTTTCTCATCCAGGTCCTCAATACATTCAGCAGAGCTGCTTATTCCAGAAGTCAAGGTCATGAGTTGTTTATTCATAGCTAATCTCTGCTCTTGTAAGATTCCCACCAAATGAAACATTCTTTCGATTTCCACCAGTAACTTTCCATCCACAGCCATTGTAATTTCACAGACTTCCCCCTAGAGGGAATCTGGTTACTTGGTAATCTCTCCAACAATCCTCCAACTTATTGTTATTACTTTGTTTCCAACAATTTTAACTCAATTGTAACTCATTTTTAACCAGAGGGATCTTAAATAGCAATTTTTCCACTTAAACTGTCCGTTTGACAGCTTTGACAGCTGTCAAACTCCGCACCTCTTCCCCAAGCTCAAAGGCAGGACGCTCCCGGGCCCGGGAGGGGGGGGGTTTGTTTACCACAGAAAGAGATCTTTCGACACTCCACTCTCCAGCTCAAAGTTACTTTTTACCACATCTTGGAAGTTAATGTCTTTTTCAACTCACCCCACAAAGGGTAGACACTCCAGCTTAGATCTTATTTCGTTGCTTTAGATCGTCTGCAAGAAGGGGGGGTGCGGACTCCCTTTTAATACACCCCCCGGTCGTCTCAAATTCACAGGATAATATTCATAAAGTCCAATTTCCTTTTACTCACGGGTTATTCTTTTCAGTCCGAATTTCAAGGAAGGGAATCAGCGCTCTCCAGTCATGGCTCGCGGCTGCGCTCAACCAAGGTAGCGATCGACTCTCAGCACCACGCCAACCTCCGTATCCTCTCCGCAGCCTTTAAAAAGGCTCTTCGAGAATCGGGGGGCGCTTAAGGTGCCCGCCGAGTCTTCAGTCCGTAGGCTTCAGCGCCTGCGGTTTTTGGGGGTCCCCGCGTCGCCGGCGCGGCAAGACCCGTCCTCAGTTGAGCCGATTCCCTCCGCAACTCGGAGGGAATCCGCCATTTCCAGATCGCGCCAACCCGGAAGTCCCCCCTTAGCTCATATCCACAAGGAGCTGTGTTCAGTATTGGAGGTCCCATTTTGTGGAACTCTTTCCCAGTTGAGGTCAGACAAGTCCCCCTCCCTGTTGAACTTCTGGTGCTTACTGAAGACCTTTTGTAATAGAATTGTAGGGTTGGAAGGGACCATGATAGTCACCTAGTCCAGCCCCCTGGAATGCAGGAATATTTGAGTGGAGAACAGTCTTATAATCACAGAATTGTAATGCAGTACTCTTTTGCTCAAACGCATGACCCTAAGCTTAAGAGTCTCATGCTCTGTCAACTGAGCTGTCCAACAGCCTTTTTAATTGAACTCTGATTTCATAGTTTTGACTTGGTTTTAGTTTCCTTGTATTGCGTCTCCTGTACGCAGCTTACATAGGATTGCGTCTCCTGTACGCAGCTTACATAGGACAGTGATTAAGACTGAAGGATGCATTTACAGTGACCAGTCTTGCTCAACAATCCAGCAGCTACATTTTGTAGCTATTGTAGTTTCTGAACACACAAGGACAGCCCCACACACAATGAATTACAGTAATCACGCCTGGATATTACTTTATATCACTATGGCTAGGTCGTCTCCCCCTGCCAAGGGTGCTGTGGTGAGTTGTGCAGCAGAGCTGTTGATAACCTCTGAACACCAGTAGCAATGTAGTGCATACATGGATGCGCACACTTGAAAATGTGGTCCTTTGGGGAGTGAGATCCCATTCAGAGCAGGCTTAAGTTCCACTTCCCTGGACCATTACCCAATCGTGTCTCTGCCTTATCTGGATTGAGCTTCAGTTTATTAGCCCCCATCAAGCTCTGGTGACAAGGAAACCGCTTCTACCTGGCATCAGGTATATGCTGTCTCTAAACAGGAATTTGCAAATGAGAGGATTTTGAACACAGTGTGCTTTATAAAAAAAAAAAATTTTAAAGCTTTGGGTGACTGATCTGTTGGGCAGGACCATCTCAAGGCATTTTGTTGCCTGAGTTGAAGATGCAATTCTCCACCCCAAGCCACAGAGAACTCGGCCAGAAAATAACACAAATTATTACACATTAAATAACTGACAATTGGCGCCCAGCTGAGCAGCTGCCTCTACAGCTCAGTCTACCTACAAGGGCTTATTTAAATATTTTGGGTTTTTATGTTACTGCAATAGGGACTTAAAATGTTAAATATGACCTTTACTTCCAACAAAATCTGCCCTTATTCCCTTATGGGGGACACAAGAGCCCTTATAGAGTCCTTTGTAGGTTCTCCATCGGTAGGAGAAAATAACAGAGGCCAACCAGAGAATATTGAGAAGCAAAGCAGCTAGTAAGCCTGATCTTTATTGAACTTTTGCAACAGGGTGCTCCCCTCACACGCAGGAGAAAGGAGGAGGACCCAGAACAAAGGTGTGCCTGCCCTTATATAGACATTTTAAATTGCCCGCCCTGGAGTCCAAGACCACCCCTAGAAACCTCATACATAGATCACAGAAAAGGCGGTCTACAACAGAAATTTGAATGTTGCTGTTTTTCCTGTCTGCCAGGTTATCTGATAATGCCTTATCTGATTGCCTTTTCTGGTAGTCTAGCCATTCCTTTGAGATGGTGATCACTTAATTCCTGAGACAATGGAAAAGCTCCCTGACCCCCTCCCTCCTTGCAGAGAAACATTTGGCCAGTTTGGGGAGTCAAAATGGTTTCAAGACTGTCTGCTCCAGACGTGTGGTTTATATATTTATGTACGTGTTTGCTTGGTACATTTATGAACATTTATTATATATATATGAGACCTTAATATTTTTTTTATTACACATAAGTAGGTAGCTTTGGCTTATTAAATTATGTTCTCGCATTTGCATACCCAAAAAGATACCTATGATTTCTGTTCTCGTCATATGCACATGTGCTTAAACTGAGTTAAACATCTGATTAATCAGCTAACAGGCAATGAACAAATAAAATAATATGCAAGCCTTCGATAGCATGTGAAACTTATTGCCACAAGACTGCCAAAAAATTCAGCGTCACCTTAAAAGACAAAGGCTGGTCACCACTGAGAATTTTTAAAAGAAATGGTATCTAATTAATTTGTGATTTACTTATCCCAGTGTCTTCAGTGAGGTTTAATCGCAGCTAGCTTGAGTTGGAGCGGGGTCTAACAAATCTATTGTGACCTTTTTTAAAATAAAAAAAACCACCTGTGCTTCTGATGAATTGGGTGCTACTCTGGGCAGCAGGGTCGTCCCATCACCATCTTCAGCCGGCTGCAATAGCCACTAGATGGTGCCCTGTTTTGATTAGTGTTGGAAGACATCTCACTTAGTTTGGGACATTAGCTCCTTATTGTACATCTGAAATCAATGGGTTAGCATACAGATTCGCACTGAGTCAGGCCACTGGTTCATTTAGTATTCCCCAAGCTGGTGCTCTCCATAAGTTTTGGACTACAGCAAGGATGGGGGAAAGTTGTGGCCTTCCACATGTTGTCGAACTGCAACTCCCATCCCGCCGCCCACTGGCCACGCTGGCTGGGGCCTGTGCGCCCAGAGGTGCACATTTTTCCAACCCCGGACTACAGTTCCCATCATGCTAGCCATGCTGCCTAAGATTTAGAATGTAGAATGGTTTTTTTAGTGTTTCGTGTGCCGCTTATGTGCTGCTTACTTTATACTGGTCTACTACGAGAATTGGGATGCGGGTGGCGCTGTGGGTTAAACCACAGAGCCTAGGACTTGCCGATCAAAAGGTCGGTGGTTCGAATCCCCATGATGGGGTTGCTCAGTCCCTGCTCCTGCCAACCTAGCAGTTCGAAAGCACAACGTGCAAGTAGATAAGTAGGTACCGCTCTGGCGGGAAGGTAAACAGTGTTTCCATGCGCTGCTCTGGTTTTGCCAGAAGCGGCTTAGTCATGCTGGCCACATGACTCGGAAGCTGTACCAATAAAGCGAGATGAGCGCCGCAACCCCAGAGTCGGCCACAACTGGACCTAATGGTCAGGAGTCCCTTTACCTTTACTATGAGAATTGGCAGCATAGGTTCATTTCATCAGGCCATGCTGCCTGAGGCTGATGGAGGTTGCAGTTCAGAACAGCAGGAAAGCACCAGATTGGGGAAGCCTGGCACCCACTGGCTGGCAGAAGCATTCCAGGGTAGCAGGTCTTACCTAGTCCTGCCTGAAGATGCCAGGGACACTGAGCCTGCAACCTTTTGCAAATGAAGCATGCATTCTGCAAAATCCAGAGAAGTGCAAATTTCGAAGGAAGACTCTGTCTTCCAGCTGGAAATGCCCTCTAATGCAAATAATAAGTGATGTGCATCTCTCTTGGAGGCCACATTCCTAGAGGTGGATCAGAACCTTAGAGCCATTTATTTCACTCTCTGAAATATTTTAACTAACATTATGTATTTTTATGTGATCTTAACAGTTTGTTACTGAGAAATATTATAGCCCACTAAGTCACTATAGGGACACGGGTGGCACTGTGGTCTAAACCACTGAGCCTAGGACTTGCTGATCAGAAGGTCGGCGGTTTGAATCCCTGCGACGGGGTGAGCTCCCGTTGCTCGATCCCTGCTCCTGCCAACCTAGCAGTTCAAAAGCACGTCATACTGCAAGTAGATAAATAGGTACCGCTCCGGCGGGAAGGTAAACGGCGTTTCCGTGTGCTGCTCTGGTTTCACCAGAAGCAGCTTAGTCATGCTGGCCACATGACCCAGAAAAATTGTCTGCGGAAAAACCTCAACTCCCTTGGCCAGTAAAGCAAGATGAGCGCCACAACCCCAGGGTCGTTCGCAACTGGACTTACCGAAACTGTCAGGGGTCCTTTACCTTTACCTTTTTAAGTCACTATAAGGGAGAAAGGCTATAGTGCACCAGAAGTAGTCTACAATCCAAGCTTCCAAGCTTCAGGCTTGCTGGACCTACTTTATTGTTTTACTAGAACCCCAAAATCTACCAACTGGTGCCAGGTGCAAAATACATACAGTTAAAAATTAAAGAGAGACGTGTCTCTGAGCATATGCTGAGCTTAGGAATTTGTCTTCAGTACAAGAGCAGAACTGAGCTCATGGTCCTTTTGCAAGAAACTCCACTCCTGATTAACTTTCTTAACTGTGTAAGCTTAGGGTACAACTGCACTATGCATTTAAAGCAGTATCATTCCACTTTAAACAGCCATAGAATCCTGGGAACCATAGTTTGTCAAGGGGGCTGGGAGTTGTTAGGAGGCCCCCATTCTCCTCACAGAGCTACAATTCCCAGAGCGGTTTACTAATCAATCCCTCTTCCCAGGGAACTAGGGGAATTATAGCTCTGGGATGCAAATGGGGTGCAATTCCCAGTGCACATGGCACTGCAGTCCTGGGACTGGACTGGACTGCAGCTCAGTAGCTCCTCTCAAAGTGGTATAAAATAAATTAATAATACCATATGAAGCATATCAGAAGGAACAACAAAAATCCTTGCAACCCCCTGTAAAATATCCAAAGCAACAGCCTAAGAAATATTAATGAAAGGCTATGGCAGGGGGCGTTCCGTCCCTGAGATTTCTCCTGTGTTCTGTAAGGGACAAAAAGGTTCTTAACCAAAATCTCCATGGAGTGAGTGGGTTACTCCATCAGTATCCTAAAAGTGTGTTGCAAGGAGAAGCTTTGGTGCACTTTCCTGCCGCGCCCCCCCCCCCCATTCCGGAGGGGGCTTAAATAGCTCACAGTCAGGAAGCTCGTAAAAGCAGCCTTGCCAACAGTCACGGGGACCCATGAGCATCTTCAAAGCCCAGATGAGTTTCCATATCCTTTGGGCAACTTTGGTCGAAGTTTCCGATTTTAATAGTGCTGTGTTTTGCCCTCTCTTCCCCCGCCCCACCTACCATCCATTCCCCCTGCCTGCAGTGGGCTGTAAGCAAAGCAAATTAGATTAACCCATTTGGAGACATTCGTCCTTCTTAACACAGAGAGGCTATAAAAGGAACTAACTACCACACAGGCTACCTGCTAATGTCAAAATAACAGAGCAAAAGATGAATGTTCTGTGCGTGCACACACACACACACATGCATCCAAAAGAAGGGAAAATAAAATAAAATAAATAAAATAAAATAAAATAAAATAAAATAAAATAAAATAAAATAAAATAAAATTGTTGTTTGTCTGTTTGGGGCTCCATTGTGAGATTCTCCCTAAATGCTGGACCCAGCATCGCACGATGGTCTCATCTAGAATCTAACAAAGTAAATGGGGCATGTTCTGAGTTGTCTAAACACACCCTAAACTGGGTCAGTCTCTGCCTTGACACTGACAGATGATGTCATTGATTATTTCCCCTTTTTTCCCAAACAGCCTTTTAAAAGCTCTTCAATAAAGTAAAGGACAGGCGACTCCACCGTTTAACACTGAATCAATTGTCCAGGAACATTTATAGTCACCCTGGCTTATAATGGCATGTCTTTTGCAGGGCTAGACCTGGTATAAAAAAACAGTAACCGGTGATTAAAGGTGCCAGTTTGGCAAGCCTGTGCAATGCCAGCCATATGAAGAAGCTCCCCACAGGGAATTTCCAGCTCACAAGCACTATTATTAGCTATCGGTTTCAAGTGCTTTCAAGCGCTGGGCAGCTGCTCAGGTAACAGCGAGGAACACAAGGCAGGTGAGGCGTAGGAATCCGCCTTTATAGGCCCTGCTCCGAAAGCCCGCGCCAACCCAGGCCTCGGTCTCACTTGTTACCGTTTCCAGCTCAGAAAAGGCATTTATGAAACAATTAACAAGTCAGCGTCACCACAAAGGCCTCCGCTGCCAAGGGCACAGGTGAGAGGGAACCAAAGCACAATGCACCATGGTACTTAGTGCTCAGAGACACTCGGCTCTGCAGAACACTCAAAACACTTCAGACACATTGGCTGCTTTTGAGCAATGAGTCCCATGCTTAAAGCTGGGGTGTCGATGAGCTCAATGCGCCAGTGACCCCACTTTGCTCTTCCCTTCACACGAGGGGTGAGGGAATAAGCCACAAAGCTGCATTTAACCATTGTTGTTGTTGTTCAGTCGTTTAGTCGTGTCCAACTCTTCGTGACCCCCTGGACCAGAGCACGCCAGGCACTCCTGTCTTCCACTGCCTCCCACAGTTTGGTCAAACTCATGCTGGTAACCTCGAAAACACTATCCAACCATCTCGTCCTCTGTCGTCCCCTTCTCCTTGTGCCCTCCGTCTTTCCCAACATCAGGGTCTTCTCCAGGGAGTCTTCTCTTCTCATGAGGTGGCCAAAGTCTTGGAGCCTCAGCTTCAGGATCTGTCCTACCAGTGAGCACTCAGGGCTGATTTCCTACAGAATGGATAGGTTTGATCTTCTTGCAGTCCATGGGACTCTCAAGAGTCTCCTCCAGCACATAGCTTTCCATAATGTGCATCCTGAGAAAGTCTGGTGGAAAAATATATATGAGGGGGGGAAACCCTAAGGGAAAGAGAGCATCTTATCAGGAAGTCCATTCTGCACAGTGTAGGAATCGGGCCTTTAGTGTTGTGGCTCCTGCCCTTTGGAATGACCTCCCCTTGAATAGTAGACAGGCACTGCCTTGGCTGATTTTGGGGGGATATTTGAGACCAACCTCTCCCAACAAGCCTTTTAAGGTGAGATCTTTCCTAGTCTGCATCTGAATTGGAATTGTATAATAATAATAATAATAATAATAATAATAATTTTATCACTTGTTGTTTGCCTCCCTGGGATCTTTAGTGAAGAAGGATGGGACATATATTTAGTAAATAAATAAGCTCCCCTCCCCACACAGAGGAGTGAGGACTGAGCATGCTGACTTATCAGGAGAGAAACTGGAATATCAGGTGGAGGCAGAATGGAATGCGGGGCAGAGCTGGCTGGCTGAAACCTGAACAAGGGGCACTCCATGCTGCAACTTTTTATTGCAGGTCCTACCTAATAGCAATAAAGAACAGCAGCTCAAGGCGGAGGGATGGGGCAGGAAGCAGGACTAACAAGGAAATGCAGTTTCACATACTTAGGTTTTCTCTTGTTTAGGGTGAAGACTAAATGAGGTTATACCTCTACAGCACTGTTTCCCAAACTTGGCTTTCCAGCGGTTTTTGGACTACAATTCCCATCATCCCTGACCTCTGGTCTTTGTAGCTAGGGATGGTGGGAGTTGTAGTCCAAAAACTGCTGGAGACCCAAGTATGGGAAACACCGCTCTAGAGACTTCACAAAAATAACGGGTTTTGAGTATGATTAGCCTGCGAAAGAGGAGACGGGGAGGAAATATTTCAGCCATCCCCAAATATCTAAAGGGCTTTTCGGCAATGGAACTGCCTCCCTTGGGAGGTTGTGGACTCTCCTTCAATGGAGGCTTTTAAGCAGAAGTTGGATGGCCAACTGTCATGGATGCTGTAGCAGAGATTCCTGCATTGCAGGGGGTTTGGCTAGATGAGCCTTTCCAACTCTACAATCCTATAATTTTATGGTTCTTGCTCCTGCCACTGCTCTCCATCTTGGAGAAGGCAGGCAAGCTGGCAGCAATGGCAAGGAGAAGGTGTTCCTGCACATCTGGGGAAGCGATGGAGCATCTGCTTTGCATGCACAAGCTGCAAGCTTCTATCCCCAGCAGCATCGCCAGCTAGGGTTGGAAAAGCCTCCTTTTCTGAGCACAATTCAAAGTGTTGGTGCTTTAAAGCCGTAAACGGCCTCGGCCCAGTATACCTGAAGGAGTGTCTCCACCCCCATCATTCTACTCGGACACTGAGGTCCAGCACCGAGGGCCTTCTGGCGGTTCCCTAACTGCGAGAAGCCAAGTTACAGGGAACCAGGCAGAGGGCCTTCTCAGTAGTGGCACCTGCCCTATGGAACGCCCTCCCACAACAACTACCAGACTTTTAGAAGACATCTGAGGACAACCCTGTTTAGGGAAGCTTTTAATGTTTGGTGGACTACTGTATTTTAATATTTTGTTGAAGCCACCCAGAGTGGCTGGGGAAACCCAGCCAAATGGGCGGGGTATAAATAATAAATTATTATTATTACGCCTGCCTGAGACCCCGGAGAGTCGCTGCCTGTCAGTGTGGACATTGCTGAGCTAGATGGACTGATGGTCTGACTCTGTACAAGGCAGCTTTCGATGTTCCTCTACATGGCCAGGGGTCTCTGGGGTTGGTGGTGGACCCACTGGGGTGATGCGAGCCTTGAGAGGCACCCAGGGAAGCCAACCCCTAACACCAGCCCTGGCGCAGGCAGGAGTGAAAGCAAACAATAGAGGCTAGAGCAAGGACACAAAGCACTTTAAAGGTAAGGACAAAAAGTCTGTGCTTTGCTGTATGTTTGTTGGCAGAAAGATGAGACACAATAAATAACTATCTTGTACGCACAGCAAGAGGAACAGAGAACATGGGGCGTTATCAAGGGAATACGTTCAGGGTTAGATCTGGGTGTGTGGCTCTGTGTGTGTGTGCACACGCACAATCCCTATATCCTGGGAAATTGTGTACAATTCTCCCTGCCCCCCCCCCCTTTCATGTTGGTCATTTGTCCCACACTTGCTGTTTGTAGAGGCTGGAGAAGATTGGCATCTGTAAGCCACAGGACTAGGAGACAGGAAGTCTGCATTTTCTTCCTGGTTGTGCTATGGGAATGATTCCCAGCCTTTATTACTGGCTCCCTTGTCGCTGGCTCTCGCTCTCGGTCAGCTCAGATAAGTCACGTACTTTCTCCCTGGCCCCCATAAGTCTAGGGCTTGAGCAAAACGGGAACTGCCTCAAAGGGCAGTCAGGCCAGAGACGGAATCAGAACCCGAGTTCAGAAAGGGAAGCAAGCTCTTCATTCAGTTAGGAAAACGGAGTAGGGAGGAAAGGGACAGAGGCTTGCACAGATAACATTTTAAATCAAGGACCGCCTTCCCCAACCTGACGCCCTCCTATCAGCCCCAACCAGGAGTGCCTCTTTATCGACCTTTTTGTGTGACTTGAATGCTAGGATGCTCCAGTCTGAAATCCTGCCTGTTTTGTCAGTGCAGTACCTCAACAAAATAAGGTGCAATATAAAATAAATTGTACACAACTCTTTTTTTAAAAGGCTTTCTGAGACCCTTGGGAAAGGATGGACAAGTGCATCAGAGTAAACTCTCAGATCTTGGGGTTCTTTAGGAAGTGTCTCTTAGCCTAGTACAGTGGTACCTCGGGTTACATACGCTTCAGGTTACATACGCTTCAGGTTGCAGACTCCACTAACCCAGAAATAGTGCTTCAGGTTAAGAACTTTGCTTCAGGATGAGAACAGAAATTGTGCTCCGGCGGCACAGCAGCAGCAGGAGGCCCCATTAGCTAAAGTGGTGCTTCAGGTTAAGAACAGTTTCAGGTTAAGTACAGACCTCCGGAACGAATTAAGTTCTTAACCCGAGATACCACTGTACCCAAATAAATGTCATTACAGGCCCTAAGCACTGAAAAGATTATGGTGCTCCTCCCCAGGAATTTCAAAAGAAAACCAATATTAAACCATAAAACAGCATGTATAAACAAAAAAACAGATAGATTTACTGTGACACATGACAGGATCTTATTTCCTTGCATTATTTTGATCGAAGTTAGCAGGGCATCCAGAGGCATACCTAGGCTCCCTTGCCCCCTTGCCATAGAGCTGTATCATCAAGGAGAGGTGTGATTTTTGCAGGGGCCCATCCAGGCCTGTGCCCTTGGCCCACCCCTAGGTACACCCCTGAGGACATCCCCTAGTTTAGGTGAAGATAAGCAATAAAAAGATAACAGAAAAACGGGGGAAGAATGTGCAGTGGAGGGTCAGGAAGTCTAATGAAGTTATGGTTTTTCCCATTATTACTACTGTCAAATGTCAATTTCTTTAAAAAAGAAAGGTGTGTGTGTGTGTGTGTGTGTGTGTGTGTGTGTGTGTGTGTCCACCCCTGCTTTGCTGGTGCCTTAAGTGCATGCTTAATCTGTATACTGGTTAATTCAGCACTGTTGACACCCAAGAGATCAGTAGTAAAATGGATCAGATGTTGCAGGCTGCCCTGTGATCTTTGGATGAAGGCAGTATAGAAATTCAATAAATAAGAAATAGTATAGTATAGAAATTCAATAAATAAGAAATAAAAATAACAATCAGATGGGAATCTAGTTCCACCAGCTTTATCACTGGAGGAAACCAAGGATCTGTTGCCCTTAGAGGGTTGAAGTGCAGTGAGGCCATTCCCCACTCCCTCCAATTGCATCTCGAGCCATATTTGTACAAAGCTGTTCACATCAGAGGTGGGTTGGGGATGTCTTCACCTGATGCGTATGGCCTTTTTGGTTTCCGTGCCCCTGCGACATCCCTCTGCCGCCAGAACTCCTATTCATTAAGCTTCCATCTGCACTTCTGCATTTATCTGCGCCTGAACAATGGCTGTTAGGTTATGTTCAGATTACAACTGACCCCGCTTCCAGTTTTCTAAAAAGACTGAAACTGGCTTGGGGGGGAAATGCATGCAGCAGCAGTATTTGCCAAGGAACTGCAGGATCAATATGGATTGTGGTTAGGGTCATGCAGAATGCGTCTTCAGAAATTAGCAGTGGGAGCGCAATGTGAGCATCCCCCAAGGCTCCTATATCCACTTACTTTGGAGTGAGGACCATTGAACGCATTGGGATAGACATGAGCGGCAGGCCCAGAGCCCAAACGAGGCCCTCCAGCTCTCTCTCTAGGCTAAAGGTAAAGGGACCCCTGACCATTAGGTCCAGTCGCGGACAACTCTGGAGTTGCGCATTCATCTCGCTTTATTGGCCGAGGGAGCCGGCGTACAGCTTCCGGGTCATGTGGCCAGCATGACTAAGCCGCTTCTGGCGAACCAGAGCAGCGCTCAGAAACGCCGTTTACCTTCCCGCCGGAGTGGTACATATTTATCTACTTGCACTTTGACGTGCTTTTGAACTACTAGGTTGGCAGGAGCAGGGACCGAGCAACGGGAGCTCACGCCGTTGCGGGGATTCGAACCACCGACCTTCTGATCGGCAAGTCCTAGACTCTGTGGTTTAACCCACAGAGCCACCCGCGTCCCACCCGCTGACCCAAAAGCACCACCGCCACTCCCCAGCGCATGATCCTAAGCAGCCCTCTCTCTTGACTAGGTGGAGAATGGAGAGATCCATGAGGATAGAAACCTCTGGCTTTGTTGTGGCTGGAATGTAGCTTAAGGATCCTATCAGTTGCTCCCCACCCTCATCCCATTTATGCCTCTGGCCCTGCCCACCACTGGCATGCAGTAGGAACGCTGCCCTCCAGCTGGAAAAAGCTTTCTCACCCCTGATGTATAGGATTGTGCTGTAAATCTTTCCTGAAATTCGCCACTTGTTTTGAGCAGCAAGGACTCTTGAGGATTGGGGTGGGGGAGAGAAGTTGCCACTTTGATTTAGAGATCCGCCCGGCTCACTCTGCCTGAAGGGCTTTTCTACTGAGCCACTGAATTCTGCCCAATGTTTATTGTACTCTTGGTATCTTAGCCAAAGGGAGAACGGATCAGCTGGGGATGTGATAAGCTTTGCGGTTTCTGCCGCTGCTCACCCACCCACAGCACACAGAGTTAAGGCTCAGCCCTTAACTGTTAAGGCTGATTATTTAGGACACAGATGCAGCAGTCAAAGGAACAGAAAGCAAAACGTTCTTTCTTTCTCGCTTAACGCTTTCCTAGGGGAACATCACAGGCAGATTGCCAGGAGCACTGCTGGTGTCACGTATCAGAGATCAGGCTAAACGGTGAATCAGGGAAATCCCCATTTTTGACTCTCACTTCAGCCACGTACTCAGGTAGGCCCTCCATCTCTTCACCTCAGACCCACACCAACAATATGGGGAACACCAACCCACCTCATAGGATTGTTGTAAGGAAGAACCACAGATGGCCAGCCAACCTCTGCTTAGAAACCTCCAAGGAAGGAAAATCTGCCATCTCCGGAGGGAGATTGTCCCACAGTCAAACAGCTCTTGCTGTCAGAAATTTCTTCCTGATGTTTAGTCAGAATCTCTTTTCTTGTAACATGAAGCCATTGGTTTGAGTCCTACCCTCCAGAGCAGGAGAAACAAGCTTGCTCCATCTTCCATGGGACAGCCCTTGAGATATTTGAAGATGCCCATCATGGCTATCAATATTATTACTTCTTCCTTTGTTACTGGAGAGAAGCCGTTTCCAAGTCAGAAATAAAAGTGCGTTTCTGCCTCTTTGGCAGGCATATGCAGCACAAAATTCAGGGACCAGAGCTTTCACATTCCTCAGACTGAAGGCAATTTACAAACTGACCCACTGAATTCTTGTAAAGCTGAATGAAATCCCGTTTCACCAACGCTGCCCCGATACCTGCTCTTTCATTCTTCCCACCAGTGTCCTGTTTTGCCCAATCATTTCCTCCTTTATCCCCTGGCTTTTAAAAGTGGCTTTTCCCTTTCGTTGTTGCAGTTTCAGGGCAGCTAGAAGAGGCGAGCATCTTATTCGATAAAAACAAATTGATCTTGGAGAAAGTAAGACACCACCAAGCTGTCTGACAACAAACTGATAAGCTTCTGCTATGTTTGTGATATATTTCATACTCACTAGCAGCCTCATACCCAAGAATAAAAAAGAGCAAAAAATCAATGAAGTTTTCCATGGTTCAGTCTACCATCTTGATTCAAAATGGCACCTAACGGTATCCAGGCACAGACAGAAACCTGTTCCTTGATCTCAGGAACTATCGTGCAAAACTTAACTGATGTTGTGCTTTAGATTAAACTGAATCTGGCAATCCCAAATCCACTCCCAGGGATAATCCGAAAAGCAACGTCTGGTCACAGACTGACGTCACAACAAAAGAGGCAAGGTCCAGAAACGGTCCAATGTCAAAACACTGGGAATTTCCATCGTCAGCTAGATCACAAGGTACAGCAGGGAGCCGCTGCAAGGACAGCCAGCATTCTTTGCCAGGACCTGGACTGAGCCTTCAGAGTCCCACCCAGGCAATCTGGATTGCTCACCTTCTCAATTTAGAGTAACCCCTCCACCTATAGCCTGGAAGAAGGGATGCTAAGGCTATCAGCAGCTACCAACCACACTGGCTATGCTCTACCTCCACAGTCTGTGGCATAATGCCTCTGAACGCATAATCACAAATGAGGAGGATGCTTTTGTGCTCAGGTTCTGATCGTTGGTTTCCCATAGGCATCTGGCTGGCCTTTGTGAAAACAGGATGTTGGACTAGATGGGCCATTGGCCTCTTCCAACAGACTCTTCTTATGTTCTCATTCTGCTGTAAACACTCAAACCCAGGTTCCCTTGGGGGGAAAGTAGTAAGTCTTATAACCAAAACATAATGAGTGGACTTCCAAGAATTGGAATTGGATAGTTGGTTAAAGCGTGGAGCTCAAAAAACCAAGGTTGCAGGTAGAATCCCTGTAAGGGACAGTTACAGTGGTGCCCCGCAAGACGAATGCCTCGCAAGACGGAAAACCTGCTAGACGAAAGGGTTTTCCGTTTTTGAGTTGCTTCGCAGGACGAATTTCCCTATGGGCTTGCTTCGCAAGACGAAAATGTCTTGCAAGTCTTGAGATTTTTTTCCCGCTCCCCCCCCCCCTTTATCTAATCTGCTAAGCCTTTAATAGCCTTTAATAGCCTTTTAGCAGCTAATCCACTAAGCCTTTAAGCCTTTAATAGCCGCTAAACCGCTAATAGCGCTAATCCGTTAAGCCGCTAATAGGGTTGCTTCGCAAGACGAAAAAACCGCTAGACGAAGACTCTCGCGGAACGGATTAATTTCGTCTTGCGAGGCACCACTGTATATATATTCCTGGGACTCAATGATCCTCCGGGTCCCTTCCAAGTCTACAATTTTACGATTCTGTGATTCTACAAACTGGCTTGCTACTCATATTATACTTATCTGGAGGTTGCCTAGTCTATATAGCCTGTATAGGGAAGCAAAGGGCTGTCTGCAAATTCAACTGAGAAAATTGAAAAACACGCAGTGAAAGCCATTCAACTTCCGAGGCGCGTTGGAAAACAGAAGCATTTACTTCCGGGTTTTCGGTGTTCGGGTTCTGAAATGTTCGTCAATGGAGAACCTTGAGAACCGAGGTACCACTGTATACTGGAAGCTGCCCAGAGTGGCTGGGGCAACCCAGTCAGATGGGTGGGATACTAATAATTAATAATATAATAATAATAATAATAATAATAATATAGGCACGAGCAGAACACAGATTATTAGAGCTAGACAAGGGGTGACAGCTTGAATAAAATATTGGCGGGGGGCTGGTAAGCCCCACCCTGAATAATCAATCACAAGATGCGACACACACACACACACACACTTGAATGGAAATGCCCATCAACTTTGGGCCCCCCTGGCCTCATCAATTATTTTAGGGGGGGAGCAAAGAGACCTCAGCCCTTAGGAGTTGGCTCCTATGAAACAGCATATTCCTGTGCGGCAGGCAGGTTTATTATCTGCCCAGTCTTTCCCATGTATATCAGTGGGGACCACACGATGCCCTTCGTTCACAGCCGATCACATCCCCCCTCTCTGCTGCTAACACACTTTGTGCACAAAACATGTGGACACCCTGTACAGTAAACAAGGATTGGAAGATGTGTTTGCCATGCTGCAGATAACTAAATGAAAGGTCCCCACAGAAACGTGAAAGCCAAGAAGGTAGGGGGGGTGGGATTAATTTGTTTTGCTTGGATGCGATTTAAATATGTCAATATTAGAGCAGTATAATTACCATCCGAGTCATTCCGGCAAACAAGCCGGTAACAGAGACAGCTTTAAAGGAGACACGTTTCCTCCTGGCACCGTTCTGAGACAGGAACCAATTGAATAAAATTAGCTCTCCTGATGTATGTTGCTTTGTCTTCAAGACCAACTCCAAGGATGCCTCGAAACCTAAAAGGTGGAAGAGGCCAAAGCCTGGTGGAGGTAAGCTGACAGTTGCCTTGTTTAGCAGCTATATTGAGACAAATCTCCTGGCAGAATCCATTCATTCAAATCATTGACATTTATAGGTCCGGAAGAGGCCAAAATAATGAAGTCCTGCCTGCTTCCTGAAAGTAGGATCTTCCATGCATCAATGGCACCTTTGAGATACGTCAAAATTAACCTTCATGATCCAGAAAGCCGTTAGTCCCAAGCAAATCAGCAGGAATTAATGAATGGCCTTGAAATACAGGTGACTCCAGACAGCTCAAGCAGGTGTGCCAAGCCACAAACTACACCTTCCCATCGCTGCTAGTCAAAACAGACTCCTAAAACAGTTAACAACCTGATCCCTATTTACTCAGAAGACAATCTTACAGATTTAAATTGTGCTTATGCTTATGTTTGAACTGTTATTCAGTCGGGTTTGGGCTGTTCTTCATTCAAGTTAGGAACTATCAATCGCAGATAGACTTCCAGGGTGGCACCATCGGCAATGGCGGACTCCCTCTGAACTGGAGGGACTAGCTCTGCGTGAAACGGGTCTTTTCCGCTACGGCGAAGCGGGGACCCTGTTAAAAATCACAGGCGGATGAAGCCTGTGACCATGGGACTCGGCGGGCACCCTTAGCGCCCCCCCAACCCGCAAAGGAACCCACTAACGGGCTCCGAAGTGAAGAGGGGGAAGTGGCGCGGTGCTGTGAGTCAACTGCTATTTTCGTGGAGCGAAGCCGCATAGCTGTTGCCGGAGAGCGCTGCCTTTTTCCTGGGACAATTTGGCTTCTAAAATAAGCACCCGTGAGTACTTAAACTTTGAACAATCGGACTTTAAATAAGGACTTGCGAGCAGAAAGGAATTGGACTTAAAAATTTACTTCAATTTGGTACTGAAACGGGAAGGTCTAAACAGGAAGTCAGCCTTCCGTTTCTTTGTAGACAGAATAAAGCAAAGACAACGTAAACTAGAGCTCAGAAAATCGCTTCTAAAGGATTGGCTTTCATCATTTAAAATTGTTGAACCCCCCTTCGGCAGCAGGAGAAGAAGGGAGATCTTTTTTGGACTGTTTAAACCTGCAGAAGTGAGTTTAAAGTAAAGTAGCTTTCCACCGTTCTGATCCTGGAGCGGGGTGTCAGAACTGACGTTTGAAGCTAATTGACCAGAGACAAACGTTTTTGACAGATAGTTAAAAGAAGAGAAACATAGTGATTCCACTGTTTCCTTTCGCATTTTAAAGGAACAAATATTGACAAAATATCTCAGAAAGGATACTTTGTTGCAAGAACAAATAGAAGTTCTCCCCCTAGAGGGAGACTGTGAAACTGTAACTAATTCCAGGGAGCTTGCAGCTGTCACAGATTACAATCGTGGGAATGGACTTGTGACCTTGTAGGACAATGTATTCAGAGGCTCTGTTGTGTGCTCTCTGTAAAACAAGTGCCCTACTGGAACAGTTAAATGAGAAGACGGATTTGATGACTAATGCGGTCAGAATTTTTGAACAGGCAGTGGGAAACTATGTGGAGCCCACCCAGGAATTAGATCAGGAGTGTGTCCTGACAGAGCAGATGAGAGAAGAGGATGTTGCTGAATCTTGGGCACCAGAGATGGAGGGAGCTGCGGCCTTGCAGGAACATGAGCTTTTGGATTTGACAAATGAACTTGGAAAAAGCCAGATTTTGAAAGATAAAGTTTGGATTGGTTTGGAAATGGGGGGTTGGATAGACCCCCCTATGCAGGGATGTTTGGACTTTCCGAGTCTGGCAATGGGCCGTGAGATGTTTGGAGCTGTGGGGGCTCTCAATTTTGGAGGGATTCTGAAACATGTTTTTAAATACCACATGGAGTTGAGTCTGGACTATGGAAAAGGCGCTGATTTGTTGAAAAGGGTCAAAAACATCACCAAGCTGGAGTTCCCACGAGTGAAAGGAGAATATGAAGAAGAGCTGCGGAAGGGACATGGAAGAGACTTAAGGGCCTCGGATATAAGGTTACCAGGTTAATGCGCTAGATCGACGGGATAAAAAGGACTGACAAAACCCGGGACCAGGAGGAAGGGACGCTGGATGAAGATTGGATTGTTTATATTTCTTTTTTTTTATTACCAGGATTGTTTTATAAAATTGATGAATGTTAGAAAAATGTTGGAATGAAATTACTTGGCTCTAGCAAAAATGTTTAAAGAATTAGGTAAGAATATTATGGTTGTGAGAAGTCGGTAAAAATAAGATTTAAGTTTTAAGGTTTTCTATAAGATAAGATGAAAATAGATTAAGGTAATGTAATGACAGAATATTATGAAATATGGAAAGGATTTGCTGCGATAATTATTAACTAGGATACAAAAAAAGGGAGGAAGAGGAGGTCAAAGAAAGAAGGTAATGAGAGTTGAGGATTTGAGAATGATGGATTTATTTTTGTCTGTTTGTGGTGTATTTTTGTTTTTTGAATTTGTATTGTTTGATGTGGTTTGTTTTTTCTTTGTTTTTTCTTTTTTCTTTTTCTGCTTTGTTTTTTCTCTGTAATTCAAAATTTTTTCAATAAATATCATTTAAAAAAAAAAAAAAGGAACTATCAATCACAGCAGGCCTAAGTGATATTACATTTTTGATGTTGGCACCCGCCTGTCTCAAGAGACAGTGGAGTGCAATTCTGGAGGTGAAAGTCAAACTGTTGCGTTTGCAGCAACCAATTACAGTGGTACCTCTGGATGCGAACGGGATCCATTCCGGAGCCCCGTTCGCATCCTGAAGCGAACATAACACGCGACTGCGCAGGTCGCCGCTTCCACACATGCGCGACGTCATTTTGAGTGTCTGCGCATGTGTGAGCGGCGAAACCCGGAAGTAACGCGTTCTGTTACTTCTGGGTCGCTGCGGAGCGCAACCCGAAAATGCTTAACCTGACGCGTATTCATCATGAGGTATGACTATAATCTCCCCGGGGTGCAAGCCTGGACAGCATGTATGGAGGTCCTGGGCTTCCCAGATGACAAGACACTCACACACACACCCCAGCCTGGCTGATGTGGTCCAAAGGAAAAGAGTGATACATTTGGCACCAACTTGGCTGTGGGAGTTGCCGGAAAAAGGTGTGCAAGGTGCCATTCAACCCTCTTAGGGACTGCACTTTGGATTTGTGTAGGGTTTACTCAGTGATTTTTTTTTCTGGGGGGACGCAGGGGTACACATACCCCTAAACATTTTGGGTGTTATGTACTGAGTTGAATAGGATCCAAACTGCAGCAGTCTGATTGGTCCTAGAACAATAGGATCCAAACTGCAGCAGTCTGATTGGTCCTAGAACAATGCAGCATTATGATTGGTTGGCAGGAACCACCCAATCCTGCTCCAGATAGAAGTGAATCCACAACCTGATTGGCTTACAGTAGAATTCCAGAATTAGCCAATCATGTGCAGCCCATTGTGTAAATAATGTATATAAAGCAGATACTGTGAGGGGACATTCATTCATTCCTCCTCACCACTATGGGCTGAATAAAGAGCATGAAATCACTTTGTGACTCTGAGTATATTTCAATTTTGTGAATCTAATGGGAGAAATTTGAGCACGGTGAATCATCAGTTCCATTGCTACCCCTGATGGCAGCCTCATTTCCTGTCGCGGTGTTTCCTGATTCTCAGACGGAACGACAGTACCCCTAAACATTTTTTTTTAGAAAAAAAAGCACTGGGTTTACTCCTTAGCCTTTTCTTGAAGAAATCCCACAAGGCAGTGGAGGTACAGGACCAGAGTTTTCTTTCTCCTGGATGAGCTACCTTCCCAGATTGACGAGCCCCACCTGCCCCTCACTTCCCTCTACAAAAACGAATAAAAAGACTCTGCCTTACCTTAGTCAGGCCATTGCGTCCATCGAGCTCAGTATTTCCTATGAGCTGGCTCCAGCCACACAGGCGCCTCCTAGGCCAAGAGGTCTACTTGTGAGTAAGCAGGGCTTGATACTCCCTCACTGCCTGCAGCTGCGGTTTCAGAAGCCAGCCCATAGAAGGCCTCCCCCTTGAGCAATGCGATTCCTAGGCCTCAGGGCCCTTGGGCCTAGTTCCCGAGTACAAGCCTCCGGCCTGCCTTGCGTCTTGTGCCCTTTGCCCGTGCCACGGACCTTGGACTGCTGCCTTACTCCGCTCCTGGGTAGTGTTTGGGCCTAGACTGAGTCTCTGGCTGGTTTGGGCACCCGCAGCCCTGCTATCTTTGCTGAGCAGTTTAGGGAAGGCTTTTGTCTTCGCCTCACTGGGGCCCCTGACATGACAGCACCCTCGAGTGCCCATGAAAAGAAGCTGGAGGAGCCAAGTCCCAAGTTCTCAACAGGATTGCAAGCAGAAGGCCAGGGGTTCAATCCCCAGCATCTCCAGCTACCGTCTTGCCTCAAATCTTGGAAAGCTGCTGCCGGTCAGTGTAGACCATGGGTAGGCAAACTAAGGCCCGGGGGCCGGATCCGGCCCAATTGCCTTCTAAATCCGGCCCGTGGATGGTCCGGGAATTACAGTGGTGCCCTGCAAGACAAATGCCTCGCAAGATGGAAAACCCGCTAGACGAAAGGGTTTTCCGTTTTTGAGTTGCTTCGCAGGACGAATTTCCCTATGGGCTTGCTTCGCAAGACGAAAATGTCTTGCGAGTCTTGAGATTTTTTTTCGCTTCCCCCCCCCTTTATCTAAGCCGCTAAGCCGCTAATAGCCTTTTAGCAGCTAATCCGCTAAACCGATAAGCCTTTAATAGCCACTAAACCGCTAATAGCGCTAATCCGCTAAGCCGCTAATAGGGTTGCTTCGCAAGACGAAAAAACCGCTAGACAAAGACACTCGCGGAACGGATTAATTTCGTCTTGCGAGGCACCACTGTATTATTTTTTATATATGAGTAGAATGTGTCCTTTTATTTAAAATGCATCTCTGGGTTATTTGTGGGGCATAGGAATTGGTTCATTCCCCCCCCACCACCACCAAAAAAAAATATAGTCCGGCCCCCCACAAGGTCTGAGGGACAGTGGACCGGCCCCCTGCTGAAAAAGTTTGCTGTCCCCTGGTGTAGACAATATGGGGCTAGATGAGCCCAACGGTCCGATGGCAGCGCAGGTTCCTGCAGGGCCTTTTAAAAGTGTGCCATTGCTAGTAAATAAAAGCAAAGTAAATGCCAGTTGGCTTTTTTCAGTAGCCTAGGGTTGCCATATTCTGAGCAGCAAAAATCCGGACAGAAAAGTTGATGAGCTTTTTTGGCAAAATCACACACACAAAAAACTGATGTTTTTGAGCTGTCTTTAAGGAAAATCAGCAAAAACAACGCTGCCGACCTGGGTTGCCATGCGCCCGGATTTTCCTGGACATTTTGCTGATTTCCGCCAGGACACTGCGGTATTCCAGATATGTTTGGGAAATGCCGGATGTATGGCCAGCCTACAGTAGCCTGATCAGGAATTATGGATTCTGCTGGGTCTGTTGGGCCCAATGCTGGATTCTTTGACAGAATGTTGTTTTACTTGTCAGAGCACTAAAAAAGAAGCAGCAGCTGGCTGGCAGCCCACCCTGATCTAGAACTCCTTACAACAATCATTTTTGTCTTTTTTTTTTTCCTTGTTGCCTCTTGACACGGAGAGTTCCCACTTCCTTAACTCATGCTGATAGTAGTGCCAATAAAACCAGGTCTGGTATTTTAATAGCTGCATTCAATCAAAGCACATTTCTACATGGACATTTAAAAAAAAAGGCATAACCATTCACAGAGCCACATTTTAAGGCTGAAAGGTAGGCACTGGTTCATTTTTATTTTGCTTTGCTTTGCTTGTGATTTCTTAACTGAATTAACTTGTAAGTCGACTTCTGCAAAGTTTGTCTTCAGGGTCAGCTCCATGTTTGAGGGGCATCTGGCCAAAGTGGTCTCTGGTGATCTCGCATGAGACTTTCCTCGTGTTGGTGGTGGCAGCAACATACCAAGGGCAACTACCGGTTTTAGTTTTTCATAATGCCCCATTGCGCCTGATGTAGTGTCACTCCAGGGCATCGTGGGAAATTAAAATTGAAGTTCACAGACCCAGCTTGGAGTACCAAGGGTCAGTGTCAGCATATCGGTGAGTCCTGCAGGAACCCTGGCACCTGCCCTCAGATGCCAAGTAGTTATGCTGAATCTCATACCCCACAAGTGTCCCAGAAAAAAAAAGACATCCCATTTTTCTCTGCAAGAGCATGGCAGATATGGCTGCTGTGATATCGCGTGATTTCGCACTGAGATCTTGCCCTGAAAAAATGTGCTTGTGGGGGGGCCCATCATCTCGTGTGGCATCCCCAAACCATCATTTTTTGGAGCTGTTAGAGCACAGCCCCAATAACAGCACATTTTTCAGACTCCATGATATTGCATGGGTCACGTGATTTGGGAGCACAGATGGAAAGATGCACATTCCCGGTTTTGGTACTCAATATGTTGGAGGGTATGGGATCTGCTTGTGTTGTTTGGCTCAAGTAAGAGCCAAAGGTTATGTTTATCCTAGCTGATAACCCCATTCAGACATTAACTTACCTTGAGTTCAATATACACGAGACCTAGGCCTGCTCAAACCACACCTTCTCTCTTATTTTCATGGCGTGCCGCAATCAAAGACTTCCTGGGTGAATTAACTATAGTTTTCCATACCACATTATTGATGTCTATAGGGGTATTCTTGCTCTATAGCACAACTAAAGCGGGACATTTTTGGCCAAGAAAAGTTTGTAGATTATCATAAGCAAGTTATGGGACGCACACCGATTGGAAATGAAGTGGTATGTCTGCCCAGAAACCTTTGCAGGCATAAACAAGTACTGAAAGCAGGATCACATATAACTGCCCGAAACCATCATAAATACACAATAAAAAGGACATCATGGGGGTCCTTCACATGCCTGTTCATCCCCTTGCATATGCATATGCTGGACTTCAGCCACCGTCTTGTAAATGCTTTAAATGCCTCCCTTGATTATTCATTGGGACAGGATTTACAATGCTCCAGCTGTGGGATGGACTTCTTATATTACTGTATTCATATGGTTAAAATACCAGCATCCCAAGAATACCTTTAAGGACAGAAGTGGACTTTTAGCTTATCTAAAGTCTTTCCTGCTGACACACATAAAAATAATAACATTAATAATTCTTAACACTTGCCTTCTCCCTCTTTAGCTGGTTTTGCTAAAGAGTTTTTTTGGAGCAGCTTCGAGTTTAGCCATAAATATAATTTCCAAATCCTCGCTTCGGGTAAGATGATCCGAGGCACCATTCCAGTGTCACAAAGATTTTGTTGCCCATCTACAAAGAAACAAACATTTCTTGGAAGGCGACAAGCAGGAGTTCTGTTTGTGTCCGTTCCCCGAGGGCAACCCAGCAATCAGTAAGGCGTTATTTTTAGGAAAATGAGATCCAATGCAGATATCAGTTCCCCTTAAAGCTACTTTTGGGCCTGCACTATTTATCTATTTTGGTGCCACTTCTGATGGCAGCACTTACAGAGGCCCTCTCAGCTTCCATCAGAAGGACTGGCCCAAATGCCTGCAGAAGAATGATGAGCAACAGTTCGTTTCCAGGCCCAATTCAAGGTGCTCATGTTAGTGTTTAAAGCACATAATGACTTGGGCTCCAAATATCTGAAAGACCGGCTTCTTCTCTACAGAAGAAACTTTCTTTTTACCAAACTCCTCATTTGGGGAAAGTTTGCTCTTTTGAAGTCAAATGTGGCCATGTTGGGTTTTCTTGGTGATTGGTCGTTTGTTTACATGTATGGTTTTCCCAGTGGTGATGTACGGAAGTGAGAGCTGGACCATAAAGAAGGCTGCTTGCCGAAGAATTGATGCTTTTGAATTATGGTGCTGGAGGAGACTCTTGAGAGTCCCATGGACTGCAAGAAGATCAAACCTATCATTCTTACGGAAATCAGCCCTGAGTGCTCACTGGAAGGACAGATCGTGAAGCTGAGGCTCCAATACTTTGGCCACCTCATGAGAAGAGAAGACTCCTTGGAAAAGACCCTGATGTTGGGAAAGATCAGGGCACAAGGAGAAGGGGACGAGAGAGGTCAAGATGGTTGGATAGTGTTCTCGAAGCTACCAGCATGAGTTGGACCAAACTGCGAGAGGCAGTGGAAGACAGGAGTGTCCGGCGTGCTCTGGTCCATGGGGTCATGAAGAGTCGGACACAACTAAACGACTAAACAACAACAAAATGTTTAGTTTAATACCACCATGGTCATTGCTCTCATAGTTGGCTTGACAACACCTACATCTTGCAGCAGGTTCTGAGCACCACTCAAGATTAGGTCCAGGGTTTCTGCCATGGCTAATTGTTCTTGGGCACAGTCAAATGGAATATCTAGAAATTGTACCTCTTTGTCATGACTAGAACACATATGTAGCCAGTCTATGTGCAGGAAGCCTCGTCCCCAGAGTTGCTCAGGAATTCCAAGAAACCAACAAATCAGTGCAGTTTTGAAATCAGTGGCTAAGGTCAGTTTTGATCAGGTTCATTCCACCACCATCTTGATTCAAAATGGTGTCCTGCTATATCTGAACACAGACAAAAAACGGCTCCTTGATCTCAGGAACCATCACAAAAAAAGTTGGTTTTGCTATCTTAATAGGTGTACAAATGAACGAATAAACACACAACTTTCCAAAATATATAATGCAAGTGGATGTCACTTGGCTGGCAAAAACTGTAAAATTTTCTTCCATCTGGTAACATCGAAGCTTACCTTTCAGCAGAATCCGCTGAAACACCTATCTTGGAAAGCGTTGTAGCATCAATTAAAGGCTCCATTTCTTTACATGACCCTGATGCCTATATTCTGAAATTCCACTTGGCAGTATTTTCATTGTGAAGAAACATCTTTCCTTTCTGAAGCACCAACTTCCTTGTGAACTGGCCGTTCTCAGTTTGGATGTGTTCACAGATACAATGGAAGTTCCATCATCAGGCCATCCTGAAGTGACTTACAAGAGGCAGGGGGTTCTTTTCAGTGCCAGGAAATGTAACATTATTGTTGTCTCTGAATTGGTGCTCTCACAAGCTGTTAAATCCTTGGCCCCAAATTAAAAAGAGACACAGAGAAGTATAGAATTATTTCTTTTCTTCCCGGGCCAGGGGGGAAGGCGGGAGGGAAGAAAATATATCAAAGGAAATGAACACAGTTACACAACCCTTTCTCACCTACTGTCAAGCCTCATCTCTGTTAGCAAAAATATCATGTTACCTATTTTGTGTCTTTCATTGTGTGGGACCAACAAAAGTACAAACACTGTGATCTGCTATGGTGGATATCAAATGTTCCAGCCGGACAGGGTAATTTTGTGATCACTGAAAGAAGAAAGTTAGAGCAGAGTGTTCTCTAACTGCTACACAACTGTGTGAGACAATACATTATACTGAGGTGACTCGACACCACAGGACCCTTGCAGACTTCCTTTTTTTGTTGTGCGTTTATGATGATTTGTGCTCATGATGGTATTGGGGCGGTTATATGAGATCCTGCTTTCATTACTGTTCAAGACTGTAGAGGTTTTGATTTGAACATATTTCCAATCAGTGTATTACCCTGAAGTAATGCTGAAAACCTGTAACTTCTTAGGTCTCTATGTGCATCAGTTCCAGTTAATTTTTTTCCTGCTTCTGCTGCACTGTATTTTGAGAGTACCCCTGCAGACAGCAAGAATATGGTGACACGGTGGAAACATCTCACAACTAATAATGCAGAATGTTGGACGGGTGGTCTGGTGTAAGTCCATCACTTTTTGCATCAGTTACATGTTGCAGAATGCACCTGCAAAAAAAAGAGCAGTTTGGAGAGAGCCAGAATCTCATCAACCACTACGTAAGCAATTTGCAAGCTTTCTACATTCAGGAAAAAACTTTCCCATTAACCAGCCCTCTGACAAACCGCTGTATATTTGTTGAAATGCCTTTTCCCCATATATCCATCCCAGATGGGGGATCTCTTCTTGTTCCATCAGCTCTGTTCATCATCTGTATGGCATTGCAAAGCTGGTGTTTCTGCTCTTGTGGCTATTAAAGCAAAGCGGTGCGACAGACTGGCTGTTGAAAGTGACCTGAGATGTGGCAAGCACAGCTCATCCATTCTCGCATTAATAATAATTGAAGGCGCCTTTTTGAAATTTCATGTGGGTGGTGTTTTTTTTGAAAATTTGCATATATATATTGGAATATAAATACTTAGATTTACTTTTATTATTATCCCAAAATTATTATTTGACGTTAAAAGTATGGGAAGAGTATGGGATTTTTGTGTTGGCTGAAAGGGGGCATGGGTTAGAAAAGGCTAAGAAACAATGCCCCAGCAGAACGAGTGCACTGGATACTGCCTGATATCTTTTCCCCATGTACTGTACACATAAAAGCTTTTTGCGTGTGTACGTAAAAAGTTAACGGTGCATGGTTCCAAAATGAAAATGGAAACCTGACGTAAAGGCCGCAGGTCTGTGCAGCTTGTGACTCCTGTTACTCAACCTGATGGTGAATCCATACAGTTTATGGAATCTCTAGTGAATCCATGCCTGACCCCAATGGATTCCATTTGGCTTCGTGGCTCATAAATGGCGCAGGCTTTCTCTAAAATTCTATTTTGACTTACATCCTGCATCCCCAACCCCATTTGCTACATTGGTTTTCAAAGGGCTTAAAGAACCAAGTATGTTTTATCAGGGTACGGTGGCCTTCTGTTAGGGCTAAGTGTGGGACCTCTGTACCACGGACCCAAAAGGGGCTTTGAAGGCCCTGCCCATTAGCTGGTTGATCACCTGATCGCATGGGCAGTTTGTGCATCCATAAGCTGTGTTGGTCAGATGCTTGGGTGCAGGATAGGTGCAAACCAGTTCAGACTGCAATCCTACATGCACTTACATGGGAGCGGGCCGTGTTGAGCAGAGTGAAGATTACTTCTGAGTAGACACCGCTGGGATGTCACTGTTAATTGTGCCCTTTGGAAGTGGTCAAGGCTTACCGAATCTGATGTGGAAAGTGATATGGTGCCAAGCGCAGGGGCTCGAGGCAAATGATGACATATTCAAAGCTGTTTGAGGACGGAACTTCCATTATCCCCGCTCTGTTCCAAGAACATGCCGCTGTTCCAGCAGCAGACTGGAAGGAGAGGCGCATGTCGCAAATGCCGGGTCTTAGCAGCAGCCCAAAGCGGCTGAGGGTGATGACGGGAATGGGATATAGAGGTTGGCGCAGGCAGATGGGGCCTTGATACATCTCTATAGCAAAAAGGACCACTCCTCCTCCTTTTAAATTTAAAACGGGCTTCGCCCTGCCAAAATGCAATCCGATTTATTTACAGCCGGGACAGAACCTGTGGCCTCTTGACTTCCTAAGAACACGGCTAGCAACCAGGGCATATCAGGAAAGGCCTGGGATTCTGTTCCCTCTTTAGAAGCGAAAAGAAAAGCCCCAGAGGTTCCCCTCCTTCCTCTTTGCAAGTCCTTTGCACTCCCTCCACCGATGACTGATATATAAATGCAATGATATCAAATGGGCTGGTCCCATTTCACAAGCACGGCCTGGCTGCCTTACATCTTGGCCCGAGATCGAATCTCACAAGATACTCTGCAGTGATTTACGGGTGACTCTCAATTTGTCACCGGCTGTTGCAGGAATTAAGGCTGTGTTTTGCATGCTAAAGCCTTGCTTATTTTTCTATTCTTTCTTAATCTATTTGAATAACACTACCAGGGTGCTGTTTCATCTGGAGCATTTCCCATTCAAATAGTTATTGCTTCACTTTCTTTGCTCTTTCATGTTGCCACAGATGTGGCGGATCTGTGTTGTGTGCATGTCCCCTGCGTCGTGTTGCAGACCAAGCCATGACACAAGATTTAGGTAACGCAGATTTATGGCTACAGTTTTGTAGACTCCTTTGGGGAAGGGACGCAGTCGTAATCGCCGCAAACGCTTGTTCTTTCTTTCTGCCGGCGCCATTGTTGTCTTTTTCTCCTTGCAACATAATTTTTCATTTCGTTTCTATAACACTTTATATTTTTTAAGAACAAAAATATCAAAGAAGTTTACAAAGCATCAAATAAAACACCCCAAAATAAAACTCTCCCCCCACAACCTCACAATGCCTGTGATAGCAACGTCCCATACCAGATGTAACCTACGGATAGGACTCTGAACTGAAAACAGAGGTGTTTTATGTACCTTTGTTATCCATGAAAATCATTCAATAAAAAGAATTTTAAAAATACAAAATATGCATTCAAAGCAACACAGTTAAGAGGAAACTAAAATATAATCTTTTGCACAGAACGCATCTGCTGCAGTTGCTGCCGCCGCCAGTGATTCTAAGTCAACAGCCATGCTCAAGAACACACAGCCATCATCATCCAGAAAATCAGGTGAGTTGAGTGTGATGCTACTTCTTGCTATTTTAACTTTGCCCCAGGAGTGCTTTGGGCCTTCTTGTTATAAGTAGTAGTTGCGGGGCAGTTGGAAGAGCAGGCTTCCTTTGGGCCCTGGTGTTCAAAGAGGATGTGGCAGATGCCAGGAGGGCAGTTCTCAAAAGTGTGCCCACTCTTAACACCTGGTCTTTCAATAGCAAATATGACGTTGTTGACTGTGATGGTCTTCCAGGACTTCAAGAGTCTGTTGACAACAGCTTCACAGTTGTCAAAGGGACATTCCCACATGCCAAAGAAGAACATAGGCTGCCAACTCAGATTTTATTCTATAAGCAATGGACACTAGAGTGTTTGGGTTTCCCCCCCCCTACGTAGTCCACTCACAGTTTAGATCTGTTACAAAAAAATTCGCTCCTGAAAAGCTGCTTCTTGAGAAACCCATATCATTCAGAAAATAAAAGCTCATTGCAGGTTGATTCTGTGCTATCCCGCAGTTTGAGAACAGCTGTATGTGGTGCCAGCCATCAGGAGGGTGATTATCCAGACCTGTCCAACTGACACTGTACCAATACCTGTAATAGGCACTTCCTTCTTAATTTCTCAAGTTGGGAGGAAAATGCATGGATAACTTAATGAAAGGAAGGGTTTTCAGATATGTTGTGAAGTTACCACATCTACCCTTATGGGTGGCATGATCTAGCGTGTTGAGGATGAGCATGGATCATTCCAGATTGAGAGGAACAACATTTTTTATGTTACAAATGGGTTTACTGTGTACACACTTGGATTAGCCTCTTTTGCTCTTCTGCAAGAAAACAGGTGGCCTGTCGAGAAGCTAAGCCAAGAGAGGTCAGTGGCTGGAAGAAGTGAAATCTATACTGCGATAAATGCACGGAGGGTGATGTTCTGCTGGTGATTGTAATAATGAAGGTCACACCCACACTATGCCTTTAAAGCACTATTATATACCACTTCACGAATCGCGACTTCCCCCAAGAATCCTGAGAACTGTATTTTCATCAGAGTGCTGGGAATTGTTAGGAGATCTTGAACAAACTATAGCTTGCAGGATTATTTGGGGGGAAGCCATGACTCTTAAAAAGTCTTACAACAGTGCTTTAAATATAGTGCAGATGTTTGCCGGCTTTTTCAATGGGTTTCAGTTATACACAATTTCGCCAACACGCATAGTGACTTGGAACGTAACCCCCGCACAAACCAGGGAGTGGGGAGCTGCCTGTACTTTTGTGAAACATTTCCCCACAAGACACATGTGCACGAGGACCCCTAGGCGAATTGTTAAGCGAACCCCCGGCCGTTACGGAAGATTATGAGGCATCTCCCAGGATACTCAGTAAATTGACTTGGGAACAAAACAAGCCTTTTGGGTCTGGCCATAACTCTGTGATGGCTCATGTGTTCTGCCTGCAGATGACTGCGTGTTAACTCCCTACCATCTCTTGGGTAGCAGCTAGATAATACTGATCTAAATGGTCCAGTGCTCAGCCAATTAAGCTGCTATGTCATAGTTCCAAACTATCTTTTGTGTTATGGGGAGAGATTTTCCAAACAACTCCAGTCTGGCTGTGGTACGAGTTAACACATTCCAGTAAGTCTTAACCTTATGAGGTTTTTATTTTGTTTTATTAATCATACACTTGAACCACCCTCTCCAGTGGATTGAACCCAGGGGTGGGGAACATGTGGCCCTTGAGATGTTGTTGGGACTCCCAACTCCCATCAGCCTCAGCCCGCATGGTCAGTGGTCAGGGATGATGGGCGTTGTAGTCAAACAATAGTTTAGCCAACCCTGATTGAGCCAAACTTCACAACAGAAGGTTTAAACCTGTCTGGCCCACAGCGTTAGATTATCCAAACGATAGGGTTGCATCCCACACAGGCAAACTTGGAGTGCTATAAAATGGGATTTGCAATTAGATTTTTTTGAAGAATATATATATAAATATGAATCTCCTAGAAAGACATTCAGGTAATGCAAAGTTTGCGTATTTGCCCAGTCCAAATCCCATCAAATTCATTTCTTTCTTTTTTTAATAATAATAAAAAAATCGCCCAACAAAATGAAAGTCAGGCTAGTTATAGCTTCTGCTAATAGCTGTCATGGTGACTGGTCCTGTATGCATACTTTGAACAGGTGTAAACAATACTTGTGGTGGTAACCCACTGTGTCAGAAATGGGGCCTGGGCGTTCAACTAAGGGTGTATATTTAAGATCACTTAATTGAACTTCTGCATATTGTCCCTCTGCAGTCTGGTATGACCCCCAAAGTGTTAGGATACTTAAAATACCACTCTGTCCTTCTGAGAATTTGCCTCTTAAGCCAGTCCCATTAGAATTTATTGGATTTTTGTATTTTTATCTGGAAATGATAGGAGGAGACATTGATATATGTCTTTCTGCCATCCGTTTCCCACAAGGACTAAAAAGAAAAAAAAATAAGAAGGCAGCGTACCTTATTTTATGATCAAGGGGTCATTCATCTAGAGCTGCTTTAAAGCCACAGTAGACTTTTTGCCAATCGCTAATAGAAACTAAATAAACACAGCCAAAACAGTGTCATCTATCTGTGGGTGAGTAATTATGAAGGATTCCTCTTTAAATAGATGTTTAAGTAAATATAGAAATATCGTTTTACAAATGCTGGCTCAAGACGAGAGGCTTGCCGGACTGCACAGCAAGGGCACTCTTGTGTGTGTGTGTCTGAGTGTGAATAAGAGGCCCAATTTACATGTTATCGACATGGTGCAACAAACAAACAAACTCCCATCTCCCTGTGGTCAGGCTCCATGCCACATTTGTTATGGGCCTCCAGGCAAGATGCCTTCAGTTGGCTGTCTCTCTTTCTGACCCAGTAGGGCCTCCTACAAAGTCAGAGCACATCCAATGCCCTTTGTGATGGCACAGCTGAGCGTCAGCAATCTTTCTGGGCCAGTGGGCACATTTGGGAATTTGGAGAAAGCCTGGTGGGTGCCGGTCACTAAACGGTTGGCATGTCTGTCTCGCCAGCGTGGTGCATGCTCTAGTTATCGCCCGCTTGGACTACTGCAATGCGCTCTGCGTGGGGCTACCTTTGAAGGTGACCCGGAAACTTCAACTAATCCGGAATGTGGCAGCTAGACTGGTGACTGGGGGTGGCCGCCGAGACCACATAACCCAGGTTTTGAAAGACCTACATTGGCTCCCAGTACGTTTCCGAGCACAATTCAAAGTATTGGTGTTGACCTTTAAAGCCCTAAACAACCTTGGCCCAGTATACCTGAAGGAGCGTCTCCACTCCCATCGTTCTGCCCGGACACTGAGGTCCTTCTGGTGGTTCCCTCACTGCGACAAGCCAAGTTACAGGGAACCAGGCAGAGAGCCTTCTTGGTAGTGGCACCTGCCCTGTGGAACGCCCTCCCATCAGATGTCAAAGTGATAAACAACTACCTGACGTTTAGAAGACATCTGAAGGCAGCCCTCTTTAGGGAAGTTTTTAATGACTGATGTTTCAATGTATTTTTAATCTCTGTTGGAAGCTGCCCAGAGTGGCTGGGGAAACCCAACCAGATGGGCGGGGTACAAATAATAAGTTGTTGTTGTTGTTATGCCATAATACAAAATGGCTGGAGTGGGGTCACAGCATATTGCAAGATGGCTGCCACACCGGAAAGAGCAGAAAACGAGGCAGAACCACAAAATAGCGCAGGTGTGCCCTCCTATGAACTGTCTCCACCGATGTGGGGCGGGAAGGCACTTATATCAGCCACTATTCCACGCACTCACAGAGAGTAGTTCTTCAGAACAGAAGAGGCGCATGTGAGCATGTTGAAAGGGGCTCGTTCAATATCGAAATAACTGATCAGGAAGAGCAAGCCATCTTTGTAGAATAACCTCCCCAGAAACAAGCCTTCTGGACCGTGGTCTCCCTTTGCACGTGGCTTGGCTAGATCGGAGGCTATGCACACTGTGTATGACCTTCCCAGAGCCCATCTCCGCTCAAAGTGAGAGCCTCTCGCTGTTGCATAACATGAGACACAGCTGGGTCAGAAAATCAGATTCAGCCGATCTTGGTAATCTTACTTGGTAGGCCTTAGCAAATGGTCAGCCTTGTGGGCTGCTAGGAGCAACAATGACTGGTTGTTGTGGGTCACATATTTCTTTTTCCTTTTTTATTATTTGGTTTATGCATCTTTACAACTTACATATACATCATACAGCATTCATCGTTATCTCTTATCCTCCGACTTCCCAGTCCATCTCTCCATGGCATTCTAGGCAGTCTTTTGTCAGCTTTATAATCTATTATTCCACCCATTTTCGTCTCAAATCATCTTTTATTTAATGTTATCTGCTGCTCATATGTTCATTCCTACTTGTAGGTTAAATTGACTATTATACCTTCTAAGATACTCTTAAAAGCACTTCTACTCGTCTCTTATCCGTGACTCATTCTTATTTCTTAGTTTCACGGTCATAGTTACTAATTCTGTGTATTCTATCAATTTATTCTGCCAAATTTCATGGGTATATCTTTTTATTTTCTTTCTTTCTTTCTTTCTTTTTTCATATACTACTCTAGCTGCAGCGGATGCGTTAAAAAAAAGAGATTGTGTGCATCTTTCGGAATACCATCACTTGTTATCCTTAACAGAAATTCCTCAGGTCTTTTGGTAAATGTGATCTTAAGGATCTTTTCTAATTCTGTATGAATCATCATCTCCCAGTATTCGCTAGTATATTTACATGGCCACCATATATGGATTAGGGTTTCCTCTACCTTGTGGCACTTCCAGCATAGATTAGACCCTTTTCTGTGCATTTTTACCAGTTTGCTGGATGTCAGGTACCACCAAAACATCGTCTTTTGTAATTTTTCCTTAATAAGGTAGCCCATTTAATCGTTGCCGCCTTCACCATTTCGTCTTTAGTCTCCCACTCCCAATAGCAGTTTAAATTTTTTCCCCCATTCCAACCTCACACCTCCATAGGACCACGGCCTGGCAGATAATGTTGCCAAATACCCCGCACCAGACACACACACATGTGCACGCGCACAAACACATTGATTGGTGCTTCTATGAGATTGCTGCACTTAAGAGGCCAGTTGCACAGAAGCTGGTTTTCAGGAGCCGGTGCTCTGCCGAGATACCCTGCAAATTGAGTCTTAATCAGCTTGATTAATTAGCACATAGCAGATGTGCTTTTTATCTCCCCACAAACTCCTCACTCCTGTTTTATAAATGCACCATCGGTGACTGATACACTGCATGCCTTTTATTGTCATGATTTCAGCACCTCCATTCATTAACAAGAAATTCATTAGGGGTTTTCACATTGTCTGAGAATCTTAATTTCTCAGGTGGGGGTGGAAGGGGAGGTGAAAATCTTTGTGACATGACAAGCTTGTGCAATGTGAAGAAATGCCATAATGTGCTCCCTTGCGCTTACATCCCGTCTGCTTATGGCTGTTAATGATCCAATAACTCCTTTTTGCAAGCGTAAGGGTGTTAACCAAGTAGCCTTTTCTGGCTTGAGGCCAACACAGGTAAATTTGTCCTCCTTGTAAGTTTATAAATTCACCGAAACCCAGAAATGTGAATTTAAATATTTATTTCAAGTACTTAAATCCTGCCTTTTCCAGTGGCAAACAAAAAATCTTTTTTTTTTTAAAGCAGGTAAAACAAAAAGCACAAATGGACAATGTTAGAAATTAAACTTCTTATAAATTAAACAATGTTAGGAATTAAATATTCTACAACCACATTTAAAGTAGCAGGTGTCATCGTTAAAACGGAGCACCCCCAAAATGACAGCGAAAATGTCTTAGTTCTCTGCTGGAATGTGTGCATGATAGGCCAGAGGCGAGTCCCTTAGGATAACGTTTGACATTCTTGACACCCGAACAAAAAAGGCCCTGTTGTGTTGCTCGTACCCTGAGTAGGTATCAACAGTAGATCTCAACAGGAAGAGATCCTTGATACACTCTGAGCCCAGGCTGCTTCTGGCTGTGAAGGTCAAAACCAGGACTTTGAATTCAGCTTGAAAACGTAAACGGGGCACAATTGTTATGAGTTGTGGCTTCTGGATTGTGCTAATTTGACGCAGGCCGCAGTGGTTGTGTGCTAATTCACCATGCACCTTGCTTGCAACCCAAGTGCATTTGCTCTCACCATCTGCCAGACTAATGGTACGTACGCATTAGCAGTTAAAAATGCAACAAGCTTATTTCCCCCTGCTGTGTTTCAAGTCCTATGTTACTGGGCACGTCAGCAAGGGGGTGAGGATCTCTTCAATTGATGCACATTGCCTGACTTGGTTCCTTGTACTTGCATTCCCCAACTCTGCTTCAAGGGATCTGTCATCTGAGCATGTGCAACTGATCTTCAAAACGTACACACCTCAACTTAACGGCAGCTTAAATTTTCAAACCGGATGGGAGCTGATTTGAGGGGAAACACATCAAACAGCACTGTTTCTCAAGGAAATACAGGATACATATGAATTGGGATTAACATCGTGTGTACTTGATTTCAAACACCAGCAGCATGAGCTCGCTGGAGCCACGATAAATGGTAATGTGTACACAACCTGAGTGGAATCTTAGGCAATGTGGACTCAGTTCTTAGCCAGGCACCTGGTGGAGCAAACACATGTTTTCAAAACTGCACAGATCACTCACTTTGACCAAACGCTCAGGTCTGGTTGTGTGGATTGGCCTTTAGATATTGTTGTGGCTTTCATTCATTCATTCATTCTTATGGACACAAGCTTTATTCTGAAATGGAAGCATAACATGTAGAGCTGAACAGGGGATGATTTTTCAAGGACTGAACAGAAGTGAAAGGGGGCAGGTGCACCTGTTGAATTGTTGCCACTCCGTGGCAAAGGTACCAATTCATTCTCAAAGAGCAGCTGCTGCAAAAACAATCAAACAAGGAAGAGGCTTTTGGCATCCCACAGACAGACAGGTTTACTGTGACATAACTTTTCACATCAGCAGTTGCATCTGATTTAAGTCGGCTCCCAACTGTGAAATGTTGGCATCTGTCTGTCTCAAGAGACAGTGGAATGCGCCTCCAGTGGTGAAGTCAAACCACCGCGTTAGCAGCACCGAAGTGGCCTCCCAGGGGCGCAAGCCTGGGCAGTGTGTCTGCAGGTCCTGGGCTGCCCAGACAACAAGACCCCCCTCTCAGCCTCGCTGATGTGGTCCAATAGGAAGCAGAGAATGTGTTTGGCACCAGCTTGGCTGCAGGAGTTGCCGGAAGGAGGCATACAAGGCGCCATCCAACTATCTTAGGGACTCCACTCTGGACTTGTGTGGGGTTTACTCCTTTG
Source organism: Podarcis pityusensis (assembly GCF_964106645.2). Lineage (NCBI taxonomy): Eukaryota > Metazoa > Chordata > Lepidosauria > Squamata > Lacertidae > Podarcis > Podarcis pityusensis. The sequence continues at coordinate 10,225,509 of NC_138036.1, read as the reverse complement.
CCTTTCCTTCTCCCGAAGATATCTCGCAAGGCAGCAGAGGCTTAGGATCAGAGTTTTCCTTTTCCTAGATGGGCTCCCGTGCCAAGGTTGACGAGCCCCATCTGCACCTCACTTCCCTTTTTCGCCTTCTTGACTGTTACACCCACTATGGGGTTTGAGCCCCATCAACTTTCAACAGCTCATTCTGTAACACAAGCCCCACTGAGAGAACCAGGTCCCTGATCCAAGACCATCCCCTATACAAAATTCTAGCAGTCAGTGGTTTTGAGATCAACAAGGCAACACTATACGATGTGTACTTAGAAACATGTTCCATTGAGTTCAGTGTTTGAAATATACTCGGAGTCGAGTGTGTATTTCATGTTTTTTATTCAGCTTGTAGTAGCAATGAGTGAAACTTTCCCCAAAATGTCTAGCTATATATACATTATTTACACGATGGGCCCCGCGTGATTAGCTAATTCCGGGCTGCTCCTGCAGGCCAATCAGGTCGCTGATTCACTTCCACCTGCAGCTGGAATGGGTGGCTCCTGCGGACCAATCAGACTGCTGCATTCTGGATCCTATTGTTCTAGGATTCAGCTCAGTACATAACAGTGTTGCTTTTACTCCTCAGCAAGTTCTGCAGCCCAAGAGACTGAGCGGATTCCGCAGTTGTTAATTTAGACCCTCGTCTTTGCTGCATGCACTACAGAGTAGGGTGCACCTATTTACTATTTATGCTGCTGCCCATCTGCAAATAATCCGTAGGAGGCTTACACTGCAAAAAGCATAGCAAGATACCATGTTAAAAATGTTGTTGTTTAGTCGTTTAGTCGTGTCCGACTCTTTGTGACCCCATGGGTGGTATGATAGCCATGTTCAAATATATAAAAGGATGTCACATAGAGGAGGGAGAAAGGTTGTTTTCTGCTGCTCCAGAGAAGCGGACACGGAGCAATGGATCCAAACTACAAGAAAGAAGATTCCACCTAAACATTAGGAAGAACTTCCTGACAGTAAGAGCTGTTCGACAGTGGAATTTGCTGCCAAGGAGTGTGGTGGAGTCTCCTTCTTTGGAGGTCTTTAAGCAGAGGCTTGACAACCATATGTCAGGAGTGCTCTGATGGTGTTTCCTGCTTGGCAGGGGGTTGGACTCGATGGCCCTTGTGGTCTCTTCCAACTCTATGATTCTATGGACCAGAGCACGCCAGGCACTCCTGTCTTCATGTTAAAAATACACTTTGCAATAATTCAAAACAGAGAGCAATGATAATTCAGCATAAAATTTCGCAGAGTGATCTCCTTCAGCATCTGCTTTAATAAAAATTTCTAGTCCTCATTTCCACAGGGAACAATATTTGAGTGGTGTATTTACTCAAGCTCAGAAAATGAAAGGGCCCTTTGGCCCCTCTCCGTTTTCTTGGGAGTCCTAATTCCAGTAGTCCCAGTTCTATGGGCACCTGGTCAGAAAAAAAGCCTCCTTAACAATGCAACCCTATCTACTCAGAAGTTGTTAGTTTCATTGAACTCAATGGGGCTTCCAGGGAAGGGGGTTTAAGGATTGTGGTCACCGTTCTTCCGAAAATGTCCCAAATTCTACATCAATCGGAAATAAGTACACAGTTAAAGGAGTGCATGCAAAGCCTTTTATGATTTGTTCCAATATCTGGATCAGATGGTTACATATCTTTCCTTTAGGCAAAGAGGCTTTCCTTTGCCCTGCCCTGCCTAATCTCCGCACATCATACAAATTCTTAATATTTACATGGAACCATTAAGTATGCAAAGCAGCTCTCAGATACGACACGACACCCCTTGCGACATCCGCGTAAACGTAGGTAGGTCAATATGATGATCAATTTTTTTCAGGGCTGCTGCTGATCTCATTTTACTAATCAGGAACTGAAACCGAGATGCCGATACGAGACATGTCTGGCGCAAGGAAGCTGAGCCACAGCTGCTGCCCCTGCCTCAGAGGTTGCACACTGAGTCGCAAGTCTGCATTTTAACAGAACCCGGGACATTTCTTCATTCGTGGAGTCATCTGCAATGCAATCGTTCATTCCCTCTTCTGGTTGCCACGTCTGGATTATTTATTAATTTATGCATCCTGCACAATCAGCATATATCGATGCTGCCGGAGCCCGATTTCTGTTCTTATCCTGAAGCAAAGTTCTTAACCTGAAGCACTATTTCTGGGTTAGCGGAGTGTGTAACCTGAAGCGTATGTAACCTGAGGTACCACTGTATCCACTTATTTGGCCCTGGTGGGTTGTGTGTTTTTTTTACGGGTGTATTCTCGTCATAGCGCATCCCTGGAGGATACTATACTGAAGCATCCACACACCATTCTGCTTTGTTAGTTGTTCTGTGATGCTTCCCCAATGCCAGAGGCGTACCTAAGGGATTGGTGAAACCAGCCTCCGCTGGGAGCGCAGTTGCCCCAGAAATGTGTCTCCAGCTATCTGTGTAAAGTTGTGGGATTAGACAAGCTGGGAGCTGAGCAGTGTGAGAACTGGCAAGGCAGTATGAAAGGTAGGCTGCTCGAGACTATGGGATGTATGATGCATATGCCCATGGTGATATGCCACCACTATCTATATCGCAGCAAGATCAAATGTGAGATAAGTTGCTTTTTGGCAGGGAGGAAGGAACACACTGATACAGCTGCTTGCCAAGGGTGCAAGGAACCCTAGAGGAAGAAGTGGGGTTTCTTGGGTGGGAGGGAGCCGATACAGCTCCTTTCCAAAGGCAGAAGGGACCCCAAGTACGCCCTGCCCAACGCTCTTGGCACTGCTGCTGTCTGCAAGTACACTCCAACACTACAGAGCGATAAAAGTGGGGAGACCCTCCCTCCCAATATTTGCAGTGTAAAAAGTTAAATAATTTCAGCAAGAAGTTACAGAACATGCACTGATTGGAAATGAAGCAGTATGCCCACCCCAAAACTGTTGTGAGCCAAACAGTATTGTCCATGTATAAATCACCCCGAAACCGTCATGACCACAAATAATAATGAATGCCCTTGCGGTAGAGCAGGCATGTCCAAAGTCTGTTTCGGGGGCCTAATCCGGCCTGCCGGTCTGTTTAATCCGGCCCCTGTGGCAGTTTATTTCTTGGGGTAAAATCCAAGAAAAAGCTCAACAACTTCAATCCTTAAAAAAGGTCAACTTTGGTCGGCCCTCATGGATGTTCACTTCATCAAATCTGGCCCTCTTTGAAAAAAGTTTGCACACCCCTACAGGAGAGGAACCATAGGATAAGTACTGTAGTTCTTTATTTTAGAAAGGACAAATCTCTGGTTTCTTGACGGATGGGAGTGGAGACCCTCCTTCAGATACACAGGCCTGGACGATCCTCAAGGTCTCTTCCAACTACAGTTCTGTGATTCTGTGACCCGAAGGTCAGTCCCCAGGAGTGAATCTGTGAAATTAGGTAGGTTGTTTGGGGGGGAGGTGGCCCCAGGTGGTTCACTTCACACGTGTTCACGCTGAATTGCATTTCCTACCTTACCCATTCACTCCATTTGGAGAGATCTTCTCCGAGCACTTCCAAATCCCTCATTTAGTCCTAACCACCCTGAAGCAGCATCAGCAAACCTGCCCACCTCCGCCACTCACCCTCAAATCTAGATAATTTATAAACAAAACAAAAAGTGCAGATCCGAATACGAATCTCCACTTATTCCTCCTCTCCGTTTTCTATGTATCCATTTCCTGATCTACAGAAGGACCCCTCCTGTTATTCCATGACAACTAAATTTACGGGGCGCGGGGGGGGGGGGCGGTATCTCAGAAGCAAGCTGAATATCATCGTGTTCTCCCTCTGCAGCGCAAAGCCAAGTTGAAGTCTGTGCGTGCGAGGCAGGTTTGTCCTGCTTGCCCTTCTCCCTGCTGTAGCTCGAGGGGCCGCGCGTCAGGCAGGCCGCCCACCGGCCCAGGAAGGAACCCGGCGCTCTCCCCCCCCCTGGCCCGGCCCGGCTCTCTAGCTGCCTCCGCCTCCCGCTGGGCTGGAGGGCCCGCCGCGGCGCCAGGCGGAACCGGCTGCGAACAATCGGGGGCCGGGCGGCGCCTGCCCGCTTCGGCCGCCCCCGGGACTCCAGCAGCAGGGGCAGGAGCCGCGCGCCTCCTTGCTGCTGCGCGCTGCCGTGCGCCCTTGGCCTGGCGTGGCCCCGGCTGCCTGGCTGCCTCGCCCGCCCCCAGGGCTAAGCCATTCCTCGCCCGAGCGGCGGCGGCGACTGCCGGGCTGGCATTGCACAGCCCCCGCCTGAGTCATCATCACAGGGGCCGCCGGCAATGGAGCAACGCGGGGCGGGGAGGGAGCGCAAAGGACAGGGCGAGGGCGGAGAGCCGGGTGCTTCTCCGCGGGGTCACCGCCTCCCTGGCTGGCTGGCTGGCTGCTGCTGTTGCTCTTGCGCCGCCCGGGGACATCCAGCCCTGCCCAGCCCGGCTCGGGGAATCCCTCCCCCTGCCCTGGCTCCAGCCGAGCAATTGCGGAGTCGGGTCACCGAGTGCGCGCCGCTCCGGAGTGCCCGCCCAAGGCGGCGAGGCCACGCCGCAGCCAACCCGGCAGCTCGCGCAACAAGAGCGCCCGCGTGAGCCAAGGCGGCGCCGGGCAAAGGCGAGCGCCGCAGCCAAAGGGCTGCTGGTGGGGACGGAGGGCGCGCAGCCGGGGGCGCGCTGTGCCAGGAAGGAGCAGGTGGCAGGGATTGCTCGGGACGGTTCTGTGGGGCAGGCCGAGGCTGCCCATATTCGAGGAGGGAGACAACGACGCTTGAAGCGGCGGGAAATGTGCCCGAGGGCTGCGAAAGGCAACCGCGGTTCAATGGCTTCTCCACTCTCTCTGCTGCACGGCTTTTACGCACGAGGCAGGGTCTGCCGTGGTGCGCTTTGTACACCGCTTTGAGCGCTTTCGCTTGACAATTCAGCGCTCTATAAATGTGGTTAAAGAGATAGAAGGATGGTGCTCCCTTGAACCTTAGGGCCGCTTTGGCTAGCTGCCAAACTGTGGTGGAGGCAGTTGTTGGGTCATGTTCACCCCCTCTCCTCCTGCCTTTTGTGGTTTTAGCGCACACATAAAACTCCTTCCGGTTGCTATTGTGACCAGATGCAGAAATAGCCACACACAGCTGTGCCATTGGTTAGGAAAAACACGCCAACATTCTCCGTAGCTGCCCCCCCTTTTATTAGAGCCAACTAAAAAGCCATAACTCCTGCTAACCTAGCAGTTTGAAAGCATGTCAAAGTGCAAGTAGATAAATAGGTACCACTCTGGTGGGAAGGTAAACTGTGTTTCCGTGCGCTGCTCTGGTTCGCCAGAAGCGGCTTAGTCATGCTGGCCACATGACCCGGAAGCTGTACGCCGGCTCCCTCGGCCAGTAAAGCGAGATGAGCGCCGCAACCCCAGAGTCGGCCACGACTGGACCTAATGGTCAGGGGTCCCTTTACCTTTTAAAAAGCTATAAAGTTGTGTGCGAGCTTTCGAGCAGGAATTGTGTGTGCATTTGCGTCGCGCAGGGGGTGTGGGGGTGAGGGTCTAACTCTAGGGGCACTTCCGGCCCATTTCTGTTTTCAGGTGCGATTAAGTCACTGGCAAATTCAGGTTGCCGGGTAGATTGTGAGTTTTTGCACAACAAATCCGCTTTGCAATAAGGAAAGGGATAGGATAACACGTGCCTGATGCAACATAGTCTAGCCTCCCCATAAACAAGTCAGAATGAATGCTCATCAAATAGCTAGCATTGTCTAATCGCCTTGCAAGCAAATCAGGTTGCATTCTCAGTAAGGTAAGATTACACCATATCTGAGTAAAGCAGGCAGGCAGGCAAGCAAAGGGATGTGTTTGAAACATGTCAAGAAGGCAGTTTCTGCATGTGCTGCTGTAAAGGGAAGTGAGGGGCAGGTGGGGCTTGTCAACCTGGGAAGGAAGCCCATCTAGGAGAAGAAAAAATGATCCTAAACTTCTGCTGCCTTGTGAGATATCTTTGGAAGAAGGAAAGGCAAAAAGCCGGGGGGGGGGGGGGGCGTCGTCTGGGCAACCCAGGACCTCCAGACACTGCCCAGGCTTGCACCTCAGGGAGCTCACTTTGGTGCTGCTAACACAGCGGTTTGTTTCCATTGTCTCTCAAGGCCAACACCAGCAACAAGTCAAAACAAAATATTAAAAAAATATTATTTTGTTTTGACTACGGCAGACCAACACGGCTACCTACCTGTAATCAACAGCAAGGATAGTGGACCTTTTGAAGCCCAAGGGCCACATAGGCTTCTGGGGGCCATTTGCCAGTGGTGAGTGTGATAATAATAATAATAATAATAATAATAATAATAATTTACTTTTACCCCGCCCTTCTGGCTGGGTTTCCCCAGCCACTCTGGTCAGCTTCCAGCAGAATATTAAAATACAGTGATTCGTCAATCATTAAAAACTTCCCTAAACAGGACTGCCTTCAGATGTCTTCTAAAAGTCCTATAGTTGTTTATTTCTTTGACATCTGATGGGAGGGCGCCACTACTGAGAAGGCCCTCTGCCTGGTTCCCTGTAACTTGGCTTCTTGTAGTGAGGGAACCAACAGAAGGCCCTTGGCACTGGACCTCAGCGTCCAGGCAGAACGATGGGGGTGGAGACACTCCTTCAGGTATACTGGAAGCAAAAGTGGGCAAAACAAGGAACATTAATTTTATCTTTGCACGGTAGGCTAATTTCTTACATGCAGACACACCTCCCCCCCCCCCTAGGTTTCTGAAAAGTGCATCATCGACAGACGCTGAGTACACAATGTAGGAACAGAATGGAAATAAGATAACAGTTCCCAGTGTCATCAGTATACATTGGTGGCACTGAACTCTATGTCTTGCGCATGCAAGGCAAGCTTGCTGCGGATGTGTCCTTGCAAGTCAAAAGGACAGATAAACATTAATGCCCACCCAATCACCCAGTCGGGGAACAGACGTATAAAGGTATGAGCACAAGAAGAAAACTGAGGAACGTGCACATCAGAACAATTCTGTTAGTAAAAACAATTCACCCACCAAGAGTAATCTGTGTATACATAGATGATGATTCATATATAGATAAAGGGATTGCTAGTCCCTGGCCAACCCCAGGGAGTGTTACATATCAGTGATGGGGGAGCAAGAAGTGGGGACCAACACACACACAAACACTTTTTGTGTGCACATGCAGACAGTTACCAGCCAAGGAGAAGCCTATTATTATTTTAATTTATTACCCTCCCTTTACCCTTAGGTCCAAGGGCAGGTTACAACAATTTAAAATACAACATTAAAAACAGTTTTAAAAATCACCCAAAAACAGGGTGCGTCCTAAAAACACACATCTCTCGGGTGTCAAAGGCTGTTCACTGAAAACAAGAATGGAAGCTGTCAGATGCAGCTCTGTGAGAAAGGAATCCACAGTTTGGGGGCTGCCAGAGAGAATGTTCCTCTCCTAGGCCACCTCTCAAAAAGACTTAAGAGGGTGGTGGAAGCTCAGGGTGCTGAGCTTAACGCCTGAGGGTCTGTAGGGAAGGTGGTCTTTCAGATATTGGGCCTGAGTCATTTAGCCCTTTAAAATACTGTTGTGAACTCCTTGGATTGGACCTGGAAATGAAGTGTCAGCCCAAATGAACTCCTCTTTGCTTATCAATGGATTCAACTGATTCATTCCACTGATTCAACAGAGGAGGCAATCTGCATTTCCATCAGGGTGCTGGGCCCCTAGCATCTCAGTACAGTCTGGCACATGTACGTACTTCATTTACAGTTTAGTTTCCAGTCCAAGCAGGGAGGCATCGGGGACACTGCGGAGGAAAGTCAATCTCAACTCCTGAAATATATGCAATCAGTCTTTCAGTCACTCCACAAGCCAAATTAGCAACCAAGGAGGTAGATTCGCGCGCGCACACACACACACACACACACACACACTCTTACTTCACACATTTGTGCAGATAAGCATTGCTTGCAGAGAGTAGACGTACACTCTGATGCATAAATGCACTTCTACAATCTATATATGCAGAAAGAGGTGATCGTGGAATTGCAAAAGTAGATACAGTGGTACCTTGGGATGCGAACGGGATCCGTTCCGGAGCCCTGTTCACATCCTGAATGGAACGTAAGACGCGACTGAGCGTGCGCGGGTCGCGTTTTGCCGCTTCTGCACATGCGCGTGACGTCATTTTGAGCGTCTGCGCATGCGCGAGCAGCAAAACCTGGAAGTAACACGCTCTGTTACTTCCGGGTTGTCGCAGAGCGCAACCTGAAAATGCTCAACCTGAAGCACATTCAACCAGAGGTATGACTGTATATACTAGTAGACCCACAAAATCAGCTCCGCTGGTGATAGAATAATAGTACCCAGAGTGTTTCAGTATTCCTTACAACTGCTCTGTTAGGTCACCCAGAATTTTGGGTGCTTCCAGAAAACCTGTTTATCGAGCATTTGTCCTGATTTGTTTGCAGTCGAGAGTAGGTGATATTGGCTGTTCAGTGGGCATTCGGGGAACTTGGGTGACGTTGCCTCAAAGCAAGTACTCTCCCAATGCATTTTCCCCTCCCTTTCCTTATCACAAAAAGTCCGGTCATCAGTATCTAAGACTAGCCTGCTGGATCAGGCCAGGGTCCCATCTAGTCCAGCATCCTGTTCTCACAGTGACAACCAGATGTGGGAAACCAGGGAGCAGAACACAAGCACAAGAGCAATTCTCCAATGGTTTCCAGCAACCTCTAGTCTTTCTTTGGAAAGCAGGCTTGTCGCCCAGGACTTCCCGATCAGCTTTAATTCTGCAATCTGAATTTGTTGGTGTGTGACTGAATCCTACCTGGAAGTGGGGGCAGTCTGGAAGTGGTTTGCCATTCCCATATTGAGGACATGGGGAGCCGTGAGGCTGCAAGCCACTTGCTTAAGGCTACCCAGAAAAAGAGGATTTGATCCAGGAAACTTCCTGGCCTACAGCTCAGTCTTTTCATCCACAATGCCATACTAGCTCTGAAGAAGGCACACATGCATAGGTTGTGGGATAAGTGCAAAGCTAGTCAGTCTTGGATCACACACCCTTTCATTCACAGCTTAGGACTGCGTTCTTATGAATCACATACTTCAGTCAAGAGGTGTACAGGAAGGCAGACAGCAAGCCAAGAAGTATTCAGTCACGCACACCCACACACCAGCCTGGGAACGAACACATCCCGTAAAGAAACGGATATAAATACTGCTACAGTCAGCCCATGTTTTCAGAAATATACCTCCCGAGTCCTCGAGTTTCTATTCTAAACTGACCAGACATTAATCTGTTTCTAGGCTAAGGCTTACAGATGTCCCTTTCCTGTTAAGATGCATTAAGTCCAGTGCTAAATCCTCTGCTTTGCAGAGCAATCCTGTCTCCATTGGGGCTTACTAGGATGGGAGCTGTAGTTGGAACATCTGGAGGCCACATCTGGGGAAGTGGTGGCTAGGACTGATGGGGGGGTTGTAGTCCAAAATGTCTTGGGAGTGCCAGACTGGGTGTTCACCTGTTGGAATACTTTTATCGACGCATTATCTATGTTGGGATAATTCAGAAGTGAGGGCGCAGGTTCAGAACATCTGAGAAATGCTATTCATATATTCTCATTGTTGGGTCTCTTTTCTATCTGTAGACATAAATAGTTTGAAGTCTAAAAACATCCCTCCTAATGTTGTTGAATCCCACCATCCCTGGCCTTTGGCCACATTGGTTGGGGCTGATGGGAACTGGAGTCCAACAACCTCAGGAGGGTCTCAAGATCTCCACCCCTGCAATAAAATCTCAGTAAACAACATGTCAATAGGATACAGCTAGGAAGAAGAAGAGGAAGAGGAAGAGGAAGAGGAAGAAGAAGAAGAAGAAGAAGAAGAAGAAGAAATTATACACCGCCCATCTGACTATGTTTGCCCCAGCCACTCTGGGCAGCTTCCAACATGAATACACAGCAAAACATCAAACATTAAAAATTTCTCAATACAGAGCTACCTTCAGATGTCTTCTAAAAGTCTGATACATGTTTCTTTCCTTGACATCTGATAGGAGGGCGTTCCACAGGGCAGGCACCACTAGCGAGAAGGCCCTCTCCCTGGTTCCATGTAACTTCACATCTCGCAATGAGGGAACCACCAGAAGACCTTAGGAACCAGCCCAACGTGGAAACCACCAGGTGTTAAAAGCCCGCTGGAACAAAGCAACAACAAAAATAACCCAGTGCAAGCAGAATGGAGCCTGGAACATCTTCCGGGGAAGAGGGTGTGTCCCACAATCTAGGCACTACCTAGTAGTCTATAGAAAACATTCTTAGGATAAGGTTTGGGGTTGTCATTGGAGAAGGCTTTGCTGTGACTGGCATGAAATATATTGCAAACTTCCTTAAACCAGGTCAAACTCTTGGTCCTTCTAGCATGATATTGTCAACTTGGAGAGCTCTTGAGGGCTTCAGGCAAAGAGAGGAGTTTCCCATCACCTATGGGGAAGTGGGCCATAGCTCACTGTCAGAGCATCTGCCCTGCAAGGAGAAAGCCCCAGGTTCAAGCGCTGGCGACAGAAGGACCCCAATCTGAAACCCTGGAGAGCTGCTTTCAGACAGTGCAGACTGTACTGAGCTCAGTAGACCAGTATTCAGAAGTGCCCTTGACAGCCTCATCCCTCAGAAGTGAATTCACCTAATTCGTGGTTTTTGAATGGTGGGGTTCCTGGCCTGGGGCTTAGCTGCTATGCAACACTAGTGGGTGGTGCAAGCAAGTGGCTTGTACGGTGAGATCAATGCATTGCCCTTGCACTGTCCTTCATATTTTAACTGAAAGGGTGCAAGGACTTTATATATCTGCCACCCTGCCATCAACACAAGCCTAAACCAACACTCAGCAGAATCTTGGTGGAAAGTTGTCAGCAGGCTTTTGTGCTTGCAGCCAGCACTTTTACTTAAAATAGGCTTGATGTATGGAAAACACCACTGTCCTTACCAGTTTCCAAGGCTCCAACATGGGCGTTATACCAGCCTAGTCTAGACTTAAAGTCAAAGGGATTTGCAAACATACTTATTAAGGCCCAAATGTTTTTTTTTTAAAAAAAACAACAACCAAAAACTAGTTTGCTGAAGTTTAAAAAGAAATGATTTTCCCCTTCCTTTTTTTGTTTGTTAGTTAAAGAATCTTAAAATAACTTTCACTTAAACAAAAATTCCACCTTGATATTTCAAGCAAGTGCAGTTGAAAATAAGCAAGATCAAGCTGTTGCTGCTTTTCTGGCCTCACAAAATGAGAAACTTACAATAGGTGGAAGAGCGGGAATCCAGATTGCATCAAACATAAGTGATTTTGGGGAGGGGGGACTCAGAATAAACAGAAACAGTTCAGCAATGTAATTCCTTGCATTCAAGAGCTGCTGAAAATGTTTGGGTGCAAGCTTTTGAGCCATACAGAATGTTTCTTGACCTGGACATTCTGAGGAAGAGTTCTTTGTGATTCAGAAGCTTGCTGTATGCATTTTAAAACAAAAGGTGGTGGTGGTGGTGGCGACGACGACAACATCATCATCATCATCATCATCCCACTGGCTCCCTGTTGCTTATTAATTAACAAGGAAAATCTCTGGTTGACGATTCATTTACATAAATAGGAGCCCTAACATGAAGTGGTGTAACTCCCTTTTATTTCCAGTTGGCTTACACTGGATAATTTCTTGGTGGGTTATGCTATAAGAAATAATATTCTGTATTCTGGCATATTTGGATCACACAGGTTTACTGAGAACGGAATAGTTTTCTATGGCTGCTACAATCTTTACACCCACCTTTAAAATTATTTTTATTATTATAACTAATATTACTAATAGCCTTTTAAACAACTGCCTCAAGGCAATTTATACATAAGATAATTAAAAACACTTACTTGGCAGTAGGCCTCAGTGAGATTTGCTTCCATGTCAACATGCAGAGAATTACAAATGCCTGCGGACCCAATCAACCATTTTAATCGACTAAAACTCATGTTATTAATTTTTCTCGAGAATAAGTGGGTGGGCTTCAGTTCCAGATAGAAGAAGAAGAAGAGTTTGGACTTGATATCCCGCCTTTCACTCTCCTTAAGGAGTCTCAAAGTGGCTAACAACCTCCTTTCCCTTCCTCCCCCACAACAAACACTCTGTGAGGTGAGTGAGGCTGAGAGACTTCAGAGAAGTGTGACTAGCCCCAGGTCACCCAGCAGCTGCATGTGGAGGAGCAGGGAATCGAACCCAGTTCACCAGATTACGAGTCCACCACTCTTAATCACTACACCACGCTGGCTCAGAATACGAAGTTTCAGATAAATGTTTGCAAACAGTAGAGCAGAATAACAGGGGGGATGCACCAGATGCAATGGCTACTTGGGGCAGAGTTGAGAGGTGAAACAGAATGCCTAAATTTGTCCCACTAGGTGAGAGGGTTGTGACCTGAACAAAAAGAGGCAGTAGCCCTGATCCTACTTGAAAGGCTAATGCAAATAGATCAGTGGAGAGGGGTATACCTTTTAGAAATAATATTTAGAAATGAAGGATGGGTTGAATCTGAACTTAGTCATGCTTCCATGTAACACAAGTCTTCAGTGGGTCAACTCTAATTATGACTAACTTCTTTAGCGATCACTCGTAGTCAAGTAAGATTGTCTTTTATAAACACGGTTTTAAAAGTGAGTCCGTAAGTGACTGTGGAGGCCAATTCTGGATCCACACGTCTTTCCACAGTGGGGACATAGGTTTCCAGGTGGGAGTTGATCATGATGAGGGTTTGCCAAGCGTGCCTTCCTCTTAGCGCATTTCTCCCTTTCGTCCTGAGTTTGAGCATCTTCAAAGTCCACAAGCCCTTTGGTAAAGGCTCCAAACACCAGTTGTCTGTGTTTAGACTACATTTTTGAAGATTTGCCTTGAAAGAGTCTTTGAACCTCTTTTGTTGACCACCAGCATTACGCTTACCATTTTTAAGTTTGGAATAGAGTAGTTGCTTTGGAAGACGGTAATCGGGTATCCACACAACATGACCAGTCCAACGAAGTTGATGTTGAGGAATCATTGCTTTGACACTGGGGATCTTTGCTTCTTCCAGTACACTGGCATGAATTCGCCTGTCTTCCCAGGTGATGTGTGATTTTTTTCGGAGACACCCTTGGTGGAATCTTTTGAGGAGTTGGAGATGGCCTTTATAAGTGGTCCGTGGTTCACAAGCATACAGTAAGGTTGGTAGTACCATAGCTTTGTAAACAAGCATTTGGTTTCCCTGCGAATGTCCTGGTCCTCAAACACTCTGCACTTCAATCGGGAGAAAGCTGCGCTCGCAGAGCTCAGGCGATGCTGGATTTCGGCATCAGTGTCTGCCCTTGTGGAAAGATAACTGCCCAGTGTTCTTTTGTGGAAAGAACACTGCAGTCCCAACCATGTCTACTCAGAAAAGTCCCCATTGAATTCAGTGGGGTTTACTCCCAATTAAGCGGGGTTAGGATTGCAAACTATGTCTGGATCCAAACCACCCACCCACCCCAGACACTTGATGTGCCTTTAAAAAGTGCTTTTGATTTGTTGTTGCTTCTGTTTGGAGAAGGAAGTCTAGGAAGACCAGGTTCGCTTTCGGGCGTGTTCCAGAGGCATCCTGTACTTGCTAGGCAATCTCTGTTGAATTCTAAAACACCTGGCTTGTAAACGTCGAAATTTCGCAAAGGTCTGTTTTAAGAACACAATTAGGAGTGGAAATTTCACCAAGGACTCTTTAAGTGTTCCTGATGCTGAAGAATGATTATGGACAGCTCCTCACCCACGGGGAAGCGTTTCCCCAAACAAGACAACTCCCCTGTCCGAACTCTCTGCCTTTCTCCTAAAAGGAAACCTGGACGTCACCTTTGAAAGACTGAACCTGGGAATTAAACTTCACAACCTCGTTGGGTACAAAAGACAATGGACTCCCTTATTCAGGTCTAGTCAGGCCTGAATATTTAGGGCTGTGCCATTCACATAATGGGTTATAAAACTGGTTGCGTCCTTAAAATCAAATGACAATTTCTGGGTGAAACCTCAGATGAGGTCATTTCATGGAAGCCGGCTGGCGTGGCCATTGCTTCATGGGGCAGCATTTACGTTTGCTAAATGGCTTGCATGTCAAACCTTGAAGTGTTAAGACATGAGTCTTGGCGTTTCGAATCCCCTCCACAAACACCTTTAAACGGAAAGGAGGTGGACTCTGTCCTGCAGATTTGTTCCAAATAAGGGCCACTTCACATGCCATGGGGCAACAATTGTCCCCTGTGTGGATTGCAGCTAGGAAAAGGGAAACATTGGAAGCTGCCATCTACCAGTCACAGCACTGGTTCATTTGTCTACATTGAATGGCAGTGGCTCAACAGGATTTGAGGCAGGACTCCTTCCCCCACCACTGGCCCTACCTTAAGACACCAGAGATTGAACCTGTGGCCCTTGCCTGCAAAGTCCACCACTGAGCTATGGCTGTTCCCCAAATAAAACATGATGGATGCAAGTCGGTTTTATATCGAGCTGTCACCGAACAGCTGGTGCCCCTGGTGATCCAACCAGCTCAATGGAATTCAGATGAACATTGCACTACAGGTTGCAGGTGAATCCAGATGTGCAGTGCATTTTCTACAGGTTTGCTTCCCCATGACAATTATCTCCCTTGCTGGATCAACACACAGAGATGTGAGATCAGTTAGAGGGCCTCAAACTTCAGCCTCACTTGAGCTAAAGGAAAATCTCCTGGTGGAAACAGTTCCATTGTTGGAAGCTGGAAGAGGCTTGCTTTCTGTGTGACTCGGGGTAAAGGTAAAGGTAAAGGGACCCCTGACCATTAGGTCCAGTCATGACCGACTCTGGGGTTGCGGCGCTCATCTTGCTTTATTGGCCGAGGGAGCTTCCGGGTCATGTGGCCAGCATGACTAAGCCGCTTCTGGCAAACCAGAGCAGCGCATGGAAACGCCATTTAGCTTCCTGCCGGAGTGGTACCTATTTATCTACTTGCACTTTGACGTGCTTTCAAACTGCTAGGTTGGCAGGAGCAGGGACCGAGCAATGGGAGCTCACCCCGTCACGGGGATTCGAACTGCCAACCTTCTGATCGGCAAGTCCTAGGCTCAGTGGTTTAACCCATAGCGCCACCTGCGTCCCTGTGACTCAGAGTCCCAGGGGCTAAATCATTTGATGTAGATTAGTTACCGTGTCCTACTTAACAAACCTGGAATCGAAAGTTGTACAGGGGCTCTTCTCCCCCTTTCTGCAGATGAATCTATTATAATCCACACTAGGGATGCATGGGGTGTTAGGAGAGGGAGGGCTGGTGCCTGGGGGGACTACGACACACATTGTGCTCCTTCTGGGTTAGTTTGTCCCTCTTTGGCCCCCACCTTGCACTCAGCCCTTGCCTTTGGCTCCTATGTTCCTATACTCTGCCAAACAAGTTAAGCCAAAGATGCTCTCTCAGATAGGCTAAGCTTCCAACGAACAACTGCAGCGTTATTCAGGAGGGACTGGGGAACTCCTTGCAACTCCTGTAAATTTATTTGGAGGCACAACATAGGAGCGGCCTTGGAAATCCAAGCTGCAGACTACACAAGCCAGTGCAGACAAGAGAGAGCATAATAGCAGTGATGATCCAGGTCATCAAAATGCTTAGCACTTAATGACAATGGTGGTTAAGGATGGGCTGGGTCATTTAAACATTTGTTTATGGGCTGGTGATATCACTTATTCCCAGCAAGAGGTCAGCAGCTCATATTTCTGAATGTCTTTAGGAGGTGGTAATTATCTGCCCTTTAATCCCACCTTTCTCTTTTTAAAATGTTCCTGAGATATTTATTTTCCTTTCTGCCCCTCCTCTTCCTCTCTTGTTCTTCTTTTAGAAGCCCAAACGTTTGCTGGGCCTCTGAGGCACATCCTCCCCTTTATCCACTTCATTTAAAGACATTTTCTCCTTTCAGTTATAGCTAAAAGTCGGGGGGGGGGGGATATGCCTTTTTTTTAAAAAAATCATCCCAGCTATCTGCCAATCTCCCATTCCCACCACCCTTCTGAGTAATACCCCTCCCCACCTTCTCACTATATAGAAGGATCTGGCAACTTCTGTTTCAGTGTATCTGAAGAAGTGTGCTTGCACACGAAAGCTCATACCAAGAACTAACTTAGTTGGTCTTAAAGGTGCTACTGGAAGGATTTTTTTTATTTTAAAAAAAATATGTTCAAAGTGTTTTCCTTTTCTTTGCCGCTCGTTGAGTTTTTAATAAGTAGAACCGCCACCACGGTTAACATTCCGTTTCCTTTTAACCTTTTGCTTTGAATGTAATTGATTCCTTCCCTTAAAACAGAGCCTTGAGGGTATTCAGAATAAATGTATCTGTGGCTTAATTACGTGTTCCTCAATAAAACTTGCAAGAAGTTAAGAACACAAAAAGACGGGGGATTTTGACAAGAGGGTAAGAGCATTAGGGCGCTCTAGGGTGTGGGGCAAGAGGGAGAAATTTATCTGCTTAATTTTTCTGACTCATTTGGATGGACAGATTGGACAATGGCCAGTCTTTATTGAGCTGGTTTCTGTGCAAGGAACAGATAGGTAGCCGTGTTGGTCTGCCATAGTCAAAATAAAAAAATCCTTCCAGTAGCACCTTTAAGACCAACTAAGTTAGTTCTTGGTATGAGCTTTCGTGTGCAAGCACACTTCTTCAGATACACTGAAACAGAAGTTGCCAGATCCTTCTATATAGTGAGAAGGTGGGGAGGGGTATTACTCAGAAGGGTGGTGGGAATGGGAGATTGGCAGATAGCTGAGATGAGCCTGCTGACGACTCTTAACGACTGTAATAGGTCTTACAGGAAAAGGCAAGGGGTGAGAAGGTGAGAAATGGCTTAGTCATGTATAATGGGATAAGAATCCAATGTCTTTGTTCAAACCAGGTCTCTCTATGGTTTGAACAAGTGCAAGGAAGTTATACAACAAGGAGCATCCAAACTGAATTCATCCAGCTTTGCTTGCACAGTGCTTTAAAGTTGCCATCACCTGGGGAAGACCTGGGTGAGAAGAGAGAGCCGGTGTGGTATAACCGTTAAGAGAGCTGGAACATGATCTGGGAATCCTGGGTTCAAATCCCCACTCAGCCATGAAGCTCACTGGGTGACCTTGGGCCAGCCACTGCCTCTAACCCTAACCTACCTCACAGGGTTGTTGTGGGGGGGGGGACTGGGAGGAAGAGAACCATGTATGCCACCTTGAGCTCCTTGGAGGAAAAGGTGGGATATACAGTGATACCTCAGGATGCAAACGGGATCCATTCTGGAGCCCCGTTCGCATCCTGAAGCGAACGCAACCAGCATCCGCGTGTGCATGGGTCGCGTTTTGCCGCTTCCGCGCATGCACGTGACGTCATCTTGACCGTCTGCGCATGCGTGCGCGGCGAAACCCGGAAGTAACACGCTCCGTTACTTCCGGGTCACCGTGGAGTGCAACCCGAAAATACTTAACTTGAAGCACATTTATCCCGAGGTAAAGGCCATTGTTAAATAAATAAATTCACCCCACACTTTTCAGTGCATTTGATGCCATTTTCTTACCTGGGAAAATTCCATGCCACCCCCCCCCCACTTCCCCGCCAAAGTGGATTTCTTGCAATAGGGGTAACAGAGTACTTTGATCCACTACATGAACCTAAATGCCCCACATGTGCTTGCATCCGTCTCCCGCGAAATAATGGGGGCCTGGAGGAGAGCTGTGTCATCATCATTCGGTGGGAGAAACGGCACAAACTAGAAGAGGTGGGAAGAGGCCTCTTTGATAGGCAAAGAGGACGAGTCCTAGACAACCCCAGCTGCCTGAAGCCTTCCCAAGATAAGCATGTTTTGCAATCAGTGCTTCCGACTGAACTGGCAACGGTTCTGGCGAAAACAAGCAGAAAGCGTCGTTGGCACCAGAATTCTGAAAACTAAGAAGAAAATTTGGGGCACGCTCCATTCAAAGCCGCCTTGTGCACAAGCCCCATGGGGCAAACATGCGCAACAGCATAAAGGTACACTTGTACAGGTGAGGTCCTTGGTAGATTGCATCCTTCATGGAGAACTTGTGGTCTTCTAGGTGTTGCTGGAATCCAAACCCCATTGTCAGAGGCTGGCTGGACCCTAAGGAGCAGTGGCTGGATGCTGAGGAGTGAGCACTTAGAGAAACTGGCTTGGAAGAAGGGATCTGTGATCTGGAGGAGCCTGTAACAGCCAAGAGACGAGAGTTAGAGGCAGAAGAAGCTGCAGGATTGGAGAATGAAGAACAGGTGCAGGAGGTGGGAGAGATACAGCAGGCCAGACTGTAGAGTCAAGGGCTTCCACATCTCCCAGGACCGGAAGAGGAATGAAGAGGGAGGAGCAGAAGCAGGTTACAGGCAGACAGTCTTCAACTTGCTTGCGCACAGCCAGGATGGTGGAGATACATAAGCCGAGGTCAAAGGTGGGCCCTCTCTGTTGCCGCAACTGCCTCACCGGTTGCACACCTAGAATGTAGGACTGGTAGACATGTTTTCCTAACTTGGAAGTGTACTTTTGACAATTAAGAGTTAATTCCTCTCTCTGGACATTTCTTGCCTAACAGCGCCATGACACCCATGATCTTTGACTGCTGGGTCTGGTGGGAGCTGAAACCCACAATTCTTCCACACCAGAATGGAGAGTTATAACTGTGCACATCAGACCTGCAACAAAATGTCGCAGCGCACCCTAACTGTGGTGCTCCTGTTCTGGGTTCCACCTTGCCGTGACTTCCTCCATAATACCTCATAAGGTACCCAAGCAAGGCAGTCCTCTCCCTGCCCCACCATCTCCCATTTCTGCTGAAACTCAGAATGGCTGTTGGAGACCATTGAGCATCCTTCCCGTCATTTGTCTGTTTTTGTACGTTGCTGCCCTCCTCCACTTTCCTGTGTTCTGTACTTCCCTTGTTCTAGGGAAACCTAAGATTCCTTGAAAGACTTATCAGTGAGTCTGCGTGGTGTAGAGGTTGGGATGTCAGATGGTTGGGGGAGATCTGTGTTCAAATCCACTGTTGCCATTGAGAGCCTTGTTCCTCTGCTGCTTGGAATATACCAAAGGTTTGTTTTTAATTAAGAAAATAACCTCTCTCCCACTTCTGAATCCTGCTGAGACAAAACCAGTTTTCCTGCCTTGACAAAATCAGGCCTCCTGGGCAAGCCAAGCTCAGTCTTCCCAGCATCTGTCTTCTCAACATTCGTGGTCACCTGCAGTTGTGGTCCCTCGGTAGGGTTGCCAGGCCTCCAGGTCTTACCTGAAGTCTCCAGGTTTGCCTGGCAGCCTGGAGGACTGGAACCTCCAGGTGCGTGAAAATGCCTTTAATAAAGAAAGATAGTTAAGAAGACTGTGCACGCTTACCTTCGAGCTTCAGCCCAACAGGAGCTGGCTGCAAATTATAGTATACACCAGGGGTCAGCAAACTTTTTCAGCAGGGGCTAGTCCACTGTCCCTCAGACCTTGTGGGGTGCCAGACTATTTTTTTTGTGTGGGGGGGGGGAATGAATGAATACCTATGCCCCACAAATAACCCACAGATTCGTTTTAAAGAAAAGCACACATTCTACTCATGTAAAAACACCAGGCAGGCCCCACAAATAACCCAGAGATGCATTTTAAATAAAAGGACACGTTCTACTCATGTAAAAACACGCTGATTCCCGGACTGTCCGTGGGCCGGATTTAGAAGGCAATTGGGCCGGCCCCGGCCCCCGGGCCTTAGTTTGCCTACCCATGGTATAGACATTTGGTGAGGAGGGTTCTGTGCTTCTTTTCTCCTCTCTCCCAATTAACCTCCGTCTCCAGGGCCCACCTCTAGACTCCAGATTTGGGTCCTGAAATCCCAGGGTCTAGTCTGTTCCTAACCTGGCAGCCCTATCCCTGAGTGTAGCAGGGACACCCTTTAGAAAGCCTTGAGGTTGAGGAGTCAGTCCTTTAAAACACCTCCTGCCCTCAAAAAGCCTAAGACTCATGCCAGCAAAATGGGGGGGGGGGGGAGGGAGCCTGAGACTAGCTGAGTATTATTACAGGCACAACACATTCTGTTTAACGGAGAGCCACCCTGCCTTCCTCCGTCCCTTTGGGCATAGGTGTTCCAGCTTGGTGCCTCGTTCGCTTTGGGTGCTGGTAATTCCACGGGGGGGGGGGGGAGGGAGAGTTAGGTGTTGGAACTTGGCTCCCTCTGAGGAAAGCTGAACCGCCACCACCTAGATGAGATTGTCTCTGGGCCTCGTGTGTGGTATGCGCAGGACAAAGGCACAGGGTCCCGCTCCGAGCAAATGTTTTAGCCCGTTTTCTCGTCTCTTGCACAGACTCCGAAGATCAGTGAGAAATCTGAATAAGAGCACTGCCTGTGATTCACCTAATAGCCGCGGCTTTTCAGATACAGATCTAACCCGCACCCTGGGCCCCAGCCAATGGTTTTTACATGACTAGCTAGAAAATGTTCTGCACTAAGCATTTGGCAAGTAGAGCAAGCAAAATGAAAGGTGGTTTTTGAGTTAAATAGCTCCGCAGAAGATTCAGAAAATGGAGATACAGTGCTTCATATTTTCTCATGGGGCTGTGAGCTTAATAAAATTCGCCAACCAAATTGTTTCGGTTCATACCTAAGGGGGAAAGCACACTTGGGGATTAATTATAACTTGACTAAGCATAATTTAATAAATGCGTCTTTGCACAAGAATCGGCAGAGAAAATAGGATTACTTCTCCTCCACGCAGCACACAGAGTTAAACTGTGGAACCGGATCCCACAGGAGGCAGTGATGGCCACCAACTTGGATGGTTTTAAAAGAGGATGAGGCAAATTTGTGGAGGGCAAAGCTATCCACAGTGGCTATGCTCTGCCTTCGCGGCTGGAGGCAGAAATGCTTCTGAATTTGAAAACCACAGAAAAAGAGAGAGCTTTTGCGCTCGAATTCTGCTTGCAGGTTTCCCACATGCACCTGGTTGGCCACTGTGAGAACAGGATCCAATAGGCTCCTCTTATGCAAATGGTCATCTAGAAGCGGTAAAGGTAAAGGAACCCCTGACCATTAGGTCCAGTTGTGACCGACTCTGGGGTTGTGGCGCTCATCTTGCTTTACTGGCTGAGGGAGCCAGCGTACAGCCTCCAGGTCATGTGGCCAGCATGACTAAGCCGCTTCTGACGAACCAGAGCAGCACACGGAAACGCTGTTTACCTTCCCGCCGAAGAGATACCTATTTATCTACTTGCACTTGATGTTCTTTCGAACTGCTAGGTTGGCAGGAGCGGAGACTGAGCAACGGGAGCTCACCCCGTCGTGGGGATTTGAACTGCTGACCTTCTGATCGGCAAGCCCTAGGCTCTGTGGTTTAACCCACAGCGCCACTCGCGTCCCTCTCTAGAAGTGGAGCCAAATGCAATTAGTGGTTCATGTCAGAGCCCACCTGGTGTCCTGTGTCCAGTTCTGGGCACCACAGTTTGAGAGGATCTTGACAAGCTGGAACATGTGCAGAGGATGGCGACCGACGGTTTGGAACCAAGCCTCATGAGGAATGATCGAGGGAGTTGGGTATGTTTATCCCGGAGAAGAGAGGACTGAGGTGTGATATGACAGCCGCCTTCAGATATCTGAGAGGCTGTCACAGGATGGCAGATGGAACAAACTGCTCCAAAGGGCAGGACCCGAACCAATGGATTCAAATTACAAGAAAGGAGATTCCAACTCAACATCAGGAAGAACTTTCTGGTGGAAAGAGCTGTTTTGACAGTGGAACAGACTACCTCAAAAGATGGACTCTCTTTCCACCTGCCTTGCCCCACCCTCCGACCTAGGAGTCCTCATAAGGGAGCTGTTCCTGGAGGAAGAACTGTGAGGGGAGAGACTCCATCAGGCAAGGCCTCCTTCCACCTGCCTTGCCCCACCCTCTAGCCTCTGCTTCTCAATGTGTATTGTATTGTTTTATGTACTGTGGCTTGCCGTTGTTTTATTGATTATAAATGTAAAGGTAAAGGGACTCCTGACCATTAGGTCCAGTCGTGGCCGACTCTGGGGTTGCGGCGTTCATCTCGCTTTATTGGCCGAGGGAGCCGGCGTACAGCTTCCGGGTCATGTGCCCAGCATGGCGAACCAGAGCAGCGCACGGAAACGCCCTTTACCTTCCCACCGGAGTGGTACCTATTTATCTACTTGCACTTTGACATGCTTTCGAACTGCTAGGTTGGCAGGAGCAGGGACCGAGCAATGGGAGCTCACCCCGTCGTGGGGATTCGAACCACCGACCTTCTGATCGGCATGTCCTAGGCTCTGTGGTTTAACCCACAGCGCCACCTGCGTCCTTTTATTGATTATAGTTTAGATATTACTTATTGTAACTGTTGAGTGGATTTCTGTTTAACTTTTATATGTTGATATTACTATTTTATACTATTCTAATGATTGTTGAATGTTACTTTTTTGATGTAGGTCGCCTATTTTAAAGTTATGTTTTATTGACACATTTTTGTATTGAATTAGATTGTTGTAAGATGTACATTTTTTGTTTCTTCAGTTTGTAAACCGCCTTGAGTATTGTAAGATAGACGGTATACAAATTAAAAATGATGATGATGGACTCTCATTCATGGAAGGTTTTTGAACAGAGGTTAGATGCATAGCTGTCAAGCGTCCCTTATTTGGCAAGACAATCCCTTATCCCAGCGCCATGTTCCGCTGCTATCTCTTATTGATGAGGCTTTGTTTAGCTGCTGGCTGGGCTTTCTGCCTTTGGCTCAGAGGGACTCAGAAGTTGAACATACCTGTGCCTGGAAAATCCCTTATTTTGGTTTCTGATCCCTTATTTTCGAGGCTGCTGGTCCCTTATTTTCAAATCTGTAAGTTGACAGCTATGGTTAGACGGCGATCTGTCTGGGATTCTTCGGCTGTGATTCTTGCATGGCACGGATGACTCTTGGAGTCCCTTCTATCTCTACAATTCTATGATCCTGTGCTGTGGTTGACTTGAGGGCCATTAGCTCGTGCCTTTCCTAGAGGGTGCCACAAGTCACAGGAGGCAGCTCTCTTGAAGCTGTGGAGGCACCTAGAGCTGAGTGAGTGGAAGCGGCTGATGCAAATGCACCAGTTTGTGCTGGGCAGCTGGGCCCATTCAGCAGCCGCATGCCTATCTGATGTTCAGACTCCCTTGGGCCCCAACACAGCTCAAGAGTGCCAACAACTGCCCCAGGGCCTCCCAGGGCCAGCCAAACGGGTTTCTGAGCCACCATTTAAATTTCCCACAATTGGGAGATGCATTTTTTTTCTGGGAAAGTGGTGGCAGGTGGAGGATTAGAAGGTGCCTTACCGAGGTCATCTTCAAACCTGGGGCTGGCTGTGACAGTGATTATGGAACATAGGAAGCTACCTTATGCTGAGTCTGTGCAGAAATCCATCCAGTATTGTCTGTACTGACTGGCAGTGGTTTTCCAAAGATTCAGGCAGTGGACAATGCCTGCCCTACTTGGAGGTGCTGGGGATTGAAGCTGGGACCTTGTGCATGTAAAACGGTTGCTTTATTCCCCCTGAACTACGTCCCGTTCCATTGCCATCTTCCTCCACCCACCACCTTGCCACTGCTGGCAAAGCCTCCTGATTGGTTCTGCTGCTGTGTCCAAGCCTCCCAGCCAACCAATAGGGCCGGCTGGTGGGCGGGGCTAAATGCCTTTAAACAGCCGTGGCAGCCCTCTTCTCTCAGTTTGCTCCTGCTTTCTTCAGATCTCCCTGCCTCCCTCCCTCTTAGGTCAGCTTCTTTTGTGTATTGACCTTGCTATGGACTTCGGTTGGTTGCCTTGGTTGCCCAAGGGGCCTGGTAGGACTTCTTTATCCATTTGGCAAATTGGCACCAGCCACTTGGTTTTTTCGCCTGCCTCGTAGCAATTCGTCACAACTTTCTGGTATTGGCGGTTAGGCATTGGAATATGTGTGCTGTGTTGGAGGATTGGGTATGCGCCATCATCTACCCCTCCTCTTTTGGGTATTCCGTTAAAGGAATCTGGCGGTCATGGATCCTGTCCAATGCCCTGCTAGTGGCTAGGGCCATGGCACGACCCCTGGTGACGTCATGGGGTTGCTTCCAGTTGTATTTGCATCAACAAACTCCTCCCATTGGTTGTTAACCCTGATATGACTCCTGGCTGTGTGGGGTGGAGTCTTGTACAGTGGTACCTCGGGTTACATACGCTTCAGGTTACAGACTCCGCTAACCCAGAAACAGTGCTTCAGGTTAAGAACTTTGCTTCAGGATGAGAACAGAAATCGTGCTCCGGCGGTGCGGCGGCAGCAGGAGGCCCCATTAGCTAAAGTGGTGCTTCAGGTTAAGAACAGTTTCAGGTTAAGTACAGACCTCCGGAACGAATTAAGTACTTAACCCGAGGTACCACTGTATTGCTGTTTCATCCAATGCCTAAGCCAATACTACTCAGATGCTGTAATCAATAAAAGTTGTGGCCTAATTTTGCCCATTAACCTAAAATAACGTGTCTGTGTGTCTTATTATAATCCTATGCGGGTGGAGGGTCCTTGACTCACAAGTTTCCTTGCCTCTGCCTGAACATTGACTGTTGCACTCTTATTCCCCTCTCAAATGAAATGGGGGTCCATCTCATTTGCATCTCCTCCAAACATGACCCAGCCTATTCTCCTATGCTGCCTTCGTCTACAGATCACCGCCTCCCACAGCGAGGCCAAGGTTTATTTGCACCACTCCCTGCTGAAAATCTCTGCCAAGGATCTCTTGCTTTCAAAACTGTGGGCCGTCTAAACCCACTGGGAGAGCTGCCTTGCCTGCAAAGTCTCCACTGCAGGCCCTTCTGTTGGTAGGTAATCTCATCACTCCATCTTCAGACAATCTCCCTGGCTCCTGGTTCATTACACAATGACAGCCAAATTGTCCTCTTTTGCTCTGCTAAATCTCCAGGGATCTGCCCCAAGCCTGGGCAGGTGCCTTCTCTTTTTGCTGCTTTTCTCTCTGTCTCTCCTTGCACCACTGGCAACTTCCTGGTTCTTTGTTTTGTTTTGTACTTGGTCTCCTTGCAAAATGCTGGGTAGGTGATAAAAGTGTGAGAAAACAGTGACAGGATTCTCCATTTTCCCCATTATCCTCTTCCATTGTTCCACTGCTGCTGATGGCGGCAGCTGTTCCTTTCTGCCTGGTATTTTCTGTTTTCTGGTGTGTGTTTTTTACTGGATGGATGTGATTTATTTATTCGACCAGACAATTTATAAGCATCACTCTAAACTCCCAGGGTGGCTGGCATATAATTCAGAGAATTTAAAAACAACAACTATACAATGAAGAAAGATTAAACCATAAAACAGGGGCAACAGCAGCAGCAGCTGGCAATAAAAACCAGCCTGAACCACAAAGCAAGCAATTAAAATAACTATTTGGCGTGCTGAATTGCCACAGCGAAACAATTAAATAGGTGCGACAGAATATCAAAGCAGGGGCTGGGCAAGCTTCTTTGGGGAAGGCAGTGCAAATGCAAGGCTTGCACCACAACACTCCATTCGCCACTGTCCTGAGCTCAGATGCTGGTGGGACTCCCAGGATGAAGATCTTCAGGAGTCAGCAAACTTGTTCAACAGGGGGCCGGTCCACTGTCCCTCAGACCTTGTGGGGGGCCAGACTGTATCTTGAGGGGGGGGGATGAATGAATTCCTATGCCCCACAAATAACCCAGAGATGCATTTTAAACAAAAGCACACATTCTACTCATGTAAAAACACGCTGAATCCCAGACCATCCGCGGGCCAGATTTAGAAGGCAATTGGGCCGGATTTGGCCCCCAGGTCTTAGTTTGCCTACCCATGGTTTAATACCTTGGTATCTAGAGCCCTGTGGCCCTACAAACACAGTGGAACCTTGGTTCTCAAACGGCTTAGTTGACGAACAAATCCGCTTCCGAACTCCAAAAACCCGGCAGTGTTCCGGTTTTTGAACGTTTTTCAGAAGCTGAACGTCCAACACACCTTCCACTTGAGTGTAGGAAGCTCCTGCAGCCAATTGGAAGCCGCGCCTTGGTTTTTGAACGTTTTGGGAGTCAAATGGACTTCCGGAATGGATTAAGTTTGAGAACCAAGGTACCACTGTATACTTGGACACCCAACCTGGTGTCCAGGACTGGAGTCCATGTATATCTGGAGGGCCACAGATTCCCCGTTCCCGTTGTAGGCACTCCTAGTTAGTAACCTAGGTGCTGCATTGTACAAAATTTTTGGAGAAGTCTCTAAGGGCAGCCCCATGTACAGTGAATTGCAGCAGCCCAGTCTAGAGGTTACGAGGCATGGATGACTGCAGCCAAGCTTCGTCTGTCTGGAAGCTGCAGCCGTCACACCACTCTGAAGTGGGTGGGAAGTGCTGTGTGCCACTGGGGCCCCGACAACGACAATGTTGGATCTACCAGTATTTCCAGAGCATGCAAACATGAAATAGCACATGCCTCTCCGTGGTGGCGTGGGAGTGGGCTATGACCTGGGCAGTCCTGTGCCTACTGAGTCTGCTATGCAGGTGCAGCAAACTGTGGGCAACTTGAAGCCCCTATCAGAGACAGCTGCATATTCCTGCATTCCACGGGGTTGGACTAGATGATCCTCAGGGTCCCTTCCAACTCTGTCGTTCTATTATTCTATGATCCTGCTCTCCATTCAGACTTATACCAGGCAGCTCTAGTGAGGGCACACTTTCCTCTGTAGGAGATGAAAGTTAGGATACAGTGATGAGGAAGGATCTTAAGAGTTTCTTTTTCTGTTGCTTCTTTCTTTAGTTTCTTTCTTTTCTTTATTTCTTGTAGATTGGCTTGGTTTTTTTATTGTACTGTAAAAACTTCAATTAATTCCAAAAAAGAGGCAGCTCTTCAAACAAGAGTTCCAAAGTAGGACCAGTGGTCACCCTGAACTTACCACAACAGCCCAGGAACTGATAGGAACTGATCAGGGATTTAATAATAATAATAATAATAATAATAATAATAATTTATTTATATCCCACCCTCCGCAGCCGAAGCCAGGCTAAGAGCAGCTAACAACAATATAAGTAACACAGTTAAATAAGCAAATGTTTTTAGGCAGATAAAGACTGCTTTGCCCCCAACACAACAACCAACTCCCATAAATCTGGGGTTAGGGAGAAAACTGTCCTGGTTTGCCAATTAAAAGAAAAAGGTCCCTGCCAGGTAGGCATGGCCTCTGATTTTATAAAAGCCTTTGCATTTTGAGCCTGTTTTGGAGGAGGTTGGCAATAAATGAAAACATTAAGTTAGGTTAATCCCAGGAAAATACTGAGCATGCCCCAGTGTTGAAGGGAACAAAAGGTATTCAGAACAATTTTGTTCCACCTAAAACCAAGTTTTCTCCATGAATAACCCTTGATGAGCCTGTGCTTCTTCCTGGCTCTGTCTGGTCTGCTGGAGGACAATTATGTGTCCTCTGGGGGATGGATGGAGGCTCCAGCAAAATGGCTTTGTAGGGGGAAAGAGCCCAAGGAGCTAAAGCAATAAAGGGCTTTTTCCTCTTCCCATTTTTGGTGGTGTCCAGTCACGCTGCATAATAAGAAAAAACAGGATATCCCCACTTAAAAGGTAAAGCCCGGCACTGTTAGCAACATCAGCATTCAAAGTATCCGATGTACCTTTTGGATTTAATACCAAATGAGGGCAGCCGCCAGCACTTTTCGGCTTATTGTCAGAGCATCTCCTCTTGGTGATGTGTGGAAAGCGGTATATATTATGCCATCCTGCTGCATTGTGAGCCTCCATTTGTGCAGCCATAAGGTCTGGCAATTTAATGGGCTATTTAATATTTAAATGAGAGCTGCAGAAAATTGATGAGCATAGCCAGGGAAGGAAGGAAGGAAAGAAGGGGGATATCGGAGAGAGAAAGAGAGAGAGATTTGAATTCTTCCCTGACAGTCAATGGGACTTAAAAGTGCTTAACATTTGGTGAATTGTGTGCCCTAGACTAGGGGTGGCAGGAGGAAGACTGGGATCTGCTCAGGTAGATCTCTGAGTGATTTGCAGGAGATCAGCAAAGATTCCAGGCTTCTGATTGTTTGACAATAGCAGAAGCAACCACATTTAATAGCTGCATGGAGGACACCTCCTGGCATTGCCCTTGTATTTGATTTCTAATACAGTGGTACCTTGGTTCTCAACGCCTCGGTACTCAAACAACTTAGAACCCAAACACTGCAAACCCAGAAGTAAGTGTTCCGGTTTGTGAACCTTTTTTGGCAGCTGAACATGTTCCGTTTTGAGTGCTTCGCTTCCGTTTTGAGTGCCACACGTCCGTTTTGAGTGTTACGCTGGGGTCTGTCTGTTTTTGCTGTTTATTTTGCGTTTTTGCTTTTGCCGCTCTTTTTGTTTTTGTGACTGTGTGGAACCCAGTTCAGCTACTGATTGATTGTGTGACTGCAGTACATTGTTTATTGCTTTCATTTTATCTCATTAGATAGTAAAATTCATGTTAAATTGCTGTTTTAAGGGTTGTTTTTTAAAAGTCTGGAACGGATTCATCCATTTTGCATTACTTTCTATGGGAAAGCGCGCCTTAGTTTTGGAACACTTTGGTTTTGGAATGGATTAAGTTTGAGAACCAAGGTACCACTGTAGTTACTGATGTCTTGATGTTCTGTAGTGTGTGGTGCCACAAGCAGAATTTGTCCAGGTGATCTAAGCAATAAAGGCTTGTACAGGTGCAAGCAGTCTTTCAGGTAACCTGATCCCAAGTTGTTCAGGGCTTTCTTAACAAGACTTTGAGCATGCCTGGGATCTGAAATTCTGGAGTATTGGGGCGGGGGCATTCAGAGAAAGATGTGCTCCAGCACCAAAATGTTTAAAGGTAAAGGGACCCCTGACCATTAGGTCCAGTCGTGGCCAACTCTGGGGTTGCGGCGCTCATCTTGCTTTATTGGCCAAGGGAGCTGGACAGCATGACTAAGCCGCTTCTGGCGAACCAGAGCAGCGCATGGAAACGCCGTTTACCCTCCCGCCAGAGTGGTACCTATTTGCGTGGCGAGTTCCTGCCCCCCACCAGGATAAATAAAGACACGAGACACCATGGTTTAAGGTTAAATGGGCGAATTAGGCCACAACTTTATTGAATTCAGGAATGAGAGGCATTGGCTTAGGCATTGGTCCTAACGACTATCCGGCTCCAGCCCATTTGTTGGAGACACGGGGAAGGGTTAACACTATATCGGGGGAGTCTCCCGCCGAGGCACGTCGACTAGGAGCTCCCCTGGGTCACCGCTCGGGGGCGTGCCTTTGGCCCACAGCTCCATAGGCTTCGGACAGGGCCACGCCCCCCGGAGTCCTTTAACGGACCACCCTTCGCTCACTGGGGGGAGGTGATGGCGTTCCTCCCCCCCCACATCCTCTTAACCCCTTCTTACCAATGCCTACCGCCAATGCCGAAGAGTTGTGACGAGTTGCTACGAGGTAGGCGAAAAACCAAATGGCTGTAAATTGCCAACTGGGAAAAATTCCTACCATGCCCCATGCGGCGACAGACCGAAGTCCATAGCAAAGTCAGAGACCTACCTAAAGCCTACCTAAAGGGAGGGAGGGCGGGAAAACGTGGGGGCTAGCTGGCAAAAAGAGGGTGAGCCCCCTCTGCGCCGGCCCTAAATAGGGCAGACACGGCCGGGATTCCCCTGCTCTTGCGGGGGCTGAAACCAGCCCCCGCTCACGTGGGGGGTGGGCGTGAAGCCCGCAACCCCACCTCCTGGGCAGGCCGGAAGTGGCTTTATCTACTTGCACTTTTGACGTGCTTTTGAACAGCTAGGTTGGCAGGAGTAGCTACCGAGCAACGGGAGTTCACCCCGTCACGGGGATTCGAACCGCCGACCTTCTGATTGGCAAGTCCTAGGCTCTGTGGTTTAACCCACAGCGCCACCCGCGTCCCTTTACCAAAATGTTTACCTTTTAAAAAACCCCACAGGCATCTGGTTGGCCACTGTGAGAACAGGATGCTGGACTAGATGGGCCATTGGCCTGACCCAACAGATTCTTCTAAATTCTCATTCTGCTGTAAACACGCAGACCCAGGTTCCCTTGGAGGAAGCCTAGTAAGTCTTTAAAAATAAAAAGGCCTGATTCACCCATAAACAACAGAGCAACAGAGATATGCCTCTCCTTTTTCTTGACCCACTGACTATTACTGGAGGAGTGTTAAACACGAGATTAACTTCCTCAGGGAAATAAATGCAGCTAAACAAAATCACATCTCCGTTATCCTGCCACAATTTCCTTAAAAAAGAAGAATGCAAATCATACATACTAATGATTTAGTTGTTCCTAATGGAACCAAAAGGTATCAGCTATGCACAAGAAAGAAGTATCAGCGGGTTTGGTGAATTCCCATTTGGTAGGAATGCAAATAAATAAATAAATAAATAAATAAATAAATAAATAAATAAATCTGAAAGACTCCAATGAAAACTGAGCAAGCACAGTGGCCAGGAATGCTGATAGACACCTGGGGGGCGGGGGGTGGGGGGGTGGAAGAGAAATGGTAAACTAGGGGAAGAGAAGAAATGGAACAGAGTACAGTGGTACCTTGGGTTACGTAGTTGATTCGTTCCGGAGGTCCGTTCTTAACCTGAAACTGTTCTTAACCTGAAGCACCACTTTAGCTAATGGGGCCTCCCGCTGCCGCCACACCACCGGAGCACGATTTCTGTTCTCATCCTGAAGCAAAGTTCTTAGAGGTACTATTTCTGGGTTAGCAGAGTCTGTAACCTGAAGCGTCTGTAACCTGAAGCTTATGTAAGCCGAGGTACCACTGTAGCTGGAACACTAAGCTGGAGATCATCATGACATGAGCCACTAGATAAGATAAGAGCTCCCAAATGTAGAGGGGAAGGAAGGTATTGTGCAGCGCAACCCTATGCAGGTTTCTTCAGGAGTAAAGTGCAATGATTTAGGGACGCGGGTGGCGCTGTGGTCTAAACCACAGAGCCTAGGGCTTGCCAATCGGAAGGTTGGTGGTTCAAATCTCCGCTATGGGGTGAGCTCCCGTTGCTTGGTCCCTACTCCTGCCAACCTAGCGGTTCGAAAGCACGCCAGTGCAAGTAGATAAATAGGTACCCCTCTGGCGGGAAGGTAAACGGCGTTACCGTGTGCTGCTCTGGTTCGCCAGAAGCGGCTTAGTCATGCTGGCCACATGACCCAGAAGCTGTACACTGGCTCCCTTGGCCTATAGAGCAAGATGAGTGCCGCAACCCCAGAGTTGCTGGACCTAACAGCTAGGGGTCCCTTTACCTTTTACTCCCAAGTAAGTGTGCAGAGGACTGCAGGTTTAACAGCGCAAGCAGAGGAAAGCAGAATAATCTTACAGCAGCTTAATGATGTCAGGACTGAAAAGAGTTTGGGATTATATCTTTGGCATGTGTGTGTTTGTATGCCTTTGCTCTGTCACACCCTGGTGCCGTTAGTAAGACAATTAGTTTAACAGTTCCCTGTCTCCAACTGTCTGCCAAATGTTGAATTGCATTGCAAATTAACCTGAGTTTATCACTTGCCATTAACTCTTCAAAGGCAGTTGTGGAACAAGATTTCCAGCAACCCCCTTGGGAAGTGCAGTCTGGAAATACGGATTTGCATGAGCCAGAAGCCTTGATTATTATTATTTCTGCGGACAGCAGATCAGGGACAAAAGATTGTCTGGCTCCATATTAACCACCACCATTTTCCAGTTGAATACTATATACGAATGCTGATACAGAAGACAGTGCCGTACAAACTGTTTCTGTTTTTTTAAAAACCGAGAACTGCGCTGAAAATGTTTTTAATCTGTTAATACTTTGGAAAGCTTTCAGCATTAAAAATATATATATAAACATGTAAGGCATATGGAAACAGGTGTGTCTGAACTAAACCGGATGTCTGTATCAGATAAAGAGAGGCGAAAGTAACTCTGTTCTCTTATCTAGGTCATTGAGCCATCATACTGATGAAAAAGAGTGAGTTGCAAACTGTTCGATATATTCTGATGCAGTAATGAGGAAGTAGGTCGGAAAGATTGTGGGCACCTTGGGGAAGATGCACAATTTGCCCCCCCCCATATATCTCCAAGGGGCTAGATCCCAGACTCTAGCACAACTTGAAACAGGAGATCTGCTGTTACCCTCAAGGCCTGGCTTACCTTCTGCTAAAGTCTCAGCCTCAAAGTTGTAACTGATTGATGAATTACAAAGTTAGTCTTCAGGTCTGTGTGCCCCTTTTCCACTAAAGGAAGCACTGTCCGGTGAACATTTTGACAAGTCCAAGACACTAATCCTGCCAGAGTTCTGAACGGGTTCAGCTGTTGAGCACATAGCCTGCATGCTTCTGAGTGCTTTATTGTTTGAAAACTTTATAACAGAAGTATACAATAGATATTATAGGCAAAATGAGAAATAAACAATTATTCATTCTTTAACTGATGCTTGCTTTGCACATCCATTTGTTATTAAATTTTTCAAGACCTCCGATCTTCCCTTTGCATTCCCGATTTAAATTCCTTAAACACGCGCTTAAACTTTACTTTCTCCATATTTTTTGACGTACTATAAATTTTGTTTTGTACCATTATCCTATTTAGATCAATCAAGACCTTCCAACGGATTGATCTTTTGACAATGTTCTTTTACATAAACTCTATAAACATCCCACTCTCTGGATAATTTTTCCATCTTAACTTTGCTGATAACCTCGCCAGTTCGGCGTATTCTCTTATTTTATTTTGCCAGTCTGATTTGGATGGGATATCCTCTCCCTTCCAATCTTTTGCGATTAGAATTCTGGCAGCGACTGTAACATACAAAAAGACTCTCCTGTACTTTTGGGGGATTTCATTTCCCATAATTCCCAGCAGGAAGGCTTCAGGTTTTTTAGGGAAGGAGCATTTGAACATTTTCTTAAGCTGGTTATAAACCATTTCCCAAAATTGTCTGATCTTTTTACAGTTCCACCACATGTGGATCCATGTACCTTCAGCCTCCCTGCATTTCCAGCAAATGTTTGTTCTAGATCTGAACATTTTAGCTAGCTTAACAGGCCTTAGACGCCACCTGTAAAGCATTCAGTGGCAAAGAGTTCATGCTTCGTGATTCCCAGGGACTGGTAGCCCCCTTCTTTACAAATCAAGCTCTTGGTTTTATTGGATGAAGTTTGTAATTCAGAAAGGTTCTTTTACTGTGCTTTGTAAGTTTTATTAATTTTTAAATATATATATATATTTAAAAAGTTGTTTTTAAATAGAGCCAGCTGGGGTGTACAATTTTAAACAAACCCTCTGAATCCCTCCGTCAGATTGCTTGATCTTTGGATGAGCGCTGGGTTGGGGAGAAGAGAGAGACAGTGTGGTGTTAAGAGTGTTTGCAAATCAGTTTCATTTGTTGAGAAATTAGGAAGAGAAGGGGGAAAGAGGTGGAGGGGGAAGAAGATGGGTGGGGTTGGGGTTGGGTGGTGATGTTTCTATTCTACTTACTATATGTAGGGTTTGGTGTCAGCGTTGCTTGTGCAGGTTCTTTGCTGTTCGCTTGTGTTCTTTTGGTGGTGAGAGAGGTTGGGGTTGGCCTAGGGTGTGGTTATCCATTCGTGTTTGGCTGTGGTGGTCTTTGTTTTCATGTGTGAGTGGGGTGGGTGGGTGTTTTGGATCAGGTTAGCCATATTGATTTGTATGCTGTTGGTGGATTTTTTGTCATTGTCTTGTTGGGCTGTGTATGTGATAAAGGGGAGCCGTGTCTTCTTCTATTTGTCCCTGTGTCAGTTTCAGTTTATTGGTTAATTTTTCTAGTAGGGCTGTTTCCCATACTATTTGGTACCACTGGTCCATGCTTACTCCTGATAGGTCTCTCCAGTGTGGTGGTAAGAGAGTTGGACCATGACCTGGGAAACCAGGGTCTGAATACTCACTCAGCCATGGAGCTCCCTGGATAACCTTGGACTAGTTGCTGTCCCTCAGCCTAACCTACCTTGCAGGCTTGTTCTGAAGAGGAGGAAGAGAACTATGTACTATTGAGAACTATTGCACTCACTGGAGGAGAAGCTGGTTTGTAAATGAAATAAATAAAATAAGAGAGGAGGCTTTCTGGATTGCCATAGCATCTCTTTATGAGCTTCTCTCCCTAGGAAGGCCTGCTTGGCACCTACTCTGATGTCTTGTTGGTGTTAGACATCATTCTCTTTATGTTACCCTGGCTTTTCATCATTTGAATCTGGTTTATAACTGCTGGAATCTCTCTCTCACACACACATTGCTCTGCCCTTTTAATCAGTTTTTAAATGCCTGAATTGGTCAAAATATTTGCTTTAAACCAATTTGTTTAAATGGTGTGTTAGTTATTTGATCATACAGTAAGACGCATTGACGACAAAAATATGAAAGGGTGATTAGAAACATCACCATATAAAAAACCAATTTCAAATCCAATATTAATGCAGAATGAGATAAAGATAGCTACTTAAAAGGCTTGTTCTCGTTAGGGTGAAAACAATGTATTTAAAATAATTTAAACAGATATCAAAACATTTTTTTTTAAATAAACCAAACAAAAAAAGAGAAGTTTGAAAATTATATCCCCCCCCCCCCAGCAAACTGCCAAAGATCTTTGGGAAATACTAATGTCTTAAGAAGTAATCTAAAATTCAGCAATGTAGCCTGAAGAAGGGTCAGCATTCTAGCATTTTAATGTCACAAATGAAAAAAGGAGTGTTTTGGACACTCGCCACACAGACCTCCTGTTCTTAAGGAACCCTCAACAAAGCCTTCTGAGATGGGGAGTTAAAAGCAGCACCTTAAATAGAGCTCTGGAAGAGTTCATACCCAGTGCTGACCTGCCAAAATAGCTTCTGTTCTCTTACCAGCTATCATGCGGAGAAATATTCAGCAGGTATAATTCTTCCTGCGGAAGCTACTCTTCTACAGGTCGAGCGGTGGCTAAAGGAATGGAAGCCCTTCCAGACCAAAGCATTGGCGAACTTACATTTCAATCCGTTTCACTGATCAACTGAAAAAAGTCCAAACTACTCATGTTTACATTCGAATTATCCATGAGATGGGCAAGATCCACCAGCCTTTGTATGATCCTGTATTCCAGGGGTGGGGAAGCTGTGGCCCAGCAGATGTTCCTAGACTACAACTTTGGCCATCCCTGACCATTGGCCAGGATGGGTGGGGCTTGTGGGAGCTGCGGTCCTTCAAAACCTGGAGGGCACATGTTCTCCACCTTTGCTGCACTCCTAGGAGCAAATGGTTATAATATAGCTCAAACTATTAATCCAGCCAGTCCAGTATCACTTACTTCTACTTGGAAGTTTCTCCAAAGCATAGGTGGAGGTCTTTCACATCACCTGACCCCTTTTTGACTAGAGAAGGACGTGGGACCTTCTGCCCATAAAGGATGGCCTCTAACACGGAGTGGTGGCACCTTGAGAACATCTTGCTTTTCACCAGACCTACCAATGGAACTTCTTTGTGCATTGCTAGACGATCACAATGACTTATGCACAATCTCCCTGCTGCCTGGGCGTGTCTGACTTGTTTACTTCCTTGCATGATTTCATGAATGCATTTATTTATAGCAGGAAAGCATTCAAGGCAAGCAGCTAGAACATTGGGCTTGGACTGAGAAGACCCAGGTTCAAATCACCACTTGGCCATGTAGGTAAAATGGGAGGAGCAGCACGTAGAACGCCTTGAGTTCCTTGAAGGAAATGTAAATATAATAAATAAATGAAAACTAAAGGGAAAAAAGGAGGAGGAGCCGCATTGCGGGATATGGCTTGGACTTAGAACTGTGATGTCAATGCATTCAGGGGGGAAATAAGCTGAAATTTTACAGCAGCATGGAGCTGGGGGCGGTTCTGAAATGAAAGGCGTCCATTATATGCTCCAGGAAATTCTGAAATAAGGAGATCTGAAATAACCTTACAGGAGAATTCTGCTGGATCAGACAAGGACCCATCAACATCCTGTTTCTTGCATTGGCCATCAAGAAGTCTCTAGGGAGCCTACAAGCAGGGCATGAGGGCAACAGCCCTTTCTCATTGCTTGTGCTGGATGTCAGACATTCTAAGGTTCGCTGCTTGTGAACATGGAGGTTCTACACATCAGATGCTGCTAAGTGGCACCAGATGACCCAACTTGCCTAGCCAGTTGCAATTTCATTGCTGGTTTAGTTTGTATCCCACACTTTCTGCCGGATACAGTTTAATCCATAAAAGCTGCTAAGGACAAAGCGGCTAAAAATGGCTGACGGAATATAGACAACTTCCTTACACTGAGTCAGACCACTGGTCCATCAAACACAGACTGGCAGCGGCTCTGTAGGGATTCAGACAGGACTGTTCCAAGATGTTTGGGACTGAACCTGGGATTTTCTGCGCACAAGACATGAACTGGACTTTCCATTTAACATAAAAAATCTTGTCCAGTTGATCAGAGGTAGAAAAAGACTGTGCCTGGTAAACCTCCTTAGGCAGGGAGTTCCAGAAGTGGCTACTGCAGAGAAGGCCCTGCTGCATTTAACTATCGATCTAACTTCTGGTATATGAGACAAATGGAACCACTGCTCCCAAAAGCTTTCCCAAAGACATGTGGGATTTAAGAAATTTAGGGCACAATTCTATACCAGCTGACTTTCTGGGCATAAGCTCCATGGAACTCAATGGGACTTACTTTTGAATAGGATTGTGGTGTTATGTTTTAAATGGCAGAAACAGAACCTTGAGTTGTGCCCAGAAACTGAATGACACATGAGGACACCTTATTTTTAATTTCCACCTTTGGCGCTGCCCTACCTACATTTCCCAAAGCAACTCACTTAACTGATCTCTTGGCTCCATAAGCTTTGTGAAAGCATAAATTACCACACTTAACATTTAGGAAGCCCGCTCAGCATGCACGTAAATGTGACTTTCAATAACTATTTGCCAGGCAAATAGCATGAAGCACTAGGAGTCAGGGCGTCTAGACTGCCCTCTCGAACTCTCCTAAAACAGGCTTTATAAGCACGAGTGAGAATCAAGAGTTTCCCATGCCTCAATGTCCCCTCTATAAAATGGGTGCAATAGCAATTTGCACCACCACGTCGCCCATGGCAGGCCACTTTCTTTTGTCCAACTGATTGAGCTCATAGGGCTGAGATCCAAGAGACTTGAGTTTAAATGGCTGCAATATGCAAAAACGAGATTGCTGAATCCCAGATGGCATACACTGATAGAATTTGCATGACAACAACCCTGGAGTTGTTGGCTTCTTGTTAATGAGCAGCATGCTGCTCCACACTGCCTTCCTGCTTCATGGTGCAAGTGCTAGAAACAAGACAGTTGATGTCCAAACCCTGGATTGTGTGGCTTATTTCTTGCTAACAAACCAGGATCTGTAAACCAGCTTTGGCAATCTTTCATAATAGAGGTTAAAATTTCGCACCCCAAAATGGATCTTTTCGATTACGGATCTTCTCAATTTTGCGTCCCCTGGCTTGGCACCCTGTGTGAGGGAATTGCTAAAGGTAAAGGTAAAGGGACCCCTGACCATTAGGTCCAGTTGTGGCCGACTCTGGGGTTGTGGCTCTCATCTCGCTTTATTGGCCGAGGGAGCCGGCGTACAGCTTCCGGGTCGTGTGGCCAGCATGACTAAGCCGCTTCTGGCGAACCAGAGCAGCGCCCGGAAACACCGTTTACCTTCCCACCAGAGTGGTACCTATTTATCTACTTGCACTTTGACGTGCTTTCGAACTGCTAGGTTGGCAGGAGCAGGGACCGAGCAACGGGAGCTCACCCCGTCACGGGGATTAGAACCGCCAACCTTCTGATCGGCAAGTCCTAGGCTCTGTGGTTTAACCCACAGTGCCACCCACGTCCCAAGGGAATTGCTACACTGTCCTAAATTTGGCACTGCTTAAGGCTCTCTTAGCCATCCTGGCTTGTGTGAACACAGCCAGTGGTATCTTTGAGCCCTAGATTTTTCTGCAAAAGGCCCACAACTCCAACTTTTAAAAATCATTATTATCATTTCACACATCCTGCTAATAATTTGTGGCACAAAGCTCAAATTCCAGTCCTGTGGCCTGGAGAGTCACGCTTAAATTAAGCTCTTGGTGCACTGTAAACAGGGTGTGCAGGGAGCAAACACTTGCAGGCGAATTGGGCAAATGAGCTGAAGTAGGTGCTTCAAGGTATCTCTCGCCCAGTATCAGTGGACAGTCCGAGCTGAGAAAACCTGCCTGCTGGACCCTCCAAATCTCAGAGAAATATGAGCAAATCGTACCCAAGAACCTCTGTGGGTTGCAGTTCCCTGACACTTCAGCATCCTATCTCTAATGGCAGTGGCCGTGTTAAATTCCCCAGTGGGACTACTGTGGATGAATTTGTTTAATCGGTTCCCATAATATAGAATTTGCAGTGCCAAATGCTCATTTATTCAATAGACTTTGTGGATATGTCTAGGAAACTGGAGCCTAATTATTCTGAGTTTTCCCAAGTCCCAGTGAAGCCTACATGGGAAACCACAGGGATTAATTACCCTGCAACAAACCGTCCAGCCAGTTTAAAATAATTTTAAGTCCAATTGGTTTTAGTGGTAGGAGAGATCAAAGCACACCCATAATTCCCTCAGTGAATAAAAAGCGACTGAAAAGTTTATGGAACATTCCCTAGTTACTTACAAAAATATTTGCACTTTTTAAAATTCCTGGTTTACCCACCCAAGGTGTAGACTAATAATAATAATAAATAATAATAATAATAATAATAATAATAATAATACTTCACACTTTAGTTTGGAGCACTTCGCATGCATTATCCTAAGACAGATTTGCTTTATTATTCCCATATTGCAGATGGGAACGTTGAGGCCAAGAGCACAAAACCTTGCATCACTTGTAAATTCCTGGAGGCTGCAATCATATCCACACTTAGTTGGGAGAAGTAAGCCCCCTGAAACTATAACATCTTGTCTGAAGAAGCGTCCTGGTGAGCTCGGAAGCTTGCCGGTTATGTTGCGGTCTTTACTTCATACAGGTATTATGCTTCTGTCCTTCTGGATGTGATTTTACCCTGATGAGCTGAGATGGGCAGCCTGTACATGGTGGAATGTAAATATTTTCAGGGCAAGGACTTGTCCTTTTCCTTACGCCACAAAAGTACCATATACATGGATGGTGCCTGATACATAAATACAGTAAATTAATAGCAGTACAATATAGCAATAACAGCAGTGGCTTGATTTGACGTGGAGCGCACTCTCGTCTCTTTAAGCATGGCTCCCTACCTAATTCCCATTAGCCAATCTTGCTCATTGTGCAAGTAATAGTAGTTGAGGGTAATCCGTGCGCGCACGCCTGCACCTAACTTCTATTCCTTTCCTCCTCTGACACTTCCTCAAACCTTTCCTGCTTTTCCTCCCTTCTCTCCTTCTCCCCGCTCTGCCTCCTCCCCAGACTTCAGGAATTAAAGAGGAAAAAAAATAGCTTTCAGAAACCCGATGCCTTTTTTGCGCAATACAATCACTGTGCTGCTTTTTTTTTTAAAATAAAAAAGCGACAGGGTGTCTAGACGCCCACGTGATAAGAGGCGGGCGGCGCGCGCGGCGCGGGGGGGGGGGACGACGGGGACGACGACGGGTTTGCCTGGGCAGGGCAGCGCCGCTGCGCAGTCTGGAAGCCACCGAGGCAAGGCAAGAGATCGGGAAGGAGGGAGGGGGAAAGAGAGAGAGAGGGAGAGAGAGAGAGAAATAACCGGGGGAGGAGGAGACGGAGCCTGGCTCGAGCTGGCTGGCTGTCTCGAGAGGAAGGATCAGAAGCGAGAGCTGCCCAAGCGCGCCCCCCCTCCAGCCAGCCCGGCGGCAGAGGCGCACTGGGGCTCTCCGCTTAGGTGACCTCCCCTCATCCCTCTGCCTTGCAAAAAAAGCTCTCGCCCTCCCCCGAAGGTTTTTTCCATTTTATTTGAAATCCCCCCCTTTCTTTTTTTTTTTTTTGCAAAATCGCGGAGCTGCAAAAGGAGAGCCGGGAAGGAGGAGAGGGAGGAAGGAGGGAGGGAAGAAGAAAAGAGGTGGAGGAAGAGCGCGAGAGCGCGCAGCCAAGCTCCGGGCTCTGCTGCTGCGTTTCGGGAAAGGAAGAAGGGAACGGAAAAAGGAAGGGAGGGGAAGGCAAGAGCCAGCCCAGGCGAAAGGAACTGGGTGGATAGTAACCCCCCCCCCGCCTTGCCTCCGCCGCCGCCGCCCGGTTCCTCCTCTGGCTTTCTGCTGCGTGCTTGTGTGTCGACGAGAGAGGCGATGCTCCTGCTGGAAGGAGGAGGCGGAGGGCAAGCGGCGCAGGCAGCCGCCAGACGCAAGAGCTGAGAGCGGCATTGCCGGAGAGGCGGAGGAGGGGCCGGCGACACTTTTTCCGCCGCTGTCATTAAGAGGACCGTCCTCGCTCACTTCTCCCGGATTCCTTTCGATCGCCGACGGTCCCCCGACCCATCCTTCTCCTTCGCCCCTGGAACCAGAGGAGAAGGGGGGAGGGCAAGGAAAAAGGTGGCGGTGGGTGGAGAGATCTTTTAAAGGGAGAACTTTGAAGGGGGGGGGCGGAATCCTGCGTTTTAAAAACTCTCCCTTTCTTGCTCGGAAAAGGAAGCGAACAAGCGAGGGGCCACCCCGCCAGGGAGCAGCAAGATCAAAGCGCGTTTGGGAAGGGCAGACGCCGCCAGGGAGCGACCGGATCAAGGTGCTGCGAGCTGATCCGCAGATCGGGAGAGAGCTGCTCCTGCAAAGCTCTGCTCGGAAGAAGAGGCAGGCGAACAAAAACAGACCTATCGGGGCGAAAAGGAACGGGGATCTTTGGATGTTTTACTGTGGATTTCCCCCCCGCCCTTCTCGACCACAGAATTTTCTTCTTCCTTCGAAACGACCAGATCTAAATTATTTTCTCTCTTTTTTTTTAGTTTTTGGCTCGCCCCCATCCCCATTTTTGTAAACACCAGGTTTCCTCTTCCCCCTTCTGCACTTTTGGGCTGGATTTAGCACCTACTCTGATCACCTAAGGATCTAAAATCTTGTGCCTTTTTTTTTTTCAACATTAAAGAAAATTTTTTTTGTTTTTGTTTGGAAACGAAACTCCCTCCGCATCACCTCGCCCGAGGGCTTCTCCTTTGAACCACCGCTGAAGAAAATACTTCCATATCCCGTGGAGTTTCTTTGGACCGAGGGAGGGGGGCAGAGGGCATGTTTCGCTCTTCCCAAATCACCCCAGACCCCTTTCTTTGCCCCTTAGTGGATAACCACCCCACCACACGCACGCTTTAAAGAAACTGTAGGGGTTTCCTCCTTTTTGCTGTTGTTTTTGTGGATCTAGAAGGATTTGTGAAGAGAGGGAGCAAGGCAGACTTGAACCCGAGCCTTTCCCCAAGAGACTGGCGCATGCTTCACCTTGCTTCGCCTGCGTCTCCCGCAGCAGGCAGCGCGCGGCGGCCGGCGCCCCCATCTCCCCCCGGCTCCGTCCTCTGTTTCCACTTCATCCCCATCATTTCAGGCTGCTTCTACTGGCTGCCTGGACTCGGCTCCCGGA
Source organism: Podarcis pityusensis (assembly GCF_964106645.2). Lineage (NCBI taxonomy): Eukaryota > Metazoa > Chordata > Lepidosauria > Squamata > Lacertidae > Podarcis > Podarcis pityusensis. The sequence continues at coordinate 10,183,956 of NC_138036.1, read as the reverse complement.
TTCTTCATGAGTTGCGGACGACATGCCCGTTTTTTAGCCGGGGAACCTTCTTCTCGTCCCGCATGTTCAGGACCAAACGATCGCTGCTCGTCCGAAGACTCTGGCGGAGCCGTGCGCCCGGCGGGGAGGAAGAAGGCGGCGAGCTTGGAGAGGGGGCCGCCGACAGCCGGGCGCATGGGGCGGGCGGCGGCGGCGGCGGCGGAGGAAGCCGGGGTTGCTGCATGGGCAAGTCGGGGAAGCTCGCCAAGGCACACCTCGGATCGGAGGCTGAACTGAAAGCGCTGACCCACTCGGTGCTGAAGAGGCTGAAGGAGAAGCACCTGGAGGGCCTCCTGCAAGCCGTGGAGTCCCGGGGGGGCACGCGGACCTCCTGCCTCCTGTTGCCCACCAAGGTGGACTCCAAACTGGGCCAGCATTGGTACTCGCTCCCTCTGCTGCTGTGCAAAGTCTTTCGGTGGCCCGATCTCAGGCACTGCTCGGAAGTCAAGAGGTTATGTTGCTGTGAATCTTATGGGAAAACGCACCCGGACCTGGTCTGCTGCAACCCCTATCACCTCAGCAGGCTCTGTGAACTAGGTAGGCACCGCTTTACAAATAACCCCTTACACCCCCACCCTCAAACCCCCCCCCTGAGTGCATCGGGGTGTGTGTGTGTGTGTTTTGGACGGTCAAAAAAAATAAAATAAGGGAGAAATGTCAGGCCTTTGCATTCCAAGTCTTGCCGCCTTCAAGTTGCTCTGGGTCTTTGTGGTGCATTGGAATTTTTTTTCGGGGGGGGGGCACAGGCTTGCATCATTCCCTGGAAATGTTGAGATCTGGAATTAAGGGGCGACCCATATTATTTGGCCAGGGACCCAGTTTAAGTAGGGTACCTCCCTGTGCCCATTCCAGCTTTGTTTTGTTTTTAAAAGCTACAAGCTTTGATGCCCTGTCAAAGAAAAGCCCTGTGCTTTTGTTGTGCATCAGAGGCTTCCCATATATGTCTGTTTTCCTAAGTTAAAAAATAAATAAAATACCCAGGGAGATTTTTAATTTTAGCTTTGAAAGAAGCCCAAAGGGAATTTTCTGTGAGTAGTCAGAACAGTATCGGACAACCTTTTCTCTCTCTCTTGCAAACCTGCCCAGTTCTGGGTTTTAGTGTTTGAAGTTCGCGTTGGACCTGCAATCAGGGGGAATGAAGAAAGCATGCAACAATGACAGAAGGCTCTCCCACCCCCCACACTCTGTAAATAAAGGCATTTTTTAAAACCCAGGCCATTAGTTTAAGGTGACATCAAACATTCCTCTGTGTTTTCTTAGTGTAGATTTACTATTTATGCAAAGGAGCTGTAACGCATAGTGCAGGATCAAAGAAGTCCTGATTGGTTTTTGGAAAATACATCCCCAGATCCTCCGGTTTTTTAACATACAGATCTCCAGCCAGCCTGAGGTTTGCAAAAGTAATCCAACACTTTGCTGGCCAGCCGTCCCCAATATTCTCCCACTCAGCCCTCCTTCGCTGCTATAATATAAAAGACAACACACAATTTCCAGGCACCAATCTTCCTTCCTCCTCCGGGCAGGCTGCCTTTTGGTTTCCAAACTGGAAAGGTTGAAGGGGGGGGGGGGGAGAGAAGAATCCTCAATGCAAACCCTTTTTTGTGTGTGTGCTTCTGAGTGTAAAGTTCACAGCCTGCATCAAGTTTTGTGTATGTGAGTGAGTGAAAGAGAGAGAGAGATAGAGAACTGCTTTGGTATGCCTTAAGTCATGCTAGCGACCCCTCTCTCCCACCCACCCCCTCTGAAAACCTCGAGGCTGCAAACTCCCCCCGCTCTGACCCCCTTCTTCCCCAAACCGCTTGCAAAAACTTTGGCACAACTTTTGAGCAGCGCAGAAGAAAACTCTGCAGTTATGCAGGGCCGGGAAGTTCTTTTGCTGCTGCTGTTGTTCTTTTCAAAGTGGGAGGAAAATGTGAGTCTTGAATTCTGTACTTGTATCTCTCCCTTCTCTCCCCCCCCCCCCCAGCCATCCCACCCGCCCTCTTTCCTCTCCCCACTCTCCCCCCCCCCCCCCAGGCTTTCTGTGAAATGTTAAATGTGCATGCGGAGAGCTAGCCGGGGATTATCAGGGAGCCGGGATCAGTTGGTGATTTCCAGAGCTGGAGTGTTTCAGCCCAGCCAAGGAGGCCCCGCTCGAGACAGCCAGAGGAGCAGATAGTGCGAGCGACTGGCGCCAGCCGGCCCCCTTTGTTTATCTGACAGTTAAATATCAAGGCAATCGCCGCCTAGCTTGCCCTGCCTCCAACCCCCAGAGCTAAGACAAACAGTTTTGCTACAAGAATGCCACTGTTATCATAAGTTCCTATCTTTCTCTCTCTCTTCCCCCCTCCTCTCTTCTCATGGCTCTGCTTTTATTTTCTCTGTACTTTTCTAATTCCAGAGTCTCCCCCTCCTCCTTATTCGAGATATCCAATGGATTTTCTCAAACCAACTGGTAAGTAGACTTGTTTTTAAAACAAACCGAACTTTTTTTGGGATGGGAAACTTGGAAACTTTTTTTTCCTGGGAAGGCGGTTCTCTCCCCACATTGCATGCTCATGGCTCTTTCCTTACGATTGTATTGTTTTGTATTATTACTATTATTATTAAGAATCCATTGGTTTGTTTCGCTTTTTTCAGCTCTTGTTTGCTTTCCTAGCACTCCTACACAGTTAATCACAAGCAATTCCGCATTAAGATAAGTGGGATTTGCTCCTGAATAAGTGTGGATTGTGGGATTTTAGCCTTTGTTCTTTAAACCCACCAGCTTTCACAAGAAGAGTCTGCCACGGGTTTTTCTAAGCTTGCCTTCCTTACTTGGAATAAGTTCCTTTCAAGTCAATGGGGTTTACTTCCAGTCTGATTGAGATCTAAGTATATTTGCATCTTAAGTCCAAAAGAGAGGCTGCAGAGGAACAAGCATTCCTCACCTGTTCCTGCACATAATTTACTCAGATGTAAGACCAAAGTGAGTTCAGGGGAGACAGACTCTCCCAACTTAAACCTGCAGTCCAAATCTTTCAAGCTCTTCCCTTAAAAACAAAAACAAACTTGGTTTCTGTTAAAATGCACTGCTTCATGTCATCCTGACATTTCACCTGTAATGTTTTTAGGAGGAGCAGAAGGTGGAACAATAGAAAACTATTTATTTTTGATTGGTGAATAATGGAATGAGTGGATTTCGAGTAATACGGGTTTCCTGAAACGTCCTATTTGTTATTTCACTTTTGCTTGAAAATCCTGCTTTTGGCACAAGCAAGAGCACACCGAAAAAGAATTATGAAGGGGCACACAGATGTTTTTAGCACATTTCTCCCTGCATCCTTGGTTGCTTGTAATTGAATGGCAGGCTGCCAGGGCAGAAGCCCATTCGAGGCTGGCACCAAACGCTGTTGCGGTTGTCTGCATAAACTTTTGGCTGGCAGCAGGGCTCACCCTGTGCTAGATAAATAGGCTGGCATTGTGGAAGAGAGAGAGAGAGGGTTTAGTGAAAATCGGAAATGTGGATGAAACTGAGGGGGGAGGGAAATAAAATTCCACAAAGCCACTTCATATCTCTCCCAAAGATTAATGGACCAAAATACAGATTGCAGAGCAGTTGTCTCTATTGATTACATCCTGATGTCAAGTCGAGTCAATAGAGTTAGCAAGGTTTTTAAAATTGACTTCTTTGTAAAGGCCCAGTTTCAGGCAGTACCAGGAAACTAGTCTCTGCTCCACCGAAGTAAAACTTGTTACTGTTCATTTCCCTGGATCTGGCTAGTTTGTCAAGTTTAAACATGGTTAATCCCCAGGGATGTACAAGATTGCGGTTTCCTTCCTCAGTGTTTTCGACCATGTTAGGCTGTAAGCTCCTTGCGGGCAGAGACCTTTATGAGAGCTGTTGTAGTGTAGACTGAGCTATGAATCAGGAAGTGCTTAGTTCAGTTCTTTGCCATGAACGTGGCCTCCAGCAAATCACTCTCAGCCTCAATTCCCCCATCTGCAATTTGGGGCCTAATAACACTGTCTTGCCTCTCTTCCAGGGTTTATTAGGATTACAGCTGGATATTGCATGTGAAACACTTTGAACCCTTGAAAGCACTATGCTGCTGTCCAGTATTATAAACAACAACAATAATTTCTTAAAATACTAAAAGTGATTGAATCACAGCTCCCTCTCCCCCCGCTTTGTTATTTTTGTAACTTTATGTGTGTTGAGGTGTTTAGCTCTCTTTTGGCCTTCAGTTCTTCTGCAGGGAGTGGGGATCATTGAATACAATGCTTCTTACTTCAGAGTAAACATGCACTGCACAAGGTAGTCGTGTCTTGCTGACATTTGTTTATGCTATGTGCAAGCAGGAGAATGGATTTGCAAGGGGTAGGAAACATCATTTAGATGTGCTCACTGAGATGACAATTAATGTCATGGTTTGCAATCCTTGCAACGCACAATTTATTGCTTGCTTTAGCAAGCAATAGTGTGTGGTTTCTGATAGACATATGCCCACTCCAAGGTTGCGTTAGATGCTAAAGTATCTATCATAACAGGTTCCCAGCAGTCTGTCACATTGCAGTGTGACGAAGAAAGAGAAATAACAGGTTCAAAACCCATGGCATCCTTAAATGCACCCATTTTACTTTGCATCATATGGGTGCCATTCATTCCAAAGGAGGGGGAAAGATTACATTTGGGGAGTCTGTTTTGCAGTGTTGCAAAACCTGACCTGGCACCCACAGACAGGGACTGCACAGGCTCCCCCCCCCCCCAAAATTCTGCAAGATGCTGGATACACTTCTGCTAGTTAGCCAGCTGTGTTCCAGTGGATGCCAGAATGGACTTGAAGCTGGGACGCTTTGCAATCAAATAACTGTTCTCGGTGCAGCCTTGGGCAAGTCACCTTCACTCAGTCTCAGTTTCTCATTTGTAAAATGGTGGTGCTGTTTTATCTATCTATCTAGCCTGCTTTTCAGACAAATGCTGTCTCCCAAGCGGCTCACATCAATTAAAAAAACGAAATAATGACGAGAGGCGGGCCCTGCCCCCAGGCGTGCAAACTGAAAAGACAAGACACACAAGGCAAAGGGGAGTGGAGGGAAAAGGTAGAGAGGGAGAGATCTTGGCTTGACAGCGCCAGACAGAACAATGTGGTGAGTTGTAAACAGGCGTTGATGTTCGTCTGGGGCCAGACAGATCTTCCCTTGCTTGGAGGCCTTTGCTGCCTGGATAGAGGTGCTGGCAACTGACCCAGCAGCCCTGACTGGTGGCTGAGGCCAGAATGTGCTTCCTGCCACTTCTGCAATCCAGGGACACAACTGCCGGGTGGTTAGAGCTGAACGTTCTTTCTAGCAGGGAAGGGGAGAGACAAAAGTCACCTGCCTCTGGTCAATGTCAGTGTTCGTTGTTACCTTTCGGGACTTGTAGTGCAGGCAGTATGAGAGGTGGCGGCAGAGCCAATGACAGACAGAGCCAACAAATTCTGGCTTTGTTCCCAGGACGCTGGTAGCCAGTGCTGAGGGCAGACTGAGATGTTGGGGCCATGGCCTTTTCGCCATAATGGTCCAACTTCTGCTGGTCAATGGACAGAGCTAGGCTGGCCATGGCCTTGCCATAATGTTCTTCCTGGGAAGCAGAGGGTACATTGCAGGAGTTCTTGGTTTTCCGGCTGGAGGATGAGTTCAGAGTCTTGCTGTCCTGTTAAAATGTGCCATGTAAAAATGGTGTTGCTTTATCTTGCGGCCGTTTCCTCTGAACTAAGCCCTACTGCGTTTGATCAGGCTTTATCCCAAGGAAGTCTGCACACTATTGCAGGTTCAAGAGTGCAATCCTAAACACACCTGCTTGGACAAAGCCAAGCCAGGGAGACTTACTTCCAAGCAAAAGTGGTTAGGATTGAGGTGTCAGTGTTGTTATTTGTGTGTGTGTGTTTTTTAAAAAAGCACATTTTTGTTTATTTACTGCTAATTGCTGTCTGTTGCACAGACCCAGGGGAATTTGGAAAGAGTGGGCATATATCTGGCAACACCAGAGCTGTTTGGAAAGAATGGTTAAGGGCCTGCCACTTGGTTTCCGGTAAAGATGCTAGGATAAATCTATTAGCAGGAGTTTAAACATCCAGCCGGCTGTTGCCAGGGCCTCATTTTCAGTTAGTGGAGTGATATATTTATTCATTAGCAAGTGTTGACATAAGGTAGCAAAACTGTGTGTAAACAGAAAAAAAAGCCACAGAATGTGAACGTGCCGTTTTGAAAGGAAAAGTTCTCTGTATCGGCCAATGGGAAGTGATTAATGGACCCGGTCGGAAATGAAAAGCCCCCCCCCCCTTTAAGTCCGCTTGGCAGTTGAACTCTGAATATTGTCGCACGTGGAGCATGGAGACAAAAATACTCCATAAGTCTGTCATTACAGGTGGTTATTACAACCTCTGACTCCCATTTGACTTCCTGTTTAATCAAGGCCATTGTGAGGATTGAGAGAGTGAGCAAAAGAGAAGTCAGTTGGTCTCTATATCATTTCTATGTTCTGCTGTGATTTCCCCCTCTCCCTTTACTAAAACTGTTGTTTAAATACTGTTTGCTTGAGCCTCAGTAGACCAGAGTAGTCCTGGTGCTTCAGCTGGAGCAATTTGGGGACGGTGCAGATTGGAACGCACTGTGTTTTGAAGTGGTACAGTTTCTCCGTTTGCTGATAGAGCAACTGTACTAATGAAAACATTGATTGTTGCCTTAGGATGAGGAACCTCTGGTCTTCCAGATGTTTTGCGGCTTACAGCTCAAATCATCCCTGTTCATTGGCCATGCTGCCTGGAGCTAGATGGGAGCTGGAGCCACAACAAGATGTGGAAGGTTCCCCATTCTCTGCTGTTGGGTGCCTTGCATCCAAATTGGTGCTTAGGAATGCAAAACTCTTTCCCCCAGCCCTGCTCTTGGTAATATCACCTTGACAACAAGCCGCTGTGCTTGCAGCACCAACATGCCTGCGTAGTTAGATTATTTGAATTGCCTTTGCTTGCGAAAGGGTGTTCCTCGTGGATGTCTCCCAAAGCCTTTCTAAACAGGAATGTAGAAAACTTCAGAGCAACCTAATAAGATATGCAGATGTGTACTGTTAGTCCAGTTTTTCCAAAGAGGTTATGTGAGGCAGAGCAGAGAATCTGCAAAGCTATAGGCAATGGATGTTGAGTCAATACATGTTGAACAGCAGAAGTTTTGGTGCAGGGAAGAGAGAGACTGGTGCCATGTCTACTACCAAATGATGGTTCAAGAGTTCCCTTTTTGAGCTGCATAGGTGAAGATCTTGAGAACAATATACAGTCGTACCTCCGTTTACGTAACCCTCTGGTTACGTAAACTTCGGGATGCACGCGCGGCAAACCCGGAAGTATTTTACCGGGTTTCGGCGCAGAAGCGGTCCTCAGGTTGTGGAAACCTCGGGATCTGACCGGATCTCCGGAACGGATCCCGTCTGCAACCGGAGGTACCACTGTATATTCTATACTAGTTACTTTAGAATTGATGGCTGGTAGCTGGAAATGTGGGCAGCTGACAGTTGAAGTTGTTTTGGCCTACAACTCCCATGATCCCTAGCCTACAGGACCAGTGGTCAGGGATGATGGGAACTGTAGTCCAAAACATCTGGAGGGCTGAAGGTTGGGGATGCCTGATGTAGAGCATGCATGTCACAGAGACACTTGCAAACATACATATATGTGCACCAGAGAAAAACAACTTGTGTGTTGCCTATCTGCTTTAATTTATCCTACCAGCTATCATGGTTGCAGCTGCCCTTCCAGTTAGTCCTGGGTGATGCTCATGGCAATCCTATTTTATCCTCCCAGCAGCTCTGTGAAGGGTAGAATATTACACTGAGAAATGATGACTGCCCCAAGACCACCCAGTTTGCTTGCTGATTGAGTAGGGATAGACACTCTAGGCGTCTGGTCCAGGTTCAGATCTCCTTTGCCTGCCACACCATGCTCTTCCAAGGAGAAACCATAGAGCAGGAATCATGATTATAATTTGTTTTAGTGCTTAGAACAGCTGAATCGGATATTGGCACATGTTGCATTTTAATCAACCAATAATAATAATAATAATAATAATAATAATAATAATAAAGGTTTTGTGGATGCTCTGTGTGTGGGGCAATGACCAAGCCTAGGTATTTTTGAAAGCCAACATCACCTTCACATAAAGCACTCTTATGCCACTTTATAACAGTTGTGGAGAATCTGAAGAACTGTAGTTTGGGAAGAGGGATGGGAATAATACACAGCAGTTCCCAGGATCCTTTGGAGAAGCCATGACTGTTAAAGTGGTCTGAGAGTGCTTTGAATGTACGGTGGTGGATCTGATGGTGAGTTTTAAAAATACCCAAAATACCCTTATCCTGTGTGTGACGGAGTTGTACTTTTTTGCTGGCTTCATTGTGGGCCCTTTGCTCATTTATCCTTATGTCTCCTAGGTTTTTGGAGACCCCTTTGTCCACCTTCCTACCTGCTCCATGCCCTTTTCCCCACTTTAGCTTCGGAAAATCCTCTCCCTTCCCTTGTTTTCCATGAGGTTCCCAAATTGCAGTGTGATCTCTGGTACTGAAAGGGGCATCTCAAGCCTCCAGTCACATCATGACCCACAGTATTAAATCAAACTGTTCCAAACTGCTAATTCTGAAACATCAGGTTGGGAGAAACTGGGAAGGGCTGTAGCTTGGTGGTTAGAAACATCCGCTTTACATGCAGAAGCTCCCAGGTTGAGTCCCTGGCATCTCCAGGTAAGGCCTGGAAAACCACCTGCTCCGAAATCCTGGAGAGCTCCTGCCAATCAGTTCAGATAATACTGAGCTAGATGAACCAGCAGTCTGTCTTCGTTTAAGGCATACTCCCTGTCTGATGTTTTCAGGAAGGGCCATAGCCCAGTGGCAGAACATCTGTCAGGAATGCAGAAGGTCCCATCTCCAGGTGGGGCTGGGAGAGGCAGTTAGGAAATCTTGGAGAGCAGCTGCCGGTAGCCAAATATTGAGTTAGATGGACCAGAGGGTCTGATTCAGCAGAAGGCATCTTCCTATGTTGTGCCACACTGGTTGCAAAGCAACAGATGTCCCACTGTTGAGCTGGGTTTGGAAATCCTACAAGACGGGTGGAGGAACCTTCGCCCCACACTTGCTAGGTTTCAGCTTCCATCAGTGTGGCCACTAAGTGGTCAGGGAATGGGGGAGATAGAGCTCACGAGCACCTCCAAGGCCACATAGTCTTCACCCCCGAGCTACAGTTTGGGACTTGGCCATCATTCTGTCCCCTCCCTCCCTACGTTCAGTAGCTCCTCTCTGCTTTTTCATACTCTTTGCATGGGTCTAGCTCTATGTTATCTGGGCTGTACCACTTGAGGTTGCCATGGGAGGTTCATGCGGTGGAGAGTGGAGCATTCTGCCATGTCAGTTACCGCTGCTACCCCCAGGTCTGACCTGGTACAGCCCAGGCTCCAGCTCATACCTGGAGTGAGAATTTGGGCCATCTCAAGAACGAAGCATTTGATGTAGAGCAAGAGGCAAAGCGTCGATGTCTCATTAAAAAAATAAAACAAGAGGCCGTTTCCTTAGAACGCTGAAAACACTGTACATTTAGAAAGTGTATAGTATACAGTATTTCACAAGTAACTCAATTTCCTGTCTGCCCCATTGTTTTCAGTTTGATTAAGTATATCCTGTTAAACTGTATATTCCTGTTCAGGGTTATACTTGACTCTGATAAAATGAGATTACACAGTCGCATACGCACACATACACGTGTTCCTGCTCTTATTTTTTTCAGGAGTGAGTTTTTGGAAAAACAACTTGGAGGGATGGGTAGAGAGGGGTTGAAGGCAAAGACTCGTATGTGTTTTTGCATGTGTCCATCGCTGTGCTGCAGCTATTGCGTGTCCTAACTTCATGTAGCCATAGGCCATGTTGACAGTTTGCCAGCTTGTCGTGAGGTTGGGCGCATCCTTAGATTGGCTTTTGATTTCCTTTATTTCTCTCCTGGGCTTGAACCGCTTAGATTTGGATTTATGTCTATGTGCCTGGGCTCCAGTTTTCCTCAAGCCCTGGGTGGTGTGGGAAATGGTTGAGAATATGTGACTTCTTGACTCTTTTCACCCTCCTCTCGTAGAGCAGATCAAACTTTGTTTTGTTTGTTTGTTTGTTTTGTTTCTTAAAAAACAAAACCACAGAAACTCTTGAGTTTTCATTGCCAGGAACTTGAAAATTCTCTCCCCAACACTTGTTTTTCCGTAAGACTCTTTTAAAATGACATTACATAACAGTTTGTAGTAGGGTAGCCATGTTGCATCAAAAACAACATAGTCTTGTGGCACCTTAAAGACTAACAATTTTATTATGGCATAAGTTTTCATGCATTCATCTGATGGAGCCTTTTCCACTGGTTGTCAGACATAGTTTGCCCAGACAAACTATTGCAAATGCTGGTCATCATTTGGAAGATTCCTATTGAAATAATATGGAAACAAGGACAGTTTTTGTATTTTTTGAAAGGAATGTCTTTGGCAAAATGCCCCCCAGATCTTCTTCAGTTTTGCATTGTCAACTCACTGCCTTAACGCAAATCAGTAGTGCGCCAGTGAAAACTCCTTTTTGATCTTGAGCTATGGCTTAAGCATGGCAAGATGGATATTTCAATAACCAGTGACCAGCCAGAAAAGAAAACCAGCCAAACAAAAGAAGGGATGAGGGGAAGAGAAGACTGTTCCAGCCAGTCTGTAATCTTGTGCTCATTGACTAATGTGATTAAGTGGCAGAGTGGAGCCTAGACATGGGTGATGAGTTAGGGTGGATGTATCATGAAGAATTGCAGTGTCTCTGCGCAGACAATTAGTAATAACTTCCTGCTAAACGCTCTGGAATGTGCTTCATTTGGCTGGAGACATTGTTTGCTGTGTGCCTTTCTCTCTCTCTTTTTGAAGTGGTACGTCATGCTTGTTTCTTAATTCATTTCCCTTTTCTCTTGCAGCAAGTTGTCCAGACTCTGTGCCTTCCTCCACTGAGACAGGGGGAACTAATTATCTGGCCCCTGGGGGGCTTTCAGGTAAGAAACAGGATTTCATTCGTACCCTTGCTGTTGTACATTTCATAAACGTTTAGCAAGACTTTTAACATTCTGATCCGGCAGATGTCTGTCACTGTGGTTTGCCCTGTCGTGGCTGAAGTGGTACCCATCTCTTCTCTTGTGTTAACTGGTAGGACAGATCCAGACAAACACAGCCTGTTCTGTTCCCCTCTCATGAATGCAGTCATGCAGATGTTGGGAACTCGGTTGTCTGAAAAGCTCCAGCAGATGCAGATGCCTTGAACTAGTTCAGCAGCAGAAAAGTCAGATGTGTGCTTGCAAAAAATCTAGATCTTTGAATCCAACCTCAGTTGCGGTTCCATCAAAGGATACAATCAAGACTAACTATTTTAGGGACCTGTTGTGCAAAGGGCTGAAGAGCCATTTCATATTTTCAGTGGTCAGCATCCAGTTCCTAGGTGTCCAGGTGATCGGTTGCCGCAGATTTTCTGTGCACAGGGGCCTTGCATGCAGAAGGCTCCATGTTCCTGGCATAGAGTTGTAGAGTTGGAAGAGGCCATGAGGGTCATCTAGTCCAACCCCCTGCAATGAAGGAATCTTTTTGTCCAATGTGGGTCCATCTTCAGGGGTGGGTGGGAAATGCTCCTGCCTAAAACCCTAAAGCAAATTTTTGGTCTCCAGATGTTTGTGGAGTACAGTTCCCATCACCCCTAACTAGCAGGACATATGATCAAGGGTGGTGGGGACTGTAGTCCACAAACACTGCGCTACAGAGCTGCTGTCACTCTGTGTAGACAGTACGGAGCTTGATGGACCAATGGTCTGACTCTGTGTATGGCAGCTTCCTTTATACTTTTGTATCAGCAATTATTATTAAGTGTGTAGGTCTTTGCTGATGGTAGCTGGCAACTTGATAGCCATAGTGCCTTTACATGCAAGATTCTCCTGCAGTGTGGAGCATCTCTTCCTGATTTGGCACCATACAACACTTTTGTGTGATGCTGTAGTATTGTGACACATGGTGTTGAATAGTCCCAGAGTATTTCCTGGCTTCGCTGACAACACGAGCCACCTTTCCCTCGCATTATCTTTCTGGCCCAACAACCTCGCCGTCAACCCCCGTCGTTAAAAGAGCTGGTTGTGATCCTAGACAAAGACTGCTGCTAGGCTGGCAGCTGCAACACAGCAGTTAGCTGAGGGCATTGTCTGACTATGTGATTTATGCACCGAGAGTTAAATTATATACTGTCCACTGCATGGGTGTGCCAGAGCAGGCTCCTGCTCCTCCCCCCCCCCCAAAGGTTGCAAGTTTGGGCTGGCATTTCAGTGATTCTGGTTGGGCTGTAAGACATTTTGGTGGCCCAGAACTCTAGGGAATGGGAATGGCTGGGTCTCTTGCAAAAAGACTTGTTAAAAGAGCATTATGAGGCACCTGCTTTGGAGAGCTGTTGTCCCTCAAAGATCCCTTTGACTTCTAACTTGCCTGTAATGTTTATGGCCGCAATCCTGAGCTGAAGCTCAGGGGGCTTGAACCTTGATTTTACTCAGACCGGCTTCTTTCAAAGCCGTCTTGTGCTTCCTTTTTTTTTGCTGCTTGCGTAGTTCTGTTCCTTAAGATGCCCCTGATTTTGTGTGTGTGTGTGTTTTTGCTAATGCCCCCAAAATACCTGTCTGGGCTTGTGAACCTTTCGGAAGACAAATATTCCTTGGCCAAGGAGTCCCGGCTTGATTTATGGTTTGTGGAATGGTTCTGCTCCTCCGCTCATTAGCCCTAGACCGGAATGTCAGAAATATGTCGGCTATCTGGTGGTGAGTGTGCATATGGTGTGTGTGCCTTTCTCTCCAGGAATTGCAAGCAGCATGGCTATATTTAAGTGAGACTTGTTTGCTTTCCTTTTAGCGAAATACATACCCTGCCTGTGTGTCATTTGAGAGGGGAGTATTCTGTTTGTTCAAAGGGCCCTAATGAGAATTAATCAAATGAGCAGGAGGAGAGGGAAAAGGGAGAGAAGTGGGGGCACTTGCAGGTTGGCCTTTGTTTTTCCTTCCTTGAAAAAAGAGAGCAACTTGTGGTTCTAGTTTTTCAGCAGGGCCTCCTTCTGCGAAAAGCTAAACATCATATGTAGGGGTGGGGGGCAAAACGAGAAGGAAGAAAGAATCCGTACAACACAATAAGGATGCTAGGTGGTTTCAAAGAAACAGAAAAACATGTGTGAGTACGCGAGGGGGGTGCGGTTTAGTTTCTCAGGATACCACATGAAATAAGCAAAGGAAGTACTAGCTTTTAAAGGGAGACTCTTTTTGAAAGCGTTTGCGCATTGATAACATCTTGGTCTGTCTAGTCTGCTGCTGAAGGGGAGGGAAAGTGGGGGGGGGGTTATGGGGCTGCAGGAAATAACATCGCCTGCCTGGTGGTGGAATGCTTTCTTAGTGGGGCTCACTAGGTAATGCAGGGGGAAAGTGGAAAACTGGTGCTTTCGGTGAGGTTTCCAGTTGCCGTCTTCCGCACTCGAAGCCTCATTCAAATAGATCTTATCCCTCTATAATTTTGGGGTGGGTGGGTGTTGGAGACTTCTGAGTTTTTTTAGCATGCCAGAGAGCCAAGTTCCCACTCTAAAAGGGGAATCTGCAAAAAAATGAAAAAAAAAAAATGTGTGTGTTGTTTTTTAACTGCATGTTTTGTAGATATTTACAGTTTAATGAGGAGGGGAAGGGAATGCTTTAAGTCACAAAGGAAATGGCGAGCTCTGAAGCAGAAGCTGAATACCTGCTGCACGAAGGAGCATTTGTTCTGAATTTTGCCTGATTTTCTATCAAATCCACTGGAAATCTCGAAGTGTGCCTCTGAAAATTCCCTAGGAGGAGGAGGTGACTGCAGTCAAAAAGGCAAAAGGGGAAAACACTATCTAGGCATAGCTAAGCTTTTTAAAAGTACAGTCAGGAAATTTTAGCACATGCTTGACTCCCACCCATTGCAAACATTAAGGTTTAAAAGTGCTTAACTTTGGATTGGGGCCCAGGGTTTGGAGCAGCTCATCAAAGCTAACTTTCTCTTCCCTTTGCACAGTTGAGATGTGTTGCTAGAGAGCGTATTTGAACAGGGCTTTTCATGAGCTATTATCAGGGGCATTTAGGGTACTTTACGTTTATCTGCAGTAGTAATAACTTCTCTAGGTTTAAGTAGGGAATGGTTCACTGAAAAGCACACATATTCTTCCTTTTTCCTATTGCCTTCCATGAATCAGCTAGGCCAGTTGCCTTCTCACTTTATCCCAAGCAATTACAAAATGGGTTGTCAGAGTCATCTGTTTGTTTGCTTATTTGTTATTAAATGTATGTCCTCCTTCCTCCCAAAGGAGCTCTGTTGCTCTCAACACACAAACCAAACAAACTTACCTGCCACGACTTTCTCTCTCTCTCAAATTCTTGCACACACATCATATAGCCTTTCTGTCTCTCTCGCACACAGACCATGTCCTCTCTTTCTCTCATATGTATACACAAACCTACCTCCCGTTTTTTACTCTAATCCGTCACCTTGGCACCATGAGATATATATGGTGACCTGTCTACAGAACCTTTCGCTGCTATGTGACTTAACCTTTCAAATGGTAAGATGTAAGATGACAAGTATTGTCCCAGCACGGACAAGCCTTCAGCTTTTCTTGGGCAGCTTCACATGCCTTTAAAAGGTGTCCATCTAAGATGATCTGAATTCAACATTGAGCATTATGGTGAATGGAGTAGGTTCAGTCAGGGCAGACGAAAGCAAGTCCTTTTTTAGGCGCAGAAACAGCAGTATATAGAGCACATGGTTAACTTACGGAATTCATTATGGGAACTTATGGCATTCATTTGCAGCAATGGCCACTAGCTTGGAAGGCTTGCACACAAAAAAAGCATTTGACAACTTCACGAAGAACAGGATTCTCCGTAGCTATTAGCTGTATGAACTAAATGGTTCAGCGAGAGTGTATCTCTGCACATCAGAAGTGCAGCTGTTGGCTTCATACCTTGCTTGTGAACTTTTCAGAGGCCTTACCAATGCTGATGGCAGAATGTTTGGAACAGATGGATCTGATCTAGCAATGTCGTTCTTGTTTTTGTTTCTTTACTTAGTCCTACCTTCCCAGAATGTTTTTCAGTGATGCACACGACAGACCTCTTTAGGCACCACCCATAATGTAATCTCCCATCACATGTGTAGTCCTGCCCCACTTCTGTGGCTTTCCACC
This sequence comes from Podarcis pityusensis, assembly GCF_964106645.2. Taxonomy (NCBI): domain Eukaryota; kingdom Metazoa; phylum Chordata; class Lepidosauria; order Squamata; family Lacertidae; genus Podarcis; species Podarcis pityusensis. The sequence goes on along the minus strand of NC_138036.1, from coordinate 10,168,664 downwards.
TGCAGATTTTTCTACTCCCTACATGATCTAGAACTTTAATCTCCTAGGGCGTTAAATATTCCAGGGAGCCAGTGACTTGATTCTGTTAGCAAAGAAGGAAGTTCCTTGCTTCAGAAATTCAGGGGCAGCACTAAGGATGTGAGGGAGGGGCCATTATGCAAACCCCCTTGTAGTTGTGGTGGGGATGGAGGAAGAACATGGGAAAAGGGACATCAGCCTCACTTTTAGCAGTTCCATATTGTGAGTGTCATGTGAAACTGTTGAAATCAATGAACCAATGAGGTTAATCCAGGGCACGATTATTGAAATTGTAATGCCAAAGCAACCATTTTGTGGACGCTTGCAACGCAGAGTGGCTGGGGAAAACCAGCCAGATGGGCGGGGTATAAATAATAAACCATTATTATTATTATTATTATTATTATTATTCTGCCCATGGGCACACCGTTTTCCTAAAAACATGGCCCCAGAGTCCTCTTCCACATCCAGCATGGAAATGATTCTGGCTTTGCAGTAGGGCATGCATGGTGTCTGTTCCCGAAGTGCACTCTACACTGTTTTTTAGGAGACTATTAAACATTTTTTTAGCCGGCTCTCCCCTTCCCCCAGGAGTTGCCAGAATTCCCACCCCCACCCCCCCAAAAATAATTATGTTGAGAAGGTACTGCTGGGTGTTTTGCTTCAAGGAGGCCATCTTAAAACAGTTGGGAGGCAAATGGTGCATTTTACATACACATATGTGTGTATGCCTAGCTTTTGCCTGAAGAATGCAAGAAGGGCCTGGCTGTTTTCCTTTAAGGGATGCCTTTCAGAGCTACAAATACTACTGCAGTTCTGTTTCATGTGGCTAAAACTACTCTCCCTGATGAATGGCGAAGGTGTGGGGGGAACGCGCACTGCCCAGAGGATGTGGGAGGGTGACCATCATGGAAGGATGAGAGATATTCATGGGAGAGAGCGAGAAAAGCAGGGTGGGGATGGAGAGAGACAGACGCCGCTGCCCAAAGTGTTTCCCCCTCGAAAATAACCAATCTGACTCTCTCTTTCACTTGCTGTGTTTGCTGTTTTTCTTCCTGGCTTGGACTGAGCTGCGGCGGTTCCAGCTAATGAATGAGGCTCAGTTCAGGGTGGGAGGAAGCCTGGGAGCCTGGAGCCAGTGACTTGATTCTTTTGGCAAAGGAAGAAAAAGAGAGAGAGAGGGAGACAGAAATATATATATATATATATATATATATATATATATATATATATTCTGGATTTGAAAACTTAATCCTGTGGGGGTCTTCACAAAGGAACTGGTTCCACCAGAAGTGACCTTTAATTCACTCTGCTCTGCCCTTTCATGTTATGTGTGGCGTTTGGAGGAAAAAAAGGATGAGAAGGCCGGGCCGTTGTAGGGAGGGAAAGAAACTAGGTTGGCTGGCCAAATTTTCTGGGACCTAGTTTAACTATGTTTTTTAAGGAACGTTCCCCCCCCCTTAAAGGAGGATCTTCCCAAAGGTTAAAACCTGAACAGGGAAACTTAGGAGTAAACATGTGGCTTGGATCGATTTCCGCCCTCCCCTCCCTCCCCAACTTGCCTCACAGTTAATCCTCCTCTCCTGAGGCAAAAAAACCACCACCACTCCCTGGTTTTCTCTTTCCCCCACCTTCTCCATAGGTCTTTTGTCCATCTCGCTTTGTGACTCTCCTGCCCATTTGTTTCTTTTGCAGTAAATAAACTTTGGGTAGGACAAACCTAGGGAGACACATGGTGGGAGTGGTCAAAGAAGCCAGACGTCTGGTAACTGAAGGTCTCGGGGTCCCAGCCTGCAAACAGAAGTAATGCTGAGGCACAGCCATTTTTGCCAAGGCCGTTCATAGAATCATAGAACAGTGGAGTTGGAGGGGGGGACCACGAGGGTCATCTAGTCCAACCCCCTGCATTGCAGGAATATGCAGCTGCCCCAGATGGGGATTGAACCTGCAATCTTGGCATTATCAGCACCACGCTCTAACCAACTGAGCTATCTAGGCTGAACATCCATGTTGGAACTGGGTCGGCGATTGAGGCACAATCCCATTTCTGTCTCAATAGGAGGATACAGGTTACTTTTGGAGTAAGTTTTGACGGGCAAGCTGCCTGTTTCGTGTGAGGGTATTTGTTTTTAAAGTGATATAGTCCACCAAAATCTCAATTGAATGCCAAGCTCTTGTTTTGAACTTAGGCCAGCATCTTCACCTTGGCTGGAGACGTTTTCTTGGTAGATATGGCTGCATATTTTGAACGGCACCAGAAGTTATATGTTGCATTTAACCCGATGTAATGTGAGAGAGGAAGTGGGAGGCGAGTTAGGGACGGAGGGAGGAGGTGGCAACTAATCTACCTTTCGGTAAAGAGAGGCAAAAGGTGGCAGCAGGTTCAGAGGTTTGTTGCAGTTTACTGGATTAGTCACATGGGTGATCCTACCCCAAAAGTGATCCTGTTATGAACAGGGAGATGATGTCACCTGAGGGCGATTGAGAGTGAGGGTGAGTGAGTTCAATGGAAATGAATAACCAAACAGTGAGAATGAGAAAGAAGAAGAAAATCACTAAAAAGAGGTGTTTGGGGTGGTGCTTTTTTTAAGCACTACGAAAACTGCAGTTTGGGCTCAGCTCTACATATCTTGAAAGTTTGCACCCGTTTCTGTCAACGGAAGCTTTGGTCTCGAACAGTCATACTGTTTCTATTTCCGTTTTCAGGCAGATATTAGATTGTGCAAGTAAACTAGCCATAACATGAAGAGGTGTGGCAGTCAAATGCACCCCACACACCCGTCTGCATGAGAACAGGCCTTGTGTTATTTAACACATATGTTCAATTCTACTTCAGTTCACCTTTTTACTACAAAAAGCTCTGAAGGAAAAGCTGGTGGCCATTTCATTGTGAAATAGCAAACGGCCCTGGTATGTTTCACTATGCCTTTTGATCCTCGCTGGTATCTGTGTCAGCTACGGAGAGGCGGAACGTAAAAAGAAAATAACCCAGAAACCCTTCACAATGGCAGGGGGTTGGACTCAATGGCCCTTGTGGTCTCTTCCAACTCTATGATTCTAGGACCTGGTTTTGTTAGTGACCAAATTTATCTTCTCTCCCATTTCCCTACAAGTTAGGTGATAAAGAGAACAGGTCTCCTGTCGAAGAGGGAAATTTGGAAAGTGACACTCGCAAAGCGCATACCTGTGGAAATCCCCTCTTTGATGCAAGAATCTTGTTCTGTTCTGCATCTGACTACCCAACAGTTTAAAACTGTGCATGGTGTTATTGAGGGCAAATAATACAGTGGTACCTCGGGTTACATACGCTTCAGGTTACATACGCTTCAGGTTAAGAACTTTGCTTCAGGATGAGAACAGAAATCGTGCTCCGGCGGCGCGGCAGCAGCAGGAGGCCCCATTAGCTAAAGTGGTGCTTCAGGTTAAGAACAGTTTCAGGTTAAGTACGGACTTCCGGAACGAATTAAGTTCTTAACCCGAGGTACCACTGTACTAGGGATGGGCAGGATAATTTTATTCATACAAATCCCAATTACATTCCAGTCCCTGCCCCTTTAATATCACATTTATTATTGCAGAAGAAATGCAATTGTTTACACTTCAGCATTCCTCTTACAATCTTAAAGTGAGACATTTCTCTGTAAAACCACTAGTGGCTGCAGACCTTCAATCTAAACAATTGGTAGTGCTTTTTTTTTTTTTTTTTTTTAAATCAACCCCCCAAAACCAACCCCATATACAGTGGACGCTCGGGTTGCGAACATGATCCATGCGGGATGCATGTTTGCAACCTGCAGTGTTCGCAACCCGCGTCTGCGCACGCGCGGGTTGCAATACAGCGCTTCTGCGCATACGCAAAGCACGATTTAGCACTTCTGCACATGCGCAACTGCCGAAACCTGGAAGTAACCTGTTCCAGTACTTCGGGGTTTCAGGAGTCTGTAACCCCAAAAAGTGCATCCTGAAGCGGCTCTAACCCGAGGTATGACTGTACATCATTTATTTAAATCCCCTCCGCACCCAACATAAATACATATATTTCTCCATATATGGTTTCAAATGTGGTCCTGTGCAGCCTGTTGTCTTATTGCTGGATTTTAAAAAAGGAGGTGGGTTTTACAGAGCATTAGCTTGTACTTACGCCTTATTAAATGGCTTACCTAAAAACTCAGGTCTGTCTGTGCAAAAGGACAAGGTTATCAGGGGTTAATGCTAAGATGACAGCAATGGAGTCTTTGAAGTGAAACAGGCTGCCTGCCAGACTAGCACAGAAGCATTGCAGCTCTCCTCGCACATCATCTGACCATAGCAGTATGTAGCAAACGGAGGAGACTCACTCTTGGCTCCGCGTCCCGTGTAGTTTTTGGCCTCTGACGCTCCATTCTAGCTCCACTGCCCCCCTCCCTCCCGCTTTCTCTCTGTCCTCTGGGCTTTTACTTCCATAGGAAGGAGAAGCAACATTTCAGAAGCCTACAAAATGCGAGGGAGTCCGGATGCAACCCTCCTGTTCTGGATATGCAAGCTCAGTTGGTTAAAGCAGGGTGGTGATAATGCCGAGTTTGCAGGTTCGATCCCCGTATGGGACAGATGCATATTCCTGCATTGCAGGGGGGTTAGGCCCGATGATCCAACTCTATGATTCTCTACTTACTCTAAAGTAGACAGCAATGGAAGTTAAGTCACAACTAAGTCTCGTTGCTGTCACTGGAACTTGGTCACACAACTAACTGTAGCTGGATTGCAGCTATTAATAACAAAAGTCAACATTCCTTGGGCCTTTAAAAAAAAAAAAGTTGGTTGTAGTGAGAAGGAAAGCATGTTGTTTATATCAGACAGTTCTTATTATAAAGAACCATGTAATTTTTGTGAGTGTTTTTCTAATATAGTGGGTTTCTTTCTTTTTTTCTTTCCGGCCTGCTACATTCTTTCAACAGCCCCCCCCCCCAATAATGTTTAAGTGTTTGCATGGCTTTCTGAGCTCTTTAAAGAAATAATAAAAATGGGGGGGGGATGGAGATGAAGTCCCAACAAATATACAAAGCACACTTTAAAAGTCTAGTCTAACGCTAATGGCGTGAGCCTGGCTTTATTTATGTATCTGCCTGCTAAATAAAATTTGCCCAGAGGAAGTGGTGAAGGCTTCATCACGTGAGACGGTTTACTTCTGCATGTAAGAGTTGGCAATTGAGCCAGATGGGCAACTTTAAATAGGTGCGGTTGGAGCTCACAGCCAGAGAGTTTGCATGAGGGAACTAAAAGAAGTCTGCACGTTAGGAAATCCTTTTGTCTGCACAACACCTCAAATGGCACTTTGCATTCCCCAGGACCCTGTTTATGGCGATAGATTATTTAAGACTCGGTTTGGATGCTTACATGTGTAGTAGCTACCTTTGCAACGTATAAGGGTGGGTATCTGACACACTCTTAAACTACTCATGACATTAATGTGTGATTTTGGGTGCTGCAAGGAGACAGCCTCCACTTTCCCCAGACAAACTGGATGGGCTGCCTCTTAACGCATGTTGCATAATGCGAGTGGAGGAAGGAAGGGGTAAAAGGCACCCCGGTAGAGATCTGAACCGCTGTTCCCTCGAGAGTAAGGGGGACTCGATCCAGACCTAAGAGCTCACACACAGCTAGTTTTACCTCAGGCAAAATGGTTGCAACTTAACTGTACAGTGGTACCTCTGGTTGCGAACGGGAGGGCCATTCGCAACATGAAAAGCGCGCAACCTGAAGTGCTATATCTGCGCAGGTGCACAGCACAATTTGGCGCTTGTGCGCATGCGCGAGCGGCGAAACCCAGAAGTAACCCTTTCCGGTACTTCTGGGTCGCCGCAGGACGCAACCTGAAAAAACGTAACATGAAGCAAACGTAACATGAGGTATGACTGTATTGTGACTGATGAATGCAGAAAAGGCTTGAGAGAGACCAGCAGACTGGAGAAGCCTGTGACCTTCTGCCACATCCACCCCTCTTCAAGTGGCTTCAGGCCTATTTTGCACACTCTTCACTGTTTCCTTCTGTTTCAGTCAGTGGCTCTGTGCACGACCTTTGAGAGTCATGGCCTTTGTTTTCATTGTACTTTATTTAGGTTATTCTTTGGGCTCTGGGGAGGTATGGTCAGAAGGCACACGAGGCCACCATGCCCTTTCTGAAGCCAAGCCGCTTTGAGTCTGGCCAGTGTAAGGATGGGAGGCCACCTGGAAACCAATGGCTCTCTGCCTTAGCTTCCATGATGGAATGAAGGTGTAGCGTAAGGTTAAGAAAAGAAACACAGAGCTTGAAACGCGGGCGCAGCAAAGACATTCCACTTCCCTTGGTAAAAGAGTGAATGCATGGACAATGTGGGGTTTGTTTTTCCATTAAACTTCCTAACCATTTCTCCCATGTCCTCGTTCCATGTGTTTTGCTATTGGAACGATAAGCAAAATTGCAGCGGCGGGTTGTTTAATAACAGTCGTTTGTAATACTACCGCGTGAACAAAAGGGCAGCACTTTCAAGGGTGTAGCTAACCGCACGCGGGGTTTTCGGCGGTCACAGAAACCATGGGAGGTGTAGTATTTGCCGTGGAGGAGAGAGTCACATTTGCTGTGTAAACCCAGCCTCTCACGCAGCTGCTGATCCAAGACTCAGAAAACTGATAGGGATTTCTTGGCAAAGGTGGCTGGCTGCTCCTTCGGGGTAATACCTCAGGTAGGCACCCCTGACTGTTCCTTCCAGCACGTACTTCCCATTCCTGTGTTTGCTCAGCTAGGAGGCTGCAATATGCTCCTGGATCGCCTGCTGTTTGGCTATTAACTAAGGTTACTCTGGGGTTATCTGCTTTTGCGCTATCTGCGGCAGCCCATCTCCTCAGCCTCTGCTACTCTTGCCGGGTGGTTTTGAAGAGATGCAGGCACCTGACGTCTCTCAATTGTTCCACCCAAATATTTGGGCCTCAGCCACTGCCTTATCAGACAGTGCGGTTTCGCGGAGATGAAAGTGAAATTCCTACTGGTGGCGTCTTGCGCAGCGGCCTCCGAGGGAGCCGTGTAAAAGAAGACGACAACAGGGCCAGTCGGAGGTCACTGCCAGCGAGGACCATCTTTCGGAGCAGGATTGAATGACCTATACCTAGCAACCTGGCTCTCCTCCTAGTGTCACAAAGCAGTTTGCTCTCCAGCTTGCTTTCAGCTAAGAGATATTAAGCACAGTTCCATGGACTTAGTTCAGTCCATACCACACAAAAGAAAACAACGTTCGTGTTTACCTTCTTACTTTGGTTTGGAGGGCTTTTTAGTGCATGCTACTGTTTTCTGGACACAGAGCCTGGGACTTGCCGATCAGAAGGTCGGCGGTTCGAATCCCCACGACGGGGTGAGCTCCCGTTGCTTGGTCCCTGCTCCTGCCAACCTAGCAGTTCGAAAGCACAAAGTGCAAGTAGATAAATAGGTACCGCTCCGGCGGGAAGGTAAACGGCATTTCCATGCGCTGCTCTGGTTCACCAGAAGCCGCTTAGTCATTCTTGCCGGAAGCTGTACGCCGGCTCCCTCGGCCAGTAAAGCGAGATGAGCGCTGCAACCCCAGAGTCGGCCACGACTGGACCTAATGGTCAGGGGTCCCTTTACCTTTACCTTTTTACTGTTTTCTGCAGAGTTTGTTTTAAGGTTTAACCGGGAGATGTTCTTCTGCTGTTCAGGAACTGAATATCTGTGGGAAGGTGGGTGCTGTCAGAATGGTGGGAACTGAAAGCGCTTGATCTCTGGCCCCGAGTTTGTAATTAGCTGTTTTAACCAACTTTGCAATCTTGGATATATTCTTCATTTTATTTTATTCTGTTTTGCTGTTAAGCTGGAGGGAACAGCTTGGTAATTTAATCACACGGAGCCACCGTGTCTTCAGAAGCACAGGGACTTTCTGCAAGAAAATGCTCATTAAGGTTTCTTTATTGGGATTTCCCCCTACATCATTCTTACTTGTGCCTGGTTGCATTAGCGAGGAATGTCCAAGCCCACCTCTTTTATATGGCTGGGGAGGGTCTGCTCTTTTCAGGTAGGCCTCATGTCCTTTCACTGCCTTTACCAACAATAAATTACAGTGGTACCTCACGTTACAGACTCCGCTAACCCAGAAGTAGTACCTCAGGTTAGGAACTTTGCTTCAGGATGAGAACAGAAATCGTGCGGCGGGAGGCCTCATTAGCTAAAGTGGTACCTCAGGTTAAGAACAGTTTCAGGTTAAGAACGGACCTCCAGAACGAATTAAGTTCTTAACCCAAGGTACCACTGTATTCCTTATTTAAGCCTCCTTGCATCACATAGGGCCACCTAATGCAGATTTTACACCAACCATATTTCAATAGTTTCCCTCAAGGCAACTCATAAGCTACCTGGGACTTCATGTATGTTCTTTCTCCCCCTCCAACATGCAGATGTGATGCATGGACCAAGTGCTGTACATTGATCCATGGTTGCACAGACACCTGGCTCACTCAGTCTCCCTTCCCAAGACTGGATCACGTGATCCAGCGCCGGTGCAAGAAGAAGGTGCATGGCTTGTCTGTGTCTACATCTGTTTGGTTGGACGGGGAAGAGAGGTGCATTCTGTTCCCTCACAATTCAAAGTAGCATGCAGACTGGGGAAAGGGGACTTAGAATATGGAAAAATGAAAGCTTTATTCCTGGACTGGAGAAGGGGCAGAAAAGGCATTGACCCCATTCACACATGGGTGGGCCCAAATAGCGTGCGAAAGACCCACAGGGTGAACCAAGGCGGGGTGAGTGAATGGAGCTGTGGAATGGTGAAATTGGGAGTCCTCTTTTTAAGCCTGGGCTCTTCAGCCTTTAAAAAATCATCCCCCTTGGCTTGATAAGTTCTTGTGTTCACAAGCAGATAGAAAAACCATTCAGCTTTCAGGACCAGAGAGCCAGTTTTCTGCAGCCTGGGCAGGGGGGTGGGATGACACAGTGCCTGAGGGTTTTTTTGGGGGGGGGGGGACAGGCGGCGTGTGTTGATAGCAGGTAGTATTTTTAAAACACGTAATGGTAACTTTCACCCTGTTCTTAACAGGAAACATTGAAACACGATAGGATATTGCATCATTGCTTCATGAGAAAAGTTTTTTTAAAAAAAGGAAAGAATGAAAGGACAAAAGGAAGGAAAATGTAGTTAGTAATTAGTGAAAGAGGAGAAAAAGACAGAGAGGCTTGAGACGGCTGTCGTCGTCCCCTTTCCTAGTAATCACATGCTCTTGCAGGGCCTGATTTCGAAAGAGAGAGACTGTTTGAGCGCTTGATTTTTATTTTTATTATCTCAAAAAATATTTTAATAGCAGGGTCACCTTTACTTGAATATTGCCTTGCCGCCTCCTGTCTCAGTTTACTGAGGAATCTTTTCATGATTTTCCCCTTGGTTTCCTTCCCCAGAAGGCGAGGCAAAGAGAGCGTTTTGGCTGGGAAGCTAATTTTGGTTTGGCTGCTGAGGATTAAAATTTGGTCTCCACCCAGTGTCATTATCTAGGTTTCAACTTGGGGTGGTGAAGGAGCGCAGAAGAGAAGGGGGGGGGGAGACTTCATAAAATTTCGTTCAGCCCTCCTTTACCCTTTTAACCTTGCTACGCAGAGGGGATTTTTATTTTTTTTTTTGCATGTTTGGTCTCTCGCTCTCTCTCTCTCTCCCCTTCCATGCTACTGAGTATGTTCATGTGCCTTTAAAAACATTAAGCCACCAGCCCTTTTTTCAGGAATTCCTTTGAAAGCCTCTTCAGTATCTCCCTGTGCATTAGCAAGAACAAAAAAGGAAGTAACTTTTATAGCTGCCTTGGTGAATCTGGCTTGACTGTCTGTAAAGAACTGGCACAATTAAACCCTTTCTTTACAGGGGAAGGAAGGGGAAGAGGGTGGGAAAAGACCCTTTCAGGCCAATTATCATGTAGTCGCCTTCCTAAGGGGCTAATGGTATCCTAGCTCCAGCCTTTAAAGCCCTGACCTTGATCTGATATCTTCCCCCCTTTTGTTTTTGGTAGGATCCTTTTATGTTGGTGTGAATAGAGATACAAGTTAAATCAGAAAGCGTTTAGCGTTGTCTATGGGTCTTTGTTAGCCTCCAAAAACCCTAGCCTTCTGCTGCTGTTTGTGTTATCTTTTGAGATAAGTTTTGGTTACAGAGAGAGGCCCGAAAATGTGATTGCTCAGGAAATGCAACTGGAACAGCAACAAATAAGCCCCAAGCTATCTTAATTGGTTAGGAATCTGGTGATAAGATCACAAGCAAATGTCCTTCTGGCTTAGACAAACCACATCCAGCCCAATACTCTCTCCCCAACAGTGGCAACTCAGATGAACCTGCAAGTTCACAAGCTGACCATTATGGAGATAATGTAGCAATCCCTGCCAGCATATGGGAAATCAGATGCCTGTTGACCCTCAACATATTAATGACTCTAAAGTCTAAATATAAACATTTTTCCAGGTGCTAAAACCCATTTGAGGCAGACCATTTCAGAATAAAAACCCTGGTCAATTGACTAAAAAATATGTCCTTCAACAGTAAGTTTAGCCTGTGCCTTGCTCATGAAAATTAGTTGACTTTTTCTTGCAATCACTGCATGAAGGTTAGCTCAGACCATTTGGCGTGTGGATGTGATTCCTGTGCGGCCTTTGTTGCAAAGACAAGTTCTCCATTTTTGGATGGAACAGATTGGCAGAAGCCCATAAGCAAAGTGAGGAAGAAGGCATGGAGTCACTGGGATGGTGGGTTTTTGACCTTAAATCCTCACTATCCTGGGTTCTGTGCTGTTGCCTGTCCAACAGTGGACAGTCCATGCCTGTGTCTGTCATTCCTCCTCCTTTCATTCTTTGCAACCTGTGTCCTTTTCAGAGCCAGCATCACGGGCAGAAGAGCTTGCTTTCCCTGTACATTGGTCCCAACCAATCTTATTGCCTCTATATGCAGCAGATTGAGACAGTGATAGAAGTAGACTTGTCATGATTACAAATTGCTGGGCCGAGAATTAGATTTAAATTGTTAACGGATAGAAAAGACAGAGGAGGATTCGCGGTCCCAAATTTGAGATTGTATTATGAAGCCTCGTGCCTTTGTTGGCTCAGAGAGTGGATCGTCTTAAAAAACACAGACTTGCTGGACTTGGAAGGCTTCAATTTAAGATTCGGCTGGCATGCGTATCTCTGGCAGAATAAGGAAAAGGTGCATAAAGGCTTCTCAAATCATATTATCAGAGGAACATTGTTAGAGGCATGGGAAAAAATACCCCCTGGTGGCTATCACCTATTGATATCTTAACTATTAAAAAAATAAATATAGAAGGTGAGAGATGGACCTATGAAGACCTCCTGGAAAGATCAGAAAGAGGATGGAAAATTAGACCATACGAAGAGTTAAAAAACAAATTAACAGGTTGGTTGCAATATCATCAAATTAACGCCTTAGGGAAGGAAGATAAAAAGATTGGGATGAATGAGAAAAAATCTAAGTTCCAGGTAGAGATAATAGAAAGTAAAACCAAACTTCTATCTAAAATGTATAATCAGTTATTAGAATGGGACACTAAGGACAAAGAGGTCAAGGATGTTATGGTAAAATGGGCGATAGACATCGGATACAAAATGGACGAGGTTGTGGAGTAAAGGAATGAAATTCACAGCCTGCACTACCCTTAGAGAAAATATGGAAAAGATGATGTACTGTTGGTACATCACCCCTGTGAAATTGCAAAAAATGTATAAGACTGGAGATAAAAGGTGTTTGAAGTGTAAAACTAAAGAAGGAAGTTTCTACCATATGTGGTGGAAGTGTGAAGAAATAAAAAAAATTTGGGAATCCATATACAACGAATTGAAAAAAATATTTAAATACACTTTCGTTAAAAAACCCGAAGCCTTCCTTCTGGGAATGATCGGAAACGAGATTAAGAAAGAAGACCATATAATGTTTCAATATGCAACTGTAGCTGCCAGGATCCTGTTAGCACAAAATTGGAAAACCCCAAATATCCCGACCGTTAAAGATTGGCAAATTAAATTATTTGAATATATGGATTTGGCAAAAATGACGCAGAATATCAGACAGCAAAAAGGTACAAAGTTTATTGACGATTGGACCAAATTTATAACATACATGGAAACAAATTCTAGAGATATAAAAATCACAGTAGGTTTAACATAATCCTTGCAATGTGCAGATGATATAAAATGAAAACTACAGAATGGAATTATTATTCTACGTAACCCAAAACCGAGATGGAGGGAAATCAACCATTATTTGTTGTTAGTTATTGTTAATATAATTATATATATATAATTATTTCTTTTGGTCTGTTTATGTTTTCTGTTTTGGTTGATGTTTTCTTTTTTCTTTGGTGTGTTTATTTGTTTGTTTTTTTTACTTTTCGTTGTTTGGTTATAGAAAATTAATAAAAAGAATTGGGGGGGGGAAACAAATTGCTGGGCGTGAGCCTGGCGTTTGCATCTAATTTGCCTAGCCTCCCAATTTCATATGCATCAGGGAGAGAGGAAGCTTGCTTGGCTAGGGTGATAGAACTCCTTTTATTGAACTAAGCACAAAGGCTAGCTCCTTTGCTGCCTAAGTAACCTCATCCTTCTTGTCTCCCCTTGCTTTTCCCCCTTTCCTTTTTGGCTTCAGTTTGTTTTCATAACAACGAGAGCCTGGGGTTGTAGTTGTCAGTGTGTAAAGGCTTGCTGATCCTTCAGCGAGTGTGACTTGTCAAAACACAACAAGACGCCACAGCAAAATGATGCAGGCGGTTTGAGCAGACGGAGGTGGATTGTCTTGTTTCTTCTGCCCTTTTTAACTTCTTCTCCACCCCTCCCACTGGCATAATTTTGAAACATCATTCTTAAATTAAAAATGCACACATTGTCAACGCTCTCCTTGTTGTTTGGCGTGTGTTTGTGTCTGCAGTTTCCCCATGTGTAGTTTTACTCAATCAAGGCTCATATCCAAAGCAGCACATTTGGTGTGGAAGTCTTGTCTCTGTAGATGATAGATTATTCAGGTATGTCCTTGGGAGCCTTTATGTCTCTGTGGTTGGCTGATGAATGATGGGCCCCTGGAAAATGAATGTTGATCTCCCTTTATTGCTAAAATCTACGTGGGAGGGAGAAGCGCTTTGGTGTTGGAAATGGCTGTTCAAAAGCATGCATGAACACTGGCCCAGTCCTTGAAAATCCCACTTGCTTCTCATGAGTAGTAGTCATTTGCTATGCAGCTCCTCCTGTGGCAATTTAGCAGAAAGGAAGAGTCCAGTTCATACTGGTGATAATGTTGTGCCTTTAAGGAATTGGATTTACCAGAAACATAGCAGGGGCACCACCACCGCTGCTGCTGCTGCTGCTGCTGTTGTTGTTGTATGGAGCCGTGGACTTAATGTAACATAAAACAAAACATAATAAGCAAAATATTAAAATAATTATAAGTGTTGTCGTTTAGTCGTTTAGTCGTTTCCGACTCTTCGTGACCCCATGGACCAGAGCACACCAGGCACTCCTGTCTTCCACTGCCTCCCACAGTTTGGTCAAACTCATGTTAGTAGCTTCAAGAACACTGTCCAACCATCTCTTCCTCTGTCGTCCCCTTCTCCTTGTGCCCTCCATCTTTCCCAACATCAGGGTCTTTTCCAGAGAGTCTTCTCTTCTCATGAGGTGGCCAAAGTATTGGAGCCTCAGCTTCAGGCTCTGTCCTTCCAGTGAGCACCCAGGGCTGATTTCCTTCAGAATGGATCGGTTTGATCTTCTTGCAGTCCATGGGACTCTAAGAGTCTCCTCCAGCACTGCAATTCAAAACCATCAATTCTTCGGCAATCAACCTTCTTTGTGGTCCAGCTGTCACTTCCATACATCACTACTGGGGAAACCTCTTTGCTTTTAAGATGCTGTCTAGGTTTGTCATCGCTTCATTCACTACCAAAAAACATGAATGAGGTCTGTTTCCATTGTGGTGGCATGCGTGCTATTGCTTATGTAGCCAGAGTAACACCTTGCTCTGTGCAGACCCAAGGGAACTTTTGCCTATTCTGACACTACATAATACTTTTCTTTTTTCCACCCCTTTCCATTGTTGTTGCTTCTTGCCTTCAACAGAGATGCAAGAGACCTAGACCCAACTCTGCTTTGGTTTTGGAGTTTACAAGGTGCAGAGGTTTTTTTTTTTAAAGAAATGTGGAACTGAAGGAGAAACGCATGTATGTTTTCTTGTACTGCGTTAGATCTTGTGGCCTGTAATAGGATTGCCTTGGCTTTTGTGAGGGTCTTCATTTCAGGGTTACCCGGGAGGAGTCCAGATTTCTCTGGTGTTTCTTTTTTTTGCTTCAATGGAGGCTTCCCCTTCTTTCTGTTAAATCAACTGTGGCTGATAGATACTTTGAACCCCGAGATAGCTTCATTGTTCTCTGTAGGTACTTTCTTAGCTGAAGGCCCACCGATGTCGACCTAACAGCCATGACTCCTTATGTGTAGACCACAGTTCCTTCAGGCAGTGGTGTTGGTTTTCTGGGAAAAAATGGAATTGGAAAAATTTCCTATGCGATTTAAGAGTAATGAAAATGTTCCGTTTAAATCGGGTGTGTGTGTGTGTGTGTGTGTGTGTGTGTGTGTAATGCTTTAGAGAGCGCTATAATTTAGCCTATAAGCTTATTTTGCTTATATTCAGTAAACAAAGCTAAAAAAACTGAACTGCAAAGCTTGCCTAATATTACATATTTGCAGTTTGCATCCTTTCACTGCTTCTAATAGACTTATGAAACAGAAAATTCTCCATTTTGCAAAGGTTTCCCACTCCACACATCACTGCCTGCGGATGGGAGAGCGATCAGTATTTTATGGGTTCTAGTTGCTGACTCAGGGAATTTCATTCAGTTTCAGTAAAGAGGTAGAGTGTATACCTGTAAACAAGATGTGAATGTGTGTAATGTATATGCATATGAGAAATATATCTGATAAGCAGCCTTGGGATGTAGCCATTTTCTTTGTTAGTAGATGTTATTTACAGTGCCGTGTTGCTGCCTAGAGAAAGTTTAAATCAAGTTTTATTTTTTCAAAGGGAGTGTGATGCCAGCGTTCAGTGGACGCTCTTGTCTGGGTAGCTTAGCACCCTCCCTTCGAAAGACACACCGTGACTTATGCATTCATAGTTGGACAGAAGTTCATTAACTTCTGAAGCAACTCTTTATTTATGCCTGACTAACCAAAGCTGAGAATGTCTAAAGAGCTTTCACTTTGTTGCTTCTAAAGTTTGCCCCAGGCCGTATCACTTGTAATGAGAGCTTGGGCGGACTTAATTCATAGATACCAGAAGTTCCAGAGCATTATTACCACACTGAGGGTTAGGGTTGAATATAAAGGATAGCTGTGATGAACTAATACTTACTCAGGTGAGTAAGAAACGCGATCGCCAGTTTCCAAACCATGTTGCAGAGAATCCCAGGGTTTCTTGGAAACATATTAAGGGTTCTTCTCCAGTTGGACGGTTAAGTGGTAACAGACAAGCTTTTTTGCTTAAAACGCATTATTTATTTATTTCTGTAAGTAATCCATTGTTTTGACCATAGGTCACATCACAGAGCATCATAGGCAGATTAAAAAGGGGGGTATGTCAACAAATGATACATAAGTAGTCCATATAACTCCAATAAAACAAACCATCATTCAAAGATTGCACAATAAAATTCCCATTGATCCTTACGACAAACTGCTGTATGAGTGTCTAGATCAGACTGATGTAGCTTGGCAGCCGCAAGAAGTAAATAGAGCCACTTGCCCCAACCCCTTATGAACCTGTTGCTATTGGCATGCTAAAACTCAAGCCAGTGGTCTAGTTCTAATTATATATAACATTTATAGTTTAACATACAATCTTGGCACAACAACAAAAGTAAACTACAAAATCCACATGAAAAGCTTGTGATATAATCAGAAGTATGTATCTTTCTAGAATCCTTTGGCAGTGTGGGGTTCCATGGCAGAAAAGATTGTGCAGAAAGGGTTTCCTGAAGGTAGATGATCTGAGGAGATAGATGTTGCAATCATGTCCTGCTTGTGAGCATCTGTGATACCTGGCTGGTAACTGTCAAAAGACAGAATGGTGAGATAAATGAACCATTAGCCTGAGTCAGCATGGGTATTCTTAAAAGTTCTTCCATTCATTAGGTTTGCATCCATAACCAAACACATGGCAGAGTTAGAAAATTGCTTTGGTCTTGTGTGCTTTGGAAATTGTCTCATTCTGTTGTTGATTTCAATTAGAAAAAGGGTAGTTGTGTTGTGCTGGTTTGTTTGATGGGCATGTTTGATGACTTCAGCACCACCTTCGAGATCACAAATCAACTAAGGGCTGATTTGCAGTGATCATAGAATAGTTTACAGGTTACTGTGAGCACTGAGATCATTCCTTCATCACTCCCTCCCCCAGCTCAAGCAGAAGTGGCAAACCATGATCTCTGGCTTAACATTACATCCAAACCAGGGCTGTGGTTTGCTTCAGTCCAAACAGATCACTGTTGGTAAGCCAAGAGCAGACCTTGGCTCTACATCATGGTTTGTTTGGAGTGAAACAAACCACAATCCCGGGTTCAGGTGTAACACTAAACCAGGAGTCGTGGTTTTTTGCTCCTGCTGGTGCCGAGGGAATAGTGAAGTGGGAGCCATCTGGGCGCTCACGGTTAACCATGGTGCACAAATGCGGTCAGGTACATTTGCCACCAGGAGTGGACTCTGGTTTCTGAAAAGGCAAATGGTGCGAAGGGGAGGTATAAGTTTGTATACTTGTAGACATACATTGGGCGTTCTCAATGACTCTCTGCAGATTCCACCATATATAAGGGAGTAGATGTGCTTGCTTCCTAAAGTGTGAATGGTCTGTAAGTGATGATAGCTTTGGGAAAGTAACTTAGATCTATGTCATCAGAGCTCAGATGGTCACTTGCATTCATTTGGAAACCAGGCTGAGGCTTTTAGCCTTTTTGCAGAACAGCGCATGCTTAAATCAAAAAGCATAGAGGTCCCACGGTTGTTCATGTTTGTTTCTTTACACCCTAATGGGGTAAACGTCGCCCCTCACTTTGAAGCATTAGTGGACTTCATTATACAGAGCCTTTTTCACCTGCTGTTACTTTGGTGCTGATGAGCTTGCCTGTGAAAGATTGCACATCGAAATTCCTAACTAGCTCCGGGTGTTTATGCTGCAAGTATACTTGTCTATTCAGAAGTAAGCCCTATAAAAAATAAGTCCCATACTGCTTGTTATTTTTAATAGATAGAGTGGTCAGGCCACTGGCAAAATGGTGGTTAATAAGACTCACCTGACCGGGTTGTTGTCAGGATCACACATGTGAAGTGTTTTGACCATTTCAAAGAGAAATATTATTGTTAAGTATTATTGTTAGATGGAAAGCAGCTTTGAGAAAAAACTCTGATCTGTGTGAACCACATTGGCAGTTGATACAAAGAGCAGAGGTGCCAGAATTCACTTGGTCGGAAGAAGACAATTGATGTCCAGCTGCACTGGCTCCCGGTGGAGTACGGGATCAGGTTTAAGGCGCTGGTTTTAACCTTCAAAGCCCTATACGGCCTAGGACCCTCGTACCTATGGGACCGCCTCTCCTGGTATGCCCCACAGAGGAACTTACGGTCTTCAAATAAAAACATCTTGAAGGTCCCAGGCCACAGAGAGGTTAGGCTGGCCTCAACTAGAGCCAGGGCTTTTTCGGCTGTGGCTCCAATCTGGTGGAACACTCTGTCACAAGAGACCAGGGCCCTGCAGGACTTGACATCTTTCCGCAGGGCCTGCAAGACAGAGCTGTTCCACCAGGCCTTTGGTCAGGGCGCAGCCTGACTCCCTCCTTTGGCAATCTTTACAAAACTTTAGGTTATGGTTGCCATCAATTTTGATTTTAATTAATTTTTATAATGTTTTTATAATGTTGCACTATTTTAGTGTTGTTAGCCGCCCTGAGCCCAGCTTCGGCTGGGGAGGGCGGGATATAAATAAAATTTATTATTATTATTATTTTATTAATGTCAAGGTAACTAGCTAGATGCTCCAGGAAAGCTCACAGGTAGACTGTGGTTCTGTTTTATGCTCTGGTAGTTTGAAGCATGCCATCTCTGAACATAAGAGCATGCATTTCTGAAAACCATGATCAGAACCAATCAATAGGCCTATCTTCCGTATCACTTTTAAAAAAAACATTTTATGTTAGATCCCATCTCAATATCCTGTGGCAGTGAATTCCATTGGCTAATTATCCATTGTGCAAGGAATTGCTTGGTCATAAACCATGTGCCCATTTGCTTCACTGGAAAACATTTTTGAGTCCATGTAATTTTTCCAACCTGTTCCATCCCCACCACAATTCCACTGCCAAGTGTCTCCTCCAGGCTTCCATATTTTCTCTCTCACTTAAACCAAAAGTCCCTGGCATCCCTTTTATGTACCTCTTCCAGCTCCGTTCTACTGTATTTTGTCTTCCATTGTGCCTGCATTTAGTGTGTGTGTGTGTGTGTATTTGATTGATTTTGAAAATTGCCTTTCGGATTTTATATTGTTTGCTTCCTTGGGCAATGCCCCCTGTATGGAAAGTCTAAATAGCTAGTTTGCTGATGGGAAATGGAGGATAAGAAACGGTTGCCATGTTTGTCTCGCCAGTGTGGTGCATGCTCTAGTTATCTCACATTGGCTCCCAATACGTTTCCGAGCACAATTCAAAGTATTGGTGCTGACCTTTAAAGCCCTAAACTGCCTTGGCCCAGTATACCTGAAGGAGCGTCTCCACCCCCATCATTCTACCCAGACACTGAGGTCCAGCGCTGAGGGCCTTCTGGCAGTTCCCTCACTGCGAGAAGCAAAGTTACAGGGAACCAGGCAGAGGGCCTTCTCAGTAGTGGCACCCGCCCTATGGAACGCCCTCCCACCAGATGTCAAAGAGAACAACTACCAGACTTTTAGAAGACATTGGAAGGCAGCTCTGTTTAGGGAACCTTTTAATGTTTGATGCATTACTGTATTTTAATATTTTTGTTGGAAGCCTCCCAGAGTTGCTGGGGAAGCCCAGCCAGATGGGTGGGGTATAAATAAATTATTATTATTTTATTACTACACAGGTTTGATGCTTGCGAGCACCTTTCTGTAGCAACCAAGCCAGTAAGAAAAGACCTTAGTGGCAACTTGACCTGAATATAGTACAGATACTGCAGTCTAGACAGAACCTGACTTTGTCACGGTAGCTCAGACTGCTGGGGGTTTAACCCACTTTGTAGGGACAGCAGTTCCTGATCGTTCTCTCTCTCTCTCCCTCCCTCCCTCCCTCCCTCTCTCCTAGTCTAGCCTGGCGTGGCAAACTAGGTCAGGGGACGAAACAGCTTCAGCAGCAGCAGTTCAAGCAAGTGCACAAGAAGCAAGAGACTCTGTTGCTGCTGCAGACTCTCTTTAAAGTTTCCTGCTCCTCTGCTAGTTCATACAGTGAATTGCTGCTACGCACACAAACTCCCTCTTAACTTTTAAAACTGAAGGTTGTTTCTTATTTTAAGGAAAGGAATTCCCCCTCTCCCTTCTGCAGCCTGCTTCCCAGGAATGTTGGGAAGATTGATTAGCTTCATCAACGTAATGTACTATCTTAATAGTTAAGTGTTATTAATTATCTAAGAAAGGTAGGAGACGGAGGAGGTGGGTGGCCGGGCGAAAGGAGAGGGCTTTATTTTTATTTTTTGCAGGGTGTGTGTCCAGATAAGCAGCATGCGGAGCTAGTCTAAATAGCCTTCTCTGTTGCTTTTGGCTATTAGCTTTCATTCTTGACTTTGGGGGTCACTTGGGTTTCTATCTGGAGAGTTGGGGGCAGGGAGAGAGAGAGAGAGAGGCAGGACTGCTAGGCAATGGTTTTGTAGAGTTGGCTCTGTGAGAGAGAGAGCTTTTGTTGCCTGCGCTTAGGCACAGAAGTGATTAGATTATGAAGGCAGACAGAAGTAATGATTAACTTTTTCAGTCTGCATGCTGTCTCCAGTCTGGCGCTCTCTGTTGTTTTCCCCCCTAAGTAGGCCCTGGCCCTGAGTCGACAGGGTATTAGGTTGTAAAGAAAGGCAGAAGGGAATGAAAGCCAGGGGGAGGAGGGAGGGGAAGAAGCGAAAAGGGGTAAGGAGGAAGGCTGGCGCTTTTCTTCCATCGGATCCGGGAATGGAATTTATTGGCTGGAATGCAGTAAACGTTCAACATGCCAAACCTCTCCCCCCATCTAAACAGTTTTCATAATTGTTATTGGGGGGGGGGGGAAGGATCTGGGCTGGATGAGAACGGAGGGAGCATGAAAAGAACTTTTTGTTTCCAAACTCATATATATATATATATATATATATATATATATATATATATATATATTTGCTGCTTATGTTTATGCTTAAGGAACATTTTCTTTCACTCTCTAGGAAAATAACTGCTTTAGCCTTTTGGCTAAAAAAAAAAGATGCCTTAAGTTTCGCTTTTTGCAGGCTGAGAACATTTGATCCGTGTGTTGCCGCTGAGAAGGGGTTCCTTTCTTCTGCCTCCTCTCTTTCTTTCTCTCTCTCTCTCTCTCCCATTAGTAGATTTGCAGAAAGTATAGTGGATTTGCATGGAATGTAACCAGGCATTCAGCAGAGGACGAAAAAAGGCAAAAACTCCAAATGCTGCTAGAGTGTTTAGTGTCAAATTGGTATACTGTACTGTACAGTACTGGCTTATATTTAATGATGCTGTTGTTGTTTTGGAATTTGCAAAGTTTCTTAGCATAGCTGTGCCGGAAGGTGGAAAAAGCAACAAAACTTAACAACCTATCACATGCAAAAAAGAAAGAACCACCCCAGATGGGTGGTTAGTTTCAGTGAAATCAGATGTAGATATTCCAGGGGTTTTTTTGGTTCAGATGCCACATTGGTCACAAAAGTAGACCTCCCTAGAACCCAGTGATGGCCAAACTTGGCCCTCTAGCTGTTTTGGGACTACGACTCCCATCATCCCTAGCTAACAGGACCAGTGGTCAGGGATGATGGGAACTGTAGTCCCCCCAAACAGCTGGAGGGCCAAGTTTGGCCATCAATGCCATAAACCATCCAGTGGAGGACGTGAATTGGTTCTCCATGTGAAAAAGGAGATGACACATATTTTAAGTTTTTGTGAATGAGAGAGAGAGAGAGAGAGAGAGAGAGAAGACTATGCTGCTATAGAGTGGGGGAAGAATACAAAATTGATTTAATACTCCCGCTGTTGTTAATATAACACGAGTTTAGAATGAAAAGCGCCCTATTTTTCGATCAACGCAGAAGATACTTGGATTTACACAGGAGAATCTGCCTTGGCGCTGGCACTGGAGAGGATTATTATCAATTTGTGAAGCTGTTTTGAAATAGGTGCTGAAATCCTTCTATAAGGGGATTGGGGTTACACGTTGGTTCTTGCTAGCACCTGGGCGGATTTATGCTTGCTGGTCTCTCGTTTGGTCAAGGTATTATACTGACAGATGCTGAGCATGACCAGTCTAAGCCAACTTGGCCATTGGTCAAGGATGATGGGAGCTTGAGGGGGTTAGCAAGACTTGTAAGACCAGAGGTTTCGTAGTATGTTGTGCTTTTCCTGCCTCCCCACTCTCTGGGCCCCACTCTCTGGGTCAGCCTAGCCTACCTCACAGGGTTGCTGTGAGGATAAACAAAACTGGTGCACTCTCCCAAAATGCAGTTGAGATTTTTTAACAATAGTGACTCCTTTATGGAGCCAGAGAGGGAGGGGAAGGGGGGGGGGAAACAACAAGAAGAGAGCTTTGGGGGATATTTAAGTAGAAGGAGAGAAGAGACACCAAGGAGGAAATAAGGTTTTTGAAATTAAAACTTCAAAAATAATTAGGCTGGGCTTCATACCAAACAACAGCAAAGAGGGCCATTTACTGTAAATATTATGAATGGATTTGGCTGAGTTTCTCGATCCCCGCCCTTCTAAGACTCCTTTTTCTTCTGAGCTAAGTAGAAACTCTGCCTTCAGACACCACAGAACTCTATAATTTGCATGGCTGATGAGGCCTGTTGCCTGGGACAGAGGAGGATGGAGTCAGCTGGCTTTAGTCTAACCACCAGAGACAGCCAGGCCAAGCCTCCTTGCCGTGTGTGTGTGTGTGTGTGTGTGTGTGTGTGTGTGTTTTCCCCTAGCTATAAAGCATACTCATTCGAGGACTCGGTGGCTTCTGCCTGCTGGCTTTTAAAAGAAAATACAATTAGGCTTTAAAAAGGAATCCCCCCCCCCCCCGGCACCGCTCCATCTTTCGTCTTCTTCCTCTTCGGATCGTTTCGTAGCAATTGTAATTGATTACTTGTCATAATTAGACAGCGGCAGTGACTAATGAAGCATTTATGAATCAATGTATGTTTGCTTTCCAAAGACCCCTTTTAAAATGCTAGGAAATGTAGGTCTTTCTGCTCTGCGATCCCTCTCTAACGATAGGACACAAAATTTTGGCCGGGGCGGGGCATGCATTACGTTCTTGCAGCCCATGGCACCATTCACACATTCGGCAATATGGGTACCTTTAAGGTGTGGTGAGGCAGTCAGGTCATTGGCGCATCTAACTTGGTGTTTTCTACATTGCATGCGCTTCCATTGTGCTGCACATGGATGCTTCTGACACTGATGCAATGTCTAAATGCAACGCACACACACACACTCATTTTCATACACAAAGCTTAACTTTCATTATTCTTCAGCTGGGGAGGAGAGACTGGAGGAGAGCACCACATAGACATTATTCCTCAAAGCTGATTATTTTGAGTGGTGGGTGGGCTACTTGAGAATTACTTGAAAATTGTCTAGGGCGACCCCCCCTAAAGTGGGTTGAATACGGTGTGGGAGAACACACACTTTCATGTGAAACATTGTGTCATGCCAAGTAGGAGGTTGAGATCCGTCAAGTGGAATGTCATTCACAAGTTACAAGTGGCAGCCCCCACCCGGGGATAAGAGAGGATGGTGGTTTCAAGTAGACTTAGAAGTCCATATTTAGCCTGGAGGTTCATAAATCACACATTTTTGGAGTTATGCACCATCCATTCAGGTGGTCAGGAGATCATGGGATTGTGAGGATGAAATGGGGAGGTGGAGAATCGTGTACACCACCCTGAGATCCTTGGAAATTAAGGGGGTGTAGGAATGTAATAAATAATACTACTAATCTGGGTGGCTTGGGGGAATGGAAGTCGTTAAACAGGTGTGCATACATGTTCCCAAACTGCTCTCTACAGAGAAATTGTAGGGAGGGATGTTTCAGTGAAACAGGAGACACTTCTGAGCAAGAAAGGTTGTTTGATAGTGGAACTGGCCGTCTTGGGAGATGATGGGATCTCCATCGCTGGGAATATTTAAGCAGAGAGTAGGCCATCTATCAGTGTTGCTGCAATTACATCCTGCTTTGTAGAGCCGGCGTTGAGCAAGGGGGTTGGAATAGATAACCTTGTGGGGTCCCTTCCAATGCTAAAATGCTATGACTTAACAACTTGGAGCTTGCTCTAAGTAAGTAGAGTCTCGCTCCCCCCAGAAGCCAAATTCTGACCCAAATTTACATTGTTATATATGGAATACCTTTATTCCATTTGATGGTGTGTCCAAGCATGGTCTGAAGAAGAAGAGAGAATGAACATTACATCAGCAGAAACTTAAAAAGGATGGGGATCATTTTCAGAAACTTCATATGCTTTAGCTTGTAGGGTTACTTAGAGTAATAACTGCCTAATTAGCCACAGACACAAATTTATGCTCTGTTCTGGGGATTAAAGGCCCCATAAGCACCCATTGACGCTGTGGAGTGTAATGGCTCCTAAAGAGATGGTGTGCTTTGTCAATAGGTAAAGGTAAAGGGACCCTTGACCGTTAGGTCCAGTCACAGACGACTCTGGAGTTGCAGCGCTCATCTCGCTTTACTGGCCAAAAACTGCAAGGTTGGCAGGAGCAGGGACCAAGCAACGGAAGCTCACCCCATTGCGGGGATTCGAACCACCAGCCTTCTGATCGGCAAGCCATAGGCTCTGTGGTTTAGACCACAGTGCGTCCCACTTTGTCTAATCCACAGATTAAAAACTCCCTTAAATATTTGTAACATCACTGCCGGGTTGGGTCTTTGCAGCCTACAGATCCAGCAGTTTTGTACAATTAGTGGTAGTACAGTGGTACCTCGGGTTACATACGCTTCAGGTTACATACGCTTCAGGTTACAGACTCCACTAACCCAGAAATATTACCTCGGGTTAAGAACTTTGCTTCAGGATGAGAACAGAAATCGCGTGGTGATGGCGCGGCAGCAGCAGGAGGCCCCTGCTGCTAAAGTGGTGCTTCAGGTTAAGAACAGTTTCAGGTTAAGAACTGACGTCCGGAACGAATTAAGTACTTAACCAGAGTACCACTGTATTCAGATGGTCCATGGTCAATCCTAGAAGGCATTTCTTATGTGGAACGACTCTTAGAAGAGTGTGCAAGTTATGCTCTAGCTTAGTTATTCAATAACTGTTAAGAGATCCTTTGCTTAGTAAACCTAGACTTAGAACATATAGTGGACCACAGGGATTCTAGTACTATACAGCATTTTGAACAAGAATCAGGGCAATGTGGTCCACAAGAAAGCGAATGGACAGCGGTCCTTTGGTGGCCTTCCCTACTTTCTGCTCAGCAGTGGTTCTTAACAGTGGCAATATTTCATCTGAGCAGGCTGTGAGGAGTAAGATGGACGGCAGCTGGGAAATGTCCTGAACTTGTCACTGATGGTGGCATTAGTTTAATACACAGGCCCTTCTAAACTGAAGAACTTGATCTCCTGGGGGCACATATTGTTCTGTTCTCTGTTGGCATACCTAGGAGTCAGACAGAATGGTGAATGCAACAGGGAAATGTGATTATATTGAACTGTATGAAACGAGCTTGCAATTTACATACGGACGTGATGCAAGGATCCACAAATGCACTTACCAGCACGCCATCTTTTCTTCCTTCCATGACTAGGGAAGTGCAAGGACTGATTTGAGGTGTCTGGTGGAATGGCAGAGCCTCTCCCTAATGTTGCACTGAACCTTAGCGAGATAGTTGGGCAGCCCTGAGACATTTTGCTGCCTTTTGAGTGTCTGAGGCACAGCAGAACCAGACCCAATATTTTAGTGCAGCGCTGCCCAAACTTGGGACTCCCGACTGTTTTTGGACTACAGTTCCCAGCTCTCCTGCCCATTGGTCCTGCTAGCTAGGGATGATGGGAGTTGTAGTCCAATAACAGCTTTAGTGTCTAAACAGTTTTAATATATATAAAAATGTCCAGTAGCACCTTAGAGACCCAACTAAGTTTGTTCTTGGTATAAGCTTTTGTGTGCATGCACACTTCTTCAGACACACGAAAGCTTATACCAAGAACAAACTTAGTTGGCCTCTAAGGTGCTACTGGACAATTTATATATATATATTTCGACTGCATCAGACTAACACGGCTACCTACCTGAATCTAAACAGTTTTAGTGTCTGTTGCTGGGATAGCTAGCCTTGTGGTTGCACATCCTGTGTTTTTTTTTACTTTTTTGTGAATCTCCCTTGTACTAGTTACTGGAGGGATGCCTTTGTCCATCTCTCGGTTGCAGAAGGAACACTTGGTTAGGGAAGTAAAAGTGGCTCGGAAGTTCTTTTGATGAGTTCATTCCCTTTAAGCCAGCTTGGCTGTGTAGCGTTCCTGTCCTTTTATTCTTAGTTTGCTTTGTTATCTAGGTGCATTTGCAATACTATATTTACTAAGAGATTCCTAGACGTTGCCTCTGTGGGCTAGGCATTGCTTCAGCTTTTTCTCACGTGACATCTCTATTCACACTTTCCCTTGACTGCCATTTGCTCACCAACGTTTTGCTTGATGGGCTGAGCCCAAAAGTGGATCCAGAACTGTTCTGTGTACATCTAACTATTTTTTTTTTATTAACTTGGGGTGGGGTCTCTGGAGGCATATATTAGCATTTCAAATTCTATCTACAATTATATTAATAATTAACTGCAACCAGAAATCCCTTTGAATCTGTTCTTGGCGATTTAGTTGGGAATTCTTTACTACAGCTACAGGGGAGTAAATTCAGGGATGCAGTAAAGCCTCAGCCTTTTCCAGACCTAGTGTCTTCCAGACGCTTCGTACTACGACACCCATCAGCCCCAACAATTAGCCATGCTGGCTAGGACTCATGGGAGTTGTAGTCCAAAACACACCAGGATGGGGTGTCTGTACTGTCCGAGATACCTTTATTATCACAGAGTTTTATACTTTTATGGCTAGCTATAGATACAATGGACCCACAGAAATTATATATGTTATTACTCTGTTGGTAACTTCTAGAAAAATTAATTTTTCTCTATATCTTCAAATTGTTTTCAGTCTCTAATATTGTGAATGCTCATTCTTTAACCTCTTGCAGTGAGTGCAGAAGTAAGCCTGGGGCGCATATTGACATCTTTCCTAGGTTAGGACACTTAATCACAGTTTTGGGACTCTTAACTGGTCTTGATAATTTCAAGGCTGCTGTGGATGCGCATAGTTTGAATACGCCACTGTGGAAGTGTACAACTCCTGTTGTATGCACAAGAACAATTTCCTGTCCAGGATTGGCTTCAAGAGGAAATGTTTCTTTCCATTTTAAAATTTGGCTATGCAGAGCACTGACTGGCGAGCACTTGTGACGTCACCGCTCCATCTCATCTGCAGAGCAGTTTCACAACTCTTTTTAATGGATGTTATTTTCTGTTTAAGTAAAATGGTGAAGATTTAAATTAATAAACATTTTTTAAAATGTTTAAAGGCACGCAGCCCATCTTAAGATTGTTGTGCATGCATGGGTATGTCTGTCGAATGGGTTGCAAAGGTGAGGAAGTGGGGTTTTTTACCCTTGATGCTGGCAATCTCAGAACTAAGAAGACTCTGCTACAGATTGAATGCAGCACGAATGGGCAAACAGTAGCTTGTCACCTGCCTCATTCATGAAAATGATAAGCAAATTACGCTAATTGCATGCAGCTGAAAATGCAAATGAGCTTTGATTCTCTTATCTCATGATATATTACTAATCTGGCCTTTGGTTCTGAACGAATTGCCCAACCATGGCACTGAATAATGAGACCATCTGCACGGTTGGCTCCCCAGGGACAGCTGGAACTACTGCTGGCTGTTCCAGTGCTAAGTCCCATTTTACAGTGAACTGCAACTGGGGAAGCGAGAATTGCAGAGATAAAGGCGCATTGCATGACAATGAGCAGCCAATGAGTCTTTGATCTGCAGCCCTGGTTGGCCTCACTTGGTCTGCATGCTGATGTTCACCCAAGTAGTTGCAGCCCATGATAACTGACTGCTGGTAAGATTCCTTTGGTCTGTTGTGGATGCTTGGAGCTCCCAGGGACAAACCAGCCTGAGAAACAACGCAAAGGCAGGCAATGAAATTGCACGCCACAATTTGATGTTTGTGCTTAATCCGCTTCACACTTTTGTAACGCCCACCAGTTTCCTAACTGCAAAAAAAGAAAAAAGATTTCGTTTTGAAGTGGATTTGTTGCTCTTAGGGCACCCAGAGTATATCTTAATCCTTTTCAGTTGCACGAACCTAAATTTATGGTGTGCGCTTGACTCCTTCCTGCAAAATAGCAACAGTCTTGGAGGCACACCTCATCTAAAATCTTGGAGTGTGCATGATCTTGAGCAGGGGTCAGCAAACTTTTTCAGCAGGGGGCCAGTCCACTGTCCCTCAGACCTTGTGGGGGGCCGGACTATATTTTGAAAAAAATAATAATAAACAAATTCCCTTGCCCCACAAATAACCCAGAGATGCATTTTAAATAAAAGCACTCACGTAAAAACACGCTGATTCCCGGACCGCTTGCGGGCCTGATTGAGAAGGCGATTGGGCCGGATCCGGCCCCCGGGTCTTAGTTTGTCTACCCACGATCTTGAGAGTCTCCTTGCCACCAGAGATGGCAGTGCAAGTGGCCATTCACACTGGGGGGAAGTTACCGCTTAGTCAAGGATCATAATGCACCCATCCAGTAGCTCCACATCACTGTGTGTGTGTGTGTGTGCGCGCATGTACGCCCGCCACCCATGTAGGAAATTTGACGTTCAAGGAGGTCACTGAAACCTGCCTGTGTGGTGAGTTCTTAGCTGTAAGGGACATATAAATGGAGAAGTCTCGCTGTCTGGCACACACAACACCAGAGCGAGAGAGAGAGAGGAGCCTGCAATTTATCTAGGCTCAGCAATTAACATAATCTGAAAACTTCTCTTTAACTGACGTCTGTCTGAAAATTGCTGGGTGGACTGGCGGGGCCAAGGAGATGAAAGGGAAAGAATGCCGTCGGAGGGATTTTCTTTCATGAAATAGGGGAGCTACAGAAAGAAAGGTCCTTCTGCGCAGATACACAGATAGAGATGTTCACACACAGACATTCCCTGCCTTTGGTTCTCGCTTTGCTTTTGCCTTTCATGAAAGCATTCTCAAAACCCCAACCCCCCCTTTAACCTGGGAAATAGTTCTGTACCTTTTCTATTTTTTTATATCTGTATAAAAAGAAATATACATCCCCTTTGTTATTCTGCACCGACGACTACATTTGAAGTAGTTCTGGAGAGTTTAGGTTAAAGGTAATTTGATATGAGCGTTCTTCGCCTATCCCTCCAGCCCTTTTCAACCCCCTCCCCTTAACTCGGCTTCTCTCCCCCCACGTTTTCGGTGCCAGGTTTCAGTGGGATAGTTTTATTGAAACAAAGAATTGTGAGGCACAGAAAAGGGAACTGTTGGAGGCGGCCGGGTGGGGGGGTGGGCAAAGAGCTGAAAGACAAAATCAAGGCCTACCTCAAAAATACGGGCAGCCCATCCCACAGGCCTGAGCAGTTTAAGGGAGAGGGTCTTCCGCCCCCTGGTCCCCAGGGATGGGTTGTAAATTTTATCTTTCTTAATTCCCAAAACGCTGCCTCCCCTCTCTTTCTTTTTTTATAAATAGAAGCTGCCTCAAGCTACCAAGGAAATATTTTCCTAGCCGGCATTTAAAGGAGGAAATTGCACAACACTGTTCCCTCCCTCTAAATGTGGTTGTTGGGGTCTTTTTTTAAAAAAGTATTGCAAACTGAATATACCGCTCTCAGATCAGGGGAGGGCTGGCTTTAAGGAGTTGGAAGTGGGCACAGAAAATGGAGCTGCAGAACGATCTGCTTTTGGCTCCGTCAATAGGTTTCCTCGATGGCGTAGCTGCCAGCTTGAAAAGCACTCCCCCGACATCACAAGCTCAGTGTAGGAAAACTTGGTCTCGCAGGGATCCTTCCCGGGAAATAGTCGAGAGGAAGATAGGATGCTGCTGCGTTCAGAGTCTGACCATTGGTCCATTCTAGCTCAAGACTGTCTACTTGGACTGGGATTGAACTTGGCACCTTCTGCATGCCAAGCGAGAGCTGTACCACTGAGCTACAGTTCTTTCCTGCTTCTCATGGTTTGGTTTGCCTCCATGGTTTGGTTTTCTTGTCAACGCGGGAGCCACAACTGAGGAGAAGCGTCAACTCTGCTGATGGTGACGTCTGAGGCAGGTCTTCCTCATGCCACCCTTATTTATTTTTTAATGTTGTTGGCCTCCAGGATGAAACGGCAAAGCACCATAGATCCTAAATATTTGATTAGGGCATAAATTCTGTTTTATAGTATTCTCGGCTTGCTTCTATGTTGTGGCTATGGGGCCACAGGCTTCTATGCGCACGGCATTGTAAGCATTGGTGATGGTAGACTTGAGTTTGCACCTAGGGAGGCTGCACAACTGGGTTATCACCCTGAACTGGCAACCCGCTTGACAGCGCGCATGAAGCTGGGACACCCGATTCAATTTAGTGCACACATTTTCTCGGTAGTCCATGCATCTAAGCAACCTGTGGATTTGCCACACCTTTCTCTGAACGGAAGTGGGCAGCCCGTTGGCACAGATACTCTGCAGTGTGCGTAGGATTGATCGGGGAAAATAAGCAAGGTGCAAATGCCACAGTAAACTGTGGTAGAGGGTGATTTTGGAGCAAAATGTTCACATGCTCCTGACTGCTGTTTTAACACCCAGGGATGTTATGGCAGGTTCCGTGAGGACTCTGGTGGAAATATTCTCGAGTTGTGAGACCCCCCTGGCCTGCTCTCCCCATTTTCTGTCCCTTTTATTAAAAGGAAACTTTGCATAGGGTTAATAGTTCCCAGGCCTTCGTAAGTCTGTAAATAGCATTATGGAATTTCTGGGTAATCAGAACAGAGCTGATGCGCTCTGCAAGTTGCCTAGCACTTTGAAAGAG
Organism: Podarcis pityusensis; assembly: GCF_964106645.2. Classification (NCBI taxonomy): domain Eukaryota; kingdom Metazoa; phylum Chordata; class Lepidosauria; order Squamata; family Lacertidae; genus Podarcis; species Podarcis pityusensis. Next base: position 10,138,316 of record NC_138036.1, on the reverse strand, counting down.
GGATTTGGAGTCAAGGCTCCCCTCCAGCACCCTGGTGATAATTGCCTCCTTTACCCAGTTTAGCAATAGAGGCAGAGTTGAGAAAGAGAGGGAAGCAGATTTCCCCACCCCCTTCCCCCCCCTCCACCCCACTGCATTTTTTTGCTAACAAATGCAAGACTTCCGGTCTCCACCCCTGCTACCACAAACCACAGTCTAACTGCAATTCAATCAGATTTATAGCTCATCTGACGTCTGCATCCTTGAGCATTTATGACCAGCGATCTGGCTATAGGCTTAAATAAGGCCCGTAAATTATAGCAGATGATCTTGCCCTACCTCCCCAGTCTGGATGGAGCTATGGTTCACTCTCCTTTTATGTCTCCCTCCCTCCCTCCAAGACGAGAGGAAAATTTATTATATGAAGGAAAGCTAGGGATTGGCTTTTAAGAACAGGATGATGTACGCGGCGGGTTAGTCTGTGCGATCCCTCGCTGTCAGCCCTGCTTACCCACATTTGACATCACGAAAGATGTCTGCGGCTGATTAGCAGGTCTTTGGTATTATGTTATCTGCCATTGATTTGCCGTTGGCTTAAACTGAATGACTGTGTTCACGACCTGAAGGCTGCAGCCAGGCTGCAGGGTGGGGGTGAGGATAAATCAGTTACGGGAGATGCAAGGTGGCACGTTGTGCTTCAGCCAGTTCCTTTACCACAACATGATTTGATTGGCCCGATTCTGGAATAATCTAGACCAGTGTTTCCCCAAACTTAGTGGGTCTCCAGCGGTTTTTGGACTACAACTCCCATCATCCCTAGCTAGCAAGACCAGTGGTCAGGGATGATGGGAATTGTAGTCCCAAAGCAGCTGGATACCCAGGCTTGAGGAAACACTGGTCTAGACCATAGCTGTCGACGTTTCCCTTTTTAAAAGGGAAATTCCCTTATTCCGAATAGGATTCCTCGCAAGAAAGGGAAAAAGTTGACAGCTATAGTCTAGACAGTGGGGAATGGAACCAGGGTAGGAAGAGAAGCCAGAGCAGCAACAGTGATTAATCCCAGATACTTCACTTTTTAAAAGTTCTGCAGTTTACCATCAGACCTAAGTTTGTGGAAGGTGTTTTGGTCATAGGGAGCTTGGTTCAGCTCTCCACGAATCCATTCATTCACACTGACTGTTATTGACACAGAAGTGATGCGATGAAGCATCACATGGCATACAGAGAGCCCTGCTGGATCGTCCAGCATAGAGTTGGCCAAGGGTCATCTAGTCCAACCCCCTGCAATGCAGGAATGTCCCATACAGGGATCGAATCTGCAACCTTGGCATTACCAGCACCATGCTCTAACCAACTGAGCTATCATGCTGTTTCTAAACCATGGGCAGCTAAATGCCTCTGGGAAGCCCACAAGCTGAGCATGGAAGCAGCAGTCATGCCCAACACCTGGCGCCCAGAGGCCTCCTTCTCCAAAGGTGGAGATCTTGTTTAGCTCTTATGACTTCAAACATAGTAACAGCTTTTCACTGAAGGGAGGAACGGGAATCCTGAGCTGCAAAAAACAGCCAGAAAAGCTTTCCTATAGAAGTATCCTGCTCTTCTGAACATGTGGGTGTTGCCAAAGGAGCCACAGTCACACCATATGGCAGAAGCACAGTGGCCAGTCAACTGGTGGCGACTTTGCATTCTTGCTGCCACATCAAAATGGTTCCCCGAATCATGTCCAATGTTCGCCCATAACATCAGCCAGGGAGGGATTTGCAATGCATACATTCTAGCCACATAGAACTCTTTCCTTCTTGCTGACTACAGGATCCAATTAAAACCCAGAGACTCTTACTTATGTGTATTCGTGTGGGGGGGAATAGTTCTCTTAGAGCCCACACTCCCCAAATATTTAATGATTTGTAAGCCCAATTCTCTAATGTTTAGCTGCAAACTACTTTGCATTTGGGTTAATTGATTCCATAATAAGACAGTTGCAGAATAAACGAGGAAAATGTTTGGTCTCTGTTGGATTCATGCAAATTAATGTGTGTATTCTGTTTGTAGCTAAAAACATAAATTATCTGGTACACTTAGTGGAAAGGAGGAGGGTTGGTGGGCCTGGGAAGACAAATGAAGGGGCTTTGTAGATCTGTTGTGACTATTTGGGTGGAGCCTGTGGCTGAGTTGGCAGAAACACATGTTTTGAATGCAGAGGGTTCCAGGTTCAGACCTTGTTAGCCCAAGACTTGTAGCTCAGGTACCAGTCAGTACAGTGGTGCCTCAGGTTAAGTACTTAATTCATTCTGGAGGTCTGTACTTAACCTGAAACTGTTCTTAACCTGAAGCACCACTTTAGCTAATGGGGCCTCCTGCTGCTGCCGTGCCGCCGGAGGATGATTTCTTTTCTCTCCCTGAAGCAAAGTTCTCAACCTGAATCACTATTTCTGGGTTAGCGGAGTCTGTAACCTGAAGTGTATGTAACCTGAAGCATATGTAACCTGAGGTACCACTGTACTGAGCTAGAGTTCATAAGAGAGCTTTATATGTTCATTAAATGATAGGGGGCATGTATAGTTCTTCATATTCTGTTGTTGTTGTTGTTGTTGTTGTTGTTGTTGTTGTTGTTGTTGTTGTTATTGATGATGATGATGTTTCGTTGTGAGGTTAAACTTTGGTCTCCCATCTTCTCTCCCTCCAGATTCCCACGTTCTGCAAGATCCAGGGGATCCTTCACACTGGTGCGTGGTTGCATACTGGGAAGAAAAAACACGCGTGGGCCGGCTGTATTCTGTCCAAGAACCGTCCCTGGATATCTTCTATGATCTACCTCAGGGGAATGGCTTCTGCCTCGGACAGCTCAACTCGGACAATAAAAGCCAGCTGGTGCAGAAAGTCCGCAGCAAGATTGGCTATGGCATCCAGCTGACCAAGGAGGTCGACGGGGTGTGGGTTTATAACCGCAGCAGTTACCCCATTTTCATCAAGTCGGCCACACTGGACAATCCCGACTCCAGGACGTTGCTAGTGCACAAGGTGTTCCCAGGCTTTTCCATCAAGGCGTTTGACTACGAGAAAGCGTACAGCTTGCAGAGGCCCAATGACCACGAATTCATGCAGCAGCCGTGGACTGGCTTCACCGTTCAGATCAGCTTTGTGAAAGGCTGGGGCCAGTGTTATACGAGACAGTTCATCAGCAGTTGCCCTTGCTGGTTGGAGGTTATTTTCAATAACCGATGATGACTCAAGAGACTTAGGCCGGACTCAACAATGACCTTTTATAACTACTTTGCTGCTAAATATCTCCTTCTGAGTGCTTGCTTTTTCATGCAAACTTTTTTTGTTCGTTTGTTTTCTGTTTTGAGAAATAGCTTATGGAAAGATTTCTCTCTCTGTGTTTCTTTTCCTTTTCTTTTCTTTTTCAGTTTTGGTATTTCGATAAGTTTCTTTTCTTCTTTAAAGTGTGAATGACCAATAACTCAGAAGGTGGAAAGGAAGGCACCTGGGGTGGGGTGGAGTGGAGGAGAGTTTCACTTGAACGTACTTCATTCATTAGTGGGTCATTTTGTACCCTTTAAGTTATTATTGCCCGAACATGGTGGGAGGAATTGGACGCAGCTTGGTTTATACATAGCTCCCTCTCAAATTCAAACAGTGGTACAGGTTCCTGCCCCCCTTCCTCACACCCTCTTGGTGAACACACATCAATTTGGAGACCTGTGTTTGCTCCCAGAATTCTTGCGCACGTGGCTTTTACCCTGCTTGTTTCAGTCGAGGGATCAGATCTACACATGCACAACGAGGGATACAACGAATGGGAAGGCTGGAGAGCTCCAAACGCACATTGGAGTTACCATGCTTTTAGGAAGGAAAGAAGGATAACCTCTTCGGTTTGCCTTGCAAACTCGGTGCTAAACCGTTTGCAGGAGTCTGCCGCCGTGCGATGCCTTCGTGCCGATCTCGAAGCAACATGCATTTCATTTCGCTGCAGCTTCTGCCCTTTGTGGCAGGTCAATCCATCTGTTGTTTGTCACAAACACACCAACTCCTTTGCTGGTATGAAGGAAGCCGATCCTCTGCGGTGACGGAAAACCCATTGTGGGTCCCTGGTACAGAGCGAATGTCCACAGCCCACGTAAAGGCAAGCAGAGTCAGATTAGGGAGCAAACGCAGCCGAGAAAATCTTTTGCCAACAATCTTACAACCTTTTCTTCTCTTTTTCTCCCCCCTTCCTGCCCTCTCCACTGCGGTCATCTGCTGCTTCAACACTTCATGTCTGTGTCATTTGGGGGTGGGGGCGAGAAGCATGGGCTCGGAAGGGCATGCCCATTTTCCCATTGCGCTTAGTGATCATTTGTGATGCCAGGAAAACAATTAAGGTGCATGGCCTGTGCTTTTCAAATTGATCTGCGATGCAGACTTGTTTGAGACCTTTTTCTTTTTTTTTTTAATAATAAAAAAAAAAAGACGAAAGGGAATTTCAGTATTTATCCCCTTGTAACCTGCCCTGATCAGGTTTGCAACAGTACTGTTCGCATCCAGAAATTGCAGTCATTCATTTATTTCTTCTTGAATTCATACACTTAGTATGATAATTTTACACTGTTCTTAGCTCAATGAGCATGTTTAGACCTTAACATAAGCTATTTTTCTAAATATAAAAGGTTTAAGTGAACAAGAGAAGCATTCTCATTGGAATTTTAGCATTGAAGTGCTTTGGAAAACAAAAAAACAAAACAACAACAAAAAAAGAGACTCCTTTAAAAAAAGAAATCCTGAGATTTATTAAAGAAAAAAATGTATTTTATGTTATATATAAATATATTATTACTTGTAAATATAAAGACGTTTTATAAGCATCATTATTTATGTATTGTGCAATGTGTATAAACAAGAAATAAGAAAAGATGCACTTTGCTTTAATATAAATGCAAATAACAAAATGCCAAATTAAAAAAAAAAAAGATAAAATCACAAGATTGTGGTGTTTTTCTTTCTTCCTCTGGCTGTTATCATCCAGCTAAACGCTTTTCTAAATGAGTAATTTTGGGTTTTTTAAAGTACACTTGATGTGATAACGATGCACAGCTTAGTTTTTTCCAAGTGAGTTGGGTGTCAGGGAAATAGTGGTGCTCAGAATTGCAGGGGTGTCTGCATAGCAGAAACTGGTCACTCGGGCAATAAAGTGTAACCCACGTGGGTGGCGCTGTGGGTTAAACCACAGAGCCTAGGGCTTGCCAATCGGAAGGTCAGCGGTTCGAATCCCCGTGACGGGGTGAGCTTCCGCTGTTCGGTCCCTGCTCCCGCCAACCTAGCAGTTCAAAAGCACGCAATGCAAGTAGATAAATAGGTACCACTCTGGCGGGGAGGTAAATGGTATTTCTTGTTCGCCAGAAGCGGCTTAGTCATGCTGTCCACATGACAGCCAATAAAGCGAGATGAGCGCCACAACCCCAGAGTCGGCCACGACTGGACCTAATGATCAGGGGTCGCTTTGTTTACCTAACCTTGACAAAGGGAGAAGTCAGAATCGGGACCTTCAAGATAGGTGAACTGGAAGCTTCCTCATGATGCAGGGGTGAGAATAAATGTGCCAGATGTTACATAGTAAGATAAGGCTGTCCCATTTCCTGGTTTTTAATAAAATTATTTTAAGCATATAGGGAAGAAAGAAAGAATTCCCAGCTCACATTAACAAGAATAAATCTTATCAATCCCAATTTATATACAAGATTTACCATTTTATGTTCCAGTGTAGAAAAAGGGCAGTTAAGATCTTCAGAAAATTGAAGTACAAGTTTCTCTGCAACCGTAGAGACTCTTGTTGATAATCTAAAAGTACACAAATGCAAAAGATTTTCCCAGAGTGAATAGGCGCAACAATCTGGCTCTTCAAGCAAAAGTGGTTTACAGGTCAATAAGAAAACAAGACAGTTGGTGCCTTCAGTGTTACAATATAAAAATGCATTAAACAAAAGGACAAGTGTTTAGGAAGGGAGGAGGGATGAACCAACTTGTGCACCCATTCTCAAGGTTACAGCCCTTAAAATGGCCATCTGGGATGGAAAGAGTTTCAGTAGGTGGCAGTTGAGGAACAAGCCAAGGCAGCTGGTCTCTTCCTCACAGCTGATGGAATAAAGAAAAGGTAAAAAGGTAAAGGACCCCTGGACTGTTAAGTCCAGTCAAAGGCAACTCTCGGGTAGTGGTGCTCATCTCACTTTCAGGCCAAGGAGCCAGCATTTGTCCGCAGGCAGCTTTCCAGGTCATGTGGCCAGCATGACCAAACCACAGGCGCAACAGGACACCGTGACGGAAACCAGAGCACACAGAAACACCGTTTACCTTCCTGCCACAGCGGTACCTATTTATCTACTTGCACTGGCATGCTTTCAAACTGCTAGGTTGGCAGGAGCTGGGACAGAGCAACGGGAGCTCACCCCATCGCGGATTCGAACCGCCGACCTTCCCATCGGCAAGCCCATAGCCATGCCATAAATGGATAATATATGTATCTCATACGTGTGTAATGAAACAATACAGTAGCATTAACTAACAGTACTGTAAATGAGGTCTGCTGGATAGCTCAGTCAGTAGGAGATTCTTAATCTCTGGGTCGTGGGTTTGAGCCCAACATTGGGCAAAAAGATACCCTTTTGACTTCTTCCAACTCTACAATTCTATGAAATATAGTAATTTGCAGGAGGGAAATGGATATAATTACATCACGCTGGAGGTGAAGTAGAGGGTATGTTTAAAAGCCCAAGGGGTGCAATGATTTCAGAGTCATAATAACCTTGCTGCATTGCATTGCCTCTTAATATTTTTAAGAGGGGGATAGCCTCTAATGCAGGGGTAGGCAACCTAAGGACCGGGGCTGGATGCGGCCCATTGGCCTTCCCATTCCGGTCCGTGGATGGTCTGGGAATCAGCATGTTTTTACATGAATAGAACGTGTGCTTTTATTTAAAATGCATCTCTGGGTTATTTGTGGGGCATAGGAATTCGTTTTTTTCTTTCAAAATACAGTCTGGCTCCGCATAAGCTCTGAGGGATGGTGAATTGGCCCCCTGCTCAAAAAGTTTGCTGACCCCTGCTTTAATGCTACCCATTTTCCCTCATGTTCAAGAAAAACTAAACCTATATCTTGCAGAGGCAATGCACAGATGCACTGTTTTTAAAATTATTTTCCATAGTTTTCAGTGGCATTGACACTTGCACCTAGGTTTTTGCTGCAGACATTGACTTTAACAATGCACCACCACCTCTGCATAGTTACTCTGGCGTAGGAATTAGGTGGATGTCAACGAAAACAGTGCAGAGGATGTTAGGCCCCGAGGCAGATCCACCCAGTGAGGTTCTCTGGGAAGGTAGGGGAGGAGGAGGAGGATGTGCTGGAGATCTTGTTTAAGGTTTGAAGGGAGGTATAATTGCATAGAAGTCTATGAGGAAGACAGACTTGAGCCATAACTTTCCGCTCTGACACTGTCAGTCATAAAAGCAGCGCCTGGAAGAGTTCAAGGGTCGTGAAAACTTTCATCTGAGTCTTACAGTTCAGTTTGTTTTTCTGCCTGCTGGCAGGGCTTGAACTATTCAATTATCACGTCACATCTTTCCTATGGCACAATGGCTAGACAAGCCTTTTGTTGCGATAGAATCAAGCAAAACCCTCGCTTCCCTTCCCTGCCCAGAAAATCTGCACAATTAATACAACATCAAAGGGAAGAAAGAAAGAAAGAAAGAAAGAAAGAAAGAAAGAAAGAAAGAAAGAAAGAAAGAAAGACATGATAGATAACAGGTCGAATGCCAAGTTCTTCCCTTACTTAGGGCTGAACCAGCCCAGCGTTCATCAACACCACGAATTGGGATGTGCAGACAATATTGTTAGCTTTTGCTTAGCAGCTGCCCAGTGTGAAGGTGAAGTGTAAGAAAAGGTTCTACAGTGGTACCTCAGGTTAAGAACTTAATTCGTTCCAGAGGTCTGTTCTTAACCTGAAACTGTTCTTAACCTGAAGCACCACTTTAGCTAATGGGGCCTCCCACTGCCACCATACGATTTCTGTTCTCATCCTGAAGCAAAGTTCTTAACCTGAGGTACTATTTCTGGGTGAGCGGAGTCTGTAACCTGAAGTGTCTGTAACCCGAGGTACCACTGTACACTTAGGCAGGAATAATCAGATGAACAAATAAAGGGTTGTGAACACCTGGCTTGACAGTAGCACATCTGAAAAGGATCTAGGGGTCTTAGTAGATCACAAGATGAGCCATGAGTCAACAGTGTGATGCAGTAGCAGCAAAAAAACAAGTTGCTGCTACCACTGGTGGAGGAAGGGGTGTGCAGTCCACCCCGCGTGTCATTCCTGAGGGGGTGACATCACACCCCCAACCCCTGGGATGCTCACCACGCGCGCTGCTCCCCCGTGCTTGCTGCCCTGCCTCCATGGGATGATCAGCAGAAATAGAGTGTCCAGATCATGGGAAGCTCTTCTGCCTTGGTCAGACCCCCACCTGGAGTCCTGTGTTCAGTTCTGAGCACTAGAGTTTAAGTCAGGGGTAGGCAACCTAAGGCCCGGGGGCCAGATGCGGCCCAATCGCCTTCTCAATCCGGCCGGTGGACGGTCCGGGAATCAGCATGTTTTTACATAAGCAGAATATGTCCTTTTATTTAAAATGCATCTCTGGATTATTTGTGGGGTCTGCCTGGTGTTTTTACATGAGTAAAATGTGTGCTTTTATTTAAAATGCATCTCTGGGTTATTTGTAGGGCTGAGAGACTGAGAGGAGATAGGATATCTATCTTCAAATATCTCAAGGGCATGAAAGACAGAACAAGCTCGTTTTCTCCAGCTCTGGAAGCCACAACTCGAACCAGTAGATTAAAATTACAAGAATGAAGACTTCAACTAAATAATAGGAATAACTTTCTGATTATTTGAGCTGTTTGACAGTGGGAACAGACTCCCTTGGAAGGTGTGATCTCGCATTCTTGGAGGTTTTTTAAGCAGAGATTGGATGGCCATCTGCCAGGGATTCTTTAGTTGTAATTCCTGCATCGCAGGGGGTTGGACTAGATTACATTCAGGGGTTCCTTTCCAACACTGCAATTCTACAATTGCATGATTCTGTGGTGTCTCTGAATGCACTGGCACCTTCTGGCTTCAAGGAATGACAGATGTCCTGACCTAAGGTATTGTTGTTTAGTCGTGTCCGACTCTTCGTGACCCCATGGACCAGAGCACGCCAGGCACTCCTGTCTTCCACTGCCTCCCGCAGTTTGGTCAAACTCATGCTAGTAGCTTCGAGAACACTGTCCAACCATCTCGTCCTCTGTCATCCTCTTCTTGTGTCCTCCATCTTTCCCAACATCAGGGTCTTTTCCAGTGAGTCTTCTCTTCTCATAAGGTGGCCAAAGTATTGGAGCCTCAGCTTCAGGATCTGTCCTTCCAGTGAGCACTCAGGGCTGGATTTCCTGCAGAATGGATAGGTTGGATCTTCTTGCAGTCCATGGGACTCTCAAGAGTCTCCTCCAGCACCATAATTCAAAAGCATCAATTCTTCGGCGATCAGCCTTCTTTATGGTCCAGCTCTCACTTCCATACACCACTACTGGGAAAACCAAAGCTTTAACTATGCGGACCTTTGTTGGCAAAGTGATGTCTCTGCTTTTTAAGATGCTGTTTAGGTTTATTATCACCTTTCTCCCAAGAAGCAGGCATCTTTTAATTTCATGACTGCTGTCACCATCCGCCTAAGGTATTACCACAAGGAAAATGAAGCACACAAGTGAAGCAACTTTTCTAAGATCTAGCATCTCCCCTCTAAAAAAATAAAATAAAAAATAGTTTGGGATTTCTGAGGTTTCTCAGGCAGAACACTCCTCCCTAAACAATCTGCTCAGAGTCCAGAATAACACTTTCCAACACGCTGAGCTCCCTGGCCTCCCGCCCAGGGTCAGGCCCCACACTGTCATCCCATTCCTCCTTCCCCCTCTGACCAGCCTGCCAAGACAGGACTTATGACAACCCCCAACAACTGATTGCACAAGGCAAGGGCATGGAAATATAAAGCACAATGACATCGCACCATAGTTGGTGCAATGCTAGATGTTACCTGGAAGAGGGGAGGGGCATAGGCAGAAGAGTGTGCCTCTTGAAGCACACCTTTCTGACCTCGGCCATCCCCAAAGTCTGCTCCTCCCTTCAAACGCTTTGCTCCTTCCTCCCTTGCTTCCTCTCATGCCCTTGATCTTCCTCCTAGAACCGTCCATATGATCATTTATTGACATTCCGCCTGTCTCCTGATAAATCTCTAAGTGGGACAAGAAGCTACAGTTAGAACTGGATATGGAACAACTGATTGGTTCAAAATTGGGAAAGGAGTATGACAAGGCTGTATATTATCTCCCTGCTTATTTAACTTATATGCAGAATTCATCATGCGAAAGGCTGGGCTGGATGAATCCCAAGCCGGAATTAAGATTGCCGGAAGAAATATCAACAACCTCAGATATGCAGATAACAGAACCTTGATGGCAGAAAGTGAGGAGGAATTAAAGAACCTTTTAATGAAGGTGAAAGAGGAGAGAGCAAAATATGGTCTGAAGCTCTACATCAAAAAAACGCAGATCATGGCCACTGGTCCCATCACCTCCTGGCAAATAGAAGGGGAAGAAATGGAGGCAGTGAGAGATTTTACTTTCATAGGCTCCATGATCACTGCAGATGGTGACAGCAGTCACGAAATTAAAAGACGCCTGCTTCTTGGGAGAAAGGCTATGACAAACCTAGACAGCATCTTAAAAAGCAGAGACATCACCTTGCTGGCAAAGGTCTATATAGTTAAAGCTATGGTTTCCTAGTAGGGATGTATGGAAGTGAAAGCTGGACCATAAAGAAGGCAGATCACCGAAGAATTGATGCTTTTGAATTATGGTGCTGGAGGAGACTCTTGAGAGTCCCATGGACTGCAAGAAGATCAAACCGATCCATTCTTAAGGAAATCAGCCCTGAGTGCTCACTGGAAGGACAGATCCTGAAGCTGAGGCTCCAATACTTTGGCCATGAAAATACTTTTCATGAGAAGAGAAGACTCCCTGGAAAAGACCCTGATGTTGGGAAAGATTGAGGACACAAGGAGAAGGGGATGACAGAGGATGAGATGGTTGGACAGTGTTCTCGAAGCTACCAGCATGAGTTTGACCAAACTGCGGGAGGCAGTGGAAGACAGAAGTGCCTGGCGTGCTCTGGTCCATGGGGTCACGAAGAGTCGGACATGACTAAATGACTAAACAACAACAAACGTTTTGGAGGAACTGTCCTGTTCCAGCAAGCCTTTGGCATAAACGGACTAGCGAATCTCATTTAGTGATTCCTTGGTGATGCCGTCCCCCCCCCCCCATGCTGCTGTCCCTTAACTGCTGAATTTGTTGGTTACTGGTTTTCATGTTATTTGTCGTTTATTTTGTTTCTGATGGATTGCTTGTTGTTAACCACCTTGGTGTGTGTGTGTGTGCGTGTGTGTGCGCGCGCATCCATGCTCTGGGACAGAAACGTAACGTATAAATATTTCAGTTCAGTCAGTCATCCAGTTCTCTATTCTTTCAAATCTCTCCTCCAAGAGCACGTCTTCCGAGAAGGCTCTGGCTTTCCTTCTAACCTAAGTGCCCATCCCCAGCTGAAACAAAATCTAATTACACCTAGCTGATTTTGTATATCTTGCATATTTGTACATATTTGTCCCCTCTGTTTCCCCCCCTTCATCTGTTAAACTGTAGACTGCAAGATCCTTGGAACAGGGGCTGATTTTTAAAATTTGCGTTTTTCTTCTTCGTTTTTTTCATTTTACAATTTACCGTACATACCCATGACAATTTTTGTCTTATACAATCTAAAAAGAGAAAAAAAGAAGAGAAAAAGAAACCCTCCCACCTCAATTTCCTTCCCTTCTCTTCTGCAGTTCCATATATTTTATTCCTACCACACCTCCAAGTTTACCCCATTTATCATTTATTCTTTTAATTTTATAAAAATTAATTCACTACGAATGTGTACATCAATCCTGCTAATGTTTTTAGTTGTGTGCAACAGATTTTCAAATATTCACTAAAGCATTTCCATTCCAAATGGTTGTAAAAATTTTTAACTTATGTAATTCTATCAAGCAGTTTCCCCCCTCCAACCTAGTACCCACAACATGCTGGCTGTGACTGATGGCAGTTGTAGTAAAAAGAAAAACATCCGGGGGGGGCATCAGGTGGGGAAGGCTGCTACAAAGCACCATGCCCCCAGAGGCCAAAATGTCTTGGGCTGGCTCTGATAATGGTTAAAAGATGGACCTAGGCAACAGGAAGTTGCCAAGTCAAATCTTCTTTCAGCCACGCGCTGCCCTTGTGATTCCATGCTTTCAGCCTCAGTCCCTCTATCTGCAGTATGGGCATAGCACTGACCTACTTCACAAGGTTGTTGAAAGGACTGAACAGTCCGATGGCGCACGTGAAGCACTTGGAACGCCGGACGGCGTGACATAAATGCGGGGCATAAGTGTGTAGAGAAAGGACTGGGCTCTCCATATACCGTATTTTTTGCTCTGTAAGATGCACTTTTCCCCTCCTAAAAAGTAAGGGGAAATGTGTGTGCGTCTTATGGAGCGAATGCAGGCGGGAGACTGTGCTCAGCGCTCCCTTTAAAGAGCGTGCGGAGTGTGTGTGCCGCTCCTGGGGGCTTTCCCCCCAAAATTATGGGATAGCCGCACGCACCCTCTCCCTGGCAAGGGGAGCCTTCATCCCGCTGCCTGGTAGAGGCTGCGCGCGGCTATCCCATAAGCCAGGACAGCCAGTGGGATCACTGTGCAGTGATCCCGTTTGCTGTCCTGGCTTCTGGGATTCAGAATATTTTTTTTCTTGTTTTCCTCTCCCAAAAACTAGGTGCATCTTATGGTCTGGTGCGTCTTATAGAGCAAAAAATACGGTGAGTAGCACAGTGGCGGTGCTGATATTAACATGGGAGCAGATTGCTGCTCTTTCCAAAAAGTAGGCGTGAAGACACTGAGGTGTGAATTAGACAGAGACAATAATTAGAGTTGCTTTTTTATTTTGAGGGAGTTTCCTTGATTCTTCGCCCTTGGAGCTCAGACGACGGCAAGGATTCATAGACACTGCAGACTGCAACTGCCACCCTAGGAGAGACACCCCCTCCTGTTTGTGAGAGAGAAAGGGGGGGGGGGTTTGCCTCTTTTGCAAAGATGCCCGCAGTGACACAAGGCATGGGGTTATTTATTTATATTTATACGGCGCCTCATAAAATAAACTGCTTAGGCATCTAGTGAGAAATAAAACATAACAATAAAACCATGCTACAATTAAACTCCACAATAAGGTTAAAAATACAAACCTCCATAAATGTTGGATACAAATAATCGGCAGCGCGTTAAAATATTACACAGAGCATAGAGAGCGAAACCATGCTATTGTCACGCTAGAAGGTCTCCTTGTGGCCTCTAGACTGCCAGTATTTTGTGCCTACATTCAAGGTTTGTGCAATTAAAGTGGATTAAAGTGCTCTCACACCCTAGCGTAACAAATCCACTCTTGTTCTTAAAGAAAAGGACTTTTTGTGGTTTAAGAAAGTGGTGGGGAAACGCACCAGAAAGTGTGGGATAAAAGGATGATTAACAGAATGGTGTATAAACTCCCTGCAATGAGGGTGAAGGTTCGTTGTCATATGACCTCCCAGCAAGCATATCAGAACAAATCCTCAGTAAAGTCTAGGCGTAATCTAACCTCCTTGTAAGCTTTGTGTAAGCAAATCAGGACGAATGATCAGTAAAACAGGTCACCTGGAGGAGCCGTATAATTGTTGTTGTTTAGTTGTTTAGTCGTGTCTGACTCTTCGTGACCCCATGGACCAGAGCACGTCAGGCACTCCTGTCTTCCACTGCCTCCCGCAGTTTGGTCAGACTCATGTTTGTAGCTTCGAGAACACTGTCCAACCATCTCGTCCTCTGTCGTCCCCTTCTCCTTGTGCCCTCCATCTTTCCCAGCCATATAATATAAGATCTTAAAAGGCATGGGAGGAATGTTGCCACCTTCCAGACCTCTCGTGGAGGAGGCACATGAAGAAAAGACTCAGAGGATGATCTCGGGGTCCGGGTAGGTGCATTTGGAGAGAAGCGGTCCTTGAGGCATTGTGGTTCTGGGCGCCACGATTTAAGAATGATGTTGACAAACTGGAATGATTGCAGAGGAGGGCAACCAAGGTGACCAAGGGTCTGGAAACCAAGTCTTATGAGAAACGGTTGAGGGAGTCAGGTAGGTTTAGCCTGGGAAAGAGAAGACTGAGAGGAGATATGATAAAATATCCAAAGGGCTGCCACATGGAAGATGGAGCAAGCTTGCTTTCTCCTGCTCTAGAGGGCAGGAACTTCAAGTTACAAGAAAGGAGAGCCTAGCTCAACATCAGGAAGAACTTTCTGACAGTAAGAGCTGTTCAGTGGTGGAACTGTCTCCCTCAGAAGGTGGAGGACTCTCCTTCACTGGAGGTTGTTAAGCAGAGGCTGGATGGCCTTCTGTCATGGATGCTTTAGCTGAGATTCCTGCATTGCAGGGGGTTGGACTAGATGACCCTCGGGGTCCCTTCCAACTCTACAATTCAATGATTCTAAGGAATCAGAGATATGTTGGTGCTTAATTGTCAGGGTATATTGCCCCAAGCCACCATTTTGCCCTTGGCTCAGGTTGGTAAATCTCAGGGGTCTAGTAAAAACCTAAGAATGGGTCCAGCAAGCCAGAGGTTTGCCCATTCATGGCATTGGCACATGCCATTTGTATGACAAAGAGCTCACTGGTAGAGCATCTGTTTGGCTTGCAGAAGGTGCGAGGTCCAATTCCTGGCAACTCAAGGATTGTAGACACGGCCCCATTCCATTTCTTGCCCGTATCTCCATATCAATTTGTTATGTGCAGACGCTGTGTGAAAAAAGACCCGGACTCAACTGAGGTGATAAGTTTCTTAGTCGGAGCACCTGGTCGGCCACGTACGGCCCTCGTGAGAAATAGGCTTTCACTCCAGCTTCTGGAGATCTGACATCAATCTTTTCCTGTTGGTGACAGTAATCTTGCTTTGTACTGAGGCTCCAGTGTAATCAGTACTAAATCTTCTAATGATATACTGCCATTCAGTAAATTATAGCACAGCTGGGGCTCCCTTGGTGTAGCTCTGCTGAGCTGTAATTGCAGGCTGCAGTAAAACAGGCAAAAACCATGTAACTTTGGGCTGATAAATCACCCGCGAAAAATGCTTGAACTGTCAAGTGCTGATAATAGAACAGGGTCTATAATGTTTCATGTACCATGAGGGAGAAGGCTAGGATGAAGGGGGAAAGTGTTCTTGCAATTTGATGTGTGTGTGTGTGTGTGTGTGTGTGTGTGCGCGCGCGTTTTGTGATCTCGACAGAAGCCAGAAGCTTTAGTCAGTCTCCGAGACAAGGCAGGAGGTCTTCCGTAGGAACCGAAGGCGGCTGTTTCACTAGGTGGTAACTCTTCCAGATGAATACGACCTGTTGATTCATTGCCTACCAAAGTGTGGGATCTCCTAGGAGACGTTCAAGGGCCAGTTGACAACCGTATTTCCTGAAGTGGAAAAGGAACCATGAGGCAATGTTCTCTCTTTCGCCATCTCCTGTGCCCTCAACCACCTGCCTCTTTCTAAATTCAATCCAGGGGGTTGTACTGGATACCAGTGTCTCCCTCCTCCTCTTTATAGTCTCAGTATTGTCTTTTTAGAAGGCAGTAGGGATGAGGATGTGTCACAACTGGAAGATAACTAGGTAGTTATCTTTCCACAAGGGCCAACATTGATGCCGAAATCCAGCATCGCCTGAGCTCTGCGAGTGTGGCTTTCTCCCAGTTGAAGTGCAGAGTGTTTGAGGACCGGGACATTCGCAGGGAAACCAAAATGCTTGTTTAGAAAGCTATTGTACTACCAACCTTACTGTATGCTTGTGAAACATGGACCACTTATAGACACCATCTCCAACTCCTTGAAAGATTCCATCAACGGTGTCTCCCAAAAAATTTACACATCCCTTGGGAAGACAGGTGAACTAATGCCAGTGTACTGGAAGAAGCAAAGATCACCTGTGTTGAAGCAATGATTCTTCAACATCAGCTTTGTTGGACTGGTCATGTTGTGCGGATGCCTGATGATCGTCTTCCAAAGTAACTACTCTATTCCGAACTTAAAAATTGAAAGTGTAATGCTGGTGGTCAACAAAAGAGGTTTAAAGACTGTCTCAAGGCAAATCTAAAAAAATGTAGTATAAACACCGACAACTGGGGAACACTGGCCTGCGAGCGCTCCAGTTGGAGAACAGCCTTTGCCAAAGGTGTCATGGGCTTTGAAGACACTCGAACTCAGGATGCAAGAGAGAAACATGCTAAGAGGAAGGCACGCTTGGCAAATCCACATGATCAACTCCCACCCAGAAACCAATGTCCCCACTATGGAAGGACGTGTGGATCCAGAACTGGCCTCCACAGCCACTTACGGACTCATTGTTAAAACCGTGTTTATGGAAGATAATCTTACTCAGCTACGAGTGATCGCCAAATAAGAAGAAGACAACTGGAACTAATTGACTCTGCCTTCAATTCCCTCAGGCTCCACCTCATTCCACCCTTCCAGTCCCAATGGACACCAGTCACCATCACTGGTCTAGAGGTAGGTCATGCTGCAGGAATCCAATTTGCCAAGTTCTTATAGTGTGAATTCGCTTTTATTGTCTGTCTATTGTTATTTTAAGCCTCAAGCTGAATCTTAATTTATCAACTGCTCTGTTAGGTGAGTACCCACGAAACACATACCAGTGCGGAGACCATCTTTCCTCCTTAGATGTAAAAAGATTTCAATATTATAGCCTTGATTATTCCGCAGTGGCAGCCACAACATACTTGAGGTAAACCAAGGTTCTTCCAGTGTCTTTTCCTCCAGCATATACATGCAGGAAAGAACAATACCGCTTCATTTTGAAAACATCCCTATGTACCTTGGGAGGCTATCAGGCAGCAATTTAACCAATGGCGATTTTTATTTCATTTTTCTTACGTTAACTAGCAACAATAGTTGTAGCAGCAACAACCGTAGTCATGGCAATTTACCTTTCTCCAGCCAAGTATTATTTCTGCAATATATTTCTGCAAAGATATAATGATATAATCACCAGACATGGTATTTTACTGTCATGGCTGCTGCTGTTGTTCTTGTGAGCAATATCACTACTTAAAAGGAGGAGAGGAGCAGGCAATTCCTTACACGACCAGCCAGTGTGGTGTAGTGGTTAAGAGCAGTGGACTCGTAATCTGGTGAACCGGGTTCGCTTCCCCGCTCCTCCACATGCAGCTGCTGGGTGACCTTGGGCCAGTCACACTTCTCTGAAGTCTCTCAGCCCCACTCACCTCACAGAGTGTTTGTTGTGGGGGAGGAAGGGAAAAGGAGATTGTTAGCTGCTTTGAGACTCCTTCGGGTAGTGATAAAGCGGGATATCAAATCCAAACTCTTCTTCTTCATCATCATCATCGTCGTCAAATTGGGATTTGAACCCTGTACTCTTAGGTCCTAGTCCAACACTCTAACCACTGTACCACACTGGCAATCAATCAATCAATCAATCAATCAATCAATCAATCAAGGCTTGCTGAAGTCAGAAGGCACCGGGAAGGTTTGCTGTGTTTTCCCTCATCCTGGGTAGCAGCTGTGAGGAAGACATATTTGCAGGCAGGGGTCCACAAATTCAATCGCTAGAACCAGGAATTTAAGTCCGGTGAATATTAGGGAAAAGTCTCTACTGTAGCTGGTTGCAGGAGAAGACGTTTCTAAACAGTTGCCACCAGCATAAGGAGGCAGAAGGTGCCTCTTTCAAAATGGCCCCAGGCTTTGTCTTGCGACTGGAAGCAGCACTGGCGTCAACAAGGGGAGGTAGATTTCTGTTGCTTCTACCCCATCACTGCCTGCAAATATGACATGAAGGCTGGCAACAGCAACTCTGCTGTGTGGGAATTCCTTGCAAATGACCGCAATGCCTGGAGACAGACAGGTTGTGTATCCATAACAGTGACCAGAGGAGGAATGACCTCTGGGAGGAGCGCAGAGTGGTGCATCTGCAGTAGCACAACCAGATGACTTCATGTGCCCCAGTTGCAACAAAACATGTCTCTACACAACCACAGCAGGTGCTGTAACCTTCCAACAGTTTGACTTCACTCACAAAGGCACACTCTTGCATCGTCTCCTGAGACAGTCGGTTGCCAACAACTGGACTGCATGTACTGAGAGAAACACTTACATTGTCTCTGTGGGGCAGGGGGCAAGAAACCTCACTGACCACTGGAAACAACATTTGTCTACCAAACGCAGCCAAAATGTGTGGACCCCTGTTTGGGACGCTTTGTCACCAGCGGAAGGTCACAAATAGACTAAACGCAGGCAGTCAACTGCTGTCTCTCCCTGAAATTCTTGCCAGTGCCTCTCTCACCATGGAGAACAGCAGGAGGAGAAGAAGGAGACAGGCTTATGAGCACAGAACATTCTCTGTAATAATTATCATTAACGGACATAGTGCAGGCCTATAGCACTTGTTACACACCAGGCCAGACACAACCCATCATCTGCGTACGGAGGCCGGAGAATCTCTCTGTTTGCACAACAACAACAGCAGCAGGCATTATGAAGATGTTTCTTGTCAGGCAGGCAGCAAAACCAGAAGTTCATTAAGCCGTGCCTCAAGGCCATAGCTCACCGGTCGTGCAACTGATCTGAATGCAAAAGGCCACAGGTTCAACCCCTGGCACTTGCTGGGAAAGACGCTTGCTTGAAACCCTTGAGAACTGCTGACAGCCAATGTGGACAATACAGTGGCACCTCGGGTTAAGTACTTAATTCGTTCTGGAGGTCTGTTCTTAACCTGAAACTGTTCTTAACCTGAAGCACCACTTTAGCTAAGTACTTAACCTGAGGTACCACTGTGTGTGTGTGTGTGTGTGTGTGTGTGTGTGTGTGTGTGTGTGTATGCGTTGTTCATCCGCATCTACTCTTGCCCCTTTCTAAAATTTATTTATTGGTGTGGGTTTCTCTTTTTGTAAATCTACCAGATAATAAAATAAATGCGGGATTAAGGGTTTTTCTCAAAATGGTGGAGTGTGTGTATTCTGTGTCCCGTTGATGTTGTGGTCGCTTCTTCTGATAGGAAATGCTCTACAGGTTGGGGAGGAAAATGGGGGTGTTTGAGGAGGGTCAGTTTGGGGGGGGAGGGGAGTGTGAAATGTCCCTATTTTCACCCGAGGAATGTTGGAGGGTGTGCAATGGGCTGACTCAGTAGAAGGCAGCTTCTTAGGGAGGCCTGTGCTTGGCTCTGTGGATCCCGAGTTGTGAAGGCCTGAGGCAAAGCCTGTGCGGTGGCTTGCAAATTTTGACAGAGATTTGCCGCAAAAGGGAAAGTCAGATGAAGGATTAAAGGAAGAGCAGAGAGGAATGCCAAGAGAGAGGAAAGGAAGAAAGCTCCTCGTCCATGGAGCTGCACTCATTCTGTGCCAAGGGAGCCCCGCGATGGCAGAGTCTGAGAACCCTCATCCCATAACATCCAGGCACAGTTCTCTCCTAAGATGAAAACAACCACTAATATTCCTTGCGAGAGACATCTCCATAATTACTGCTGTTATTATTGTTGCTGCCGTGTCTCTCTCTCACACACACACACACACACTCTCTCTCAGTCATCAAACAGGCTGTGGTGCTCTTTGATGATCGTCAACGGCAAGGAGGCGAGGCAAAGTGCCTTCAAACCATCTTTGTATTAACGTCCCAGAGACTGAGGTTCTCATTATGTCATCTACCCCAACTCCCTTGGCAAGGAAGCTGAATCTGAGTTGTTTTCCCACTGGGTTCCTTGTGGAAAACATGAAGGTAGGCGGAAACACGAGTTATCTTGGAAAAAATCTGCATCTCCCAAACACACAGTTGCCGGTTGAACTGTAATTTGGGGTGGGGATTTGTGAGGCAGAATCCATGGACATGTGAAGGGCTAACCATTCCTTCCTGCCTGTGGTATCTCCCTTGCCACTCTTCCCTCCAACTCTTCTCTCGCCATCCCAGCTGTCCGCCCCTCTCTCTCACTTGGCCAGTAGGATGTGCTGGTGAGGAACTGTCAAGAGAAAGGGCTTGGGGGATAATTGGCAATTGGGTGAAGAGTTAAAGCATCGCCTTCCCACCTTCTGATTCTTCTTGCAAATGAGGTGAAAATGGGGCTGGAAATGGTCTAGAATGGGAATGGGATTTGCTGCCAAATTTTTTTTGCCCCAAATCAGGAATGGAACTCTCGCAATAGCTTTTGTATTCACTGCCATGTGTCTGCAAACATTAAGCAAACAATGTCTCTATTTTCTGCATTATTTTGATTGAAATGACTGTTGATGGGCAACTTCAAGGCCCCTCTTGCTCTCTCTTCACTTGAAGCCAAACTTAGACTGGACAAAATATGCATGCATATATATAATACAACATTTGCATATTATATATATGCATGCATATGCTCTCTCTCTCTCTCACACACGCGCGCACACACACACACACACACACACACACACAAATTTGTACATTGCTTTCCAAGAAAATAATTATTTTCAAACAGAGGATGCCCTCGAACAGAGGACTTTCTCTGACAGCCCTTCAAAGAGAGGAGGGTCCTCTCTAAAATAGGACACATGGCCACCCTAGCAGCAAAACCCCACTTATAAAAACCTTCCATTGGTGCCAGTGCTTAAAAGGTGGTGGTGGCTGGAGTCGCCCGCTTTTAATTCTCAGCACGTCCATTGATGGTTTGGAGCCCCCGAAATGTTTGTTCATGAGGGAATGCAGCCTTTTAGGCTGTTTAGGTAGCTGGGGAACTACTGCAACTTTGAACAGGACCGGCCCTACCATTTTAGGCTGAGGAACGGAGCGGTCTCTGGTAGTTGAATTTGGGCAGTCACAAAACGTTATCTAGTTGCTGTTGTTGCGTTTTTTACTCTCAGAGACAAGCGATTTTCTGCATCAGGCAACAAAATAACTTGGCCGGCATTTGGCTCTGTGAACCTTGATGCGTACACTGGTACCTCGGGTTACAGACGCTTCAGGTTACAGACTCCGCTAACCCAGAAATAGTACCTTGGGTTAAGAACTTTGCTTCAGGATGAGAACAGAAATCGCTCGGCGGCGGGAGTGGGAGGCCCCATTAGCTAAAGTGGTACCTCAGGTTAAGAACAGTTTCAGGTTAAGAACAGACCTCCAGAACGAATTAAGTTCTTAACCTGAGGTACCACTGTATTTCTATTTCACCTCAGGTGAAACAAAATGTCCTGGGCTGTCCCAGTCCCTGCATCCTCCTGGGCGACATCTTCCTTTCCCACCATCCGACAAGGCCCCCCATGCCTAGCCAAAATGGCTGCCAGCCGAAGCGCTGAGCTCCACACAAAAGGCACCACGGTAGATGGGGCGCGTTTCATTCTGACCTGCCCTTTCCCTCACCTGGAGAGTCTGAATGGGAGACAATAACCAAAGCCTAGCTCGTCTCCTTTGTTTGCAACACCGTCTCCAAACAAACAGGCCTTTGGAAATTTCCCACGAGTGACTTTTGCTGAATGAAAGAAAGAGACGGATGATATTGCAAGCGGGGAGACATCAAAGGGGAAAGCGACTCTCCTCTTGGCCTGTCTGCGTCTGCCATCGGTAATGTGCCGGGATCATCTGGGCAGAAGCTTCACGTAATGACAAAGGATGTCTTAGGCCTTCTAAGAGTACTTCAACCCCCCCCCCCCCATCGCACCTGCCTCTCTTGTCTGGCAGGAAAAACGCTCTGACAAGCCTCCATTTAACCATTTAGCTTTAATTAAAGGCAGTTGCTGTTGCAGCAAAACCTTTCACTGGAACTTGTGAACTGAATGAGACCTCTAGGTCCATCGAATGCCAGAGTCTCAAGAAGAGGGGCTGCATACACACTGTAAGTTTAAAGCATATTTAAAGCGCCATACCCACCGAATAATCCTGGGAACTGTTGCTTCTTCAGGGCGCTGGGAATTGTAGCTCTTTGAAGGGAAAACTACAGTTCCCAGGATGTTTTTGGGAGTGGGTGCTTTAAATATTTTTTATTTTATTTTATTTTCAATGTAAAATTACAACAAAAATTACAAACATTGAATCCAAAATGAAACAGTACAAACAAGAAAAAAAACACACACAAGAGAGAGGAAAAAAAGAACACAAAAAACAAAAAAAACAAAAACACACATCTACAAATAAAACCATATCGTCATTGATATGATATGGGTGCTTTAAATCTATGGTGCCTTTGGGCATAATTGGGAACCTGCCAACAGGGGACAGCGCCTCATCAGGAGGCCCACGGACAAGACCCACACAGCCTGTTCCTCTTCTTGCAACCTGCTCGGTTCACCTGCCTCTCGCTCTGACCCAGACCACAGTAGAGGAGAGAAGTAGGGGGAAAGCCAGTGGTGGCCATGTTGAGAAAGAGGGGGGAGCATCTGGAAGTAATGGCAATGAGCAAACAGGTTTATCAAGGAAAGGGGGGGCATGTATGGTGTCTTGCTGAAAGAGCCCTCCAAAAACTTGAAAAGATTGGATCTGAGACCTTCTGACTGCCCATGGATCCTCTCCCCAGCTAATTCTCTTGGTTATCAGTTGCATATGCAGTGTGGCCATGTACTCAGTCCTCTGTTGGAATATCCATCCAGGCCAAGTCTGGTTTCACCAGAAAGAACCCCAGGAAGGGAGCCCCTGGACAGCAGGCTGAGCCACCTGTATACAGAACTTGCTTTCCCTTGGGGTGAGATGAATTCTGTCATTCCCACTTAAACTGCACCATTATTTATAAACCTGTACAAATCTTCCACCTGCCTCATTAAGAGTCGCCTTCACAGAACTACGCTTTCAATCTATGCCCCCAGAGGTCCTAGATGGACGATGCAACAGAATAATAAAAAAAAGGCAAAGAACCTTTGGATGGTTAAGTCCAGTCAAAGGTGACTATAGGATCGCTTTCAGGCCGAGGGAGCCGGCGTTTGATCACAGACAGCTTTTCTGGGTTGTGTGGTCAGCAGGACTAAACCGCTTCTGGCAAAATGAGACACAGTGATGGAAACCAGAGCTCACGGAAACGCTGTTTACCTTCCTGCCACAGCGGTACCTATTTATCTACTCACACTGGTGTGCTTTCAAACTGCTAGGTTGGCAGAACCTGGGACAAAGCAATAGGAGCTCACCACCAGGGAGCGGATTCGAACCGCCTTAGGGAGAGAAAAATTGTCTGTGTGGGCAACCATGTGTAGAGGACATTTGCCATGACTTACTACAATGTCCACTATATGCAGACCCAAGAAACCGATTCATGAAACCCCTTTTCACGAAGGAAACAAATCAAACCAGGTCAGAGAGGGTGAGATTGCTGCTGAGTGATCTCTGTGACTTATAAGATGAATTTTTATACCTTGTCAGCTAGGAAGAAAGAGCTGGGAGGGCTAGGGTCAATTGCGAAGGGGACCCTGAGATCTAATTTGGGCATTTTATTTGAGAATCCCTTTTATTTTGTGTAATAAGGAATTTTGGTGGATTTGATCATGGTTTTACTGCATATATAGCAACTGCTGGTCCCCCCCCCCTTTCTTTGGATGAAGCCGTGGTCTTTGGCTAGCGCAATAAAAGTTTATGTATGTATAAACTTGTACCGATACTTATAGAACAGCACAGGGAATAAATTATGCAAATGAGCAAATGAATGAATAAAATTCTTCCCCAGGAATAATTCCAAAAGGGCACTGTAACATGCAACCATCAGACTGAGCAGGAGAGTCCCAGCAAACTGAAATGATCTAGATTCAGCAGCTGTTGGTGAAAGACAAGGTAGGTGATACATTTGTTTAAATGGGCAAATTCAATGGGTGTTTGTTTTTTCACGCTGTCCTCAAGATACAAGAGAAGCCTCTCCTCCCAGCGAAAGCTGTACATAATTGATAGAACCTTAAATTTTATAACACCCTGAACGCCTCTGAACAGCAAATGCTGTTGGGTCAAGCCCCAGCGAACTGGAAGAGCAAGGCCACCAAAAACATAATTAATAAGTAAAAAGGTAATTGCCTCACGTTTGAGCTGCTAGAATCTCTTCCTCCCTGTGCCAAGTGTCAGAATAAAGCTGCAGTGGTTCTTCAGAGTAAAACTGAACATTGATGATCCTGTGGAAGATCATACAGAAACAGCATGAATTTAGTTTACTTTTTTTAAAAAAAATCTCCATCACCCCCAACACTGGGCACTGCAACTAAAACGAGGCTTCCAGAATGGCTCTCTTTGCAAAATCAAGCAACAAGACAGCCCCTGCCTCCAGGCAGACCATCTGAACAGACACAAAAGGAAATGGGTTGGGAGGGAAGAGGAAGCGAACAAACTTGGGCAACGTATCTTTTCTTGGGCAGGCAATTTTGTTTAGTGCCTAAAACAGCCCAGCACCTGGCTTTAGATCCCACTTCTGACACAAAAGGGGGCTTTAGGCAAGGTGCTATTGCCCCAGGACACCTATTCCCAACCTCAAAATGGGACCAAGGAGGCATAAAGGAAATGCTGAAGCTGTGGGAGCATTTGCAGGAGATGAGCTGATCCTTTGTTTGACTTGGAAATGTTTCCTCCCTTCTCCTGGTGGGGGGGGAAGGGTTCGGGTTGTTTTTGTTTTTATTATGCACTTTGTGTTTTTATATTGTGATTTTATGTTGTAACCACCCTGAGACCTGTGGGTATACAGTAGGGCAGTATACAAATAATAATAATAATAATAATAATAATAATAATAATAATAATAATAAATATATTATTTATACCCCGCCCATCTGGCTGGGTTTCCCCATCCACTCTGGGCGGCTTCCAACAAAGTATTAAAATACAAAGGTCTGTTAAACATTAAAAGCTTCCCTAAACAAGGCTGCCTTCAGATGTCTTCTAAAAGTCTGGTAGTTGTTCATCTGGTAGTTGTTCTTCTCTTTGACATCTGGTGGGAGGGTGTTCCACAGGGCGGGTGCCACTACCGAGAAGGCCCTCTGCCTGGTTCCCTGTAACTTGGCTTCTCGCAGTG
Source organism: Podarcis pityusensis (assembly GCF_964106645.2). Classification (NCBI taxonomy): domain Eukaryota; kingdom Metazoa; phylum Chordata; class Lepidosauria; order Squamata; family Lacertidae; genus Podarcis; species Podarcis pityusensis. Next base: position 10,113,197 of record NC_138036.1, on the reverse strand, counting down.
AGGGAACCGCCAAAAGGCCCTCAGCACTGGACCTCAGTGTCCAGGCAGAACGATGGGGGTGGAGACGCTCCTCCTATCATCATCATCATCATCATCATCATCATTTACTTTTAAGGACTCCTGTAGTACTCCAAAATCAGAAGGGACAAAAGGTGAGAATTTTCCTCTGGGGTGAGGGAAGCATTTGCTTGGGAGAACAGATGGACCTGGAAGGGGCACGCACCTCGTCCCATTTTTCAGTAACTTAGCAGATGTGGGCTTGGGACCATGCTGTGGCCAAAATGATGCCTTGATAGGCCCTAACACTGAGCATAAATAATGTGCAATAAAATGGATACCTGGAGAGGCTCTAAGTGGGCGGCTGGCAGAGAGAAACTCTCTTTCATGCTCAGAAGAGAAATGTAACAGGACAAGCCAGGGTTCTCCATCCCAACTTGCCAGTACTCTATTTTGATTTTTTGCAGTCTAACAACCTTAGTGGGCTTGTTTACAACGCTGTGTTAGGGGTGCAAGGGGAATTGTAACACCACGCTTAAACTCAAAAAGTTACGGTTCTTTTTGTATAGCCAGGTCACTTGAAGACAGAAACTCCTTTTGGATTTTGAGAGGCGCACACACAGAATCACTCTCGCTCCCCCCCAAGTCTGCGAATGCTTAGGAAATGTGTCATCATTTGGAGACAGTCTGCCCGAACAGCCCTTTCACCTAAGTGTTCCTGTTCAAGGAAGTGTCAGGCGGCCCCTCCAGCACATTCCTTAAAGATGCTGTCAAATGGCTTTAAAAAAAACCAACACAACCCACCCAACTTACTGTCCTTTTGCAATAAACTTTCTAATAACTGCTGGGCAGTGGAGAGGACAAAGAAACTGTTGGAGGTTTCAGGTGATTTCCAGTAAGACGGTGTCTGGGCTTCTTGAGAAAGGCAGCTCTAACTGCACTTATAACAGGTCAAGGCTTACTTGCCTGTCCCTTTTAAACATTCCTAGGGGTTCTATGGGACGCTGGTGGCGCTGTGGTCTAAACCACAGAGTCTAGGGCTTGCCAATCAGAAGGTCGCGGTTCAAATCCCTGCGACGGGGTGAGCTGCCGTTGCTCGGTCCCTGCTTCTGCCAACCTAGCAGTTCGAAAGCACACCAGTGTGAGTAGATAAATAGGTACCGCTCCAGCGGGAAGGTAAACGGCATTTCCATGCACTGCTCTAGTTTGCCAGAAGTGGCTTAGTCATGCGGGCCATATGACCTGGAAGCTGTACACCGGCTCCCTCGGCCAATAAAGGGAGAGCGCCACAACCCCAGAGTTGTCCATGCCCGGACCTAATGGTCAGGGGTCCCTTTACCTTTAGGGGTTCTATATCTGAAATGGAGAAATGTTACTGGACAGAATATTACACACACACACACTTTCTAGAAATGATGGTGCTTGGCTGAATCACCGCCTGCTGCTCGACCCTAGGATAGTAGCAGCGACATATTTTTGGGTTCATGTCTTAAGAACGTAAGAAAAAGTCCTGCAGGATCAAGCCAAAGGCCCAACTAGTCCATCATCTTAGTCTCTTGAGAGCCAGTGTGGTGTAGTGGTTAAGAGCGGTAGTCTCATAATCTAGGGAACTGGGTTCGCGTCTCCGCTCCTCCACATGCAGCTGCTGGGTGACCTTGGGCTAGTCACACTTCTCTGAAGTCTCTCAGCCCCACTCACCTCACAGAGTGTTTGTTGTGGGGGAGGAAGGGAAAGGAGAATGTTAGCCGCTTTGAGACTCCTTAAAGGGAGTGAAAGGCGGGATATCAAATCCAAACACTTCTTCTCTCTGTGGCCAATGAGATAACACTCGCCCCACTTAGCATACCCAGCACCTATCTCTGATGGTGGAAGTAAAACAAAGACATAGTGGGCAGGAGGCATTGATAGGTTTATCTTCTGTGATAATGGCCATCGTTAATTGCTAGCAGTGAGCCATCATAGAGAGAGAGCTCCCACATCACTGGTTGTCAACATCTAAAGATATCGAGCATCAGAACAACCTGGCCTCTATAAGGAAATTCTGCCCTTGTTATGTTCAGTTTCCACCTCTCCATTTTGATTCTCTGGCCCCATATCTGCACAAACTTATTATCCCAAAATACAGATGTGCTTTTACACTTGCAGGACTGGATGTTTTGCCATCTGCAATACTTGAGGGTCGATTCCAAAAGATCCCGCCTGAGAAACGTCTTTGCCCCTGTGGAGATGGTAGCACCGAAACAGCGGCACACGTCCTCCTGTCCTGTACTCTCTACAAAGACCTGAGGAACGAGATCATCACCCTACTCGTACTAACCATCCCAGGGCGCTCAACCACTGCCACAATGTCCTTTCCTCTATCAGATCAAAATGAGCAGATAACAGCAAAGGTTGCTAGGTTCATAGCAGGGGCAATCAGAGTAAGGGCCACTAACTGATGGCTGATTCAGGACTTTAAATTGTGCTTTTATATCAAATTTACTTTTCTGCATATACTGTAATGTTTTATTGTTGCTATGGCCTTTGGCTAATGAGAATAAAGTTTTATCTCTCTCTCACTGGTTGTCAACTGAATACTCTCTCCATTTCTGGGTACCACAATCTAAGGAGGATGTTCTAGGGCTACCATACGTCTAGAACTTCCCGGACATAGCTGGGAGTCATCTGTCGAAAATGGCTGACTTTTCCAAAAGCGACTAAAACGCCCAGGAAAACCCGGGCGTATGGCAGTCCACATCGGTAGTGTTGGCGATTTTCATGGAAAATAGCCCTACCCCCCAAAAAAGCTAAACAACTTTTGCGTCCGGATTTTCACTTTTTGAAATATGGCAGCCCTAATGTTGACAAGCTGGAATGTGTGCAGAAGAATGTGTGCAACCAAGATGATCAAGGGTCTGGAAACCAAGCCTTATGAGGAACAGTTGAAGGAGCTGGGTATGTTTAGCATCCTTAGCAAACGACAGTTCCTTAAATTCTTTGAGAGTAAAAAATGTGCTTTAATGGTATGGCTTGTATGCAGCCATGATAGAAGTGCATAACATTATATAAGGTAAGAAGAGAGTTTTCTTCCTCTCTCATAATTCTAGGACTTGGGGTAGAACTGATTAGCAGCAGGTTCAGGGATGGCAAAGGCAGCATATATTCATACGAGTCTTAGTTTGCTAACGCCAGAAGATGTGACTGTGTTGTGATACCAGCCAGGATAGATAAGAGGAACATCAGTATATAAAGTATACCTGAATAGCAGGTGTTGGGAGTGGGTGTGGGGCGAGAATGTTTGTATAAGAAAGGACTATCTAGTGAAGCTCTTTGTTAGAGATGTAATATGGATAATGCTTCTTTGAATCATATGCTTTTGCTGTGCCCCACACTTACCAAGCGTTGAGATAACCTGCTGGACTATATAAACAAGACACTTTTCGGAGGTGAATAAGCTCTTGAACTATATACCCATTATATGGAAACTGACAGCAAAAATGGATTCTATGTGCCTAATAGGGGCCAAGAGACTGATACTGGTGAATTGGAAGAATAGAGATACAATCCCCCTTGATCAATGGCTTGGCAACATTAGCAGCATTTGAACGTACTGCTTATAGACACAGACTTTCTTTGGATAAATACAATGATATATGGAATGAGTTTACATAGATTGTATTAGGTTATTTATAACTAAGTGTGTATTAGGATAAGATTATACACATCCACATGCTAATGTATGGAAATGTAACTTGAGTATTTCCCCCCTCTTTTTCAGTCTCACTCACTTTTTAAAAAACTTTTTTTGTCGCTATCCTTTTTTAGAGAGCCAGTGTGGTGTGGTGGTTAAGAGCGGTAGTCTCGTAATCTGGTGAACCGGGTTCGCTTCCTCACTCCTCCACATGCAGCTGCTGGGTGACCTTGGGCCAGTCACACTTCTCTGAAGTCTCTCAGCCTCACTCACTACAGAGAGTGTCTGCTGTGGGGGAGGAAGGGAAAGGAGAATGTTAGCCGCTTTGAGACTCCTTAAAGGGAGTGAAAGGCGGGATATCAAATCCAAACTCTTCTTCTTCTTCTTATAAATGAAATTCTTCCAATAAAGTATTTTTTAAAAAGAGAAGTGCCGCCTCTTTGTGCCCTCATGAACTTCCCAGAACAATCGGTCTGGCCCCTAAGAATTCTGGCCTCGATGAGCTAAAAACATCAGAGGAGCCTCTTTGTAATATATTGTTATTGGATTTTCTATTATAGCAGCTATTACATCAAGTCAAAACCACAAAACTACAAAAGAAAAACAAAACAAGAGAGTACAGAGTTGAATACAGGAAGAAGACAATGCTACCTCATAAACAAGCATCCTTAGCTAAGGCATAGAGGATGAAATAATTATTTTAGAGAAGGAGGATCAGGATGGTATTATCATGTTTTTTTTGCAGGGGATGGCCTTTCTATTAACACCAGCTGTAGTCACATGGGCATGGCCAAGGGGGACACAAATATTACTGAAAAGCATTGAAAGTACTCAATTATCTTCTTCTTTGGCGATCACTTGTAGCCGAGTAATATTGTCTTCCATAAACACGGTTTTAACAATGAGTCTGTAAGTGACTGTGGAGGCCAATTCTGGACCACAGTGGGGACATTGGTTTCTGGGTTGGAGTTGATCACAGTGTAGATTTGCCAAGTGTCCCTTCCTCTTAGCACATTTCTCTCTTGCGTCCTGAGTTCGAGTGTCTTCAAAGCCCATGACACCTTTGGTAAAGGCTGTTCTCCAACTGGAGCACTCGCAGGCCAGTGTTTACCAGTTGTCGGTGTTTTTACTACATTTTTAAAGATTTGCCTTGAGACAGTCTTTAAACCTCTTTTGTTGACCACCAGCATTATGCTTTCCATTTTTAAGTTTGGAATAGAGTAGTTGCTTTGGAAGACGATCATCAGGCATCCGCACAACATGACCAGTCCAAAGAAGACGATGTTGAAGAATCATTGTTTCAACACTGGTGATCTTTACTTCATCCGAGGTTCTGCTCGCCCCTCCCCCCAGCAGAAGCTCCCCCCCCCCCCGCAATGTCCTTTTTACAGGGTATTTTTACTCATGATTTCCCAAGAAAAGCTCAACAACTTTGGCTTCCCTTCTTAACAGAAATCCAGGCTACGCCCATGCATAGTCATGTGTTGAATAAAGGTAAAGGGACCCCTGACCATTAGGTCCAGTTGTGGCCAACTCTAGGGTTGTGGCGCTTATCTTGCTTTATTGGCTGAGGGAGCCGGCGTACAGCTTCCGGGTCATGTGGCCAGCATGACTAAGCCGCTTCTGGCGAACCAGAGCAGTGTGCGGAAACGCCATTTACCTTCCCGCCGGAGTGGTACCTATTTATCTACTTGCACTTTGATGTGCTTTTGAACTGCTAGGTTGGCAGGAGCTGGGACCGAGCAACGGGAGCTCACCCCATCGTGGGGATTCGAACCACCAACCTTCTGGTCGGCAAGCCCTAGACTCTGTGGTTTAACCCACAGCGCCACCTGCCTCCCTTATGTGTTGAATAGAAGGATGCTAATCAGTAACAAAGTGGGCTGTATTTGTCCTTCCCTGAGCTTTTTAAACAGCTAGTCCTCTTCTCTGAGTCAGTAGAACCTGTTTGGATTAGACCAAGGGGCCAACTAGTATAGCATCTCATTCTCTCTGGCCAACCAGATGCCTCTCCTGGGAAGCCCACAAGCTGGACATGAGCACAAGAGCACTCTGACCAACTGTGATGTCCAGTGACTGGTATTCAGAAGCATAGCACCTCCAGCAGTGAAGGCTGAGTGAAGCCACTGTTGGCATGGACCAGGGGTCAGCAAACTTTTCCAGCAGGGGGCCAGTCCACTGTCCCTCAGACCTTGCGGGGGGCCAGACTCTATTTTTTGGGGGGGGGGGAATGAATGAATTGCTATGCCCCACAAATAATCCAGAGATGCATTAAAACAAAACAAAACCATACACTCTCTACTCATGTAAAAACACCAGGCAGGCCCCACAAATAACCCAGAGATGCATTTTAAATAAAAGGACACGTTCTACTCATGTAAAAACACGCTGATTCCTGGACCATTTGTGGGCCGGATTTAGAAGGCGATTGGGCCGGATCTGGCCCCCGGGCCTTAGTTTGCCTACCCATGGCATGGACTGATAGTGGACAAGGCGTTTCTTATGCCCAGCCAGTAGACTAGAAATCTTGACACCACTGAGATAATGTGCCATAGTGGGCTCAAGCATTTTTGTCGCCTGAAGCAAAGCCCTAGCAGCAAATCCCCACCCATGCTAAGGCCATGCTTTAACAAGCATTGCTGCACCATTGTCCCGAACCACACGGTACCTGGCGGCAAGTCCTGCTGGTGTACATCTCATGGCAGATGCTAGCGTGTAGCCCAAAGCCCAGTCAGGTCATGTTCCAGCCTCTGCAGCCAATCTAGGGGTCAGGACAGCCCTGCAGAAGGACAACCCTATGGCCTCCATGCCATGGTCCAACCAACACAGGAAGTTGACCAGACACAGCATCTCAGCTCTGCATGCTGATTGCAGCACCTGGGCTTGATGAGGCCAGTGAGCCTCACCTGTTCAGAGCCTCCTCCAGCTGAGGAATCACTCACCTCCTCCCAGAGCTAGCGAGCCCCACCTGGCCAGGCAGGGAGCTGGGCTTTCAGCACTTGCTTACCTCTGCCACCTACAGCATAACTCCCTGTGTCTCAGAGCCTGCCATGTTCGTAGAGACAAGGGCCCCTCTGGCTCTGGGTCCTGTTGCTCCGGTTCCTGTGCAGTGACCACCATCCCCTCGCCATCTTCTGTCACCCTGTGAGTAGTTTCTACACCTTCCTCTCTATCTCCACCCCCAGTTTGCCATGGTGTGTCCTGGTCCCAGCTACACCCCTCGCCAACATCCCCTTCCTCCTCCCTGCCTGTTCATGACAACCATTCAGACATCACTGTCTGCCTTCATCTAGGGCTTGTCCACATTTAAGCATGATTTAGCTGTTAATCCTCAGCAATTTGAACTAGATGAAAGCAGTCCAGGGCCCCACAGATTTGAACCTGTGCAACTTGCTGCAACTTGGGTCTATCCCATTCATACCAGTAGGTATTCCCTTTTGAGTTTGTCCCAAACTTCTATTTTTTTTTTATTATTCTATTATGCTAATTAAATACTTACAATGCATGTTTTTTTTTTTAATTTATTTTTTTAATAACCAAAACTCTCAGCCCAGGAAGGGTGCAAAAGCACACTGTCAGACAATTGTAAATTCTCATCACAAAACTGCTTGCAGTTTTTTTTAAAATAGTTTTTTTATTAAAGTTTTTTTTTGGTAACGCAAATCAAACAAATAAGGAAAAGTACCGTATTTTTTGCTCTATACAACTCACTTTTTCCCTCCTAAAAAGTAAGGGGAAATGTGTGTGCGTCTTATGGAGCGAATGCAGGCTGCGCAGCTATCCCAGAAGCCAGAACAGCAAGAGGGATTACTGCTTTCACTGCGCAGCAATCCCTCTTGCTGTTCTGGCTTCTGAGATTCAGAATATTTTTTTTCTTGTTTTCCTCCTCCAAAAACTAGGTGCGTCTTGTGGTCTGGTGCGTCTTATAGAGCGAAAAATACGGTACATATAGCGGGCTCCACTTTCAGTGCAGTCTTTTTCACTGTTTGTTTACGTTTGTTATGAGACATTATTGTCATAGACTTTGGGGAAAAAGAGGGGCGAGAGGGAGGGAGGGAGGGAGAGGACTGGTGGCTGGTGATATTTTCATTTTATTACATAGCGTTTATGCAAGGTTTGTGTATCTGTGTCCCATGGGTAGGTCCTTTATTTATATAGTTATTTGTTTTTATTGGTGTTGTGAGAGATTGGAGGGTCCAGGTTTTGGTTGGTTGTGTTGTGTTGGTTGTGTTCAGTTGGTTGCGGTGTGGTTTGTTTGTATGTCGGCGGGGTGGATTGTGTCCAGTTAGCCATATTGAGTTGTATGTTGTTGTGGAGCGGGGGTAGGTCATTGTCTTGTTGTGCTGCATATGTGCTAAAGGGGAACCACACTGGGGTTAAGGCGGCTTCCTTTGCTTGTCACCATGCTAGTTTAAGTCTGTTGTACAGTTTTCTGGTTTTGCGCAAATCTGAGGGATTATTTATTGCCTACCCTCCTCTTTCAGGAGCAATGGAAACCAGAAGCACAACTGAAATAGATGAACGGAATTGCAAATTCTTGGCACACACCTTTCATATCAATTTGCTGTGCAATATCCGGTGTAGATTTTTTAAAATGTGGTTTGCATGTGCAGCTTTCTGGTTTTGTGCAAAACTGAGGGTTCAGAAGTAAAATATATATGTTTAGGTGCATGCAGGGAATATTTATCTGCACAGCCAGAAAATAAATGAAAGCATTGAGGAAGTTATGTACATGGAAAGGGGAGTAACAGGAAGTGACGATTGATCCACACACCCTAAAACACCAAAAGAAATAATGTGTGACCACAAGTAGAGCGGTTTGGAGCCTGATTTCCCCAAATTTATTACCGCCGTGTCAGGTAAATCTGAACTTAAAGGGAGAAAGCATCAATATTGGTGCTGCTTGAAGGTACCAACATGTGGACTACACAGATTAAATAAGAATGGGAAGGCAAACAGCTGCAAGCACACAGTAAACTATGGTTTGCAAAAGCCCCTAGCCTTTGCTCACGAAACCAGTCAGTCCTGAAACAGGTCATTTCACCTCTGCAGGATGTCAGGGCTGCCCCTGATAATATGTGTTATTAGAATCATCACCAGGTCTGTGATTTTCACCAGCTCTTGCAAGTTTTGTTCCGCTGGGCCAATACGGCTACCTGTTTGCTTGTTTTTTTTCATACTGAGGAACTTTGGCAGCATTCCTGCTAATTAGAATAATGACACAGCCAGGGGTGCTGATGGAACAGGTTCAGTCAAGGAAGCAAAGAATCGATTACAGGAAGTAACCGTAAAATGTAACCTTTTGAAAAATAATATTGCAAAATAATGCAGATCGGTTTGCATAATAATTATGGCTATTCCCCACCTCGGGCAATATATATTGCAAAGATTGTCTTCCTCCAAGCTATATGGTATGTGTATAATTACCTTGTAGGCATGGTATTCACATAAGCTTCCTGATCGGTTACAGACACTCAGACAAACACAGTCACTCTTAACTTCCTGGTCCCCTCCCACACTTTTATCATGAAACTACATAGGCATTAATATTTCTTTTTCCCTGGCCATCCGTTCTGTTTTTTAGGAGTGCAGTGAAGGAAGCTGCCTTATACTGAATCAAACGTTTGTTCAATCTCACCCAGTATTGTCTACAGACTTGCAGCAGCCCTTGGTGCCATCAGAGAGGTCTCCCTCAGTCCTGCCAGGAGACACTGGGCACTAAAGCTGGCACCTTTTGCATGCAAAGTGAATGCTGTGCCACTGAGCTAAGGTACCACACCGTTAAGGTGTGGTCTGTCTCATTCCATGGAACTCACACAGGCTGTTCAAAACTGCAAGAAAACACCTGCTGCAACCTATTTTGGTTACGCTAGGTGAAAATTGATTTTGCTCCACTTCTCCCACACCAAAAACTTCTATAAAAGCATAATAGGGTTTTAGTTTGGGTGGAACTGCGCCTTCTCGCTTCAAAGGTATTCCCAACTATGGCTATCCCATATGTCTATCTAGTCAGTTGTGTCTACTCTGACTGACAGCAGCGCCACAACATTTCAGGCAGAGGCCTTCTCCATCACCAGTGACTAATCCTTTCTCAACTGGAGATGCTGCTTGCCCCACACTTCAGATCTTGCTGTTTCAAGGGTCTGGGCCATAGCTGTCAACTTACAGATTTGAAAATAAGGGACCAGCAGCCTCAAAAATAAGGGATCAGCAGCCAAAATAAGGGATTTTCAGAGCACAGGTATGTTCAACTTCTGAGCCCCTCCGAGCCAAAGGCAGAAAGCCCAGCTAGCAGCCAAATGAAGCCTCAAGCGGTGGTTCCCACAGTGCAGCAACCCGGCAAAGGGGAGGCAGCAAGGAAAACCACCATCACCTCTCCGCTGGGAAGCGCTGAGCAAAGGCGAGTCCCCAGGCAATGCGGCCGATTTGATCGGCACAAGGCAGGGAGGGAGGGAGAGGAGCTGCTTCCTTTGAAACCTGGGAAATTTAAGGGACATCATCAATAAGGGACAGCAGCGGGACACAGCGCTGGGATAAGGGACTTTTCTGCCAAATAAGGGACAGTTGACAGCTATGGTCTGGGCAGAGGTTCTCTCTTGAGTTCGAAACTGGGCATGAAAATTGAAGGAAGTGAGTAGTTTGCATAAACTTTATTGATTTGCACAAAAATATCCTGCAGCTGTATTGTTGCCATTTTGAACAAGCCTCCTATGCAAGTTTGGAGGAATGGAACAGATTGCTCTGTTAAGTTGAGAAAAGAGGGAGGGATCCTGATCTGCAAAGATGAGTTTGATGATTAAAATGATTATTTCGGTTGCTGCAGCTCCCGAACAATCCTGGGCTTAAGATCCAGACAGCGGTAGCTCCATTTTCTTTAGCCTGACCTCCACATTTATAGAGAGATGACTTATTAATGGTGTTAGTGGCGGATCAAACATTACTAATTGATGCAGCCAATTTGTTTCCTCTGAATCAAAGTTTAATCAGGGAAGCTGGCCTCGAGGATTTCAAACGGGAGAGAGTGTGCCAAAGGTTGAGAGAGACAGAGAGTGAGAGTGAGGGGCTGCCGAAAACCAGGAGGCTATCTATAATGGAGGAGACATGTTTGCTGCAAATGCAAAGCTTGGCTGCTTCAAGCCTTTCCCCAGGTGGAGACAGGACTGTCTCGGCCTTACATTTGCCAGATGGGGTGAGCTCTGCAGATGCACAAAGGAGGAGACTTTTGCCCATGCTGCTGGCCAATGTGGCAAGTCTTAAAAAGCTACCTTGGTGCAAAGGAGTGGCCAGGTCCTTGGAGCAAACATGGCAGGCACAGGTGTGGACTTGAGGTTCTCCCATGATGCCCTCCAACATTTCTCCATTGAAAATAGGGGTGTCCCGATAAAAGAATGTTAGAAGGAGGTTGGAAAAAGAATATTAGGTCGTTTGGGTAGATACGATATAATGGAATAAGCAAAAATGAGTTGATGAATTTGATGAAATAGAGGAGGTTTAATTACATTATTTTAATTTTAAAATACGTAAATGAAAATAAGGTTAGAGGGATTTGCTGGAAACACGATTTGAACTAGAATACAAAATTGGGAGGTGAGAGGAGGTCATGGAAATAAGTAAAGGGAAAAGGTTATGTAAAGGTTTAATCTGCTTTTGTTTTATTTTAACTTAATGTATTTTTATATTTTTTGTTAAGTCTTCTTTTTTATTCTATCTTATTGTTCTTTTTATTCGTTTATCTTTTGCTTTGTTATGGTTAAAGTTTTCTTTGTATTTTGTATGGTTTTTCTTTTTTCCTGTAACTTTAAATTTGGAATAAATATCATTAAAAAAAAAAAAAAAGAAAATAGGGGTGTCCCATTCCATAACGACAATTTTACTATTTACACCCCACACATCTTATTGGGTTACCGCAGCCACTCTGGGCAGCTTCCAACATATATAAAAACATAAATACACCATTAAACATTAAAAAAACCCTTTCCTATACAGTCATACCTCGGGTTACAGACACTTCAGGTTGTGCGTTTGTGGTTGTGCACCGCGCAACCGGAAGGGGTTACTTCTGGGTTTCAGCGCTCGCGCATGCGCAGAACCACTAAATCACACTTTGTGCATGCACAGAAGAGCCGAATCATGACCCATGCATGCGCAGACGCGGCGCTGCAGGTTGGTAAGGGCAGGTCTATCTCAAAGGAGAAATATATCAAGCTGAAGGAAGAAGTTGGAAGAGAGATGCTCATTCCCTCTTCCCCTTTCAGCTGATCAACGCCCTTTCTTATTGCTAGGGACGTGTGTGGTGCTGTGTTCTAATCCACTGAGCCTCTTGGGCTTGCCGATCAGAAGGTTGCCTGTTCGAATCCCCGTGACAGAATGAGCTCCCGTTGCTCTGTCCCAGCTCCTGCCAAACGTAGCAGTTTGAAAGCACGCCAGTGCAAGTAGGTAAATAGGTACCATTGAGGCGGGAAGGTAAACCGTGTTTCCGTGCGCTCTGGTTTCTGTCACGGTGCCAGAAGCGGTTTAGTCATGCTGGCCACATGACCCGGAAAGCTGTCTGTGGACAAACGCCAGCTCCCTCAGGGCACCGCAACCCCATAGTCGCCTTTGACTGGACGTAACTGTCCAGGGGTCCTTTACATGTTTATTATTATTACTGCTAGGGGAGCTTTCCACTCCATGGATGGGGCAGGACCAAGACCCATTGCGACTTTCTCCCCTTCCTTGGCCTCTAAAGGCAACGGGACAATGGCGCTTTCCTCCCTCTCTCGCTGCTCCTCAACTATCAAATCCTCCATATCGTCCTCTGGTAGCAACTGACACTCTAATCCTGAACTGGACAGGATCGCAGAGCTCATGACACCTTTTTTTAAAAAATGTGCATTTGTAGCCAATTTCATGGCTTTGATGTATGTTTTGCATGTACTTAGCTGTGTCACGAGGTGATAAATTTGTACGTGTGGACCGATCCCAATCACTCATACACAATTGCTGTTTGCTGAGGTCTGGAACAGATGTAAATTTTCCCAAGAAATGCTAACAGCAATATTAAGTATAATGGCTTCCCGTGGTGCCAGCTCTGTAAATAAAGAAGAACGGGTTGTACTATTCCCTCCCCAACCCCAGCTGTTGAGCAAATGATGCAATAGGTGGCCTGAGACCCAGCTGCCGGCCCCTACATCCAGTCATGAACAAAGAAAAAGGGGTGCAACTCCTAGGAACTTCCAGCCTGTGGCCATATATGTTGATATGTGGGTCTTGGTGGGTAAGGAAGGATGGCAAGAAGCTGAGGGAGGAGTCGACTGGAGGCAGAGCCAACATGGTATGTTATTTATATAGTTAAAGGGACCCCTGACCATTAGGTCCAGTTATGGATGACTCTGGGGTTGCGGCGCTCATCTCGCTTTATTGGCCGAGGGAGCCGGTGTACAGCTTCCGGGTCATGTGGCCAGCATCACTAAGCCGCTTCTGGCGAACCAGAGCAGCGCACGGAAACGCCTTTTACCTTCCTGCCGGAGTAGTACCTATTTATCTACTTGCACTTTGATGTGCTTTCAAACTGCTAGGTTGGCAGGAGCAAGGACTGAGCAACGGGAGCTCACCCCGTTGTGGGGATTCAAACCACCGACCTTCTGATCAGCAAGTCCTAGGCTCTGTGGTTTAACCCACAGCGCCACCCGCGTCCCATGTTATTTATATAGGGGCTGCCTATATATATATGGTATTTTACAATGCGCCAGGTATAGTAGCTTTGCTTCTCGCAGTGAGGGAACCGCCAGAAGGCCCTCAGAGCTGGACCTCAGTGTCTGGGCAGAATGATGGGGGTGGAGACGCTCCTTCAGGTATACTGGACTGAGGCCGTTTTGGGCTTTAAAGGTCAGCACCAACACTTTGAATTGTGCTCGGAAACGTTCTGGGAGCCAGTGGAGGTCTTTCAAGACCTGTGTTATGTGGTCTCGGCGGCCACTCCCAGTCACCAGTCTGGCTGCCGCATTCTGGATTAGTTGCAGTTTCCAGGTCATCTTCAAACGCAGCCCCACGTACAGCGCATTGCAGTAGTCCAAGCGGGAGATAACTACAGCATGCACCACTCTGGCGAGACAGTCTTATGATTCTACGATTCTGGGAGCCCCACAGAGCAGGATCGGCGGGGGGAGGGACAACTTACTTCCCTAGAAAAACTTTCTGAGTACCGAAGGAGAAGTAACTCCACCACTTCCAAGGCTGCCCCATCTCCTTGACTTAGAAACGGTGTGGAGTGGGAAACTGAGGTCTGGGAGCTGAATGTGGCCCCCCAGGCCTCGCTCTCTGGCCCTCTTTAGACCACACCCCTCACCCACCCTGCTTCCGACTCTCCTTCAGTCTTTTTGCCTGACTGGAATGTGTCCTTGAACTCTGACCATGCCTCTTGCTTGCCTATACAGAGAAGGGTGCGGGTTTGTAGAAACTAGCCTACTGTATAAAGGTAATGTGTATAGACATTGCTCTGCCCACTTTGGCCTCTAGCACCACCCATTACTAGTATTTGGCCCCTGGGACATTGCCCAGAAGGGAATGTGGACCTCAGGCTAAAAAGCTTTCCTCACTCCTGATGTCAGGGAGCCAGCCAGCAATAAATCACACAGTCTATGTAATGTTTACTCTTTATTAGAAGAAGCAAGGCCTTCTCAGTAGGTCTTGCTCCTGTGAGGCAGTTGTGGAGGCTTCCCACAGCTCCTCCTCTTCCGGGTGCTTCCCAAGCAATCTGAGACTATGCCAACACACTTCTTCATACCTCTTTGCTCCTCCCTCTTCATACCTCTTCTGGTCCTGGGAGACCAGCATGGGAGGGGAGCTTGTCGCAGCAGGAGGGGGACACCCTGGCTTCTTCACCAGCCTGATTCATATCTGCCTCTTGACTCCGCTCCTCTCTCGTTTCAGCTTCTGGACTCCTTTCTGCCACAGACTCTCCCTGCTCACAGGGTTCTGTTCCCTCTTCAGCTTCTGACACGACCTCCTCCCTGGCTTCTCCCTCTGACAGTAGTCCCACCACCACTCCCTGGGCTCTGAACCTTCTTCCCTTGGGGGTGTTCCCAGCTGGAGCCTCCTACCATCCCTCTGTGTCTAGCAAGTCCTTGACACCTGACTTGGAGGCAATTATTTGAAGATGGTGGCCCAAGGCCAATGTGACCAAGAAGCAAGCTTGGCCACAGGCAACGTCTCTATTTCCGTTGTCCTCGGTGGGCAAGAGAGATCTGTCGGAGGCTGAGCTCCTGGCTCATCATCTGTGACCTCTGGACCGACCAACGGCACGCAGCATCTTCCTTCTCCAGGAAGTCCTTTCCCTGCAAGCCTGCAAAGCACTAGCAAGCCCTTTCCAAAGGGAGTGGAGGGAGCCTGCCTTGCTGTGCATTGCTCCGCAGTGACAGTAATGCACAGGATTACAGAGCAAAGATAGATTTTACTGGAAAGATGAAAGGAAATTGCATCTTTAATAATTTAACTTGGGCAGTTTGGAGGGAGCCGCCAGGTTGTGGTCTTGGTGCCGTCAGAAAAATCCCACCATCTGTTCCTGGAAATCTGGCTGGCTCCACCGCCCAGCCAGAAAGACCACAGGAGGCTCTGTTTTCTCATTAAAAAGGGACAGTGAATACTCCACCGTGTCTAGACCAGGGTGAAAGGTTAAAACGCTCCAATCCCTGGAACATGTTAAAGTGATATCCCTGGCCAAAAGGGAGGTGGGGGAAAGATATGATAGAAAAATGTAAATGAATAAATAAAACTAATCTATAGAGCTGGAACTGACACAGGCAGATAAGAGTGGTTCTTTCTGTCTCCGTTAATAACCGTTGAATCCTGTTTTATCTTCCAATGCTGCTACTTACGTTTGAATCTGCACGTTGCTTTATGGTCTATGCGTTGTGAGGTTAGTTCTGTTAGATGCCCTTTACGCCTGTGGAGATGAGTCTGAGTTGGTCACTGGCAAAGGTGACACCTGATCCGGAGCAAACCACAATTTCTCCACTTGTCTTTTTTAGTTGTTGCGGAAGCCTAGTCAAAACGTCTTCCTTGCATTGCATCAAAAAAGAAGAAGAAGAAAAAGGCCTATGTTTTTTCATAAACCTTCCCTCTGAATAGATGAGTTACAGTGATCACGGCAATATGAAAACAAGGTTACTAACGGAAACAGTTTGTAGGCAGCAGCACACATCTCTAGCTCGTAAAAGGATGTTTTCAGATATTGTGGCCACACAAACCAGCTCTTTCTGCATCAAAGACTACAGATGGCTAAAAGCAAAGTGTCTCTGTGATTGAATACAATTTCTCTTGTCAAAACCTTTTTGAAAGTCTAAGGAAACAACATCTCTTGGATCACCTCTATTCACATGCCTGGTGACCCTCTCAAAGAACTCTAAAAGGTCAGTGAGGAAGGATGTATATTTGCAGAAGCCATGCTGATTCTTCTTCAGCAAAATTTATCCTTCTGTGTGCTTGATAGTTTTATCCTTTAATACTTTTCGCCAATTTACCTGAAAATAACATTAATCTAACTAGGCCAGTAGTTTTCTGGATCAACCCCAGATCCCTTTTATAAAACAGGCTCTACGGCAACCATTTCCAAGTCCTTCGGTAGAGATATTGATCTGTTAACTACTTTTGTTACAAGATCAGCATTGCCATATTTGAGTTCCTTAAGAACTGTTGGATGGACGTCATATGGGCCTGTTGATTTGCTTGTCTTTAATTTATCCATAAGGTCTGGACCTTCATCTTTTGTCAGTACCGTTTGCTTCAGTTCCTCAGACTCCATTCCTGAAGATATATTTGCCATTCATCTTCTGCAGTGAAGTCAGATGCAAAAACAAACCAACATTCAGTTTTTTGGCAATCTTATGTGTTTATTCTCTGTTAGCACATCTTTCGCTCTCTTGCTATCCCATGGCCCAACTGCCTCCCTAGCTAATCATCTGCTTTGGATATATTTAAAGATTTTATTTTTATTGCTGGTCTCAATCAGGAGCAGATGGCGTGGTGGGTTGGCAGTGCTCACCTGAACTCCAGGTAATCACTGATGCCTACCAGGAGGGACAGTGGGAGGCGCCTGGTGGTGGGAAGATCTGTGCTGTGCAGATGCACTGGGAGGAGCTGGTGGCACTGTGGTCTAAACCACTGAGCCTCTTGGGCTTGCTGATCAGAAGGTCAGCGGTTCGAATCCCCGCGATGGAGTGAGCTCCCATTGCTCTGTCCCAGCTCTTGCCAACCTAGCAGTTCAAAAGCACACCAGTGCAAGTAGATAAATAGGTACCGCTGTGGTGGGAAGGGAAACAGCATTTCCATGCACTCTAGTTTCCGTCATGGTGTTCTGTTGCACCAGAAGCGGGTTAGTCCTGCTGGCCACATGACCTGGAAAGCACATGGAGTTGCGAGGGAGGAAGGGGACATCCAACTAGCCTTATCAACCCTGGTAATCGATGGGGTGACAGATGTCACAGCCAAATCGCCCTCACATCCCCGAGTCTTTCTAGTTTGTTTGGGTGGGTTATTGGTTTGCTTTTATTATTTATTTTGTGTTCTCATTTTGTATTTTTATGTTTTGAGCCACCCTGTGATTTTCGGATGAAAGGCAGTATACAAATTTAAATAACGACAACAACTTCCCCTTTAAAACAAGGCATATTAGGTTGTTTTTTAAAAATATCTGCTTTTATTGTTTGTAAGTCACTTTGAATTGTGTGTTTTTTTAAGTGACTAATAAATGTAATTAATAATACTGGCAACTTCAGGGTGCTCAATTAAAGTTTGTTTGGTGCTCGTGTGCAACAAACCTGTTTCCCCAAAAGATTGGACATTTTCCGATAAGGAAAGTGATGGGAAAATGCACTTGCTTGATCCAGGGGTCAGCAAACTTTTCCAGCAGGGAGCTGGTCCACTGTCCCTCAGACCTCGTGGGGGGCGGATTATATTTTATTGGGGGGAAAATGAACGAATTCCTGTGCCCCCACAAATAACCCAGAAATGCATTTTAAATAAAAGGGCACATTCTACTCATGTAAAAACACAATGATTCCTGGACCGTCTACAGGCTGGATTTAGAAGGTGATTGGGCCGGATCCGGCCCCGGGCCTTAGTTTGCCTACCCAAGGCTTGATGCATCATCTAATCTCCCTGCAATAAACAGGCTGCTGGCAAGTGACCCTAGACTTCCTCCAGAAAAGACAAGACCTACCTTTTCACCATGCTGCTGCAACTCCCCTCTTCATGAAAGTAACATGTGGTCCTTCATCCATGCCTAACAGTGTGCACTGTGAGGGGAGCAGCTCTGCTGCTGTTCACCCTCCTTTTTTAAAAAAATGAAATAAAGGATTAAGCTAGATATCTGATCCACTTTCAGAAAACATTTGTACCGATTAGCTGATTGGAAGGAATATTGGATGGGTGAGATTATGTGCTTGTCCGCACTTTGTCCCATGACCAGAAAGCGGGGGTCCAACCTTTGCCCTCCCGATTTCCACTGGAAACCCCACACTTTAGTGAGAAATCAGAAGAAAGAAAACCCAATTGCTGTTTGCTCCGATTCATCCCTAAACCGCGGGTTTTCTGGGGGTGGAGCGTGGAAGGGCAAATGAATGTGTGGACATGGGCATAACCAGGATCAATGGTTTTTTTTGAGGGGGGCACAACCAAGCTATCTGCAACGTGATTGGTTCATTAGTTTTTTTTTATTACTTACTTGATTGGGGCCCCCCTTGGCTATGCCCTAAATGAGGGCATACAAGCCCTGAATCCTGGAAAATTCCAGCTTTGTTTTGTGTTGGCTGCTGAGGCTGGCTGGGTTCATTGGACCCCTTTGGCCCCCAATAAAATATTTGAGGAGTCCCCCCCCCCCCAGTTGTTGGGCACTGCCATTCATATGGTGTGTGCACAACATCATGTGATCATTTATGCTGGGAGGGGCTTACCTGCCCCCCTCCCAATATTTTATTCAAGTTGGATGGGCTCTTGTGCGGAGAGCATCTGTGCTGCCCCTGGCTTGACTGGGGCGAGCGTGTAGAAAGGGCACACATTTTTTTAGCATGGTTGCAGAGAGAAAGGAGACAAAACATGACAGAGACAAAAAGGATGCGAGTGCTGGATGTTCCTTCTTTGTTGCCTAGAAGGAAAGCAACGCCAAGACTGAAGGACAAACGCATAGGCCATGAATAGGAGTACATTTTTTTCAGAGTCACTACAATGACTGCCTTTTCCTTGAACTCCATCCAACACCAGGTTGAATATAATAGATCACACAGATTAAAGGAAAACACTTCTGAGTAAGAACGATTGGGTTCTTTTGCATGCAGAAACACAAAGTGCCTTTTTCTTTTTTCTTTTCAAAGGCACCTGGGCGCATGTTCAGAGATGCTCAAGCGTGGGAGGGGAACATTATCCCTGCTATTGTACGCCTCTCTATGGCCCAGTTTAGACGTTCACTGAATCACAAGGCAACACTTTTCCTGGGCTGCACCTGCTCTGTCTTCAGGCATGTTTGAAAGATCTCCTGCAGGAAGGAAAAGCCATCCTGTTAATGGAAACATCCCATGACCAAGAGGAGGCTATGTAACTGCCCAGTTCCTTCAAGTTTTCTGTGTGCGGGTTGGGAGAGCATTCAAATGTACAAATGGCCTCCTGTGGCTTGATGTGATGCGGTCCAGGAAGAGGCAGTTTGATTCATGTTATGGGCTGTATTCAGCCCTGCCAATAACATCCAGCATTTAGCAGTTAAGAGTTTTGGGAGACCAGGTTCAAATCTCCACTCAACGGTGAAGCTCAATAGGTGGCCTTGTGCCAATTACTCAGCTGAACCTACTGTATTTTTCGCTCTATAGGACACACTTTTTCCCCTCCAAAAATTAAGGGGAAATGTGTGTGCGTCCTATGGAGCGAATGCAGGCTCCTTGGCTTCAGCGATAGCAACGTGAAGCCTCCGAAGCGCAGAGGGAGCTGCTCCCCTCCTGAAGTCTTTGGAGTGCAGCGGGAACTCGCGCTGCGCTCCGAAGGCTTCGGGTTCCTTTTGCTGAAGCCGGGAGAGCAAGACTCTCCTGGCTTCAGCAGAGAGGGAGAGCTGTGCAGCGCCCCTTCAGCCAAGCAGGAGGAGAAATGGAAGGGGCTCCGTTTCTCCTGCCGCTTCACTGAAGGGGCGCTGCGCAGAGAGGGGGATTTTTTTTTCTTGTTCTCCCCCTCTAAAACAAGGTGCGTCCTATGGTCAGGTGCGTCCTGTAGAGTGAAAAATACAGTACCTCACAGCGTTGTTGTGAGAATAAAATGGAGAGTGGGAGAATTATATACACCACCCCTTGAGCTCCTTGGAGGGAGGGTGGGATTGATTAATATGCAATAATACTAGTAGTAACAGTAATGATGTGGGCTGGTTCAGGGAAGCCCACTGCTAAATCAAATCACTTGTTAAATGGTGGCACTTCTCTGTCTGCCAGAACACACACCTGTAATAGAATTGGAGAGTTGGAAGGGACCCTGAGGATAATCTAGTCCAGCGGTTCTCAACCTGTGGGTCCCCAGATGTTGTTGGACTACAACTCCCACCATCCCTGGGCTCTGGCCTTGCTAGCTAGGGATGATGGGAGTTGTAGTCCAACACCATCTGGGGACCCACAGGTTGAGAAAGGCTGATCTAGTCCAATGCCTTGCAATGCACGAATACGCAGCTGCCCCGTACGGGGATTGCACCAGCAACCTTGGCGTTATCAGCACCATGTTCTAAACCACCAAGCTATGAGTGACCCAATATCTAAGCTGTGAAATTTTGCACCATCACCACCAAAGGCAGACTGGCAGTTGTAGTTCATGGAAGGTCTTCTCCCAGGGAAAAAAAAAGCATTCTCATGTTCCCGGGAGAAGCATAGTGGCCACTAATGCACAACACAACTTGTTTTAGCCACTCTTAAAAGTGAAGAAATGGTTCCATCCAGAGCCAGGGTACGGTGCCTTCCTACCGCTGCCCAGAAGCCAACAGAACAGCCAGAAGGATTTGGGATAGCACATATTGTCCCTGAGGAGCCCCCACCCCCCAGTACACCTGTGGAAAGTTCAGCCATCATAAATGTAATAATGGTGGATTTCCACGAGAAGTGATGAATGGATGAGGAAAGGACATGTTGGGATGGCCTTGAAAATGTAGCTTTCTGGAATTACCAACAAAGGAAGAATGGCAATTGAAGCTAATGGAGTACGCGGAACTGGCCAAAATGACAGGAAGAATCCGAGAACAGTGGGACCAAAAGTTCATCAAGGACTGGACTAAATTTGTAAATTATTTGAAAGACAATTGTATTCAATCAAATACGTTGGTAGGATTGCAAGCAGCTTTGTAAGGAAAGGTACAAAAACCACTGCAGATAAGAATAAGAATGTATGATGTTTTCATGTTATTGATTTTAAAGCAATGGTCAAGTAGTGAAAATGCAGAAATTTGAAACGAACGATAGGAAATCATAAGGAAGGTTTGAAGGAAGTCAGGGCCCTAAAAAGCCAACGTGTGTAATATAAGAGGAGACATTGCAATGGAAAGTATTATTGTAAAACTAATAAAAATGATATGAAAAAAGAAAATAAAAAAGAGAAAATGTAGCTTTCAAAGCCACCCACGATGCTTTGTTTTCTAGCTTAATGGGGCTTACTCTATGGTAAATGGAGATAGGATTGCTGTCTAAGGTTGTTTAATTGTGTGATGGTTTCGGTAGCATGCTCAGCCCTCTCCACTGCAATTGAAAGGGACTGTTGTAAATGTCTGTGTGTGCTTGGTGAGCATTTAAAGACTGGAGTCGCTGGGAGCAGATTATGGATGTTTCTTGCTGGATCAAGCACACAAATGAACAATACAGTCCGTTCCAGCTGTTCTAAAAGTGAAAAAATGGCTCCATCCAAGCCCAGGGGTTTAGTACTTTTTTTTTTTGCTGTAATGGCTTCCTTTCTCTCATTCTTCGTTCCAAGCCAAACAAAATAAGCAAGTCTTTTAAGACCACCAGAACTGATACCACATATCAACAGAGATGGCAAACTGTCGAGCTTGAAACTTTTATTACTCAGATGATGTATTTTATAGCATACAGCGGTTCGGGATGTTCCATAAACAAAACTGAATTGCCATGAAGAATTGTCCTCTCCCTTCCCTTAACAGTCTATTAAATGTTGGAAATGATGGGAGCGTTTTCTCCCCAGCCGCCTTCCTCTTATTACAAACATCTAAGTCTCCCCAGTTCCATAATGGTTTTTTTTTTAAATTTTTTAACAATATTTTTTAAACAAAAGCACTTAAAAAAACCCAAAATATGATAAATGATTAAATTAAATGTTGGTTTTCAAACAAAATAAATACATTTTCTTTTTTTGCAATTAAAAAAAATCGTTAACGTAACTCTGTGTTCTAAAGGAAACCACTGCTCCATACTGATTTTTTTTTTGACACAGGATTTTGATAGCTTAAATGTTAACTTAATTCTGCAGACCCTAAGATATGCATCCAGGTTGATAGGAGTATTAATGATTAGCCAGTTTAAGAAAACAATTAGCTTTAAATAAATTAAAAACAACAACACCAGACGTATCCACGGGGGGGGGGGGGAATAAGAACCAGGGCTGCGATCCAAGGCATACATTTTCTGGCGGTAGGCCCCATTGTGCAAAGGATCGCAACAGAAATGAGTAACTTCAAGGATGCTCACATGATCACTTAACAAGCTACCGTTGGTTTTTTTGTCCTTCTCCAACAGGCAGGCTTTGAGGGAGACCTGCAATTTCATCTGGTCTTTGCCGAGTGTCCTGGATTTCGATCAAGACGCGGTAAGAACTTTTGCTCAGCATTGCAGCCGAATGGAAAAGAAGTGGTTCTGCATTTGGATTTCACGCAAATAGTGTTCCTGCGTTGCTATCTCGTTCTGGAAAGGCAAAGGGCTATACGACTGCCCGTCTCTCCTCTTGAGAAGACCTATTTGTGCCTACTCCGTCCCCAGTCAATGACCTCATACCAAACAAGCGCATGGGAAACATTTTATTGCTTGAGCCAACTGTATTATGGCGCCTGTAGTCTTGTGAGAGGGTGGGGTTGTTCCAGGGTACAGATAGCCTAATGGCTGCCCCCCAAAAGTTAGGAAGTCCTGGTATACAGGACCCATTGTTGTGAGAGCATAGGAAATAAAAAGGGGACTCACCACCCACATTTTTTTTCCAAAAAAAACCCCATCAAAACCCTGGAGCAGAGAGCAATATTAAACTAGATTAATTTAACCCTGAACGGGCATGATCCACATGAGCGGCTCAGGACTGTGGATCACACTTCCCTAAAATCTTTAGGAAGAGTGGAGGAAACCCCCTTCTCCCTGTTCATGCAAACCCACTTGTCAAACGAAAGGGTAGCTAAAAGCGTTTTGAAGTTTGTCTGGTGTGCATTAGCTGGTCCTGTACTTGAGTTCTTCTGAAACGTTGCGGTAATTGTGAGAACAGAACAAGGGGGTGGGCCTTTCATTCCAGATTAGCATTCAGAGTAAAGAAGACAGTTCCCTTAAGAGCTGCTCTGTATGAGATTCCCAAGGGAGGGTTGCTACATAAGTCTAAGATCCTTCAGTGAAAACAAAAAACTGGGGCTGGGTACCACCACAAAGTGTTTACAAAGAAATAAGCTGTTCTGCTCTACCACAATATGATGAAATATCAATTCATTCCTGGTACAGAAAGGGGAAGGCCAATCACTTAATTTTCTCCAGACTTTTACATCTATCCCCCCCCCCCGCCCAATCACCATGCTGTCACACTCAAGTGTGACCAAGAAACAAGGTTCAGGAAAGAGCTGTGAAGCAGGTTTGATTCTCACTGTCCTGAGTCCCCAGGGACAGAGGCCAACTTTAGCCATCCCCCTTGTGCTACACCTAAGTGCACTTCTTCCTTGATCCCATAGAAGTCATAGAATTGATTGCCCATCATTCCTATGGAAATTACTCTACCACCAGCTAAGGCTTCACTATGGAGTGCACTGCGTCTTTCTGCATCTTAGCACTGCACCCTCTTCCTGAGGCTCTACAGTGAACAGCCCTTCCTGGAACATTCTCATATTTTGCTAGGTTCACTTGAACCACAACCCCCAATGAAAGAACCCAAAACCTTCAACTCGGAAGAAGGGAAGCCTCTTGAATAAGAAGCGCAGGTGTAATAAACTCACAATTTAGTGGGGTTCAGTCATGGTGTCCCCAATACAGTATGTTAGTGTAGATGTATGCAATGCTATCTGGCCCTTGGTCCAAATGCAGCTAATATTCACAGAATTGTAAAGTTGGAAGGGACCCCGAGGGTCATCTAGTCCAACCCCCTGCGATGCAGGAATCTCAACTAAAGCATCCGTGACAGACGGCCACTCAACCTCTGCTTAAAAATCTCCAAGGAAGGAGAAACCACCATCTCTTCTGGGAGTCTGTTCCACTGTCGAACAGCTCTTACCATCAGAAAGTTCTTCCTAATTTTTTTGCTCCCTCTTCCATGTAATAGCTCTTTAGATATTTCCTCTCAGTCTTCCCTTATCTAGCCTAAACATACCCAACTTCCTCAACCATTCCTCATAAGGCTTGGTTTCCATATCACTGATCATCTTGGTTGCCCTCCTCTGCACATGTTCCAGCTTGGTCATTATCCTTCTTAAATTGTGGTGTTCAGAACCGGACACAGTATTCCAGGTGTGGTCTGGCCAAGGAGGAATAACAGAGTAGTACAATGACTTCCCTTGATCTGGAGATTATACTTCTGTTGATGCAGCCTAGAATAGCACCAGCTTTGCTTTTCTGCTGCTGCATCACACTGTTGACTCATGTTAAGCTTGTAGTCCACCAAGACCATTAGATCCCTTTCAAATTACTGGCAAAGCAGCTACCCCTCACATCTTATATTTCTGCAGCCGGTTCTTCCTGCCTAAGTGCAGAACCTTACATTTGTCCCTGTTGAAATTCATTTTGTTAGCTTGTGCCCAGTTCTCCAATCTGTTAAGGTCATTTGAATTCTGATTCTGTCTTCTGTGGCTTTAGCTACCCCTCCCAGTTTGGTGTCATCTGCCAATTTGATGAAAGTTCCTTCATCCAAGTCATTTATAAAGACGCTGAACAACAACGGGTCCAGGATAGAACCCTGTGGCACCCCACTGGTCACTTTTTTCCAGGCTGATGAGGAACCATTGATGAGTACTCTTTGGGTTCGGTCAGTCAACTGGCCACAAATCCACCAAACAACTACCTTGCCCAGCCCATGTTACCAGCTTCTCTGCAAGAATATCATGGGGAGCTTTGTCAAAAGCCTTACTGGATGGTGATGTCGCTGATTTATTCCATATTGAGCTTGGCAGAGGCATCTCAACTAAATAAGAGATTGTCTTGCTGGAACAGCCCAAAGTTGTTCTACTGCAGGATTCTGTCTATAACAGATCCGATAAAGATTCTGTCTCAGAGAAGCTCAGGGAAGGAGGGCATTGAGGTCTAATGCTTTCCTTTTATGGCTTGCCTATAGCATCTGGCATTTCTGATGTATACTGCAGCTGCAAGTGGAGCTCCCATTTACCTGAGGAAAAGCACCCCCAATCGGAAGTCACTAGCTTGTTGTTATATTTTAAAAGCAACAACATACCAACAATTTGTTGATGTCAAAGGGCTCAGGAGAAGCTGTTTATAATTTTTACCAACATTTAGATTTCCACAGATGAGTGGAACAATCAGAACATCAGGTTAAATAATCAAGACACTGGCTGAAAGAAATTAAATTGGAGGATGCTTACATATAAATTAGTCATGGAAGGGCACTAGGACACACCGCTATCGGGAGATGAACACAGATGTTGCCCACTGGAGGCCGAGGAGGAAACCCAGGACTGCAGAAGGAAGTAATGGGACCGATTCCATTAAGGCTGGGTCCACGGCTGCTATTCAAAAGCAATCTCTATTAAAGGCCATCCCTGACCGGAGCTTTCATGGCTGGCGGCAGCAAAGCACTTTAACAGAATTACCGTCATGCGGCTTTTGCTTTCCCTCTTCATAGTCCAAGAAAATTGCAAGTGATTAAGTGAAAATTTAGGGCTTTCGAAAGGCAGTAAAATATAGGTCTGCACTGGAGTAGGTCCTCCCTCTGCCCTCCATTTAATATTTTTCGTAGGTCAAACTGAAAACACTGAACGGAACAGAGGAGGAATGCTGGACTTCCATATATGACACCAGGCAGTTTGTGGCTGTATTAATTCTTTGTCGTTTTCTACCTCTTTGCTCCCTTCCAATTAGTGCAGGAGAAGAGATTCTTCCATTTGCCTAAACCAGAAAGAGTGCACGGGGTTGTGGTGGTGGTGGTTGTTTTTTGCAATAGTGACGGGTGGAAAATAAGTTTGCAAGGGACACACAACAAGTGCCACCGAGGCTGAAATTACCTCTGAAAACTTAAGTGCCACACAGATTAGCAGGCGTTTCGGGACAGGCAGAAGGGAAGTGGCTAAACAACTGGGAAAGCGACCCCAAATTGCAGCTCAGCAAGGGAGATGAAGGCTGATGCCCTTCGCAAAAGCCCCAGGCCTCCCCTCCTCAGAAAGTCTCACCACGAGGTTTCAAACTGGGAGCCTACATGTGGCAAATCTTAATTTTAGGGTAACTTGCAGTGAAACAGGACACATAGGCAACACACTTCCCTTGTTCTCTGCTCCCAGTTAAGAGTTGCTACAAGGAAGACTGCCTGCTAACAGTCATCAGTTGCTGGTTTCCTCCCCTCCTCTATGAATTTCTCTTCTCCTCCCTTCTAAAGCGAATGGCCCTTGTGGCATTTTCTGGCAGCAGGAGCTCCCAGACTATCACTGTTTTTGGGTGGGATTCAGTCTCTCACTGTCAAATTCAGGTTGCACAAATGGTGCTGATTTGATTCCCTTGTGCGACTAACCCACTTCTTTCTCACCAGGAAAATGACAAGGAAATGCACTGATATGTTTTATCAATGGCTGCTACTTTATCAATGCATGCCTCCACCAGTCCCTGCTAGGAAGCAGCTGTTGGAGAAAGCCATTGCCCTTTGCCTTCTGCTTGTGAGCTTCACATTCAGGTTTACTGGGTGGCCAATGTGTGAAATCGGCTACTGGACCAGATAGGCCTGGGGGGGGGGGTGTGTGAGCCAGCAGGGCTCTTTCCATGTCCTTACGATGCAGAAAATCTGGTTTAAAAACAGAACTGCCGCTTCTTCAATGGTACCCCAAAATGTGCCAGCTTAAAGTGCACTTCCTCACCCAGTCTAGCAGCAAAGGGGTGGGGGCCCTGCGAGATTCTTTTACAGAACTACTTTTCCCTTGGGATGTTAAGACTAAAGCCATGACAGTTAAAGACAGGTTTATTGAAGTCTGCAATGGAGATGTGCTCATAGCTAACTTCTAGGTTGGTGTGTCCTCGCTTTAGGTTGCTCCCTATGATGGTGCTTGAAAAATCCCTGAGCTTTTGGTGGAACTGGAAGGATTGGGGGCCCAATCCACTGGATGCCCAGACTATTCCAAGGCAACCAACCCCACATTATAAGGGTCTTCAGGAGGATTAAGCCCTTGGGCTAATACAGGGCCGGTCCAGGAGGGATGCCTGCCCTAAATCCTGAATACTCAATCCTGTCTGTGCTGTTGAGACAACTCCTGTGCAGTGGAACCAAGGTGGTCTATGGGCATACTTTGTCTGCTACCGACAAATAATGCATGCTTGATTTTTACGTGGGTCCATTTAAAAGTGTGGACCCTTAAAGCATTATATATGGCCGGGGACTCCTAAATCTAAAGAGACACCTTAACCTTATATGAACCTGCCCAGACCCTGAGATTGTCAACTGAGGCCCTTCTCTGTGTGCCACCTCCGAGGGAGACCTAGAAGGTGACAATGAGAGAACGGGCCTTTTCTGCAGCAGATCCCATTGACGGAATGCTCTCTGCAGGAAGGCCCACCTGGTACCAACTTTGCCACCTTCTGGTGCCAGGCAATGGCATTTTTGGTTTTCTCAGGTATCAGGACAGCCCCAATGACTGGATGTTTGCATTGTTTTCACCACTGTGCTTTATTCTTCTTGTGAATCGCTTCAGGGCTTCTTGTGGTTGGAAGGGATTCACAAATCCAATAAACTGAAACGTAAACCTTAACAATGGTTAACAACACGTGGTGCCGTGACTCGCACCAGACCTCATCCTGCCTCACAACTAAATTTCTGCCCCCCAGCAAGGACAGAGCTGCTTTTAAAATGAAGCGGGAATTGTGGTGTGAAGTACTCAGAAGGAACCTTGCCTTAGTAGCTGTGCCACCCTTCCTCTGCTCCAGCCTCCATCAACCTTGGTGATCCCAAGATGCTTTTGGGCAACTGGCAGGGGCTGATGGGAACTGGCAGGGGCTGATGGGAACTGTAATCCAAAAGCATACTGAGGGCACCAGGTTGACGGAGGGCTCTCCACTGTAACTCCCTTCTCCCTAACTCCCTACAGACATCTGAAGGCAGCCCTCTTTAGGGAAGCTATTGTATTTTAATATTTTGTTGGAAGCCACCCAGAGTGGCTGGGGAAACCCAGCCAGATGGGCGGGGTATAAATAAATTATTATTATTATTATCTAAAAACTTCATCTCACGCAGATAAATAATCCTCTTTGGGTGGCTTATTCATTCAGAAAACTGGCCTTCTAGAGTGGGAGAAATAACCAATGGCAGGTTTCAGCTAAAACCGTATGGCTCTGCAACACAATAAGTATTGGTAAAATAAACATAGGGTTGTATCTAGACCCACTAAAATTAAAGGCATGGCTAACTTAAGTCGATCAGTGTCAATGGGTTTACTCTGAATATGACTCACACTGGATACAACCCATAAAAATGAAACTCTTCTTGTCAGAACACAAAAGCCTTCCTTCCTTCCTTTTTTTCTCTGTCTCTGCCCAAAACTTCAAATACCACATACATACATACATATCTCCTCCTATTTACTGGCTTCTAAAGAACAACTTCCACTCCCCTCTTCCCGCCCTGATTCCCTTTCTTGCTTCTAGGCTCAACTGTAAGGGGCCCTGCTTCAACTGTGTAATTAGGAATAAGACGAATTAAAAAGCCATTCGTAAGCAGGAAAAGTGTTAACACACAAGCCCCAACCCAAAGGCGGAGCTGCTTCTTGATTAGCTGACAAATGTCATCCCCCACAACCTTCAACTTCAGCCGATTAGCTGCAGACTGACCGTTTCTGAAATCATCTGGCGCACTGCTCTGAATTTCATTTAAGCTATGCTTTAATTTAATATAATTTAAGCGCATGATTAAGGAACATCCACACATTGCAACTGTTGAGAGAAACACCAGTCTTTCTTGTATTGAACTCTTAACGTGTGGATATCCTCTGTCCCTGTGCACATGCTTCTTTAAACACTTGTGTACACGGCAATTAAAAGATTTCAACACTTTTGTGTGAAATCACTATGTTAGACGTTCCCTTCAGGAAACTGGTACCAACGCTGGTATATTCTGACAGCAATTGCAACGTGTGGATTTGACCTTTTATCTGGAAAACAAGTCCCGGTGAAATCGTCATGGAATCAGGCTGTTAATGCGAACCCACCGGGCAAGACGTTTTGTGGCTATTATACTTCTAAAGTGGCTTTGAGGTTGCGCTCCCGGTACTTCGAGGTCCTCAAGCAACCCTCCGCTTGCATCGTAACATTATCTTTGCTTCCCAAAACTCAAGATAGCAATTTGTCCGTTCGTATATGTAAGATATATGCTATACATAATGTGCATAAAATAATACACCAACGAGAAAAGAAAAGAAAAGAAACAATACCCAGTGCAATTTTTCTTTTTTGGGAGGGGGGAAAAAAAAAAGAGAGTGAAAGAGAGAATTTTATCCCCTCTGAATGTCTAATCTGGAATGGGGGTTTCAGGGTCGGATGAAAGGGGGGTGGAACAGGAGGAAAGCGAAGGAGACAAAACCATGAAGACAAGAGGAGTGGAAGAAAGGAGGGGGGGAGGAGGGGGGTGTCTCTTTGCCTGACAAAAGCTGTCAATTACCAGAGTCTGGTGTGGAACGTGTCTGCCTTTGTCCCCCCAAAAGACATCTGCTGCGTTCTGCCTCCCGCCAGTTGGTCACTGCAAGCCAGGAGGCGGCTGCTGAAAGCCATCTCTGCCTGGCTCTCCGCGCTCCCTATTCAAGTCTGCCGTGTTCTTTCTCGAACCGAAACAATGACCCGGCGGGATGTGGGGCTGAATGAGCGACGGGGGCGGGATGGAGAAAGGGGAGCCTCGAAACAAAAAAAAGCAGGCATGGAGGGAGTGGGGGGCGGCGACGGCACTTGAGGACACGGCTGAAAAGAAACATGCTTCGCCCCCAGGAACATATTCGTAAGCATGCTGGGAGTTTTTCTTCTTAGGTATCTGGACCACAAAAGGTCGCTCGGTCCTTTCCCTGGTTGCTGTAGCTCAGTTCATTGCCCAAATCCTTTCTCTTCTCTTCTCTCTCTCCTGTTGTGTTTTGCTTTTTGTTTTGTTTTTAAAGTGCGTGTCTTCCTCCTTCTCCTGGCTCTCCACCACCAACGCCGCCTCCCTCTCAGGCTGTCAGTTTCTGGATTGTCTTGTTGTAGTACTGCGTGATGGGGGGCGTCAGGGGGTTCCAGTTGTTGGCGTGCAGCTCAATGACCTCCAGGAGGAGGGACCGGGTCAGCATGGACTCCGAGGGGCACAGCATCTTGTCGCGGGCAATCGCCAGGAGCTCCATCATCATCTCGGGCAGCTGCTCCTCCAGGAGCCGGCCGGTGCTTTGCAGCTGTCGAGAAAGAGAGAATGAGAACGGGGTCAAACACTGGGCATTAAAGAGGGCCTGTCCCACCCTGCTGCCACCAAGTCCACCTTCTCTCTCCACCTGGGAAGAAAGGAGGTGGAGAAGGAAGCCTCGTCTACTTTTGCTTTTCTTTGGGCAAGCTTACGCATTTCGCTCTGGGGCTGCAAAATGCAGCAGTCCAGAGAGGCTCATGGGATCAGACTGCGGCCATCATGATATGCCTCTGCTTAAAAGGATTGCAGCGTCTGCCAGTGAGCGGCCAGGCTAAGTTCAAACGGCTGGTTTTGGTGTACAAAGTCCTACACAGTGGACACTCGGGTTGCGAATGTGATCCGTGCGGGATGCAAATGCGCAACCCGCAGTGTTCGCAACCCGCGTCTACGCACAGGCAGGTTGCGATTCGGCGCTTCTGCGCATGTGCAAAGTGTGATTTAGTGCTTCTGCACATGCGTGACTGCCGAAACCCGGAAGTAACCCGTTCCGGTACTTCTGGGTTTCGGCGGTCCGCAACCTGAAAAGACGCAACCTGAAGCGGCTGTAACCCGAGGTATGACTGTACAGATTGGGACCAGGATACTTAAAATATCATCTCATCTCTTATATACTGTGCTCTGCCAGAGAGGGCGTCCTGCAGATATTTAGTTTACTAATTTAATTTGTATACCACCCTTCATCTGTAGATCTCAGGGCGGTTTCGCATCATAAAAATGCAAGATAAAAACACAAAATACATGTTGAAATAAGAACAAAGCAAACCAATTACAGTACACCCCTCCCTCCCTCATTAGGAGGTCCAGTTCAAATGATACCAGAATCCGGCCTTTAGAATGGTGACAACTCCTCTCTGGAGGCAGATGCTTTCTCTGTTGTCTATTGAGAATCTGCTAAAGGCCTTTTTTCAACAAGCCTTTTAAATGCACAGTTTTATCCCATTCTGTATCTGCATTGGTTTTGATTTATTTTTATTTGACTCTAAAACGTATAAACATACAACCCCCCCCAAACACAATCCAAAATCCAAATATTGAGATTACTCTGAATCTCCTGACTCCCCCCCGCCCATGACTTCCATGGGTCCAAATGATAATATTTACAACCGCATATCAATACTTGTCCAAATGTTATCCTTCCAAATTATCCATACTTTCCATTACTTTACAAGTGGTGCTAATGTTTTAACCTGCTTACAATGGTCTTGTAAATAAATTATAAACTTCCCCCATTCTTTTTTAAAGTTCTTGTCCTCTTGATTTCTGAGCTTCCCAGTTAATTTTGCCATTTCAGCATAGTCCATCAACTTGGTTTGCCATTCTTCTCTGGTTGGGGTTGCTTCTTCCTTCCGTCTTTGAATTTGTTTTTGTACACAAAACCATTTTAATTGTGCTTATATGTGAGGCAGTTTTAATGGCTGGTGCTTTTATTTTTAAGCCCCCCCCCCCCCCAGTGTGCTTTTATAGGAAGAAATTCGTAAATGGAAATAAATAGTGACATTATTTTGATTCATATCCTGCCTTTCAAATGCAACATCAGGGCGGCTGGACACAGCAAACCTATGGCCCTATTGGGATTTACTCTTGCAGGATTACAATTTATTTTATTTATGGCAGTAATACCCATGGCCGTCTTTAGCATATGCGCCGCTGGGGTGCAAAGATCCGCCCAGCACCCCAAAACTTAGCTGCCCCCAAATTAACTTTCATTCAGCTTTTTTTGGGGGGGGAGGGTGGGAACCAAAGTTGTTGACCTTTTTTGGGGGTTGACCTTTTTTCCTGTAACAACGGAAAAACTGTTTTGTTTCTTGACTCGTCAGAACTTTTGCTCCATTGCTTTTCACTGCCGCCAATCGAGAGGGACTGGTATACAGTAGCTATACATTTGGTGCCCCCCAGAATTCGGCGCCCGGATGCCCCGCACCCCTTGCACTCCCAGGTAAGGACGGCCCTGGTAATACCCCACCTTTTCCTCCAAGCAGCTCAAGGTCTCCCAGGTCCCAGTCTATCCACTACACCATGGGAGGTGGGGTGCAAACGATTACTGGCCAGGCTCTCCCCACCCTCTTTCTCATCCACTGACTGATTTTCAACCATAGAGAGAACAACAAGAAAGCAAAAAATGAGAGGATCAATCTCCCGGCCTGCGTCTCAAGATGAAAATGTCAGTATTCGTACCTCCATTGCACAGCAAAGGACAGCATCTTCCTTTATGTCCTGAGACTGCAACAACTGTAAAATACAAGAAAGCAAAAACACACAGAAAGATGCCACTTAGAAAACCCTTTCATGAACTAGAGATTTTCCATAGCTTCCATATTAATCCATCCATTAGACTGGGGGGTGGGGAGTACCTGAAGCCTTCCGGAGACTGTTGGACTTCAACTCCCATGAGCCTCACCTAGAATGGTCAGGGAGGATGAGAGCTTAGTCCAGCAATGTCTGGAGGGCTACAGGTTCCCTGTCCTTACTTTAGACCAGCCTCCCGCAACCTTGCACCCTCCAGTATGAGCAATAGTTGTCAGGGACTGGCTGGAACCCTGAGGAGTGGTGACTGGAAACTGAGGAGTGGGGCACTGGGAGAAGTGGGGGTTGGAGACTGACTTGGAAGAAGGGGGTCAATTATCTGGGGGAGCCTGGAACAGGCGGGAGGCGAGAGGCAGAGGCAGGAGAAGATGAAGAATTGGAGAGCAAAGAATGGGTGCAGGAGGAGAGAGAGATCAGGCTGTTGTAGAGTCAAGGTCTTCCACATCTTCACCTCCACTGTCTCCTGGGACCAGGAGAGGATCGGAGCAGGGGCAGGTTATACACAGACGCAGTCATTGCCTGCTTGCACGCAGCTTGGGTGGGCAAGACACATAAGCTGAGGTCTCTGTTGCAAATATACCCACAACATAACTGGTTGTGTTTAACTATATAACTGCTTTATGCATCATATAAACATAACTCTCTTCACATTATCTAATTGAGCAGAAGCAATTAAGGACCAACATTTAGAACAGGAAATACAAATACAGGGGACACTCGGCTTGCGAATGTGATTCGGCGCTTCTGCACATAGAGCAATTTAGCGCGTCTGCGCATGTGCGACCGCCGAAACCCGGAAGTAACCCGTTCCAGTATTTCTGTGTTTCGGCGGTCCGCAACCCAAAAAAACGCAACCTGAAGTGGCTGTAACCCGAGGTATGACTGTAGATCAGTTCTTATATACGTAATGTCCAAATAGAAGCTTTTGTGTTCCATGTATGTAGAAATGAATCAGTTTTTTTAAATGTAATGTCCAGATAAAAGCTTTTTGTGTTCCATGTATGTCTTAGCGAATACATGTGTCAAACGCAACAACTTTAAGGAGCAGTACTTTAAGAGTGCATGCCAAGGATTAGCCGGGAGACATAGGATGGATGGACACGCCTTCCCCTAACTTAATAAAGTGCACTTTTGACAATAAAGAGCTAATTCCACACTCTGGACATGCCATGACAGTCAGGGATGGTGGGTATTGTACTGCAAAACATGCTGAGGACACCAGGTTGGGAAAGGTTGCTCCAGACCTTCCCTTCTCCATGGCAGTCTTCTTCATCCACCAGGGCCACCCAAATGTCTCTGGGGGGACCCCAGGCAGGGCAGGCTGGAGACAGCCATCCCTCACCTCTTGCCTCTTCTGCCTTTGAAGGAAGGAAATGGCGGGAGTCGAGTTAATCTCCTTCGTCAGACGAGGAGCGGCCTTTGCTTTTGGAGCTAGAATAACACACTGCAGAAGATTCCTTGGCATTCCATGTGGGAGAACCACCCAACCGGCAGACAGACTACATTTCCTGGCTGTCTGAAGCTGCACTAACTTTGTGAGAAGAGGATGTGTGACTTCATCTGAAGAACGCTGGGAAACACAAAGCACGAGAAAGACACACACACACACACACACACACAACCCAGGTGCAAGAGAAGGCATTCTGAAAGCTCCTCGCCCATCAAGTGATAGGGGGCCCAGTCTGTTTCCATGCATCGCCTATGGGCATTGCTATGCCATCCATGTTTACATTTCTCAGGAGAGGACTCTGGCAGGTCACCCCAGAGCAAGGACAAGGAAAGGGAAGTGATGAAAGCAACACCATGTGAGTGACAAAGCCTCTTCCAAGGAGACGGCCTCACTCGTCAATTCTTATTGCTTCCCTCCCACATTTTAACTAGACCTGGAAATGGGAATAGGGAGGGCATTTCCTCTGCCAGTTGGCACGGCATTCCTCTTCCAGGAGCAGCTCGCTGTGGGTTCACCGGTGGAGCTGAAACAGTAGCTGATCTGCAACGCTTACAGCTGATCTGCAACGCCTTCTGGCACTGCAGAAGGGCCAAGCTGCCATGTCTAGAAGAGGGTCAAATCCTGCCGCTAAGCAAACTACAGAGAGGAGTACTGCATAAAGGTGCTGGAGAGCCAGTGTGGTGTAGTGGTTAAGAGTGGTGGACTCGTAATCTGGTGAACCGGGTTCGCTTCCCCGCTCCTCCACTTGCAGCTGCTGGGTGACCTTGGGCCAGTCACACTTCTCTGAAGTCTCTCAGCCCCGCTCACCTCACAGAGTGTTTGTTGTGGGGGAGGAAGGGAAAGGAGAATGTCAGCCGCTTTGAGGCTCCTTAAGGGGAGTGAAAGGCGGGATATCAAGTCCAAACTTCTCTTCTTCTTCTTCTTCTTCTTCTTCTTCTTCTTCTTCTTCCACACCTTAAGGAGGAAGTGATGTACCTCCTATTTAAGATGTCCTTCCAGACTCCAGAATTTCAGACAACTATCGGCTAGTTGCAAATGTCTGCTTTGGGGGCAAGTGCTCAAGAAGGCGATGGTGCTTCAACACAAACAGAAGCCGATGATCTGGACCCATTTCAGTCTGTTTCCAGGCTCACTTTTGGCCCTGTGACAGCCTTGGGTGCTTTGCTTGAGGGCCTTTGTCAGGAAAGAGACAGGGAGAGCACATGATTTTCAATATCTAGGTGAAGCTGCTGAGATGTGTCCTCAGGGGATCTGGAACAAGGAGGAACCAATATGCACTGTTTCTCTGTTCCACCTGAGGCAGGTGAGGCAGGATAGCGGCTGGACGTGGGCCAAGAACCCCCCCAAAAACTGCATTCAGGAAAGACAGGTGATATGGGCTGCAGGTTCTTGGGTCCATGATTTTGAGAAGATTTTCCAGATGTGATTGCGCTCCCCTTGAAAGAGCAGGTACACAACTTGGGGTTGCTCCTTGATCCAGCTTTGTCGCTTGAGGCTCAGGGGATTTCAGTGGCAAGGAGTGCCTAATTCCAGACACTTTTGCCTTACCCCCCAGCTCCAGAATCAGAAAAGGATATATTTGGGCAGTGTGGGATTTTGCTCTGCATTCCTGGCCACACAATATGCAGTGCTGAAGACAAGATGGGCAGCAGTCTGCACCACACGCCATGAAGTCTCCAGTTCAAATCCTACCTCGACCATGAGCTCACTAGGCGGCTTTAGTCAAGCCATTCTCTCTCTTATCCTCAGCTTTTCCACCTGCACTATGGGGATAATAATACTGTGTTCCTAAAAAGGGCTGTTGCAAGGATTCCTGAGATAATATACATGAAGTGCTTTCAAAAATGTAGCATTTTAAGAATGATGATGTTCAGTTTTCTAGTATGAAATGGGAGTGCAGGGGAGGGAATCTGAATGTAGGGGGCGTTTCTAGTTTAATGCTACAATGCCAAACAGAGCAGGAACCATTTTTGAGTTTTTGAAACTGTTTTGAGGGTGGGGTTTTTTTGTTTTTGTTTTAATCAAGTGGTGTATAAATCTTGTGAAATGAAATAAACAAATAAAATTCTCAGCCTCTGGGCTACTGTGCCAGAAGAGCAGGACCCCCTCCCCCCAAGCCATCTCACACGTGGTGGATGCCTCAAGTGACAGAGGGCCTTTTCAGTGGTGGCACCTAAATGGGTGGAAACTTCTTCCCAAGGGAGACTTGGTTGGCCCCATCATTTATAGGAAGTTAAGAATGACCGGCTCAGCTCCTTAGGGAGTAATGGTGGTAACAACTAGGCCATGGGTGTGTGGCCTATACATGGATTGGGAAATCTTATTTTCAGAGGGGAAGGGGCATAGCTCAGGGATGCAACCTCTGCTTTGCATGCAGAAAATCCTAGGTTGAGTCCATTGCATCTTCAGCTAGGACTGGCAACGACGCTTGCCTGAAAGCCACTGTCAGTCACTCAAACAATACTGAGTTAAATGGGCAAACGGGTTGATTGGTCTTAGGCAGCTTCCTAAGATACACACAGGCACATGCAGCAGTTTCAGGGGGCTTTTGGGAAAGCAGGTAATTAATTTCTCCTATGCCCCACACCTCATTCTTGCAGTCCTCTAAACCGCAGCGAGCTTTTACAGTATTGCTGTTTCGGCTGCGATTTCAAAACAACAACAACAACAACCAAACAAACCGAAGTCTCTTGGGTAGCTGTGCTGTTTGCGATAAGTCCTGCTAAGGCTACTTTTCCTTTATTTGAAACACCGCATTGTTGCGGTGCTCAATGGCTGGGATTAAGCACACTCCCAAAGCTTTCTAAGAATGGAAGCAAACATGAATGGAAAAAAAAAGTTAAACAACACAGATGAGAATGAAATGACTCAGGGAAACACTTCCTGCGGCTAGATCGCAGTTAAACTGTCTGCCTTTAATAATATAAAACTCATGAGAGCTGAGAGGGTTAGTGCAAATATTCCAAAAAGTGCTCTTTTTTTTTTTGCTGCCTCCTGCAAACTTTAAGACGACTCTGCAGTGAACTGGTGGCAGCGATGGCTTGAGGGTTAACTAGCAAAATGCCTGTCCTCATCCCAGCATAGGGATTCCCTGAGCCCCACATCCAGCCCCGCTTCACCGCTCCTCAGCCGCCTTGCCAATTCCAGACTGTTTACTCTGTCCAGTATAACGTCATAATACTGCAACCTGGGAGTCATCCTAAGTTAAATTATGGAACCCTTTGCCACAGGATGTGATGAGGGTCAGCTTTGAGGACTTCAAAAGCGGATTCGAGAACTTCATAGTGCAGAAAGATTTCTCAGTGGCTAACTGTTTCACTTGGCTAAGTGAAACCTTCCAAGTTCAGAGGCAGGGGATCTCTTCAAATGAGCTGCTGGGGAACATCACCACAGAGGACCTTACGGTCTTCAAACAAAAACATCTTGGAGGTCCCGGGCCACAGAGAGGTTAGGCTGGCCTCAACCAGAGCCAGGGCTTTTTTGGCTGTGGCCCCAATCTGGTGGAACGCTGTGTCACAAGAGACTAGGGCCATGTGGGACTTGACATCTTTCCGCAGGGCCTGCAAGACAGAGCTGTTCCACCAGGCCTTTGGCCAAGGCACAGCCTGACCCCCTCCTTTGGTAATCCTCACAGAACTCTAGCGCAATGGTTGCCATTAATTTGATTTGAACTGATTTTATAATGAACTGATTTTGAATTAGCATTAATGAATGCTGTATTATTTTACTGTTGTTAGCCGCTCTGAGCCCGGCTTCGGCTGGGCAGAGCGGGATATAAATAAAATTTTATTATTATTATTTTATTAAGAGAGCCACTGCACTTAGGTCCAGCTTCCCATTGGGATCTGCAAGAAGCAGGGTGTTAGGCTAGATGGCTCTCTGGCCTGATCCAGTCCCATCTTAACGTTCCTAAATGTGTGTGTGAAGAATGGTAAGAGTGGAATTTAACACAGCACTAAGGTGAAAGTTCTGTCGGCAGAAGGATTTCTCCTTGAGTGACAGAATCTTCTTCCCGTCTTCCAGCCTGCCCCGTAAATCTGTCCTATGGCTTCCAACAATCCTCTGGAGCAAATTTGGGAACCATGCTGGATTTCAGGCAGGAATCTCTCCCAATCCTACCTAGAGATGCCAAGGAAGGCAGATGTTCTACCATTGAGCTATGGCCCTTCTTCTCCAAGGCGACGAGGGGGGGGAGGAGAAAAGGAGGAAGTCCTTTGTTTTGCAAGTGGAAGTTGTTCTATCCAAGTAACTATTGAGTGGAATCCTGCCCTCAGCCCTATCTCAGGCTCCTTTCGACTGAGCCGAAACGGCTTTTGCACAGTAAGCCTGCAGGGTAAAGAGCTGGCTGGCTTTGGTTTGGACCAATTAGATAACTCTTCCCCCTTCCCTGCCGCTGTTCCTTCGTCTCCTGCTCTCCTTCCTATGGGCTCCCAAGTTGCAGCAATGCTGAAACAACAGCAGAATTACGGTTCGGTGCAACTCTTAAATGAAACAGCCTCTCCGCCTAGCATCCTTATTCCCCTTGGGGCTCCTGAAATATTACGTTGGAATACTAAATCCATTTGCTCATAATGCTTTTCATGTGTATCCCTCCATGTTAATCATTCCAAGACTCTTGAGAAGGGAGAAGTCGGGGCTGGGTGTTTTCTTTCTTTCTTTCCTTCCTTCCTTCCTTCCTTCCTTCCTTCCTTCCTTCCTTCCTTCCTTCCTTCCCTCCCTCTCTCTCTCTCTCCCCTTCCTTCCTTCCTTCCTTCCTTCCTTCCTTCCTTCCTGTTGGAACAAACCCTTTGTTCTAAAAATAAAACAAGGGAAACTGGCGGAGAAAGGGCTGCGCAGGGTTATCAAGCGTTAATAAGGAAAAGGTGAGCGGGTGGCGGCCTGGAAGCTGCAAAACTGTGGCCCCATTGTCAAACATGTTGTGTGGCTTGTCACTGGCCGACCCTGGAGACGCCTTACCTCCCTGAGGCAGGTATAGATGGGGCAGACGAGGACGCGGAAGGGCTCTGCAGTGCTGCTCCTCATGGTGCCAAAGACCTCGCAGAGGAAGGTGATGAAGCCCAGCCAGCGCTCCACGTCGCTCTGCTGTAGCTCTTCCCGCACGGTGAAGTCTTTCTGCAAAAAGAAGAAGAAGAAGGGGAGGAAAATGTGAATGTGGAGAGGCAAATCTCTTCCATTACAAGGTCCCAGGAGCAGGTTGCATTATTAATTCTTCTTCTTCTTCTTATTATTATTCAATTCACAATTAATAAATTAAATTTGTATACCACCCTATACCTGCAGGTCTCAGGGCTGTTACAACATAAAAACACAAAATGAAAAACAACAACTCCTTGGAAAATTAGCGGAACACATCAATGTGTGGGAACAAAAAGCAAAATGAGTTGAGCCAGGCATAGGCAAACTTGGCCCTCTAGATGTTTTGGGACTACAATCCCCATCATCCCTGACCACTGGTCCTGTTAGCTAGGGATGATGGGAGCTGTAGTCCCAAAACATCTGAAAGGATGAGTTTGCCTATGCCGGAGTTGAACTATGGTCTGTGCATCTTGGTGCCACATCAAACGGCATGTTATTTACGCCAAGTTTTCTGGGGGAGCAAAGGGGAGAAGCAGTAAGGAATAGCACAGTAAGGTACTTGTTTAATGAAGCAAGATCATCTCTGCAAAGAAACCCAGAAACCGAAGACTATAAACAGGACAGGTGTGTCTTGTATGTACAGGTGAGTAGGCCCAACAGTGGATACAACAACTCCATCTCTCTGGAAGCCTCCTGACTTGTCCCTAGTCCTCTTCCTTAGAAATCCAACGGTTGCCACTGAAACCCCCAGCTTCTGGGGTCAACTGCTTATTTACTCTCTTGCTTCCTGCAACCATGGACCACATCAATAGTTTTGAAAGCTGCAAAGTGTCCTGCGATTTCCAATGCATGATCTGAGCTGCTTAGGATAACCACATGGATTCTGGATTATGATTCAGGCAACAAAACGAAACAGCTGTGCTAAAGCAAAAATAAAAAGAGGGGGGCAGAAGAGCTATGCATTGATTTGTGCGGGTTTTGATCCTGCCCTGCCTCAAGAACCGCCAGTGGAAAAAACAACGCTTTAAGGCAGAAAAACAGAAGAAGGAAAACTACCCTGAACCCCAGGCAAATCCCAGGGGATGAAAGTCTGTTCCATCAGAGTTGCTCCCGATACCTTCATTTTCTCCCCCATGGAAATACACGATTGCATATATGTATATATATATATATATATATATATATATATATATATTGCTAAAAAGTTGACCGCACTCTGATCATATATTATTTATTTATTAGTCACCTCATGAAAATACTTCTCTAGGCGACAAGTTGATGCAAATGAAATTAAAGTAATATTACAATTCCACACCAATAAAACTCGCCCAGCAATAAAATCAGCACAGCGTAAACAACACGTCAGTCACTCAAAGATGATCATTAGCAGCAGAGTGTCCCTGCAAAAGCTAATACTAATCCGTTGCCACCAGTCTAGGAGGCCACGTAGAACATCCCATGATGTTTAACATATATTAAAAGATATTAGAAAATCTGGGAGGTTCTGAAAAAGGGCACCGAGGACTTGAAATTATTCCACACTTTATGGAAATAATTGTGTGTGTCTTTATGAACTGCTCGCTGGGCCATTTTATGGTGTCAAGATGTCTTACTATTTGTTACATGGTGCCCTCCCATGTTGCCGGACTCCAGCTCCCATCAGCCCTGGGCAGAAGGGCCAATGGCTAAGGATGATGGGACTTGTAGTCAACATCTGGAAGGCGCCATTGTAAGCCACTTGGCTCCTTGCTCTTAAAGCTGATTGTGGCATTTGCCTCCTAGGTGGGTTATAAGGAAAGGGTTAAAATGAGTGTGATGTGATTGGCCAGAGAGAAACTGATAGGAGTTAGAGTGAGAGTCCTGTTGTGTGAAAGTCAGTTGAGAGTGGGGAGTTGGAGAAGGAAGAGGGAGGATAAGTCTGTGGGTTGGTCGAGTTGTGTCGTGAGGGAGTGAGAGGAATTGGTAGGTAGAGTCAGATAGTTAGTTGGGATAATCAGTTTCAAGTTGTTAGGAACGTATAGGACATGAAAGGAACTAAGATTAAGAAACTGCCAAGAAAAATTAACTGAAACCATAAGCTTGTTCATGCCTATAAAATAAACTTGATTATTTGTTAATGTTAACAACTGTTTGGACTCTGTGTGTACCCGTGAGAAACGGGTTGGTGGCAGCGAAGAAAGCAATCACAGTGGTGGCACAGGGGGGTCAATAGACCGTCAAACGTCCGGGGACCCTGTGTGATCGCCACACTGATATTTATTTATTAAAAAAAAATTAAAGTAATACGGATGGTGAACCTTTAGAATCTCAGTCTTTGGGTGTTGCCGTTGAATGCGATGCCTCCGTGAGTAACTCCCCATGACTGCAACCTAAAATGGGAAGGATCTCTTTGGATGAGTCAGAGCCTGGCTA
Organism: Podarcis pityusensis; assembly: GCF_964106645.2. Taxonomy (NCBI): domain Eukaryota; kingdom Metazoa; phylum Chordata; class Lepidosauria; order Squamata; family Lacertidae; genus Podarcis; species Podarcis pityusensis. The sequence continues at coordinate 10,071,492 of NC_138036.1, read as the reverse complement.
TGTACGTATGAAACCAGGGTTGGGGAGCCACCAGCTAAGAGGACACATCTGGTCTGTCAAGCCCCTGGCCTGTGAGGCTGTTTCAGCCAAGACATACCCACCTTGGGCAGGTAACAGCAAGGCTTGGATCGATCTATCAATCGATCTATCCAGAAACATCAAACGTGTGTGTATTTTTATCTGTAAGCTGCCTTGAGTCCCTGTCAGGGAAAAAGGTGGGTTATGAATAAATAACTACAGTGGTACCTCTAGTTATGAACTTAATTTGTTCCAGAGGTCCGTTCTTAACCTGAAACTGTTCTTAACTAGAGGCGTGCTTTCGCTAATGGGGCCTCTTGTTGCCACTGCACTGCCGGCACACAATTTCCGTTCTCATCCTGGGGCAAAGTTCTCAACTTGAGGTAACTCTTCCAGGTTAGTGGAGTTTGTAACCTGAAGTGTTTGTAACCTGAGGTGTTTGTAACTCAAGGTACCACTGTATATCTTCATCATCATCATCATCATCATCGCCGAAGGGATTGTTACACTCCTAAGGTGGTTGGCTGGGGCCCTTATTTCAGCCGAAGTGCTACCAATCTGTGGCTGCATGTTGACGGCGAGTGGGAAAGAAAATAAAAGTGGACACGATTCCGCAAACATGTGTACCTTACACACATACAACATGCACCACAGAAACGCATCCCTCTACAGTGGTACCTCGCAAGACAAATGCCTCGCAAGACAAAAAACTCGCTAGACGAAAGGGTTTTTTGTTTTTTGAGCTGCTTCGCAAGACGATTTTCCCTATGGGCTTGCTTCGCAAGACGGAAACGTCTTGCAAGTTTGTTTCCTTTTTCTTAACACCGTTAATACAGTTGCGACTTGACTTCGAGGAGCAACTCATAGAACGCGGTGTGGTAGCCTTTTTTGAGGTTTTTAAAGACTTTGGTGATTTTTGAAGCTTTTCCAAAACTTTCCCGACACCGTGCTTCGCAAGACGAAAAAAATCGCAAGACGACAAAACTCGCGGAACGAATTAATTTCGTCCTGCGAGGCACCACTGTATGAAGATCCGCTCCATACATAGTAATTAAGCTTAAGAAAATCTCTGTAGGTTGGGGGCTCCCCATCCCTGTTCTGAACCAACAAGTTGGAGTGAGAGAGAAAGCAAAAGTCTATTGAGTTAATTGGGAACCGATTCCTAGCAAGTCTTGGTAGCACCGCACTTCTGATTGTGAACACTTTGGGCATGGGGAGGCAGCCCCGACATTTTGAAGGGATTCCTCTAATGCCATGGGAAACAGTGGGGCGAAGATATACTATAGAGCTGCATAAAACAATTCATTTGCTAGGGCACACAACAGGCACTTGGGCAATATGGGTTTGCTCTAAAATGTGGAAACACAACAAACTCGGACAACGAACAAACATATTTTAGGGCTGCGCTCTATCCATGTGTTTTGACTTTTCAGCTGAAAGCAGCAGGGCTCAGAAATGCTGAACATAGGCAGGATTGTGTCCTTGATTTGGTATTTCTTTAAACTCTGCTTCAGAAGGCAAGTCCCTATAGAAATATATATATAGAGAGAGAGAGGGAGAGAGAAACCAAACCTTTAAAAAGTGCAAGGCAGGCACGCTTTTCATCTTAACTAACAAATTCCGGGAGATTTTATGTTTTGACTACGGCCAGAGCAATGGGGTTTGTTGCCAGCTCAAAGGCTTCAAATAGAAAATGCACCTCTCCATATTTATCACTGGCAATGGGCTGCCATTAGCTGTAAGTAGTTCATGCTGGGTGCTTTAAAAGCTGCTGTGAAGCTGGCCAGATAACTAAGAATATGTGAACTATAACACACCGGTGATCCTTGCTGGCTTTCCGTTATTTTAAGCTCTCCTCGATGCCAATAAATCCCTTCAAAGAAAATGTTCCTAATAATACAGTTATAAAACTCCCATTTACCTCGATGACTATAAGAAGGGTCCAGAAAGGACTTTGAGAAACTGGATGTTTAGATGCCTGTATGTGCATATATTAGCAACGAGGAGTTCACATTTTAAAGCAATCCAACCCAGCTCTCACTTCCGGCACTTTTATGTGGATCAGAATGTCATGATTAATCAAACTACGCACTTCTCAAAATCCTGTGATGTTGTTTTGGTTAAAATAAATGCATAGAAAGAGGCAGTAGGTAGGAGCCTGGTTTCATTAGCAGTAGCAATGCCTCACGTTTATATAGCACTTTGAGAGTGTATAAAGTACTTTACATACGTTGTCTCAATAACCCATACAACAACCTTAAAAGGTAGGTCAGTACTATTACCATTGACATCAGAAGACCCCTGCAGGGTCTGAGCAAAGGTCCCACATCCTGTTTCCAAAAAACGGGCAGCCAGAGGTTTTCTGGGCACCCACAAAATACTGATTGTTATGGCGGAGTATAGTGGTTACTCCAGCCTTGTAAATAAGCCACCAAATTTACTGGCCTGCATAACTGTCTGCTAGCTTGCTGGAAGCCGGCAGGAGAGGGGCAAAGCACTCTGCCAACCTCTTCACTTGCCTCAATGGAATTCCGTGCTGCCGGGCTAGAGCTTAAACGCAAGGCTAGTTTACTTTTCTCCCCATTGGGGTTGTGCTGGACCCAGGGGTTAATCCGAGCAACGTAGTCCAGGTCCGGTCCTGAATGCAAGGATTCCGTGAGGAGTCAGTCCGACAGGACCAAGGCAGGAAACCAGGCAGGCACAGGGTCTCAGGCAGGTTCTAGCAAACAGCAATGTTGCTCCTGCAACCTGAGGCGGGGTCCGACAGCCTTTTATCTTTGTCGGGATAACGGCCGGTCCTGATCCCCCGGCGACTCACCTCCCTGTTTCGCCCGAAGGCGAGCACTCCTCCTGCGAGTACTCAGGTCTCTCCTTCTCTCAGACCTTAGTCTCTGCAGCTCGGGAGACGTCGGTGGGTTACTAGACCCAGGGGCCGCCTCAGCCTCCCCTGACCCAACCAGTAGTGGAGCAGCTGTAAGTGATGGCCCAGCTGACGGCAACGAGGTCATCCCCGGATCTGGAGCCAGGGCAGGCTCAGGCCCTTGACTCGGCCCAGCTGGTGCTTGCTGCAGGGGAACCTGTGCAGACTGGGGCTCTTCAGGATCAGGCCCCAGACTTGGTTCAGATGCCGCCTGAGGCAGAGGATCCGGTACAGACCGAGACTGCTCTGGTTCCGAGTCCGAGTCCCAGGCCATCACAGGGGTAAGCACCCATTCACTTAAACAGGAGGAAGGAAAGGATGTCGTTGGGAGAAATGGGGGCTCTCACTGACCCCATCCATTGAAAACCTAGCCTTGTGGAATTTAGCCGGCCTCTCTTCCTGCACAGCCCCATGCATGGTCTCTTAGTCGTGCGGAGAGTGTGACAGAATGCTGGAAACCGGATTGTATATATAGACAGGCAGATATAGATGCCATTCAAGAGAAATTTGTGCATGTCATGAATTCATGCGCGCAGAAATCCGTTCATGGTTCTTATTACTGCAGTTGCTTTATGCAGCAGATTCTCCAAGGCTCTACCGGCCACGTCACAAATAGCTCAGCCAGGCAACCTCTGCTTCATGGTGCAAAATCTCCCTGCTGTTAAGTTCCCCTGCCACCCCCATATTTTCCCCACCCTTCCTTAGAAGCCCAAGGGAGGCAGCTGGAACTCCCGGGAGGCCCAGTTTGCGTTGCGGTGTGAAAAGCCAGCCTGCTGCCAGATGTTAACAGAGCCAGGGCTCGGATGCTTCGAAAGGGGGGCAGGAGGAAGTGGGCTTGGGGCAGGCCTACAAGAGGGCTGTGGGGGCTCCTGGATGGGGACCCGACAGTTTAGCAGCCTGTCTCACATGTACGTCGTAATGTGCTCACGACACCGTCCGAACAGGTTTGCAAGAAACTGCGACTTCACAGCAATTTGTCAGACAAAGAAATCAGGGAAGCAAACGCTATATGGTCATACCTCAGAAGTCGAATGGAATCCATTCCGGAAGTCCGTTCGACTTCCAAAACATTTGAAAACCAAAGCATGGCATCTGATATGCTTCAGGAAGCTCCTGCAGCCAATCGGAAGCCCCATCGGACGTTTGTCTTCCAAAAATAGTTCGCAAAGTGGAACACTCACTTCTGGGTTTGCGACGTTAGGGAACCAAAACATTTGAGAACTGAGCTGTTTGAAAACTGAGGTATGAGTGTATATAGGTGTGTCTGCCTTCTGTCTTTATTTATTTATTGATCGGGATTGATCTATCCATCCATCCATCTCCACCTGTGCACACACAAACCCGAAACTTGAACTCAGCCCCATTTTGAGACGAGGTGCCCTTCCACAATGCTGGTTTGTAATTTGTCGTGTTGTGTTGTGGGAAGGCATTCCAGCAGAAGCGGAAGGCGGCGATGCAGCAGGGGGACGATTCCATGCCAACGGTGGACAAAACCGTTTCTGGATTGCATCACAGCTGACTGGAGGTGTGGGAACCATGCGCTTGAATGCTCTTTTGTATAGTATAAAAGTGCCCTCATGTGCCCCCCCCCCCTAGGGATTTGCACGGGTCTCATGCAGATGAAGTGTCCAGAGCGTAAGATTCACTTGTGTGTGTAGGGACACCGTTTTCCACAGCAGGCACTAAAATGCCTGAGGCAGGTCCTGGGAGTTGGGGAATCCACCTTGGACGAAGCGCGGGCCATGCTAGAAGAGGAGGAGTTTGGATTTGATATCCTGCTTTATCACTACCCGAAGGAGTCTCAAAGCGGCTAACAATCTCCTTTCCCTTCCTCCCTCACAACAAACACTCTGTGAGGTGAGTGAAGCTGAGAGACTTCAGAGAAGTTGGGGCTTTGTGACTAGCCCAAGATCACCCAGCAGCTGCATGTGGAGGAGCGGGGAAGCAAACCCGGTTCACCAGATTACGAGTCTACCGCTCTTAACCACTACACCACGCTGGCTCTCAAGCTACTTTGCTCCCAAGACGTTCAGACACTCAGCAACAAAGGAGGAATGGGAAGGGGGGAAAGCCCCAACTATTGCCAAAATACTGTAAATATAAGCACATGGGAACAGCTGGATCCGGTCAGTGATTCATCGAGTCCAGCATGCTGTTCTCATAGTGGCCAGACAGATACCTATGAGAGTTCCTGAACACAACAGCCCTCCCCTCCTGCAGTTCCCAGCAGTTCAGGAGCATTGCTGTCACCAATAATGGAGGAAGAAGATTACCACTGGGTTTTCCGTTCCGTCTTAATTGGAGAGCCCATATAATCTCTCTCTCTCCAAAGGGCCCCGGAGAAAACTTACACGCCCATCTGCAAAGGAGCAAGCTGGCTGCTGAACATCTCCTATACCCTCTTTCCAAGCTCCTTCCTCTCTCACGCACAAACATGCTCGCTACGTCTTCATTTCAAAGCAGAGGTGCCAAGGAGTCTGGTGGGTGCATTCGGGTCAGCAAAAACGGAGAGCGAGGGAAAGTGAGGGAGTGGGGCTCTGCGAGTGTCGGCATTTCCCCTCGCAGCCTTCTCGGCAGCCGCTGGTCTTTCACAGAAGAGACGTAACCCGATGAGGAATGCGCACAAGGACGCTCCTGTTGAGTGCGTCCACCACACGCTGCTTGCACCCACTTCGTATTTCGCATCTCTTCGTCCCGTTTGCCCTCAGCTCAGCCGAGGAAACTGTCCTATAACAACCCAGACCCTTGATCCATGTTAGTAGCTCAGTGCTTTCTGCACCGGAAGTGAGCTGCTTGTGGCCTCCTGGAAGCTCCAGCCAGCATGGCCAGTGGTCACAAATGGTGGGAGCTGCAGCCCAGGAACATTATGACAAGCCCACCCTTGGTCTACACTGGCTAGCCGTGCCTCTCCAGAGTTTCAGACAGGGGTCATTTCCAACCCTACCAACAGATTGGAAAATAGGACCTTCTGCATGCAAAGAACAAAGAATCATAGAGTTGGAAGGAATCCACAAGGGTGCTTAATCCAACTCCCTGCTCTTCCACTGAGCTATGGTAAAGTTAAAGGACCCCTGGACGGTTAAGCCTAGTTGAATTCGACTATGGGGTGCGATGCTCATCTTGCTTTTCAGGGCGAGAGAGCTGGCGATTGTCCACAGACAGCTTTCTAGAACTTCTATTTGGGGACTTCCCTGGCTTTTTTCTGGCCCATGTAGGACCAGTCTGGAAAGTTAGCTTTGGTGAAGACTTGACGCTTTCATCCCCCCAAAAGTTTTTGATTTGAGTTTCCATTGAAATGAGGCTGTATTTTAATGTTTTAATGTTGTATTTTAATCTTGTTTTTAAGTTGTATTTCAATCAACTTGTTTTTATATCGGGGATTAGCCACCCTGAGCCCAGTCTTGGCTGGGGAGGGCGGGGTATAAATATTATTATTATTATTATTATTATTATGTGATGGAAGCCAGAGAGCACAGAAATGCTGTTTACCTTCCCACCACAGCGGTACCTCTTTATCTACCTGCTAGGTTGGCAGGAGCTGCGACAGAGCAACAGGAGCTCACCCTGTTGTGGGGATTCGAACTGCCGACCTTATGATCGGCAAGCCCAAAAGGCTGGGTGGTTTAAACCACCTTTACCCATGGGGAAAATTTATAATTCATCTTAAAAACCATTGCAAAAAGTTAAAATCATTGTAACACTTGTAGTTTAATGGTGAATTTTGGATATAATGGAGAGGTAAAAGTTTTGGATTATTATAAAAGACACAGGAGGGAATGGTTAACAATAGGGGAAGCCCAGCCAGATGGGCGGGGTATAAATAATAAATTATTATTATAATTATTAATATATAATAGGAACCCACAAAGGGAAGGAGGGAAGTCCAGGAAATTCTTTGGAGTTTTGTTTTTATTGTGTATTCTGGATATGTGATTGTGAAACTTTGATTTGAAAAACCAAATAAATAAAGAATAAAAAAGAAAACAAGCTGTCAGTGTTGACACCTTAACAAAAAAATAAAATAAAAACCACCTTTACCCTTTGTTACTAGAGGTGGGAATGACTACATGGCCAGAGTGGTAATAACTAAGCATGTCATGAAATCTGAGGTGCTGTGTTAAATGGCAGACTCTGTTTAGCTGCGGTGACAAAATGCTACTGCAGGTCACATCCTCTGTGAATTCATCTAATGCTGTTTTAAAGCCCCTGGCTCCAGTTACTGGCAGGGCAGCTAGCTGTGCAGAATCAGCTGGCAGCTTCGGGTGGGAATGCTGGCAGCGTGGAAAGGACCCCATTTCCAGTTCCAAGTGTGGAGCCCAGAGAAGCACCAGGTAGTGTGGTGCAGTGGTTAGAGCGAAATATAGGGCTGCTGCCTTTAAAACACTTGTAGCCAACTCCTCATAGAACTACAATTCCTAGCACTCTTAAACTACAGTTCCCAGAATGGGATGTGCATGTTAATGTGCTTTAAAAGTATGGTGTTTACGCAGCCTAGGTTCAAATCGCCACTCACTCATGAAGCTCCCCAGGAGAACATGGGCTGTTCACTCCCTCCTGGACTAACCTACCTCACAGGGTTGTTTTGAGTATGAAATGGGGAGCTGGGAGAACGAAACTCGGATGCAGCCCTTTGGTAGGAAAGGGTCCATTGTTCCCAACGGAATTTGTACGTTGCTGCAATTCAACTGCATCTCTGAATTGCAGTGCTTGAAACTCCCATTGTTCTAGCCGCATTTTGTGATAGGGAATTTCATTAGCGCAAGCAGCTTCTGAGCTCTGGGCGCAGGACTGTGCCTAAGATTTCAGATTAAAACTGCAGAGTGGAAGGAAAGGAGGAGCTTTTTCGGCCTCCCCACTTCCAGCCACTCTCTGAAGACTGGAGAAGAGACCCCTCTTAAGAATATTAGGGGGGTGGGCAGGGGAAGGACTAGACCATGTGAAAAATGAACATAACATTTTAGCTGCAGTTCATTCATTTTCAGTGCTTTGTATACTTGTGATTAAAAAAGCGAGCCTAGACATTCCGTTGTCGTGCCCATAAACCTAGGTTTAAGATTTAGCTCCTAGCTTTCATGTCTGTGTTTCTAACACTGCTGAACTACCTGTGGTGGCTGTAAAATATATATTGCACCAGCGCATTTGACAGGTACGGAAGATGCACACATGCAACAGCATTATGAAGCTCTTGTCTTGTCTGTTCACACACTGATGCTTGCACCGAAGGCCGGAAAGTTTTGCAATCCGAAAAAGCAGGAGAGGATGTAACCAGAAGCGGCCGTGTCCCCTGTCACATGCAAGCAAGTAGGCCGTGGACACCATGAGCTGGAGTTTGCCAACAGACCGCATTCTTCCTTTAAGCTTCACACTCGCAGGGCGTCCATTTTATAAGGCCGAGGTGCCGAGGAGTCTATGGGGAGCCGCCAAGTTTGGAAAGAGAGATGCGAGAGAATCTAAAAGGGTAGAGAGGAGGGGGAGGGAGGGAGCAAGGGGTGGGGATGCAAAGGGAAGGTGCCATTCATGTGCACTTATCGGGGGTCTTCTTCCCCTTCCGATACTTTTACGATTGACCGTAAGCGCAAAATGCCAGCGATGTCAGCCAGTGCCAAATTTACATACAGTGGTACCTCGGGTTAAGTACTTAATTCGTTCTGGAGGTCTGTACTTAACCTGAAACGATTCTTAACCTGAAGCACCACTTTAGCTAATAGGGCCTCCTGCTGCTGCTGTGCCGCCAGAGCACGATTTCTGTTCTCATCCTGAAGCAAAGTTCTTAACCTGAAGCACTATTTCTGGGTTAGCGGAGTATGTAACCTGAAGCGTATGTAACCTGAAGCGTATGTAACCTGAGGTACCACTGTATAAGCTAAGCAAGCTATAGCTTAGGGCCCCACTCTCTTGGGGCCCCCACAAAACATTAAAGGAAAAACAACTGGATGTATGTTTCCAAAACATTAGATAAAAAACAAATAAACTAAAACCTACATACAGAACAGTGTTTTGTGCTGTGTAGGGTCCTATGATGTAAGTAATGGGCCCCCAATCATTTTAAGTCAGAGCTTAATAATTATTTCACTATTAAAATACTTCTTCTTAATTGTATTTCAGTTCCACAATTACTTTGATAAAATACATATTTTTGTCATGTGCAAATGGCTTTAGATACCTATTGGGTCCATAAATCAGCATATAGCATATATTCAACGCAAAAACCAGTGACAATTTGTTGTTGACAAAGGACAGCTGGACATATAAAGGGCCCCATTACCTGCAGTAGCTGAGGGCCTCATCAAACCTAAATCCGACCCTGGGTGTCACAAACAGAATGAATCTAGGTTGCGGTCGCCACAGGGGAATAATAATAATAATAATAATAATAATAATAATAATAATAATTTATTATTTATACATTGCCCATCCGGCTGGGTTCCCCCAGCCACTCTGGGCGGCTTCCAACAAAATATTAAAAATATAATAAAACATCAGACATTAAAAACTTCCCTAAACAGGGCTGCCTTCAGATGTCCTCAAAAAGTCAGAAAGTCCAATAACTAAAATTATTATTATTTCTGAAGGCAGCATCCGGCCTGAAATCTCACCTTGGCCATGAACTCAGCAGACAGCTTAGGCAAGCTGCAGGATAAGATAACTTCGTTTCTCACCTGGCGAGTTCTGAGCTCCCTCAAAGAGCCACGGCTGAGTGGCAGGACACCTGCTTGGCATGCAGAAGGTCCCAGTTCAATCCCCAGGAGCTCCAGGTCAGGCTGGCAGGGGATTGGACTCTAAAGATGGCCTTCGAGGTCCCTTCCAACAGTTCTAAGATTCTGTGATCCCTGCCTAGAACCCCAAAAAGGCACAAGCCAATCAGTGTAGAAACTGGTGAGCTAGATGGACCAATAGTCTGACTCGGTACACAGTGGCTTCCTATGTACTGCAATGTGAATCAGAGAAATGTAGAGTTGGAAGGGACCATGGGGGTCATCCAGACCAACCCCCTGCAATGGAGGTGTACACATACTCATTCAGATGGAGAAAGTGCATTTGGCTCACACACGTACACCGAAACACTGCATTGCTGAAGAATCTGCTTGAGTGTTAGAAACTCAAGTATGTAAGCTGGGCACCAAATGGAACCTCGAATCTAGGTTGCAGTTGCCGCAAAGGAATATAATACAGTGGTACCTCGGGTTACATATGCTTCAGGTTACATACGCTTCAGGTTACAGACTCCACTAACCCAGAAATAGTGCTTCAGGTTAAGAACTTTGCTTCAGGATGAGAACAGAAATTGTGCTCCGGCACGGCGCGGCAGCAGCAGGAGACCCTATTAGCTAAAGTGGTGCTTCAGGTTAAGAACAGTTTCAGGTTAAGAACGGACCTCTGGAACGAATTAAAGTACTTAACCCGAGGTACCACTGTATATTCATTCATTCATTCATTCATTCATTCATTCATTCATTCCCCGCTCATCTGGCTGGATTTTCCCAGCCACTCTGAGCGGCTTCCAACAAAACACAGTCATACCTCATGTTGCGTCCGCTTCAGGTTGCGTTTTTTTGGGTTGCGGACTCCCGAAACCTGGAAGTACCGGAACGGGTTACTTCTGGGTTTCGGCAATCATGCATGCGCAGAAGTGTTAAATTGCGCTTTGCGCATGCACAGAAGACCAAATCGCAACCCGCGCATGTGCAGACACAGGTTGCGAGTGCTGCAGGTTGCGAATGTGCATCCCACACAGATCACGTTTGCAAACCGAGCGCCCACTGTATTAAAAATATAATAAAACACCAGACATTAAAAACTTCCCTCAACAGGGCTGCCTTCAGATGTCTTCTAAAAATCAGATAGCTATTTATTTCCTTGACATCTGGTGGGAGGGCGTTCCACAGGGCGGGTGCCACTACCGAGAAAGCCCTCTGACTGCTTCCCTGTAGCCTCACTTCTCGCAGTGAGGGAACCGCCAGAAGGGCCTCGGAGCTGGACCTCAGTGTCCGGGCTGAACGATGGGGGTGGAGACGCTCCTTCAGGAATGTCTATCCCCCGGAGGGTTGGACTAGATGCCCCCTGGGGCCCCTTCTGACACTACAATTCTACGATTCTATGGTCTCAACTACATTGCTCGACTGCTGCTTGCTCTTATAACAATTCACTTGCCACAGTATGAAAGGAGGAAAAATACACGCGTTTGAAATGGAAACGGGATTAAACGAGGCACCATTTTGGAAGACGTTTGGGATAAGATATTTCAGCGAGACGGTTCTGGGTGAGAGTCAGCAATGCTCCTAGGTGCATTCCCTTCTCAAAAGCAAGAAAGCAAAACTCAAAGACACCTGTCACAATTCTCCTTTTCAAAAACTACTGCAGTTTTATTGATACAGGAGCCCCACTCTTTGTACCGAAGCAAAATAATTCGTGTGCTTTGCCTAGTACTGAGGCCCGTTTAATTGGTTGTAGCTACCACCACTGTTTGTGTAGAATCAATGATCTGGCGACCTGTGCAGGTACTTCTGAAGAATGCTAAGAAATATGAGAGGTGAAACTTGCAACTAAAGCCTAATGTCCACACAGGTAGTAAGTCTTGTGCCTGGGCTTGCAGCACACACACTTTTGTGACAGACTGTGCTTCCATGCAAGAAATCTCCTGTACATTAGAAAAGTTGCACATCAGGGAGAAGGGGCTTAGCCTAGGTTTGTCCCTGACACACTAGCTTTCTATTTGCGGGGAGCTGTCTTGCACGGAGGAGGCATTCAGTCACGTTGCACTCCTCCTGCCAGCACCCCGAAGTGGCTCAGCCCAGATGCAGAAAACAAAGGGAGTCAGCGGAAAGACCGAAGCCGTAGATATTTGAGGCGGCAGGGCTGTGCGAGCAATTGCAGGCTCTTTTCTAAATTCTTTTGGTCGCGAAATGACAGAGGGGAAGAGAACGCGGCAACTGTTTAGTCTGCAAGGGGGGGGGGGCGCCTGACCCGGGAGCTGGGAACATGCTGCTGTTTGGCTGAGGACTTGAGACCAGCCAGTTACACCTCTTTCCATTCTTACTGCTCCGCTTTGCTTCATCCTGCCTTCGCTTATCTGCCTCTCTGATGAGGCCAAGAGCCGTGCAAGGCAAAGCCCTGGCCCTGCCATTAGCCCCCTCAGGAAAGCATGAAACCATGGCAGGGGTGAGAACCCCTGCAAGGAATCTCAGCTAAGGCATCCATGACAGATATCCATCCAACCTCTGCTTATAAGCCTTCAAGGAAGGAAATTTCCCCACCTCTCTAGGGAGTCTGTTCCACTGTTCCGTAGCTCTTAACATCAGAAAGTTCTTTCTGATGTTTAGTTGGAACCTCTTTTCTTGTAACTGGAATCCATTGGTTTGGGCCCTAGCCTCTGGAGCAGGAGAAAACAAGTCCATGTGACAGCCCTTTAGATACAAGAAGAAGAAGAGAAGAAGAGTTTGGATTTGATATCCCGCTTTATCACTGCCCTAAGGAGTCTCAAAGCGGCTAACAATCTCCTTTCCCTTCCTCCCCCACAACAAACACTCTGTGAGGTGAGTGGGGCTGAGAGACTTCAGAGAAGTGTGACTAGCCCAAGGTCACCCAGCAGCTGCATGTGGAGGAGCGGGGAAGCGAACCCGGTTCACCAGATTACGAGACTACCGCTCTTAACCACCACACCACACTGGTACCTCAGGTTACAGACACCGCTAACCCAGAAATAGTGCTTCAGGTTAAGAACTTTGCTTCAGGATGAGAACAGAAATCGTGCTCCGGCGGCGCGGCAGCAGCACGAGGCCCCATTAGCTAAAGTGGTGCTTCAGGTTAAGAACAGTTCCAGGTTAAGAACGGACCTCCAGAACGAATTAAGTACTTAACCCGAGGTACCACTGTATATTGAGGTAGCTATCATATCTCCTCTGTCTCCACTTTAGCAGGCTAAACATACCAAATTCCCTCAACTGTTCCTCATAAGACTAGGTTTCCAGACCCTTGATTTTTCCCCCTGATTTCTTTTTTAATTATATAATTATATAATCATCTAGTCCACCCCCTGCAGCGCAGGAATAGTAGGTAAAGAATACCTGACAGATGGCCACACAACCATGGTTGAAAGACCTCCAACAAAGGAGAGTCCACCACATTCTAAAGGAGTCTGTTCCACTCTCAAGGAGGTCTTACAAGTCAGAAAGTACTTTCTGATATTTAGTAGAAATCTCCTGTCTTGTAATTTTAATCCTTTGGTTTGGGTCCTACCTTCTGGAGCAGCGAAAAAGAAGCTTGTCCCATCTTCCATTTGAAAGCTTTTCAGATATCTGAAGATGGCTATGGTATAGCTTCTCCCTCAGCTGTTCCTCATAAGGCTTTGACTGGAGAAGCTGCAGTGGCAAAAGAGGGAGATCCCCTGGGCCAAAAAGCCCAGGCCACTCCCCCCAGGCCAGCCCATTGGCTGGCCAGGGGATGACGCGGCCGGGAATTCCCTCAATCCTGCGGAGGCTTAGGGCCAGCCCCCACGCACGTGGAGGGGGCGTGAAGCCCGCAACTCCACCTCCTCTCTGGCTCGGAAGTGGCTTTTCCAGACCATTTATCATCATGATCACCCTCACCTGTACATGGTCCAGCTTGTCAATATTTTTACTGTGGTGCCCAGAACTGGGCACAGTGCTTCAGTTGGGGTGTGACCAAGGCAGAATAAGGTAAAGGGATCCCTGACCATTAGGTCCAGTCGTGGCCGACTCTGGGGTTGCGGCTCTCATCTTGCTTTATTGGTCGAGGGAGCCGGCGTACAGCTTCCGGGTCATGTGGCCAGCATGACTAAGCCGCTTCTGGCGAACCAGAGCAGTGCATGGAAACGCCGTTTACCTTCCCGCCAGAGCGGTACCTATTTATCTACTTGCACTTTGAGGTGCTTCCGAACTGCTAGGTTGGCAGGAGCTGGGACGGAGCAACGGGAGCTCACCCTGTCATGGGGATTCGAATTGCTGACCTTCTGATCGGCAAGTCCTAGGCTCTGTGGTTTAACCCACAGTGCCACCCGCGTCCCCCCAAGGCAGAATGGAGTGGTACTATTATCATAAAGTTGTTGTTGACATCCATCTGTTTCAGGAGACAATTGAAGAGTCTGCCTTTGGAGATGGAGATGAGGTCAAGCTGTTTGAAGTGCCTGCTGTGGCTGTAGAGACTGATATGGGAGAGACATGTTTTATTGCAGATGAAGGCATCCAATTGTGCTGCTGCAGATGCACTATGGTGTTTCTTCTTTCTGCACTCCTCTCAGCAGTCAGACCTCCTCTAGAGTAGTGTATCACTACTGTGGTTACACAACCTAATTGGTTGTCTCCAGGCACTGTGGTCATCTGCAAGGGATCCCCACACGGTGGGGCTGATGTTGCCAGCCTTTGTGTCTCAATTGCAGACATCTTTGTAACACAGAGTTGGTCTGCCAATGGGTCTAGTGCCTGAAGACAGCTTCCCATAGATTCTTGAGGATCATTATGTTATTCCGTTGGATATGGTTAGTTTTTATTGTTTTTTTGTATACTGCTTAGGGATCTTTTGATATGGTTTCCAGTCTCTTGATAATGATGATAATTATTATTATTTATTTATTTGTACCCCAGCCACTCTGGGCGGCTTCCACAAAGACCAAAAATACATCCTTGATCATCTTGGTTGCCCTCCTCTGCACATGTTCCAGTGGGACTATTAATTCCCTTGATCTATACTTCTGTTGATGCAGCCTAGAATAGCATTAGCTTTCTTTGCTGCTGCATCACACTGTTGACTCATGTTAAGCTTGTGCTCTACCAGCCCCGCTAGATGTACTACTGGCAAGCCAGGTGTCCCCCCATCTTATATTTGTGCAGCTGGTTTTCCCTGCCTATGTGTAAAACCTTGCATTAGTCCCTATTTGTCCCTATTGACGTTCTTTTTGTTAGTTTTGGCCCATTTTTCTAATCTGCCTCTTGATCTTCTCCATCTCTCCAACCCACCCTCTGCAAAGCACGGCTCACATTTCCTGTGGAAGTGATTGCACACTGTGCTTTGCATACTGTTGGGGCAGTTCTGGGGTGTATGAAACACGATGCTTGACATACAACTGTGTGCCCAGCACAGTAACATCATGCTTTGCTGTGGGCTAGTATATGTATCTTCTTCTTCGAATCCTGGACAGGTGGGTAGCGGAGGCTGCCCCTTCCGGGCTCCCCTAAACAGTTCCTGCCACGTGGAAACGCGAAAATTCAAGACAGTGGGGTGATCCAAGGAGTTGGTAGGCTCCCTGCACAGCTGCATCCTCACCTTGCCATTTGCTGCCTCCCCTGTAGGAGGTCACCTGTTGGTTAGTCCCACTGGGTAATATTGTGAGGAGTTTTATTATTCGCTGTGGTGGCTCCGTGGGACATAGTCCGGCTTTCACTCACCAGGGTAGCAACAGGCACAGCATGTTTGCGGGCCCTGTGTTCGCAAAGCGATTCCAGGGGGGAACTTAATTAGCCGGCGATTCTGCAGAATGCGTTGAATTATGCAAGCCATCTTCATTACTTTGGGTTAAAAAAGAAACCGCTCGTGCGGTTCAGACCTTGGTCTACATGCCAAAACGTCAAGCTGGATCAAATTATTGCCTCCACCGATATTATACATGCTTCTCTCCCCCCCCTCCCGCCCCCCTTTTAAAGCAAGGTTAATAGAGAAAAACGCTGGATGTTCATTAACAGCAGTCATGCTTCTTAGCTAGGCCAGGAAACACACCCACACAGTGTCCACAATGCATCCACTTTCCCCAAAATGTTTTTCTATGATCGGTGCATTTTAATTTCCACTTTATGGAACAAAATTCATTGAGAAAGACACTTGCAAAACACAGCAGACGTTGAAGTGCTTGCTTCAAGCCTGTAGCAGAGGGACTGAGTGCATTTTGTGTGTATTAAGTGCCGTGTATTTGTGTCTGGCCAGGTCCTAAACAACATAGGCGCCACCTACAGGTGGCTCAGGCCCCTACAAAGCGTCAAACATGCCACGTTATCAGTGTGCACTTGATGGGCAAATCTCAGCTTTAAAGGTTGAAGCAGAAGGAATGCTGGCACCCAGGTAGGTGAGCAAAAGGGGAAAGTTAATGCAAGCAACCAATATATTTAAAAACACCCCATTGCAGATGGATGCACCCAGACCTTCTCAATGCCAGACGACAACAACAAGCAGCAAAGTGACTTGTGGCATTGGGTTTGAATGGAGAAAATGCCACTGGGCTTCAGAGCTCCTGGGAAAGTCATTCCCCTCTGCCTCGCCAGTTTTGCTGGTTTGGTGTAATAAAATAATGCTGGGTTGTATCCAATGCAAGTCCAACTCAAGAGCAGACCCACTGAAATTAATGGAGCCAAGTCAGACACGCCCATTAACATCAATGGGTCTACTCTGAGTAGGACTCGCATTGGATACAACCCTATGCTAGTTTATTGAAAGGTAAAAAGGTAAAGGACCCCTGGACGGTTAAGGCCAGTCAAAGGCGACTATGGGGTTGTGGCGCTCATCTCGCTTTCAGGCCGAGGGAGCTGGCATTTGTCCACAGACAGCTTTCCGGGACATGTGGCCAGTATGACTAAACCGCTTCTGGCACAACAGGACACCGTGACGGAAACCAGAGCGCACAGAAATGCCGTTTACCTTCCCGCTGCAGTGGTACCTATCTATCTACTTGCACTGGAGCTTTCAAACTGCTAGGTTGGCAGGAGCTGGCACAGAGCAACAGGAGCTCACCCCTTCGTGGGGATTCGAACTGCTGACCTTCTGATCGACAAGCCCAAGAGGCTCTGTGGTTTGGACCACAGCACCACCCTCGTCTTTTTTTATTCCTTTACATTAGGGAGGCTGGAGAGGGTATAATCCTTAAGAGTGCAGTCCCAACACATACCTGCCCTGGAGCAAGTCTCACTGAACTCATTGGGACTTGTTTATGAGAGCTGGAAAGGACCCCAAGGATTCAACCCCCTGCAATGCAGGAATCTCAACTAAAACATCCACAACACACAGTCATCTAACCTCTGCTGAAGGACCTCCAATACAGGAGACCCCACAAACTCCTGAGGGAGTCCTGTTCCACTGTCGAACAGCTCTTACTGTCAGAAAGTTCTTCCTGATGTTTATGTGGGGCTACTGTTGAAGGAAACTACAACTAATCCAGAATGTGGCAGCTAGACTGGTGACTGGGAGCGGCTGCCGAGACCACATAACATCGGTCTTGAAAGATCTTCATTGGCTCCCAGTACGTTTCTGAGCAAAATTCAAAGTGTTGGTGCTGACCTGTAAAGCCCTAAATGCTCCTCGGTCCAGTATACCTGAAGGAGTGTCTCCACCCCCATCGTTCTACCCGGACACTGAGGTCCAGCACTGAGGGCCTTCTGGCGGTCCCCTCACTGCAAGAAGCCAAGTTACAGGGAACCAGACAGAGGGCCTTCTCAGTAGTGGCACCTGCCCTGTGGAACGCCCTCCCACCCCACCAGATGTCAAAGAGAAAAACAACTACCAGACTTTTAGAAGACATCTGAAGGCAGCCCTGTTTAGGGAAGTTTTTAATGTTTGATGTATTACTGTATTTTAATATTTGGTTGGAAGCCACCCAGAATTATTATTATTCACAGCATCAATTGACAGAATCATCTGAGACCCAACAGTGTGACGCCAACAGTGTGACGCGGCAGCTAAAAAAGCCAATGCAATTCTGGGCTGCATCAATAGGAGTATAGCATCTAGATCAAGGGAAGTAATAGTGCCACTGTATTCTGCTCTGGTCAGACCTCACCTGGAGTACTGTGTCCAGTTCTGGGCACCACAGTTCGAGAAGGACACTGACAAACTGGAACGTGTCCAGAGGAGGGCAACCAAAATGGTCAAAGGTCTGGAAACGATGCCTTATGAGGAACGGCTAAGGGAGCTGGGCATGTTTAGCCTGGAGAAGAGGAGGTTAAGGGGTGATATGATAGCCATGTTCAAATATATAGAAGGATGTCATATAGAGGAGGGAGAAAGGTTGTTTTCTGCTGCTCCAGAGAAGCAGACACAGAGCAATGGATCCAAACTACAAGAAAGAAGATTCCACCTAAACATTAGGAAGAACTTCCTGACAGTAAGAGCTGTTCGACAGTGGAATTTGCTGCCAAGGAGTGTGGTGGAGTCTCCTTCTTTGGAGGTCTTTAAGCAGAGGCTTGACAACCATATGTCAGGAGTGCTCTGATGGTGTTTCCTGCTTGGCAGGGGGTTGGACTCGATGGCCCTTGTGGTCTCTTCCAACTCTATGATTCTATTCTATTCTATTCTATTCTATTCTATTCTATTCTATTCTATTCTATGATTCTAAGAGACCCTTGGCCAGTCTTGGCCATCCCCCCTCCTTCCCAGTGTGCAGATCGGTCCACACATTTTGTGCATGTGTGTGTTAAGATCATGGGATCCCATGTGCTCTATTGCCGATGTCACAGCTTAAGGCACCCCCAAACTGTGGCACTCAAGAGAGCACCTTGGCACCTGAGCCCAGCAACCTGTGTTTCCATTCCTGGAGGATCCGTGGGTCCTTTTAAGCACCACGGAGACACATTCTCACTGCCCTATTAATGGCTTTCAAAAGGGCAGTGCTCTTCTTTCCCCTGGGAAAGCTGTAAGCGATGACAGGAGCCCCTCTTGACCGGAGGTGGCAACCGACGCTCTTATCTGAGAATCTATGCTTGTCCTCCACACGAGGGGTTTGCAGCTGGAGAAGTGGCTCGAGACGCCGCCTTCTCCTTTATACCGCAAGCCGCTGAAAATAGATTGGATGCAAATTGGTCTGGGAAACTTCAGCCTTGCCTTTGTTGATGGAACCGGCTCAAAGGAAGTGGAGCAAAACAGGCCAACAAACTCTGTGGGCTGTCAAAGGTCTTCCCTCTTCTGAGAGAATTGCAGGCACAAAACAAACCCTGTTGTCTCTGCAAAGGATAACGACTCATTCTAGGGTGGTTTTCAGATCCACAGGACAGGGGTAGGCCTGCCATAAAGCTATCATTTCTAATGTAGCCTTTTAAAAAGCCTGAGGACCTTGCTGGGAAGGGGCTGGAGGCCACCCACAGGCTGCAGTACAGAAGGAACTGGCAATGGGCAGGACCAACGCCCCAAAGTGGGTGGGGATAGGAATCTCTCTTTCTCTGCCACGCTCCCATCTTTCACTCCTTTCCTTCTCTCTCTCCCACCTTCCGCCCCTTCTCAATCTAACCATTCTCGCTTTCTCTGCTGTTGTTGTCGGAAAGGTACAGGGAGACACAGAGGAAGGACTGAAGCTCATGGCTTGCCCTCCTCTGATTTACACGAATGTCGCCACCAATAGTGAGATCACGGCACCCTCATATGAAAAGCAGCCACCTAATATACCTGCTCGACCACCTCAATCACCCTCTTAAGCTTTTGACCTCCAAGTGTTGCAGGAGAAGATCTCAGAAGGCAGCTGGCAAAGGTCCTGCAGCATTGAGCTCTGGTGTCTTAATAGGAGATGAGAATGAAGACGTTCTTTGGTGCGGAAGGTGAGCTTTAGGTGTACTTGGGTGCTGCTAACAAATCTACTGTGAACTGGTAATACACGAAGTGTAAAAGGTAAAGGTAAAGGGGCCCCTGACCATTAGGTCCAGTCGTGGCCGACTCTGGGGTTGCGGCGCTCATCTCGCTTTATTGGCCGAGGGAGCCAGTGTACAGCTTCCGGATCATGTGGCCAGCATGACTAGGCCGTTTCTGGAGAAATCCCCACGACGGGGTGAGCTCCCGTTGCTCGGTCCCTGCTCCTGCCAACTAGCAGTTCAAAAGCACATCAAAGTGCAAGTAGATAAATAGTTACCACTCCGGCCGGAAGGTAAACAGCATTTCCGTGCGCTGCTCTGGTTTGCCAGAAGCGGCTTAGTCATGCTGCCACATGACCCGGAAGCTGTACACTGGCTCCCTCGGCCAATAAAGCGAGATGAGCGCCGCAACCCCAGAGTCGGCCACGACTGGACCTAATGGTCAGGGGTCCCTTTACCTTTACCTTAACTAGGGAAAGCGGGCTCATGTTGTCTCAAGGGTTTACAACAGGGCTGTGTCACCCTTAGAAGACTGCCCCAGGCAACTGACTGTGCAGCCAACAGGGTTGCACCAAGAGGCAACACATGCTGACCCAACCTCCCATCAATTCAACACTGCAGCCACCAAACAGATGCTCTCTGGAAGCAGGAGACCCCTTTTTGCCTTGGTCACCACACAGCAGCTGGGTGCCAACTTCACCCCCATCACCCGTGCACTGCCAGTAGTACACTCACAAGAAAGACCCCTTGCTCTCTTAAGATAAGACTTTTTTTGAACAGGAAAAACCAGAGAGGAAATCATTTTGCATCTTATTTATGCAATGTGAAGGGACCATCTAAGGATAGCTGGCTCTTTCCGGCATTAGTTGTCTGGTGCCAGGATCTGGGATTTCCCAACGCTGCAGCCGGTTAACACCGGCAATAAAACTAAAAGGTTCAAGTTCAAGAGATTCTAGCAGACTGACCTGGATTTAAGACGGCCTGTTCGGGAGCAGATGGCCTTGCAGACTTAATGCATTAGACTGGCTGAGTCCTTCAGCTGGCAAGATTCAGGGCTCTTTTCCTGACTTGGGGCAGGATGCCACCCTTTGAATGACAATGCAATCTGCCCCAGGCATAGGAAAAGCCAACTGGACAGTGACCCAGGATTGGGTTTTGATGGGAGGAGGGAAAATAGCCTGAATTTTGTGCACCTATTTCACATCGAATAGGCATCCTTCCTTGCGCAGAAGGCCTGCAGTCCTGTGGTGCATTCTGCCAGGGGTCAGCCTGCGATGGTGGGCATGATGTCCAGAACTGGGGACCCAAAGGACACGATGTGAAGCTTCAGAACGACTGCATGCAGCGTTGTGCTGTGAGCTGCCAGAGTCCGGGGAAAGGGAAGTATCCTTGGCACTCCCTGGCGATAGGCTGGAACGACGGGGCAACAGCCCTGCAACCTAACAGAGGTTGCATGCGAGCTTCACAAAGGTTAGCCACAGTGCGATCCTTCTTCCAGGCTTCCCATAGGTTGGCTGCTGGGCGAACAGGATGTTGGACTTTGGCCTGATCCTGCAGGGCTCTTCTGACCCTCTTCTAAATGGCTGAACTGGCAAATGGCAGCTTGTATCTCACTTTCCTCCTACCGGGTTGTTGGCCTCCGTCTGTCCCAACAGACAATGGAGTGCACCTCTGGGAGTGAAGTCAAACCAAAGTGGGCTCCTTGAAGCGCAAGCCTGGGCAGCGTTTCTGGAGGGCCTGGGCTACCCAGATGACAAGACCCCCATGTCAGCCTCACTGATACGGTCCAAAGGAAAGCAGAGCAACACATTTGGCACCAGCTTGGCTGCAGGAGTTGCCGGAAGGAGGAGTTAACAGGCATACAAGACACCATCCAACCGTCTCAGGGTTCAGATTTGTGTAGGGTTTACTCCTTAGCCTTTTCTTCTCCCGAAGCTGTCCCACAAGGCAGCGGAGGTTCAGGATCAGAGTTTTCCTTCTCCTAGATGGGCTCCCTTCCCAGGTGGATGAACTCCATCTGCCCCACACTTCCTGTTTAGGGAAGCTTTCAATGTTTGATGCATTAAAAGGTAAAGGGACCCCTGACCATTAGGTCCAGTCGTGGCCGACTCTGGAGTTGCGGCACTCATCTCTCTTTATTGGCCGAGGGAGCCGGCGTACAGCTTCCAGGTCATGTGGCCAGCATGACTAAGCCGCTTCTGGCGAACCAGAGCAGCGCACGGAAACGCCGTTTACCTTCCCGCTGGAACGGTACCTATTTATCTACTTGCACTTTGACGTGCTTTCAAACTGCTAGGTTGGCAGGAGCAGGGACCGAGCAACGGGAGCTCACCCTGTCATGGGGATTCGAACTGCGGACCTTCTGATCAGCAAGTCCTAGGCTCTGTGGTTTAACCCACAGTGCCACCCGCGTCCCGTTTGATGCATTACTGTATTTTAATATTTTGTTGAAAGCTGCCCAGAGTGGCTGGGGAAGCCCAGCCAGATGGGCAGGGTATAAATAATAAATTATTATTATTACTTCTACAGCACATGAAGAAGCCGCCTTCTTGACTGTTGGATCCACTCTTGTCTTGTCCGCTTGATCCACCATAGCCTGTCTTCACATGCAGAGGAAGTCCCTAACTCACCGAGGGTTTAAGACCCATCAGCTACCCTCACCTGGTTATCCTACCACGCAGCAGGACAACATCCCAGCTATGCTAATCTGGCCATGCCTCCCTTGCTGGGATCTGGTCCCTTTCCCTGTTCTGAGCACAATGGGCCTTGCTTATCACAGCCTGCTCCGGACTCCCTCTTTGCTGCCTTATCCCCAGAGGCACCCAAGGGAGAGCATTACATAACACGGCAAGGAAACTTTCCGTGGCTGGACATTGCCAGGATCCGCCCTCCCTTTAAACCCCCCTCTCTGCCCAAGCCAGCAGGTATAAGCAGCCTGTTCCTGAGAGTGGCTGCCGGGCGTTCTTGCCTTAGGCTGAGATTCAGCACATTGCTAGTTAGCATGGCTGGGATTCTCTCGTCTGCCTGCCTGACTAGGCAGGAATCCTCCCAGCCACCCAGTCTCCCCCTTCCTCCCACACTGGCTCGGGGTGACGGAAAGGATATTCACATTAGCCGCTCAGACGGGCCCAGCCCGAGAGGTGCCGCTGCTCCGCTTACACACCGGGAAAACTTTGTGGAGCCATGTGGCCGGACACTTAATACGGGCTTCTCCGATAGCTCGCTTTATCTGCATGGGACCCGGCGGAGAGCGGCTCCCGTAACATTAACAAAACACAGCGAGGAAAGCCTATCAGGAGATTAGGGAAGAAAAATATGCAAAGGCGGGCGGCTTGGCCAGACTCTGTGGGCCGTGGCGGAACATTCCCAGCTCCGAGCGAAGTCGTGGCGCAGCCGGAGGTGCCTATAGCCCTAATTGATTCCAAGCTTTCATTTTCACCTGCCTCTTTGGGCAGCCGTCCAGAAACCCCCTTCTCTTTTCTCTTGGCAACCCCCCTTCCTCTGCCCCCATATCTCATGTCTCAAGGTGGAATTTGGGTGATTGCAGACGCTTGCACACCCTGGCTACCAAGGAGTGTACGAGATAAACACGTCGCTACAGAATTACCCGGAGACGTTCAAGGGTAAAGGAACAAATCCCTGGTATCAGGCTGAGCCCAGGAACGCAGTAAGCTGCAGGATTTCATCTCAGTCCCCTCCCCCCTTTTAACCGTCAACTATATCTATAACACTTTAATGTGCTGGGCACCTGATGACTCTGATTTTGCTCAGTCGCACAACACCCCTGTGAGGGAGGGCAAATAGGATGTGTTTCTGTTTCACGGATGGGAAATGAAAAACCAAGGGGTTTTGACTTTCCTAACGCCATCCACAGAATTCAGGGCTAAGCAGGAAGCTGAACCTGGCCCCAATGCTCTGTCCAGGCCACCAGGATGGACTAGATGCCCCCTGGGGGACCCTCCTACTTCTATGGCTTCTTTGTGGCCTCCCAAAAAATTCAGGGCGCAGTCCATTGGGAAGTCCTTCTGTGCAAGCCCCAATGATCCACTGGGCCCATGTGCTGGAGGAGTGTAGAAAGATGGCCTGGGAAAGACTGATCTGATTCTAACTGGAGAGACTTGGGTTCAAATCACTGGGTACAAGCTACTCAACAGGGTTTTTGTGAGAATAAAGCGAGAATGGCCCACACACAGCGCCTGGAGCTTCCTGGAGGATGAAGAGGATGCAGACCATAAGAAATAAGTACAGTCATACCTCGGGTTAAATATGCTTCAGGTTGAGCGTTTTCAGGTTACGCTCCGCAGCGACCTGGAAGTAACGGAACGCGCATGCTGCTCGCGCATGTGCAGACGCTCAAAACGACGTCACGCGCATGCGCGGAAGCGGCAAAATGCGACCCGCGGATGCACAGACGCGTGTTACGTTCTACTCAGGATGCGAACGGGGCTCTGGAACGGATCCAGTTCGCATCCAGAGGTACCACTGTAAATGCATTCTTTCTTTCCTGAGGCTAAGAGGCAAGTGGCCAAGGTGATTCAATGGGGTCAATGGCAGAGACTGGGATATTATCAATGTCCAGTGGTCATCTGCGAGGTATGACATACCTGGAGGAATACACTGGCTCTGATTATTATTATTGGCTGATTATTATTATTATTAATAATAATAATAATAATAATAATAATAATAGTATATCACCCTTCATCCACCTATCTCAGGGAGGTTCACAACATAAAGTACGTTATAAAAACACAAAAAACCAGGAACAAAAGACACAAACCCATAATTCCCCCTCTTCCAAACTCCAAACACATTTAAAAAGGGTTAATCAGCCTGTTTTATAAACGTTTTACCTAGCACCTAACAGTATATTATGAAGGCAACAGCCAAATCTCTTTGGGAAGAGCGTTCCACATACGGGGAGCCACTGTAGGAAAGGGCCTTTCTCATGTTGCCACCTTCCGGGCCTCTTGCGGAGGGGGCACACAAATATAATAACAATAACAACAACAACAACAACAACAACAATAATTTATTTATACCCTGCCCATCTGGGTGGGCTTCCCCAGCCACTCTGGGTGGCTTCCAACAAAATATTAAAATACAGTAATGCACAAAGAAGGGCCTCAGATGATGACTGCAGGTTCCGGATTGGTTCATATGGGAGACGTGGTCCTGAGCCATTTAAGGCTCTATAGGTCAAAACCAGCCCTTCAAATTGGGCCCATAAACTAACTGGTAGCCAGTACAGTTGGCTCAAGATCTGTGTCATATGCTCAAACCGTCTTGCCCTGGTGAGCAGCCTGGCTGCTGAATTCTGCACCAGCTGAGGTTTCCAAACCATCTTCAGGGGCAGCACTATGCATAACACATTGCAGTAATCTAACCTAGAGGTTACAGATGCCAGAAGCTAGGCTCTCCCTGCCCAGATTGGGGCGCAGCTGGGCCAACAGCCCAAGCTGATGGAAGGCATTCTGGGCCACCGAGGCCACCTGAAGAAGAGAAGAAGAGTTTGGATTTGATATCCAGTTTTATCACTACCCGAAGGTGTCTCAAAACGGCTAACAACAGTGGCATAGCGTGGGGGGTGCAGGGGGGGCCGGCCGCACCATCTGGGGGGGGCGCTCGCACTCGCAGCTCTCTGCCCCCTGCTAAAATCCACGGGTTAGGGGGCGCAAATTACTTGCCTTGCCGTGCTGACAACCCACGCTACGCCACTGGCTAACAATCTCCTTTCCCTTCCTCCCTCACAACACGCACTCTGTGAGGTGAGTGGGGCTGAGAGACTTCAGAGAAGTGTGACTGGCCCAAGGTCACCCAGCAACTGCATGTGGAGGAGCGGGGAAGTGAACCCGGTTTACGAGTCCACTGCTCTTAACCACTACACCACACTGGCTCACCTGAGCCTCAAGCGACAGCAAAGGACCCAAAAGTACCCCCAAGCTATGTACCGCCTCCTTGTTTACGATGGTACCACAACATTTTAAATACATGGTGCGAATGTGGACAAGGCGTTAACGGCCGATGATATTTAACAACGAACGAAGCTTTCGAGTTCACAAAAGGAGAGAACTCTTTAAATCGTACTCTTGGTACCTTGCACGAAAACTGAAACTCTAAAAAAAGAAAAAGAGCATGGGCCATTGAGCAACGGTTTGCGACATGCGATACTTTCACCAAGCGCTGGTGGGTTTTAGCATCGAGGAAGATATGGCCGAAGAGAACATTCTGGATTGTTCTGTAACCTGCTCCTCGCATGCCTGGAATTCCAGTGTGACTGGGGCCAGCTCTGATTACAAGGCTGCGCTCCCTACAGGAATTTGCTGCCTGCCACTCAGGTAATGCCACTCAGGCACACTGAAGCTAAAAGCACTATAAGGCATTATGGGATGCCTGGCTAGGCCGTGCACATTTGTGCAAAGCGCACGTGGTTGTCTTAATACCGGTCAAGGGTCTTTGGGTTAACCCTTGCCGTGCCTTTCTCATGTGCTGACAGCAGTATTCCCTAACCTGGTGCCCTCCAGATATTTTGGAATGCAATTCCCATCAGCCTGACCATAGAGAACCACACACCCAGATAAACTAGACCAGCGAGCCAAGATGAGAAGTGTGAACAAGGGCTATTTACATAAGCTATGTGAACTGGTAATCTCAACAACAGCTCCGCAAAGTGAACTGGTAGTGTCCCCATTTTACAAATGGGGAAGAAGCTGAGGAAGGAAGAATAATAGATTTGTGGCTGAGGCGAGATATGTTTATTATTATATTTATTGAATTTCTATACTGTCCAATGGTTACAGGGTGGTTTACAATAGAAATTAACAACTAAATGATAGTCTGGGCTGACGGTGCTATCAAGAACTATCCTCTTCAGTTTACCTGCAGGACCATCACAGCAAAGCTGCTAAAATCTCATGGACATACAGTGGTGCCTCGCAGGACGAAATTAATTCGTTCCGCGAGTTTTGTCGTCTTGCGATTTTTTTCGTCTTGCGAAGCACGGTGTCGGGAAAGTTTTGGAAAAGCTTCAAAAATCACCAAAGTCTTTAAAAACCTCAAAAAAGGCTACCACACCGCGTTCTATGAGTTGCTCCTCGAAGTCAAGTCGCAACTGTATTAACGGTGTTAAGAAAAAGGAAACAAACTTGCAAGACGTTTCCGTCTTGCGAAGCAAGCCCATAGGGAAAATCGTCTTGCGAAGCAGCTCAAAAAACAAAAAACCCTTTCGTCTAGCGAGTTTTTTGTCTTGCGAGGCATTCGTCTTGCGAGGTACCACTGTAATGAGGTGATACAGTAATAATCAATGATTTCATTGTTACTGCATCCAACATGAAATATAGGCTTTCAGTTAGATTAGCTTCCTCAACCTTGGCCCTCTAGATGTTTTGAGACTACAATTCCCATCATCCCTGACCACTGGTCCTGCTAGCTAGGGATCATGGGAGTTGTAGGCCAAAAAAACATCTGGAGGGCCGGCGTTGAGGAAGCCTGAGTTAGATTCAAACCCATCTTTGGTCTGTTGAGTTTCTTTTAAGGTAATCGTTTCATTGCATTACAAGAAAATATAATTCTGTATGCTTCATCTGAAGGAGAGTTCTGGAGAACTGGAAAGCTTGTTCATGTGGTGGCATTTTAGTTGGTTGAGACAAATGTGCCAATCACCTGTGATCTTCTCAAGTGGACCAAGACAACTAACTACCGCTTTTGCACAGCCTGTAAAAGAAGCTTTGATCAAAACTCTGAAAATCTTGAGGTTCCTCTCTGTGAGAATTTCCCGATGGGAAAATCTAGCAAAACCAGGCGGAAAACAATTCACTTTGAACCCACCCCCTCGGTTGGACATCCTGCCTTTGAAGAACAAAGCCTTCCATTCAGGTAGAAAAGTATCCTGGCTCCATTGCTACGGGTTCGCAGCTTGCAGAATAGCATCAAGGACAGCTACGCGGAAGCCATTTTGACTTCCTTTGCTGGATTCTGTCTGGCACGTGGTGCATTTGACGGCGCACCTTCCTTTGTAAACTCCCGTGAGATGCACAGATGAAAAGCATTCTGCGATTGTCGGGTTTTTATTATTATTAATAACGCTACTACAAGCCAATCACCTGCACACAATCCTCAGGGGAGTGATTCTCAATCTGTTACAGCAGATAGCTGTTCACTCACCAAAATAACTCATCAGACCTTGATAAATGATGGAGACTTCCGCGATTCCACCCCCCCCCTTGCGGAACACAAATCATAAACCATAAAGACCTCGACACTGCGGGAGAAGGAAGTTGTAAACCCTACACTACAAAGTTAAATGCATTTGCTTGTCTGGGTCCTTTAATGAAGCCGTTCCATTTCTGTTTTATAGCTTTGCCTTTGTAAATACTGTATTCATATCCACAGGATCCAAGTTCCTGGCAAACGTTTTGGTTCAAGGCCCGATCCAAAGAGAGGTTTTTTTAAATGCCTGAGGCAGGAGACACAAATGTTCTACAACCTCCCAATTCTCATTTTGGAAAGGCATGTTCGGGAACACCTCTGGTGCCCCTATGTCGATTCACAGGAGAAGGAAATAATTCAGTTTTTAATTGCCTCAGGCTTTAAAAACATCAAGCCTCAAAATCACGTCTGTCTACTTTAAGATGAGATTTAGAAACACACACACTGAGGTAAAATGTGCATTTTAATGCATTTTATGATAAAAATATTTTATGAATTTCTGTGTGGATTTTAAAGCAATCAATCAATCAATCAATCAATCAGTCACAGTTTGAAGTAGAAACGGGAAGGAACGGACTTAACGAATGAACACATGTGAACTTGACATGATCCAGAAACAGACCGATAGGGTATGGCATAAATTATATCATGCGCTACTGTGGAGGGAAATAACTCAACCCTCGGCTGTCATATTTGGTGATGACGACCTTGTCTTTCCTCATTTTACATTTAGTTCGTCCCTCCGAGTCTGGAGAGTGGAACAGATGTTAGAAAACCGGATTCCGTGAGCTGTTCAGTACTAAGTGAAGAGGGCTTGCATATCAGATGCTGACTGGCAATATTAATGTTATTACGCTTAAATCCCACCTTTCCTCCAGTACGGAACCCAAGGCAGGCGTACACATGATTTTGAGGGGGCCTCCTATCGTTCAGATGCAACTTCCCAGGCCTCCCTCCAGACCACACCCACTTTTTCAAAGCCACGCCCCTCAGCGGTCCTGCTTTACACCCTGAATGTCTTTGAACTCTGGATGGATGGAGGCGGATCTGTGAGATGCAGACAGAAACTCAGCTCTCACCTGTGGCTTCTAGAAGCTGTCAGCATGTGACAGTGGCCACACCCTGGGAACGCCTTCGACTGGCCGGCTAGACCAGGTGAGGGTAGTCAATGGGTCTCTCAAACCCCTGTTGAGTTAGGGACTTCCCCTGCATGCAAAGACAGACTACGACGGATCGAGCAGATTAGACCAATAGTGAGTCCAATGGTCAAAAACAGGGGCCGGCAAATTTTTTTGCCGTGGGCTGGTCCACTGTCCCTCAGACCTTGTGGTGGGCCAGAGAAGTGGTGGCGGAGCTGGAAGAATAGGCGAGGGGGACAAGTAGTCCTCCTCCGCACCCCCCGCCGTTGCGCTTACCTTCCCAGGGGCTGCCGCCACCACCACCGCTACTTCTCATGGGTAGGCAGAGAGAGCTTGTCCACTGCAATGTCTGGCCCACAGGAGCACCAGGGGGGCGGCAGTGGAGGGAAGATGAGCGGCGCAAGAGGGCTGGCTCCGGAGAGGGCCTGCTTAAAATGGCGCTCAGACCAGGGGCGAAGGAAGGCGTCGTGACACCCGGGGCAGATGTCATGACGTAGGGCGCATGTGCGGCGTCGCTATGTACGACGCATGCGCCGTACATAGCGATGCTGCACATGTGCTGTATAGCGGTTTGCCGCCGGCGCCTCTCCAGCGCCGTACGGATGGTGCCAGGGATCCCTCTGGCACCGCTACAGCCGCGAGTAGAGACTCCTGGCACTGTCTGTATGGTGCTGGAGTGGCGCCGGTGGCAAACCGCTAAGTACAGCGCATGTACGGTGTTGCACGCATGCACATAGTGATGCCGCACACGCGCTGTATAGTGGTTTGCTGCCGGCGCCGGGATCCTCTGCTTGCGGCTGCAGCTGCGAACGGAGGATCTTCCAAAGGCGGCTGTGGCGAAGCAATGGCTGCTCACGGCGCCGCGAGCCCCCACGGGGTGACTTCTTGTAACCCCCACAAGCATGGAACCCGGGGTGTACCGCCCCCCACGCCCCTGTTGCGCCGCCACTGGCTCAGCCAGCTTAGCCCAGCCCCCTTCCTCCTCTAGACAGGGCGGGGAGAAGCCAGGAGGAGGGAGGGAGGAGGAGGCGCTGTGGTGTGTGGGAGGGAGAGGGGGAAATGGAATGGCGCAGGGGGGGGAAATGGCGCAGCTCGAACGAACAGAATCCCCACGCCAATCCACGGACAGATCCTGAAGGCAATTGAGCCTGATCCAGCCCGTGAGTCTTAGTTTGCTGACCCCTGGTCAAGAAGGTGGTTTCTGCAAGTGCTGCAGAGGGAAATGAGGGGTAGATGGGGCTCGTCAATCTGGGAAGATAGCCCATCTAGGAGAAGGAAAACTCTGGCCCTAAATCGCCACTGCCTTGAGGGACAAGAAAAGGCTAATGAGTGAACCCTACACAAATCTGCAGACGGCTGGGTGGCGCCTCTTTCTGGCAGCTCCTGCTGCCAAGCTGGTACCAAGCGTCTTGCTCTGCTTTCCTCTAGATCACATCAGTGAGAGTGGGGTTGTGCCATCTGGGTAGCCCAGAACCCCCAAACACACTGTCCAGGCCTGCACCCCAGGAAGGTCACTTTGGTGCTGCTAACAAAAGCCGTTTGACTTCTCCCTCGGAGGCACACTCCATTGTATCTCAAGAAGGACGGATGCCGATAACATTATAAAGCTAAAATTTATATATGTTGCTCCGCCCTTGTTCGCTCCTGGCCCCTCCCACCCCTGGCAATGGTGGCTCCCAGGAAGTTGCTCAGAAGAGAATGTGCCCCTTGGGCTAAGGAAGGTTTCCCCTCTCCAGCTTCAGGCCATATTTTGGGATGTGTCTCAATCTCCTTTTTCACGCCCTCTTGTCTTGCAACATCCCGGTCGTGTCAATAACTGCATACGGATCTGGCAGTTTTAGTGCTTCTCCCTTGACCCCACCTCCTCTCCCGAAAGGTATCACATCCTTCTGTTTGATGTGTTGTTAGGAACGGTTGCTAAGGAGAGAAGGGTTCTATTACAATCCCAGTGATGCCCTCTCTATTAATACACTTTGCTATGCATACTTCAGAAGCAGACACCTCTCGGTTATAAAGAGCACGCAGATTTCAACAGAGGAATACTTTAACTTAGGTTACATACCCAGAGCTTGCAGGCAAGCCAATTAACGTCCGTCCCTCCCCACCCACAAACACACACTCCGGCCAATGCAACTGCTGGTATTTATAACAATGGTTGCCAGAAGACTCCCAGGGGGAGTATCTTTCCAAACTCCACAATCACAGGTCTCCCTCCCTCACGTTCTTAGAAAATGGAATGGTTTGCCTGTTCTCAATGGGGTTACCTCGAGGAGGTATTTCCACATCCATTGCTGCAGCTGGAGGTGGCCTCAGTGGCGCAGAACGCCTTCCATCAGCTTCGGCTGGTGCCCCAGCTGCACCCCTGTCCGCACATAGCCTAGTTTCTGTCACCTAAGCTCTGGCAACCTCTAGGTTAGATTACTGCAACATGTGGGGCCACCTCTGAAGACCCTTTGGAAACTTCAGCCGGTGCAGAATTCAGTGGCCAGGTTGCTCAGATATAATGGGTTTGAACATATGGCACCCATCCCGGCCTGAGTACACCAGATCTCAGAATTCTGGGCCCAATTCTGAGCATAGCACATCATGTATGATGGTCCACTATCATGTGAGTGGGGGGACACACACACCCTTTTTCAACCCAAGGGCCACTTTCCATCATGGCCAGCCTTTCTGAGGGCCACATATCATAGGTGACGGACAGACGCCACTCTCCATTCTCCAACCAGGCAAGGAAGAGGCATTTTCACAGTTTAAGGAGGAGTAAACATAAAAGGAGTTACAAGAGCATAGCAGGGCAGTGAAGGTGACAGGAGCCAGCCAGCCATAAATCACACTGGGCAAGTTGGAGTTAACTTTATGAGCAAAAGCAGGATCTAATGAGCACAGCATCTCATCTCTGCCAGGCCTTTGCCCAATGAAGCAGTTGTGCAGAGTGTGAAGGTCCCTGCCTTCCCACTGCTGCTGCAATCCCCTCCTCTCCAGGGTCTTTCCCAAGCAATCTGAGACTGCACCTCCATGAAGCTAACTTCTCCGCCCTCTTCATGCCTCTCCTGGTTCTGGGAGACCAGGGGAGAGGGGAGCTTGTTGCAGCAGGAGGGGGAGAAACCCTGGCTTCTTCCCCAAACTGGCTTATCTTGGCCTCCCTCCTCCCTTCTCTGCCACCAACTCTCCCAGCTCACTAAGCTCTGTTACCTCTTCAGCTTCTGCCACCTCCTTCTCCCTGTCTTCTCCCACTGACCACTCATTAACATCCCAGCACCAATTCCTGGGCTCTGAGCCTTCTTCCCTTGGGGGCTCCCCAGCTGGTTCCTCCCACCATTCCTCTGCATCCAACCAGTCCGCGGCAGAAGGGTGCAGCCTGCGTAGGATTTAGAGGGCCAGGAAGACAGGTCTGGGGTGGCCGCACGTGGCCCCCAGCCCTGCCAGTGCTTGAGTGTGTTAGGCCCTCTGCTGAAGCGTGCTGCGAGACTGGTTCTTGCCAGCCTGCCTAAGCCTTTGCAGCCATTTGCTTCTGAGTCCACAGGGCCTTCTTTAAAAACATGAGCATCTGTTAGGCCCATATGCGAGGGGTTCAGGTCCACCGTTCCTGCTCAGTGGCTGGACTGAGAATTCAGAGGCTTTAGCGGTAATGAGGAAAGATGCTTATCCCCTATTTATCACACCCTTGCACAGCCTGGCAACATCAGGCTAAAAAAGGTCCTTCACCCTTTGGGGATAATGCACAAGGCCTCCGCAGAGGCTTTATCCTGAATTCAATTCTGACTTAATCCCTGGTGAGAAGGAGGTGTGAACTTAACCCCTGCTGCTGGCTCCTCCTAGCCAAAGCCTGTTTCGTGTTTTATCAGGAAGTTGGCAACAACTCACATTGATAACAGTTTTATATTCAACTTGGAAACACTGGTGATTTGAGGTTCCACCTCCAAAACCCAGATTCCCAGAAAAATTTTAGTTGCCTTGTCTTGAGGCATGTCTGGCTTTGTGATAAACCTGTCAGGTAGGTTTGGCCGACAGAAGCAGTGGCTTGTCGGTCGCCATCTCTCCAGAGCAGGAACTTGAATCGGGGTCCCCTCTGTTCACCTGCTGCACTACATGGCTCTCGCAGCTGCAAAATGACAGCTGTCAGTTAGCACTGAGCCCGGCATCCTGTTTTCTATAGGGATCCAGCCTTGTATGGCTTTCTCCCAATTGAAGTGCAGAGTGTTTGAGGACCGGGACATTCGCAGGGAAACCAAAATGCTTGTTTACAAAGCTATTGTACTACCAACTTTACTGTATGCTTGTGAAACATGGACCACTTATAAACGCCATCTCCAACTCCTCGAAAGATTCCATCAACGGTGTCTCCGAAAATTTTTACACATCACTTGGGAAGACAGGCGAACTAATGCCAGTGTACTGAAAGAAGCAAAGATCACCAGTGTTGAAGCAATGATTCTTCAACATCAACTTCGTTGGACTGGTCATTTTGTGCAGATGCCTGATTATCGTATACCAAAGCAACTACTCTATTACAAACTTAAAAACGGAAAGCGTAATGCTGGTGGTCAACAAATAGGTTTAAAGACTGTCTCAAGGCAAATCTAAAAAAATGTAGTATAAACACTGAAAACTGGGAAACACTTGCCTGCAAGTGCTCCAATTGGAGAACAGCCTGTCATGGGCTTTGAAGACACTCGAACTCAGGACGCAGGGCAGAAACACCCTAAGAGGAAGGCATGCTTGGCAAATCCACACCGTGATCAACTCCTGCCCAGAAACCAATGTCCCCACTGTGGAAGGACGTGTGGATCCAGAATTGGCCTCACAGTCACTTACGGACTCATGTTAAAACCGTGTTTATGGAAGACAATCTTACTTGGCTACGAGTGATCGCCAAAGAAGAAGAACCAACACCAATATTTTTTAGGTGAACTCATTGTTGCTTGATCCTGATCATGGACAGGACATATATTCACTGTATTGAAGAAACTAGGCTGACCATTCATGGCTTCCTCCAAAGAATGTAGTTGCAGGAGAGTATTGAGAATTTGACATTAAGACAAACCCAGTTACGACACAGAGCAACAACCCCACAGAGGTCTGTGGCTGGGAACCAGGGCAGTTTAAAGGTATTTTAAACTGGTTTAAATTTGTAGTGTGGACACACCTTACTGTGTAGCCACAGAACACCCTCACTTTCTGGGATAGGAAGCAAAGGTCTTACGGGTCTTAAGACATAGACAACATATGATGCAGCTTACTGAGGTTAACCCTGCTCTCTTCCAGGCTTGGAAAAACCTTTTGTTGTCTTGTTCCAGGCCTAATTTCAGCCTGGAGACATGACCTCTGCAGTCAGATGTCCTCCTGGGTCCAAGTCTGTTCCTCTATGATGGCACAGACACACCAACTGAGTTCCACTGGGGAGGTCCGATTCTGGTGCAGAGCTTATTCTGTGGTGCTTCCATACATGCAATGAAGGTCTGCCTTGCAATGTCTTGTGGGAAAAGCCTTCATGGTCCTGTGAGAGGTTTGACTCCCTCCCTCCCTCCCCCTGCCTCTTTTAACCTCTTCAGGCCACCAGATTCACACGTGATTTCGAAATTCTATGCAAACCACCTTCAGAAGCTGCCCGTCTGCTGGGCCCTTCATCCTCAGGGCAGGTATCCAAGGCTACCTATTCTGCCCTGCCTTCCCCAAATCTATGGAGGCCGCCCATCAGTTCAAAACTAAAACAAAGTCCAAAACCACAGAATCTGTAGTACAGATCCACCTGGTCTTACAGTGAGATGAACATGTGCTTTGGAGAGACCACACAATTGCCAAAGCGGGCATTTAAAATAGAACGGGAGGCGGGCAGCGCCTATAAAATTATATCAGTCCGTCGTAACCATGAAACACTCATGTAAACAAACACAGAAATGCTGCCCTGGGTTCCCTCTCTCTCTCTCCCCCTTTATGCTTTCATTTTTCTAAAATTAATTGGGTGAGAATGGAACGAAGGAGGCAGCTCAAGCATGGTCAGAACTTACGGACTTCTCTCTCCGTAAGCGACGGCATGCCAGCAGCAGCAGCGGCAGCAAAAGCCGCGGCTGCGATTTGTCTGGTTACCTGTAGCATGTTGAGAAGGAGGCTCCGGAACTTGGTGCCTTCCACCATGAAGAGCGCCATCTTGTCGCAGAGCTTGGCGGCCATGGAGGCAAAGCTGCGGTCCGTCACGGCCTTCTGGTAAATGGTCCTAACTATCTCCCCAAGCATCTCCTCGGAGTTGGTGGAGTTCTGGGCCTCCTCCATGAAGTTGGTGAGCTTGGAGTCCACCCCGCTGCTGTTGTTCCGCATGCTGTTGAGAATTTCAATTAGTTTGTCCATTTTGTTCTTTTGAGGGTTGGTGGACTCCACGGCCACTTCGTCCTGATCCGTGAAAAGGGAAAGACAAGGCATCTGTTATGCAAGGGAAACGTGGAGCGGGGCGGGGGTGGGGGGGTGGGTTCGGAGAGAAGAAAAAGGAAGGAAAGAAAAAGAAAAAAGACAGATCAGCACAGTTGCACCAAGCAAACGACAAGTTTGGAAGCGTGGAAGGAGGCCTATGCAATTAAAGTATACATTAAGCATGCTGTGAAAAATCTGAACCTGCAGTGAGGAGCAGCTTAACTTTTAACTGGTGCTTGGACACAACATCCGAGGGCATGTCTATACCGCACACTGAATCCCATGTAACTGTCTCAACTCAGTTGGGGCAGGGGTATATAGCTCAGGGGCTAGAAGCAGAAGGTCCCAGGTTTAATAAATAATAATAATAATAATAATAATAATAATAATAATAATAATTTATACCCCGCCCATCTGGCTGGGTTTCCCCAACCACTCTGGGCAGCTTCCAACAGAACACTAAAATACAATAACCTATTACCGTATTTTTCGCTCTATAAGACGCACCAGACCACAAGACGCACCTAGTTTTTGGAGGAGGAAAACAAGAAAAAAAATATTCTGAATCTCAGAAGCCAGAACAGCAAGAGGGATCGCTGCACAGTGAAAGCAGCAATCCCTCTTGCTGTTCTGGCTTCTGGGATAGCTGCGCAGCCTGCATTCGTTCCATAAAACGCACACACATTCCCCCTTACTTTTTAGGAGAGAAAAAGTGAGTCTTATAGAGCAAAAAATATGGTAAACATTAAAAGCTTCCCTAAACAGTCTTTGGCATCTTCAGGTAGGACTGGGAGCAGGGGCAGAGGAAGGGGGGTGCAGTGGGGGTGGTCCACCCTGGGTGTCACCACTGAGGTGTGGTGACAAAATGGAGGACGGCACTCACTGCGGGGCCTGCAGCGTGCCCAAGCCACGCGACTCTCCTGGGGGAGACATGGTGGCTTGGGCGCACACAGGCTCCGCAATGCCCAAACGGTCCGCCCGCTGCCTTCCCCCCAGCTGTAGGGCAGCTTAGTGGGAGGGTCAGGCAGACTCCTTAGAGGCCCAGCGGAGCGTCTTGCCCTGGCTGGCCCCGCCCCTGGGCACAGGGCACGCACGCCACCCCAGGCGCCCGATCAGCTTGCTCCACCTCTGATTAGGAGACAACCTTGCCTGAAACCCGGGAGAGCGACTGCCAGTCAGAGCAGACAATTTGGAGTTCGATGGACCAATGGCCTGACTCAATTTAAACCCTGTGTTCCTATGCTCACCAGGCAACTAACTAGAACAGCTCGCCTCAGATATGCTGAGCTTCAGAAATGGAAATGGATGAAGTGCCTATAGGCTCCTCTTCTGGGAATGAATCTTAAGGAAACCGCAGCAATCAAAAGACAAACCTATTCCAAGCAAACATCTGGATAGGCCTGCGAGTCCAAAACTCTGCAGCCAAATGGGCCACTTTTTAAGGATGGAAGCTCTGTGCTTTTAACAGCCACCTGACAGAAAGAATTGAAGGAACGCAGCTATCCCAAGATCACCATGAGATGCTGTTGAAAAGCCATACATGTGGAATTTCTGCCGCACGTTGCAGGCTAAGAAAAGCTTTCTGATGGAAAGAGGTGTTCGGCAGTGGAACAGACTCCTTTAGGTATAGAGTCGTTGTCCTTGGAGGTTTTAAAGCAGAAGTTGGATCTCTCATGGGTGCTTTGGTTGAGGGAAATTAGCACAATAAATACTATCTTTCCATAGCTGGTCTCTGGGCACATGTCTGTGGCAACATTTTTAAACAAGAGGTGATAGATAGGGGTGAATATATGTTGTTTTGGGGGTATTAGTCCTCGTAGGCAAAAGCAATGAACAGCATAGAGTGACACCTAGTGGTAAGACGCGGCGTTAGAGGACACTGCGCTGGACCTGTTAAGGCAGAAAACCAATGACATATAGCGACACCTAGTGGCAACAGCCTTCCTAATGCAAAGAGAAGACAGAGGGCAAAAGGAAATTCTGTATCAACCACTTTTTTCTATAGGATCAACCTTACCCGAGTTCCACAGGACTTAATTCTGAACATAAAGCACATACCCTGGAAAAAGCCAACTAAAACATATCAGCGGTGTCATATATATATATATATATATATATATATATATATATATATACACACATATCTGTGCATATGTCTATATTGCCCATGGGGGGGTTGAACACAATCCATCACAGACCTTTGTGAAGATGAAAAAATATACCTGCGTGTTGAAAACAATACATGATGTTCCCAGTAAGGAGAACTACTAAAATGGACACCCCAGATTGTGGCTCGGAGCCACAATATTCAGATATCTCTGTGCTGCGTGATGCTTATTGCAACTAGGGCGAAGGGTTGGCTCCCTGGGGTTTGTGGTTTCTCAATTCCAATCCACACTTTCCCTCTCCTCCTTCTCCCCCCTGCCCATGGCTTCCTTCTTACTTAGCAATTGCAGCATGGAATTCCTTCCCCTGCCACTTGGGATAGAAAGACCCCAATCTCTGGCTCGTGCCCATGCCAGCATCACATTAGGCTGGCACAACAGAACCCCCACCACCCACATAAAGGGGCCCATTGTCTGTGGGTTATGCCAAGGTAAGCCGCCTAGGGAAGGGCTCGGACAGGATTTGTTTGTCTGCTAACCTCCTAGCTGTGTGTGCTTATTTTTAATCTTCTTGGGGAAACAGGAAGTTGCTGCATTCCCACTGCACTACAAGCGACGATGATAATGTCAATGAACACATAGCATTTATGCAGCTAAGAATCCACAAACGCGACTCTCACTTTGAACTGGCAGGAGCAGAATGGTTCTCTCTAGCTCAGCCTTTCTCAACCTGTGGGTCCCCAGATGTTGTTGGACTACAACTCCCATCAGCCCTAGCTAGCAAGGCCAGAGCTCAGGGATGATGGGAGTCGTAGTCCAACAACATCTGGGGACCCACAGGTTGAGAACCGCTGCTCTAGCTGCTTCCACCCTTTTGCACAAGAAGTGGCTCACTTTGCCTTTGGGGGGAAAGAGCAAAGGATATACCTGCAGTGTTTCTGGTCCTCATGGTGCAAAGCAAAATGTGCATGCTAAGCCAGTTCTAAGAAGGGGTCAGCAACCGGCAAAGGCCTCTCTGAGAGCTCCAGAGATCAGAGGGCAAGGGGTTTTGCACCACCCCTTTCTCCAAACAGCTCAGCCCTCCCCTGTGAAAACTGCTGGGCATATTAAGTGCACACCTACATAACAGCAGGGGCAGCTTCGTCCCACTTTGCTGATTGTGCCCAAACAGAAAGTGCTTCCCTGCCCTGCCACCGCCACTGGAGGCTGAGAAGCGGGAGCCAAATTCGGATGAGACCCTGCCCAAAATCGGCACCGACACCGGCGCTGCTTCTCCGCCAGTGGTGGAGGCAGCAGGGCAGCTGGGGCACCCGCAGGAGCACCACTTCCAGGGCTTCCGCCGCCCGAGGCAGTGGCTTCCCCCTACCTAACGTCTGGGCTGGGGGTGCCTGCATTTCAGTTTGCTTCTAGGGGCAAGGGAGTCACCTTCTCTTTTAGCCTCCTGCGTAGTCTGTCTTTGGAGGACTGGAGCAAGTTGATTTTGGGCCTCTCGCTTATCCGCTCGTGGAGACTGTCTTTCCGCCTGCTCTCCGGGTCCTGGATATACTGCGGCGACTGCCTGTCCGTGCTTTCGCTGCCGCGGTGGACCTCCAGGGGGATGTGCACCGTGCAGACAGAGGCGTCCTCGATTTTCAGGTTCTCAGTCTCTTTGGCATTTCTGTGCGCCTCCTTGTCGTTGGGCGAGTGTTTCTGGTTGTGGTGCCACCGCCGGTTTTGGCTGTAGCCGTGGTGGCCGGGCCGGCCTGCGGAGTGTGGCGCTTGGCCTCCCTGCGAGGGCTTCTGGTGTTCCCTGTTGTGTTTGGCGGTGCCCTGTTGGTGCTCCGTGTGTTGCTGAGACTTGTTTCCCCCAGGAGCCCTTTGCCTCCTGCAAAGACAAGCAGAGGGGTTATTGATTTAGTCCTCTTCCTCCTTTTTTTATTTAAAAAAATGCTGAATCTGTTAGCACATTTTTCCCCATTTGTAATTACATAAATATATTTTCACATTACCAGAACCTCAGTACAGTGGTACCTCGGGTTACATATGCTTCAGGTTACAGACTCCGCTAACCCAGAAATAGTGCTTCAGGTTAAGAACTTTGCTTCAGGATAAGAACAGGAATTGTGCTCCGGCGGCGTGGCGGCAGCAGGAGGCCCCATTAGCTGAAGTGGTGCTTCAGGTTAAGAACAGTTTCAGGTTAAGTACAGACCTCCGGAATGAATTAAGTACTTAACCCGAGGTACCACTGTATAGATACCTTAAAAAATATCAAACAAACATATTCCCCCCCCCCCCCCGAGCAACAATAAAACTCCCAGAACAGTTGTAAAGCTAAGCAGGGTCCGGTATGGTTTCAAATGGGATGGGGGGAAGCACATGTTGAGATTCCTGCATTGCTAGGGGTTGGACTAGATCAGGCATAGGCAAACTCGGTCCTCCAGATGTTTTGGGACTACAACTCCCATTATCCCTGACCGCTGGTCCTGTTAGCTAGGGATGATGGGAGTTGTAGTCCCAAAACATCTGGAGGGCCGAGTTTGCCTATGCCTGGACTAGATGGAACCTGTGGTCCCTCCCAATCCTACGATTTTATGATTCTATAAACGGAAGATAAAGAGCGTAAATAAATAACTATTACAGCAGGTTGAAAGCAGAACAAGCTTAGACATTAAAACCGAATTTCTTGCTCTGAACATTATAAAAAACACCCGTTTCCCCATAAACCTGTTCATATGTATTCTTTTATAATAAGCTAGCTTAATCATAGTTCGATGGACCAAATCTTCTCGATTCATTCAGATATAGTAGGAATATATATTCTTCCCCCGTATCAATTTTTAGCGATTATAATCTTAGCCGCAATTATAAGGTGAAAGATTATTTCGTGATCATTTTCCATAACACCGTCTTTTAGATAACCAAGCAGAAATATTTTAGGTTTCAAGGGGATATGGTATCCTAATATATCAGCGATATTAGCCTGAATGGATTTCCAGAATATTTCCAATGGATGATAATTCCTGAAGATATGCATGTGATCTGTTTTCTTTTGGTCCTTTTTGTACCTGCACCTGCATTTGGGAACACCCAAGGGCTTTAGAAGATCTTCTGCCTCCCTGACATTAATGACAGAACTCACCAACAGTATCTGACATTATACTGGCAAGCAGTGTATGGGCTTTACTCATTTATTTTTTAATAAAATACCATCTACTGCAATTTCACCAATAATAATAATAATAATACTCAGGACAGTGTTTCTCAAACTTCGGTCTCCCATCTTCTCTGACCACTGGTCCTGTAGCTAGGGATGATGTGTGTTGTAGTCCAATAACAGCTGGGGACCCAAATTTGAGAAACACTGACATAGGAGGTTGGAAGGCAGAGAAGCTAGGAGGGTGGCAGGGCAGTTTTCAGTGGTGCAGCCTAGTCTATGGAGCACTGTCCCCCCAAATGTAATCTCAAAACGCCAATTGAAAACGTTCTTGTTCATTTGGGCATCCGGCCTGTGATTTATTCTATCCTGGGTAACACTGCCTCCCTATAGAGATCTGTTTGTTGTGCCTATGCTGTTAGGTGTCGTTGCCGTCCTTGTTGTTTTAAAAACAATTAATTTTGTGGAGGCGTCCTGTACTCTGGATCAGAGGAAGGATGGGGCAGAAAAAACACCCAAT
Source organism: Podarcis pityusensis (assembly GCF_964106645.2). Classification (NCBI taxonomy): domain Eukaryota; kingdom Metazoa; phylum Chordata; class Lepidosauria; order Squamata; family Lacertidae; genus Podarcis; species Podarcis pityusensis. The sequence goes on along the minus strand of NC_138036.1, from coordinate 10,030,488 downwards.
GGGCAAACAAAAAGACGAACAAACCAATTGGCACCCCAGAAAATAAGTTATTGCAGCAACAGGTCTTAATGTGGCGGCGGCAGCCCCACTCTGCCAGATATCATTGGTTGCATTTGTGAATCGCTTCCGCCAAAAAATCCCGAAGCGATTTAACAATAAAACGTACCTAAAAACGATTTCGAGCTCAACACATATACAGATTGTATCCTGTTCTCTCTTTCTTTTGGAGTGTGGGATAGAGGAGGAGGATGTGCTTTAAATGTACGGCGCGTCAACAGCCTGGGACAAAACTCTCCACTCAAGTGGCTTGTTGGAAAAAGGAAAGGCTTTCGTAGACGCCAAGAGGATAACAGAGACAGAGCCTGTCTGATATGAGCTGATACATGCAGCGGCTACTTGTACAGGGAGTCTCCTTATACTCCTTATCAGGAGCACCCTGGGCAAGGAACTGTATCGCCGCCCCTCCTGCCCCCTTGCAAGGAGAGCGCCCAGATGTTACAGGAGCCCCCTAGCTAAAGAAACGCACACGGCAGATAGTTAACTCTGCATTGTCAAAAGCGGACACTTAACATTTGTTCCTACGACTCCAAATACAGTGGTACCTCAGGTTACATACGCTTCAGGTTACAGACCCAGAAATAGTGCTTCAGGTTAATAACTTTGCTTCAGGATGAGAACAGAAATCGTGCTCCAGTGGCGCGGCGGCAGCAGGAGGCCCCATTAGCTGAAGTGGTGCTTCAGGTTAAGAACAGTTTCCGGTTAAGTACGGACCTCCGGAACGAATTAAGCACTTAACCTGAGGTACCACTGTAGCCACAGACACCAGTCCAGCGTGCTCACCCGAAACCTTCTCGGGCTTTGCCTGCCTGTGCCTTTGCCGCCTGCAGGCACTTGGAGCCAGCGCAATGTATTACCAGAGCTCAAAATGTCCGAAACCGGTATCACAATCTGAAAGCCATATCAGTTTCTGACCATTTATCAATATATTGCCCAGTTCTACTCAGCCCTAGGGATGCGGGTGGCGCTGTGGGTTAAACCACAGAGCCTAGGACTTGCCAATCAGCAGGCTGGCGGTTCGAATCCCCGCGACGGGGTGAGCTCCCATTGCTCGGTCCCTGCTCCTGCCAACCTAGCAGTTCAAAAGCACGTCAAAGTGCAAGTAGATAAATATGTACCGCTTCGGCAGGAAGGTAAAACGGCGTTTCCGTGCGCTGCTCTGGTTTGCCAGAAGCGGCTTAGTCATGCTGGCCACATGACCCGGAAGCTGTACGCAGGCTCCCTCAGCCAATAAAGCGAGATGAGCGCCGCAACCCCAGAGTCGGCCACGACTGGCCCTAATGGTCAGGGGTCCCTTTACCTTTACTCAGCCCTATCCGGAGACGCTGGGGATTTGAACCCGGGACCTTTGGCATGCAAAGCACGCACCCTCAACTAGACAGCTACAGCCCTTCCCTTCCCTTTCTGCAAAAGCTTGAAGTCGCAACCGACCCCTAGAGCCTTTTGTTGTCTCCTAGATAAAATCAGGTACAGAAGTCAACAATCCAGTTTTGCCAAACCCTGCGAACGAGGCAGATCTCTGTCTCGTGTTGTCATAACACAGTAACTACCTCCAAGCACTACACTTCCTTTTACAAGCAGAACAGCCCTGGGGTCAGGCCACCGTAATGGCATACCCCTCACCACAAAGATTGCATCTCTTGTATTTATTTAAATCTGGGGGAAACCTACAAGCAAGTTATAACCCTAAAGTGATCGTTGGCTTTAGGGCTGTGATCCAAGCCTGCTTACTTGGAAGCAAGTGCCGCTGACGTCAGCGGAAGGGGCTTCCGGTAAAATCTAAGATATTTTGGTTAGAGGAAGAGGCTGATTGATGATACAGTAAATCTGCAAAGATGTGGAGTTCTTGCTCTCTTGCAGTACAGTGGTACCTTGGGTTACATACACTTCAGGTTACAGACTCCGCTAACCCAAAAATAGTGCTTCAGGTTAAGAACTTTGCTTCAGAATGAGAACAGAAATCGGGCTCCGGCGGCGCGGTGGCAGCAGGAGGCCCTATTAGCTAAAGTGGTGCATCAGGTTAAGAACAATTTCAGGTTAAGAACAGACCTCCAGAACGAATTAAGTACTTAACCCGAGGTACCACTGTACACATTTATTCGAGGCCTGAGAATGCCCAAGGACCATGCGGCCATTTCAAATGGGTTTGCAAAAATTCATCCTCTCATCGTTTCTGCATTTGCACCCCTTATCTCTTGCCTGCGCTCCCAGTTTCCCTGTCTCTCCATCTAACTCTTCCCTTTTGGCTGTCTCATATCACAACCCCTGCCTTAATTCCCCTTACTAGAAGTGGCCTAAGGGGGCCTGGCTTGTGTAGGCAAACAGGGGCCCATTTATGGTCATAGCCCACTGACCACAGAGACTATGTCCAGAGGAGGGCAACCAAAATGGTCAAAGGCCTGGAAACGATGCCTTATGAGGAACGGCTAAGGAAGCTGGGCATGTTTAGCCTGGAGAAGAGGAGGTTAAGGGGTGATATGATAGCCATGTTCAAATATATAAAAGGATGTCATATAGAGGAGGGAGAAAGGTTGTTTTCTGCTACTCCAGAGAAGCGGACACGGAGCAGTGGATCCAAACTACAAGAAAGAAGATTCCACCTAAACATTAGGAAGAACTTCCTGACAGTAAGAGCTGTTCGACAGTGGAATTTGCTGCCAAGGAGTGTGGTGGAGTCTCCTTCTTTGGAGGTCTTTAAGCTGATGTCAGGAGTGCTCTGATGGTGTTTCCTGCTTGGCAGGGGGTTGGACTCGATGGCCCTTGTGGTCTCTTCCAACTCTATGATTCTATGTTGGTGGAGCAGAAGTACCGCCTTGTAAAAATCCAGAATGGATGCCTTCTCTGACACCCACGGTGCTCGGCCCAGTATACCTGAAGGAGTGTCTCTATCTCCATCGCTCAGCCCGGACACCGAGGTCCAGCTCCGAGGGCCTTCTGGCAGTTCCCTCCCTGCTAGAAGTGAGGTTACAGGGAAGCAGACAGAGGGCCTTCTCGGCAGTGGCGCCCGCTCTGTGGAACACCCTCCCATCAGATGTCAAGGAAATAAAGAACTATCTGACTTTTAGAAGACATCTGAAGGCTGCCCTGTTTAGGGAAGTTTTTGATGTTTGAGGTTTTATCGTGTTTTTAATATTCTGTTGGGAGCCACCCAGAGTGGCTGGGGAAACCCAGCCAGATGGGCGGGGTATAAATAATAAATTATTATTATTCTATGATGATGATGGAAGCCTCACGGTTTTATCAAAGGCTCCCGCATATAACCAAGACATCTGCCAGTATGATACTGTTACATACAGTGGTACCTTGGGTTAAGAACTTAATTCGTTCTGGAGGTCTGTTCTTAACCTGAAACTGTTCTTAACCTGAGGTACCACTTTAGCTAATGGGGCCTCCCGCTGCCGCTGCGTGATTTCTGTTCTCATTCTGAAGCAAAGTTCTTAACCCGAGGTACTATTTCTGGGTTAGCGGAGTCTGTAACCTGAAGCGTCTGTAACCCGAGGTTCCACTGTACTCCTCTTGGTAACAGCCATTGGGGCAGCTTAGCCAGCCCCACCTTTTCCCCATATTCCACTGGCAGTGCATGTATATAGGGGGCACAGGGGACAACACACTGCTGTAGAATAGATGTCCCTGTTTTCATCTGAGGAAGGTGCGCAGACGCAGGGACGGAAGGGGGCTGCAGAGTCCACAACATTTGGAGGGTCATCAATTCCCCAAAGCTTCTTTCCTTGAGTCTTCCCCTCTTTTGTCTTGCTACTCTGTTGGGGCTTTGCTTTCTTCTTCCCAAGAGGATCAACGTCTTGTCCTGCTCTCTTAAGATCAAAGCACCATCTCAAGTCCAGCCAGAGGCAGGTAAGATGTAGCTCTGGCCTATGTGACATGAAAACAGCTCGGCCAATGAATTACAGAGCCTCAACAAACAGCAACAAATCCCCACGCACATTACGGTATAGAATTTGTTGCTGATGCATGGTTTCCCAGTGCACACAGGAAGCTGTCCTATCAGAGGTCAGAGAACTGCGACATCTAGCTCAGTCCTGTCTGTTCCCACGGACAGTGACCGTCTGGGGTCTTAGGCAGAGGTCTTCTCCATTTCCTGTTGCCTAAGCATCTTAACTGAAGTTGCTGGGATTGAAACTTGAACCTTCGGCACACACAGGTGAGAAATGCATGATTCTGAGAGGTTAGTTGAATTGCTGAAGGCAGACTTCCTATTCATTAGAATTGGATTTTTTTGGGGGGGGGGTCTATTTGGTTTCCAGGACGTGGGTGGCGCTGTGGGTTAAACCACAGAGCCTAGGACTTGCCGACCAGAAGGTTGGCGGTTCGAATCCCTGCGACGGGGTGAGCTCCCGTGGCTCGGTCCCTTCTCCTGCCAACCTAGCAGTTCGAAAGCACATCAAAGTGCAAGTAGATAAATAGGTACCTCTCCAGCGGGAAGGTAAACGGCGTTTCCGTGCGCTGCTCTGGTTCACCAGAAGCGGCTTAGTCATGCTGGCCACATGACCCGGAAGCTGTACGCCGGCTCCCTTGGCCAATAAAGCGAGATGAGTGGCGCAACCCCAGAGTCGGCCACGACTGGACCTAATGGTCAGGGGTCCCTTTACCTTTATTTGGCTTCCAGCCCTTTGCTCCAACTGCTAGGCTGATCTGCTCTTACTTTTGCTGTTTCTGCATCACTCAGAGGATGGTTACGTGCCACGATACATGTGCATAGATTCTGGAGAACAGCAAACGAGTTCAATGTGGAGCACTCCCTACCCAAATTACACCATAATACTACTCATTTTGCATCACAGAGATCTAAAAAGTTAAGGGCATTTTTCTCTTGTCCCTTGCAAAGGGAAGCTAAAGGGGGTGGGGGTGGGATTCGTGCCTCCGAATGCAGCCCCAAAGGGTGCCTTTCATCCTCTCACTGATCTTGAGACACCACAGATTTCCACAGATTTCTTGAGACACCACAGATTATTGTCAGTTGTAACTCAGAAGATTTAAAATAAAAAATAAAAAAAAATTAAAGAAATTGAAGGCCATTTACGTTGCAGAGCAGCCAAGATTTGGTGAATCTTTGAACTGTCTTCTTTTCCAGAGCTTCCATGTTATGTCTTGGAACAACATTAAAAGAGACCTTGAGGTGTGGGGAAGAATGAAACTGTCATTTTGGGGAAGAATTGCAACAATTAAGACGAATGTGCTACCGAAATTACTATTTCTGTTTCAAACAATTCCAATAATCAAAGGGGCAGCAATTTTTAAAGAATGGCAAAGAGTAATTTCAAGGTATATCTGGCAGGGTAAGAAGCTGAGAATAAAGTTTAAGTTATTGACAAATGCAAAAGAAAGAGGAGGCTTCGCCCTGCCAGACTTGAAATTATATTATGAAGTGTCATGCCTCTGTTGGTTGAAGGAATGGATGAAATTAGAAAATACAGAATTGTTAGATTTGGAAGGTTTTGATAATAGATTTGGGTGGCATGCATATTTGTGGTATGACAAGAAATGTGTACATAAAGGTTTTGAAAATAATGTAATATGAAGGTCTCTTATAGAAGTCTGGGAGAGGTATAAAAATTTATTGGAGCCAAAAACTCCATATTGGTTATCACCATTGGAGGCAATGAGTGTAAAGAAAATTAATATGGGGGGGGGGGGTTGGGCAACATATGAGAAGTTAATTGAAAGAGAAAGAAGTAAATGGAAAATAAGACCATTTGAAGAGGTTAAAGAATATGTTAATGATTGGCTGCATTATTTTCAAATTAATGAAATGTTTAAGAAAGATATGCTACAAAGAGGTTTTGCTGATGAAGAGTCTAAATTTCAGAAAGAAATATTGAACAATGAATTCAAAAGTTTAGCAAGAATGTATAAATTGTTAGAATGGTATACAAAGGATGAAGAGGTGAAATCGCTTATGATTGACTGGGCCAAAGATTTTGGATATAATATACAAATAGATGATTGGCTAAAATTGTGGAAAGATGGGATAAGATTTACGGCGTGCACTGCTATAAAAGAAAATGTAATGAAGATGATGTATCGATGGTATATGACACCTGTAAAACTGGCAAAGATGTAGAAGATAAGTAATAAATGTTGGAAATGTAGAGAAAAGGAAGGAACGTTTTACCATATGTGGTGGGACTGTAAAAAAGTTAAAAACTTTTGGGAAATGATTTATAATGAATTGAAGAAAGTATTGAAATATACATTTGTAAAGAAACCAGAAGCGTTTTTATTAGGAATAATAGGTAATGAGATAGATAAGAAAGATAGGAAGATATTTTTATATGCAGTGTCAGCAGCAAGAACTTTGATGGCCCAGAAGTGGAAACAAGAAGAGTTACCTACGATTGAAGAATGGAGAATGAAAATGATGGATTATGCAGAACTCGATAGACTAACAGGAAGGATCCGGAACCAACGTGATCAAAGATTTACAGAAGATTGGATGAAATTTATTGAATATATGCAAAAATTAAGTGATAATCAGATAACGTTTGTAAGTTTTAAGGAAGCTCTGTGAAGAGAAAAGGTAGGAATATTGTTAGATTGTAAAAAATTAATTAATAATATGGTGGTGTAATTTAAATTTAAGAAATGTGGAGAAAGTAAGTACTAGGAAGGTTTTTCAGGCGGGAGGAGGGAAGTCAATAAGGAGGAATTTGGATGTAAAAAAGATGTTTTGGATGTATAATTTGTTATGGAAAAAGAATAAAAAATATATTTTTAAAAAAGAGCTTCCATGTTATGTCATCTGTTTCAAATTGCATTAGATTAGAGCTGTGAGCAAATGGCTTCTCAAAAGTCTCCATCCTATTTGCAAACAGAGAACAGAGAAACCGGGAAGCCCTTTTCAACAAACTTCTTCAGGAAGATTTTTGTTAAAAAAAAGTTTCTTGGGAATAGCACAACTTATTTCCTTTCCCCCCTATGGTGGTGGAGGCTGTTGCCCATTGGAACGGGTAGGGTGGAAAGCTGGGAGGCCAACAGTAGGTGGCGCTAGAGCCAATGATAGGTAGAGGCAACTAACTCTGGTTTTGTCCCCAATTTCCTCCCTGCTGAATTCTACAAAGGCAAAGCTGGAACCAGGGAGGAGGAAGCTGACAACCCATGCCACCTCCTAGACTGGATGTTAAGTAAGATGCAGAGAGATGTGGTGCCCATCACATGGCTGACAATTTCATGCATCACGACCTCCTTTTTCCAGGGGAGAAAAAAGGAAATTCTCAGTAGTTCTCAGGGGGGGGAAATGTCTCCTGTGAAATTTCAGCTCAGCTCTAATTAAAATAGTATTTCAAAGCTCCAGTGCTTTCTTAAGCGCTCAGGCCGTTTTGCACGGGGAAATCCCAATTAAAATCCGATTAAACATTTTTCACCTGCAGCTAATGAGCTGATCACAACATGAGCTGATTCTGTTTTGGCCTCTTTCGCTGGAATTCTATGTACAGGAATAGGAATTTTAAACACAGACTACTGTATATAGTAGGGCTTGCTGGTCTCATTTGTCATTTAACTCTGCAGACTCTTGAAAGCCAATGATTCCCAAGGCCTGAACGATTACCACGATGCAGAAATTTCTGAAGGAAAAGTCAACAGGAAATGGAGTTGCAGGCCAGCAAGAGAAGTTCTAATTTCTTCAGGTCCTTGTAAAACCAGGGGACTCCTCTCTCTGTGTTGACTAGCCAAGCACCCATTGCCGTGAAATGCAAAGTTTTGGGGTAAGGAGCACTGGTATATTTCAAGGGGGCTGAGAAGATGCACAGGATCATCACTAGGAGGCAGGTTACACACTGGGGAAGGGTGATAGTTCAGTGCTTGGCATGCAGGAAGGTTGATATAAGTAATACTGAGCTGGATGCATCAATGGCTTGACTCAATATAAGGCAGCTCCCCATGTTCCTAGAAGGGAGGTTTTGCCCCTGCGGCAACAGTGACCTCTAGTGGCACCTAGCTGCCATTCATTTTTACAGAGCAAAATTAATTTGTGGGTTTATTTATTCGTCTTTTAGAAGGCATAGGTTTGCTTTTCTGTCTATCAAGCCAGCTGCCTGAGGAAAGAGCTGTGTTTGGAAGTAGAAGCCCAGACCTCCTGATCAGGAACACCTGATGTGCTCCAGAATCTGACTTGGTGGTAGAGGTGGCAGTAATTCCCCCTGACAGGTTGTTGATTGCCAAGACAGAGTCAGACAATCTCCAGAACCTGACTTAGCCTAAGGTAAGGGGTGAGGCCCACAGTGATTTTTTTCTAAAAATATGTTTAGGGGTACTCTCATTTTCCTAATCATACTGAAATACAGTCATACCTCATGTTACGTCCGCTTCATGTTACGTTCTTTCAGGTTATGTCCCGCGGTGACCCGGAAGTACCGGAAAGGGTTACTTCCAGGTTACGCCGCTTGCGCACGCGCAGAAGCACAAAATGACGTCATGCGCATAAGCGGCGAATTGCAACCTGCGCGTAAGCAGACGTGCCGCTGCGGGTTGTGCTCTTTTCATGTTGCGAATGGGCCTCCAGAACGGATTCTGTTCGCAACCAGACGTACCACTGTACTGCCCCTCAATGATGCCAAACTTAGATTCACAAAATGTTTAGGGGTATGCGTACCCCTTCGCACCCCCAGAAAAAAGCACTGGGTGAGGGAGTCCATTCTTTTGTTCTAAACAGAGTTTCATTAAAAAAAACATATTTCTCATTTTCAATTTTACAACAAATTCACAAAACAATATAACCAAACCATCATCATAATTTTGACTTCCCTCCCCTACCCTTCCATGGTTCATTGTTGTTTTATCTTTTACTGCTGCATATTCTAGTTACTCCTTATTTAATCTTAACCAATTTATAACGCATTTACCATTTCCTCCTGCAATTATTCTAATCCTGCTAACGTTTTTAGCTGTTTGGAATAAATTTTCAAAGAATCCACAATTTCCCCCCATTCTTTCTTTAAAAATTCTTCCTGATCTCAAACTCTGTTAAGTTAGCCATCTCAGAATATTCCATTAATTTAGTCTGCCAGTCTCCCTTGTAGGGGCTGTATCTTCCTTCCATATCTGGGCATATAACCACCCGGGCCACTGTGGCTGCATACATAAATAAATTCCAAGAGTTTCAAACAAAGATGGGCTCTCCCAAGCCCACATTCCCAACAAGTTCACACTGCTGTCTCAGTGATGTCTAAAAGGTAAAGGACCCCTGGACGGTTGAGTCCAGTCAAAGGAAACTACAGTAGTACCTCAGGTTACATATGCTTCAGGTTACAGACTCTGCTAACCCAGAAATAGTTAAGAACTTTGCTTCAGGATGAGAACAGAAATCGTGCAGCAGCGGTACAGCGGCAGCAGGAGGCCCCATTAGCTAAAGTGGTGCTTCAGGTTAAGAACAGTTTCAGGTTAAGAACGGACCTCTGGAACGAATTAAGTACTTAACCTGAGGTACCAATGTATGGGGTTGCGGCGCTCATCTCGCTTTCAGGCTGAGGGAGCCGCCGTTTGTCCACAGACAGCTTTCCAGGTCATGTGGCCAGCAGGACTAAACCGCTTCTGGTGCAATGGGGCACCATGATGGAAGCCAAAGCACACGGAAACACTGTTTACCTTCCCGCCAGAGCGGTACCTATTTATCTACTTGCACTGGCGTGCTTTTGAACTGCTAGGTTGGCAGGAGCTGGGACAGAGCAATGGGAGCTCGCCCCGTCGTGGGGATTCGAACCACCGACCTTCCGATCAGCAAGCCCAAGAGGCTCGGTGGTTTAGACGTCTATGCTGGATTGGTCATGTCCGCAGATTGGAAGATGGCAGAATCCCCAAGGGTGTGCTCTACAGGAGCTGGTTTCCGGCACCAGATCAACTGGCAGACCAACTCTGCGTTACAAAGATGTTTTCAAACATGACATGAAGGCTGGCAACATTAACTCTGTTGTGAGTTAAATCTGTTGCTGACAACCGCGGTGCCTGGGGATGGGCAGTTAGATAATGTATCTGTAGCAGTGACCAGGGGAGGAATGACCTCTGGGAGGAGCGCAGAGAGAAATAACGCCATGGTGCATCTGCAGTAGCACAACCGGACATCCTCATCTGCTCCAGATGCGACAAAACATGTCATAGCAGGTATAGCAGGTGCTAAGTCCAACAGTTTCACTTCACAAAGGCACACTCTTGCATCGCCTCCTGAGACAGACGGTTGCCAACAACTAGACTGCATGTACTACAGGAAACACTTACCGTATTTTTCGCTCTATAAGACACACTTCCCCCCTCCTAAAAAGTAAGGGGAAATGTGTGTGCGTCTTATGGAGTGAATGCAGGCTGTGCAGCTATCGCTGAAGCCAGAAGAGCAAGAGGGATCGGTGCACAGAGATCCCACTTGCTCTTCTGGCTTCAGGGATACCCACGTAATCCTGCCTCTTCGCTCAAGAGGCTTTGCGGTGCTTTCTTGTTTCTTGTTTTCCTCCTCTAAAAACTAGGTGCGTCTTATGGTCGGGTGCGTCTTATAGAGCGAAAAATACGGTGCGTTGTCTCTGTGGGGCAGGGGGCAAGAAAGCTGAACCTCACTGACCACTGGAAACAACATTTGTCTGCCAAACGCAGCCAAAATGTGTGGACTCCTGTTTGGGAGGCTTTGTCACCAGCGGAAGGTCACAAATAGACTAAACGCAGGCAGTCAACTGCTTTCTCTCCCTGAAATGCTTGCCAGTGCCTCTCTCACCATGGAGAACAGCAGGAGGAGAAGGCAGACAGGCTTATGAGCACAGAACATTCTCTGTAATAATTATCATTAACGGACATAGTGCAGGCCTATAGAACGTGTTACACACCAGGCCAGACACAACCCATCATCTGCGTACGGAGGCCGGAGAATCTCTCTGTTTGCACAACAACAACAAAAGCAGTCATTATGAAGATGTTTCTTGTCAGGCAGGCAGCAAAACCAGAAGTTCATTAAGCCGTGCCTCAAGGCCATAGCTCAACAAGAAGATCTGTAACTGGAAGCAGGAGCAATGATAGGGGAAGGGCCAGAACTCAGGCACAGAACATCTGCTTTGCATGCAGAAGGTTGCAGGTTCAATCCCTGGCATCTGCAGATAGGGTCAGGAATGCCCCCCTACCTGAAACTATGGGGAACTACTGCCAGTCAGTGCAGACAATACTAGCTAGGTAGGCCAGTGGTTTGACTCAGTACAGTGGTACCTTGGGTTACATACGCTTCAGGTTACAGACTCCGCTAACCCAGAAATAATACCTCAGGTCAAGAACTTTGCTTCAGGATGAGAACAGAAATCGTGCTCCAGCTGCACAACGGCAGCGGGAGGCCCCATTAGCTAAAGTGGTGCTTCAGGTGAAGAACAGTTTCAGGTTAAGAAAGGACCTCCAGAACGAATTAAGTACTTAACCCGAGGTACCACTGAATACAGCAGCTTCCTGTGTTCTTCTGTTTACCCCTGTCTCCATTTCCCTCCACTTAAAAAACCAAAAACTCTTTATTTTTAGATATTTAGCCATTGGGGTTTAGGATGTGTCTTCTCAATCTCTGTAAAGTGCCGTGCAAACAAATAAAACAATCACGTCAGCACAGGAGCAGGCAATTTGTGAATACTACTGCGATTCACAAAACTTAGTTCAGCGAAATATTTAACTTATACCCACCATAGGAACAAGCAATCATCTTTCTGAAGCTCTGCTTCGACGATCCCCACCCGACGATCTCAGGAATAATTCCTCTCTGGAGAAATGTTATTTTAAACATTTTTTTTTTTAAAAAAAGGCACAGAGATTTGTTTTACTTTGCAAAGAAACAAATTTGCGCTGACCTGCTTAAAATGTGCTTCGCTGGAGGAAGTGGCCATTAGCCTTCGCTGGTCAGTGGCTAAAACTGTCCCCCGGGCTTGTTTGCCAAACCAACCTTGTCCATCAAAATTGTATTCCTTGGCTCCTGTAGGAGGTCAGACCTCCTGTCTGTGGTCAACTGGCTCTTAACTGTCAAGACTGAGCTCTTGTGTTTAGCTAAACAGAGGAAGAGCTGACCTGTTTTCTGTGGTAATGGAAGGAATTCGTGCTTAAGGTTTTTTTAAAAAAATGGTTGGCTGAGTTTATGAGACACTGGACCGTCTTTTACCAGAAAACTGGTTGGAAAATCAGGTGAGGGAGCATTCCTCTCTGATAGCCTAGCAGGAGTGCCTCCGTGTTACATTGGAGCAGAATGAGTGCAGGTACCATCCTCAAGTCTGCATTTACAGGAGCAACATGTCTGAGCTCGTAGATCAGAACATCACTACCGCACCACTGTTAATTAACCGAAGGTGACTAATTTTAATGGTACAGTCATACCTCGGGTTACAGATGTTTCAGGTTCGTTTTTTTGGGTTACGAACCGCCAAAAGCCGGAGATACTGGAATAGGTTACTTCCGGGTTTCGGCGGTCGCGCATGCACCGAAGCGCTAAATCGCGCTTTGTGCATGCACCAAAACGCAACCGCGCATGCGCAGACATGCCACTGGGGGTTGCGAACGTGCATCCCGCATGGATCACGTTCGCAACCCGAGCATCTGCTGTACAGTGGTGCCTCGCAAGACGAAATTAATCCGTTCCGTGAGTCTCTTTGTCTTGCGGTTTTTTCGTCTTGTGAAGCACGGCTATTAGCGGCTTAGCAGCTATTAACGGCTTAGCGGCTATTAACGGCTTAGCGGCTTTAAGAAAAAGGAAACAAACTCGCAAGAACTCGCAAGACGTTTCGTCTTGCGAAGCAAGCCCATAGGGAAATTCGTCTTGCGGAACGACTCAAAAAATGGAAAACTCTTTCGTCTTGCGCGTTTCTCGTCTTGCGAGGCATTCGTCTTGCGAGGTACCACTGTATTATCGTTTCTGTCCTTGTGTTTACAGGGTGTGTGTTTTTTGCGCCGGTTGTTTATTGTATTTTATGTATACATTTTTGGTAACTATTTAAAAACAAAGAAACACACGCAGAACACATCTCTGAAATCCTCCCTCCACTCACAGCATCACTATGGCAACTCTGGCCAGCAATGCTTTAAAATGCACATTGAAGATTGTGGCGTTTGCTAAGGAATAGCACCCTCGGGTTACTGTTCCTATGCGATGTGGCTTCTGAGAGTGCCGTTGTGGGAGCCCAATTTAAGGCTGCAATCTTACAAACAGGATGTTATTTCTTTTTAAAAAAACAACAACTTTTTTTACTTTATTTACTACATAGTCCACAACAACTCATACACACAAACAAACCCACCACCACTGACAATTTAATTATCAAAATTAAACTCCTATCCCCTTACACAAAGAAAAAAATAACATAAAAATAAAATACTTCCTTTATCCTGTAAATGGCCTCCTTATTTACTTCTTGTATACTGTTTCTTTTATATGTGATTATTACAATTCTTCCTAATTATGACTTTAAAAACCACAAAGTCTCCTGTAGAAATTAATTGAAACAAGTCCAGGTGTATATTTTGGTAAAGTATTCTCTGCATTTTCCCCATTCTTTGTGAAATTCTTGTCTAGGTTGTCCCCTAATTGTTTCTGTTAATCTGGCCAATTCCGTATAATCTAATAATTTATCCTGCCATTCCTTTTTCGTTGGCACAAATTCTTTTTTCCAAGGACTATATTTCTGAGTAGACACGCAGAGTCTACACAGAGCATGTGAAATTTGCTCTGAAATCGTGTAAAACATGGGCAAAATAGCATATTAAAAAACTGGAGACCAGATAAGCATAGAATAATTTGTTTCGTCACTTCCTTGCTCTGTTGACGTCCGTTCCGTACAGAATTTTTACATTATTATTCTGTGTCATTGGGCGGCTAAAAGTTCTTGCACTCCTGACGAGTTCACAAAGAGACCTGTCAACTTCTTCCGAGATCAAATGACCAGGCACCGGCTAAGTTTACTTTAAAATTATTCCACTCCTCCCACATGCCCCTGCCTCCCACTTGCTCACATAATCCCAGCTGGAGCCCCACAGAGTCACAACCTGGTCCCCTTTCACCCTTCACAGTTCTAAATAGTCTACACATTTAAACTATTTCCCTGCCCCTCCTCCTTTTTTGTTACAGCTGTTTTTATTTACATCTCCATGAATCTTTGACCCAGGGCAATGAGCCATTCCTCTGTAGTCTCTTTATTCCACATAAAATATTTTGCAGTAGGACTTGCAGTCAACAAACAATGGCTGTTCCAGCATCAGCCACAGTAAGCTCCTTCAGGGGCTCAGGAAGGATGAACTAATCCCAATTTTCCATGGCATTTGGTTACTTCCGAATTGCGGTTTTTGCAAAAATGCACATCAAGCTCAGAAGCATGCACCAAGCCCTTCCAGTGTGAGATCATCGTAACTCGTTCCCCCACGTGGATCCATCGCAAGAGATGTGCAGCCGAAGATTCGTCTGGTTGCTACAAATCACAGTCAAACCCATCTTTCATTGCCCCTTTCCCCAGGAGAGCACATTTCTTCACTTGCCTTTTGAAAATTTCCCTTCAGACAATCTGCCTTCTGCTTTCCTTACAACCATTGGAGTAATGATTCACAGGATTTTATGACTGACCCATCTCTGCTGTTAGAATACTCATGAACATTCTATGACATCACAGCAGCTCAGCCAGTGGGTGAGAGGAGGGGCTTACAGCAGTTTTCAATTTGGACTCACAACTGTCCATGGAGGCGCAGGTTAATTCTGTGTCCAGGGCAGCTGTCTACCAGTTCCATCTGGTGTGCCAGCTGAGATCCTACTTGCCTGTGCGCTGTCTCGCCAGAGTGGTACATGCTCTGGTTATCTCTCGCTCGGACTGCTGTGATGCGCTCTACGTGGGGCTACCTTTGAAGGTGACCCGGAAACTACAACTAATCCAGAATGCGGCAGCTAGACTGGTGACTGGGGTGGCCGCCGAGACCACATAACACCGGTCTTGAAAGACCTACATTGGCTCTCAGTACATTTCTGAGCACAATTCAAAGTGTTAGTGTTGACCAGGGGTCAGCAAACTTCTTCAGCAGGGGGCCGGTCCACTGTCCCTCAGACCTTGTGGGGGGCCTGGACTATATTTTTTTGGGGGAAATGAATGAACTCCTATGCCCCACAAATAACCCAGAGACGGATTTTAAGGACACATTCTACTCATGTAAAAACATGCTGATTACCGGACCGTCTGTGAGCTGGATTTAGAAGGCAATTGAGCCAGATCCTGGCCCCGGGCCTTAGTTTGCCTACCCATGGTGTTGACCTTTAAAGCCCTAAATGGCCTTGGCCCAGTATACCCGAAGGAGCGTCTCCACCCCCATCGTCCAGCCCAGACACTGAGGTCCAGCTCCAAGGGCCTTCTGGTGGTTCCCTCACTGTGAGAAGTGAGGTTACAGGGAACCAGGCAGAGGGCCTTCTCGGTAAAGATGCCCACCCTGTGGAACACCCGCCCTTCAGATATTAAGGTGATAAGTAACTATAAAACCTTTACAAGGCATCTGAAGGCAGCCCTTTATAGGGGAGCAGTTAATGTTTGATTTTTTATTATGTTTTTCTATATGCTGGAAGCCACCCCGGCTGGCTGGGGCAACCCAGTCAAGATGGGCGGGGTACAAATAATAAAATTATTACTATTTATTATTCAACCATGTAAGTGTTTAGCGGGTACGTGGTTCTGCATGAAGTGGAACATAAAACTGGGATGCTATGGAATTAGGGAGCATCACTAAAATAATGCAACCTTCTGGTAGAAAGGCAGCCATGTTACGACGGAATGGGCTGGCGAGGAGAAAATGAGAAAATTTGTGCAAGGCAAGCAGCTACTTTCAGAAAGGAACAGCCACTAAACACGTTGCCACAATCTGTCATCTCCTTCTCTTCCACTTGGGGCTTTTCTTCTTCTAGCAATGAAAACAAGGAGGAAACCTGGGCAGATTGCCACTCCACCCACGACATCCCAGGGAAAGATGTCGAAGCGATTTTTCTACACCTTATCAGGCCAGACAGAACCTCATAACTACAAACACCTCACGAGCTCACTCACTACACTACACTATGTACTGGGGGTGCTGCAAGGCGAAATGGACATTTTCTCAGTACCCCCTTTTCCAGGTACAACCTTGTAACCGTACCCAGGCTGCAGGTGAAAAAGCTGAGATTGAGAGAGTGTCTTATCTAAGGCCACACAGTGAGTTTTGGGGAAAGGTTAGCTTTTTTGGGGGTGGGGGGTGTTTCTCTGCTCACAGTTCACCCTCTTAACTACAAGGACTGCGCCCCCAGCTGCAGTTCCTCCCAGATGCATTTGAGGGAAGAATGAGATGGTGAGGCACTCTCCACTGGCCTGACCGGGGAAAACTGTCATCTAGCTCCTTGGCTCCCAGAACTGCCTTTGGTCACTACCATATTTTTCGCTCCATAAGACGCACTTTTCCCCTCCTAAAAAGCAAGGGGAAATGTGTGTGCGTCTTATGGAGCAAATGCAGGCGGGAGGCTCTGCTCAGCGCTCCCTTTAAAGAGCCGCGTGAAGCGTTTGTGCGGCTCTTGGGGGCTTTTTCCCGAGGAGGGAGAAGGGCAGCCCATCAGTCCTTTCTCCCACCTCACGGAAAAGCTCCCAAGAGCAGCACACACGCTCCACGCGGCTCTTTAAAGGGAGCGTGGCTCTTGGAGGCTTTGCCGCGAGGTGGGAGAAGGGACTGACGGGCTGCCCTCTGTCCCTTCCCACACCTCCCGGAAAAGCCAGCAAGAGCCGCTGTCAGGCTCTGCTCAGCGCTCCCTTGTAAGGGCTCCCTTTTGTCCCTCATCCCGCACTGCTGGGAAGCCAGCAGAAGAGGTGCTGCGCAGCTATCGCTCTTGCTCTGCTGGCTTCTCAGTGAGGCAGGAGGAGGGACGGAAGGGTTTAAAGCAAGAAAAGCGAGAGCCGCTTACATGCTCTGCACAGAATATATTTTTTCTTGCTTTCCCCCTCTAAAAACTAGGTGCGTCTTATGGTCAGGTGCGTCTTATGAAGCGAAAAATACAGTATATAGTTTGCTGTGTAACAATATGAAATACTGGATATACTGACTGGAGGTATGAAAACACCAATTATTATTATTATTATTATTATTATTATTATTATTATTATTATTATACCATGCTCCATCTGCAGATCTCAGGGTGGTTTGCAGCATAAAAATACACGATAAATAAACCACAAAATACATAATAAGAACAAAAACAAGCCAAGTTCACCTGTAATGAACTACCTGAATACACTTATTTTCCCCTTTCTCACCCTATTCCTTTTTTCCTTTTGTGTTGTGTCTCTTAAAGTCACTATTAAGACTGGCCACTATCTGGTTTTCATCCTTGTGATAGATCACTACCTAAAGGAGTACTGAAGGCAGTCAAGCGTCTCGCAGCTACAAAAGGCTTCAGAGCACCCTGTATAAACTTTAGTTTGATGCTCGTGTGATCTGAGGTGATACTGGGCCACTATCCTGTCCCATTTGCTTACTAAGAGCAGGAAGATGAAATGTCCTGAACTGGTTGTGTTCAAGTGCTTGTCCAGGGCTTTGCATATCAACACAAAAACCTTGAGCCTGACCCACTAGTAGCATATAGGCAGCCGGCACACATGTTACAGGCGAAGTGTCGCATGCTGCCAGCAATCTCACCCCATGAGCAGTCTAATCTGCACCAGCTGGAACTTCTGAACCTTGAGTTCCATGTGGTACAATCCTGTGCATGTTTCCTCAGAAGCCCCATGGAGTTATGCCTAAGTAAGTGTTTACACTTTGCAGCTTAAATCAATGAATTTGAAAACAAGCCCTCCAAACTTTAGAAACAAAACATAACAAAAATGGGAGAAAAACAACATCTGGAGGGCCACAGGTTCCCCATTGCGGATCTTACTGAGTTCAAAACAGCCCTGAGCGACGTTCCTTTGTTAAATAACGGGATTACAAACCTGTCCCTAACTTTTCAGTTACAGTCTTAGTCAGGTGGGCTTCCTACTGTTAGCTTGGCTTTACACTTAAATGATCAAGTGGCGCTAGCGGGATTTTGGTTTGGTTTGGTTTTTAAAGATGTTTAATTAACTTCACATCCTGAGAAAATGGCGCCCTACTTTCCACTGAAACCCGTGGAGTAGCAAAAGTGTGTGCTTTTGTGCTGTTTTGCTGCTGTTTTGTTTTTTTTAAACAGAAGCGTTTTGTAAGCTGCTGGTGACTCGCTTGGTTCATTTCCTCTGTTGATAATCGGGTCACCTGAGATTCTCATGAACCCACATGGCCAATGGTCAAGGATGATGGGACTCCAGCAACAACGGGAGGGTCAAAGGTTCCCCGATTAAGACAAAATGCCCCCCCCCCTTTTCCTACATGGTCTCCAACACTCCCTGCAGGTCTACTGGCCCAGAAAAGACACAAGGAGTTGAACTTTCCCAAATTTTCTTTACTGTTGCCTGGTCTTTCAACCCTGATATTGTTTGGGGGTCTTATACCAATGCTGTTCCAGACAATCTGTTCACCGCCTTTGGCCCTCAAGCCAGAGCTTCCCTCCTTCAATTTCCTCTTCATCCTTTGGCTCTCGCTCTCCTTTATCCAATGGGACGCGGGTGGCGGTGTGGGTTAAACCACTGAGCCTAGGACTTGCCGATCAGAAGGTCGGCGGTTCAAATCCCCGTGACGGGGTGAGCTCCCGTTGCTCGGTCCCTGCTCCTGCCAACCTAGCAGTTCAAAAGCACATCAAAGTGCAAGTAGACAAATAGGTACCGCTCTTGCGGGAAGGTAAATGGCGTTTCCGTGCGCTGCTCTGGTTCGCCAGAAGCGGCTTAGTCATGCTGGCCACATGACCCAGAAGCTGTACGCCGGCTCCCTCGGCCAATAAAGCAAGATGAGCGCCGGAACACCAGAGTCGGTCACGACTGGACTTAATGGTCAGGGGTCCCTTTACCTTTTACCTTACTCCTTTATCCAGTCCTGTTCTACTTAATGGCTTGCTTCGCATGTCATGCTAAGCCAAACCATGAACACGCAAGCCTGTGAGCTCTGGGAAGAAGAGGCTGTGGCTACTATGCCTGACAACAAATCCGAATTATTGGATTCTTTTGCCCCATCTTTTTGTGCCTGCCAAACAGCCATGTCATGCTTGTGATATTTTATTCTCTTGTTAATTATGCTGTTTTAAATGTGCATTTTATATTTGACTTCACTTAGCAATGTTTTCTTTTGAAATGTTTTAAGATTTTTTTGTTAACTTTATGTTAAATATGTATTCTGTAGTTGACCTCCTTTGTAATGTTTTATTTTGAAACTTTTAAGGTCATATTTTAGTTTTCTGTTAATTATGTTGCTTTGACTGTATACTCTATATTTGACTTTCTTCAGATTGGTTTATTGATGTTTTAGTATTTCTTAAAAATACAAAGTGGTATAGAAATGAAATAAATAATAATAATAATAATAATAATAATAATAATAATAATAATCTGCCCGACTCCACTTGTTTTGCTGCACTTTGCTAAACCATGCATTGGAATGAACACCTGGAAAAGTTCAGTTGGTAGAACATGAGACTCTTAATTTCAGGATTGTGGGTTCGAACCTCAAGCTGGGCAAAAAGGGGGTTGGACTGGATGACCCTTGTCGCCCTTTCCAACTCTACAATTCTTCTGTGCCATTTGAACCCAGGCTCACAGTTTGCCTTGCTCCAGGCAAATCACAAGCTGCTCATGCATTTGTACCAAAGCCATGCTCTGGCTTATCACGATAATGATGATGATGATAATAATAATAATAATAATAATAATAATAATAATAATTTATTTGTACCCCACCCATCTGGCTGGGTTTCCCTAGCCACTCTGGGCGGCTTCCACAAAGACCAAAAATACACTAAGACGTCACACATTAAAAACTTCCCTGAACAGGGCTGCCTTCATATGTCTTCTGAATGTCAGGTAGTTGGCATCTGATGGGAGGGCGTTCCACAGGGCAGGCGCCACCACCGAAAAGGCCCTCTGCCTGATCCCTGTAGCTTTGCTTCTCGCAATGAGGGAACTGCCAGAAGGCCCTCGGCACTGGACCTCAGCATCCGGGCAGAACGATGGGGGTGGAGACGCTCCTTCAGGTATACTGGGCTGAGGCTGTTTAGGACTTTAAAGGTCAACACCAACACTTTGAATTGTGCTCGGAAACGTACTGGGAGCCAATGTAGGTCTTTCAAGACCAGTGTTATGTGGTCTCAGAGGCCGCCCCCAGTCACCAGTCTAGCTACCACATTCTGGATTAGTTGTAGTTTCCGGGTCACCTTCAAAGGTAGCCCCACAGAGAGCGCATTTCAGTAGTCCAAGCAGGAGATAACTAGAGCATGCACCACTCTGGTGAGACAGTCCGTGGGCAGGTAGGGTCTCAGCCTGCGTACCAGGTGGAGCTGATAGACAGCTGCCCTGGATACAGAATTGACTTGCGCCTCCATGGACAGCTGTGAGTCCAAAATGACTCCCAGGCTGCGCACCCGGTCCTTCAGGGGCACAGTTACCCCATTCAGGACCAGGGAGTCCTCCACACCAGCCCGCCCCCTGTCCCCCAAAAACAGTACTTTCACGATGTGAAAACCAGGCGAATAACTCGTCTTTCCCTTTGCTTGACCATGTACCACACCTTACCTATCCGAAAAAAGACCTTAGGCACAAGAAAACATGTTGAATACATGCCACTCACAACCCTCCAGGACTTCCATCTTTGGGTTGCTCCCTGCAGATTGAAATCTCAGCGAACACCTGTGATTTTAATGTGTGCAGGATTTTCATTTATTATCTACACACACACAACACACAAAAAGCATCGCCCATTCAAAAAGCATTCTCCCTACCTCCGGTCATTCCTCCTCCTCCTGAACAATTTTTTGGTGTGTGCGATTTCAGCTTCGTGTGGCAACGGGTGATAACCCTGGCAGAAAAAGGAAGGGGAGAAATAAGACAGTCATTAATTCAAAAAGAGGAGCCAGTGATACTTAAAGCTCATAAGAGGCAGGATGCTGGCGCTCCCAGGCTCTTACGATGTCCTTGTAACAGACTCAAACGCTGGCTTGAATGAATCATCCATTTCAACTTCCTTTGAGCTGTTGGAACAAAATAAACTTACTGTGACTTGGGGAGGAATCTCACACTGCTCAACACAATCAGCCTTGTTGTTATGCAACTATCCACACATGAAAAAGGCGTTGCACCAAAACGGTTAAATATCATCGCCTTATATACATCCAAAAAGGCTACCCTTTTGGAATTCACCCAAGAATATTATTTACACAGCACCATCATGGTACTTCGCTAAAACCAAAGAGGATCATGCCTTTTTGATCTTTCAGCTAGTCCTCTGAATCACAGCTCACCGAATGGGGAGAACTGGACCTCTGTGCTAGAGTTTCAGCACCAAGAAAGAGGAAAATGCAGCTCCAGCAAACTAATAATTTTAGATGCTCCATCAGTCAAGTGTTCACTGTCATGTGACCTTTAGTTGATCATTTATTAATTTTATAAATAGCTCAGTCACTAGAGCAGGCATAGGCAAACTCGGCCCTCCAGATGTTTTGGGACTACAATTCCCATCATCCCTGACCACTGGTCCTGTTAGCTAGGGATCATGGGAGATGTAGTCCCAAAACATCTGGAGGGTCGAGTTTGCCTATGCCTGCACTAGAGCATGAGACTCATAATCTCAGAGTTGTGGGTTCAAGCAGCATGTTGGGCAAAAGATTCCCACATTGCAGAGAATTGAACTAAATGACCCCTGTAGTCCCTCCCAACTCTACAATCTATGATTCTGTGATCCCATCCTTCTTCCCAATGGGCAGCAAACACGCAAGCAATAAAACATATCAAAACACCTAAGAAGGAACCCCTCAGTTCCCATACAGATGTAGATTGGGAAGGATATCTACTTTTAAAGGCTTGTTGAAAGTTAAGGCTGTATCTGCCGGAGCCCCACTGCTGAACAGAACAGGGATTAGTTGATTTGATTTGATTTATATACTGTCTTTTTTGCCCTATAGGACGCACTTTTTCCCCTCCAAAAATGAAGGGGAAATGTGTGTGTGTCCTATGGGGCGAATGCAGGCTTTCGCTGAAGCCTGGAGAGTGAGAGGGGTTGGTGCGCACCGACCCCTCTCGCTCTCCAGGCTTCAGGAAGCTATCCGCAAGCCTTGGGAGCCCGCGGGAGTTCCTGCCAGGCTCCCACGGCTTGCGGAGAGCTGCCTCTATCCCGAAGCTTAAGCGCGCTGCGCAGTTGCGCCCCGGGCTTCGGGTAGCTCTGCGCAAGCTGTGGGAGGGCTCCCACGGCTTGCGGAGAGCAGCCTGTTCTGGGGGCTGGGGTCGGGGGAAGCTCGGGCCTGGGGTGGAAATATATTTTTTTCTTTATTTCCCCCCCAAAAAACTAGATGCGCCCTATGGGGCGAAAAATACGGTACTTCGCCGCCGCTTTTCATTCAAAATGAATCCCAAAGTGGCTTGCAAATGATAAACAACAACAACATGATACAAGCATCACAAATACAGCATAGGTCATACGGGATAATTAACAAGCCATTAGTGAAATAATTACGATCTATAAAGAAACTGTTAACAAAGGAGCAACTAAAAAAAATAACCCAATTAAAGCAAAAGTCAAATTATATTATTAAGAAATCAATACAGCGTTTATAATGTATAAAACAATATCGACATTAACAAAATAGCAACCAAAACAAAAACTTCACACTCTTCACACCTCCATGACTTGGAAATCTTTCGGTGTATTCAGCTCATTAATATAATATGGGTTTATACAGGGTGAGACAGTATTTTAGGTATCCCAGGTCACAAGTTGTGCAGGGTTTTATGTACATCAAAAGCAGCACTTTGGACTGAGTTGGGAAAGAAGCACACACACAATTGCAAGTTCTATGACGTGTTTTGCTGCATTAAAAAGCTGCTCATTGCCTTGGCCTTTGGGCCAAAAAATGCTACATAAACAAACCACAACGTACTTCATGGCAATCCCAAAATGCAGAGACTGGCACTACAAGTTTATCCACTACCAGGGTGTTGCAAGGGACTTAAAAGACTTGGGGGATGGCACAGATTTCCAGATGCAAAAAGGCGCAGATGCAAATGTAGGCCAACTTTTTTTTGGGGGGGGGGAATTCTCGTTCCTGATGCTGGGGCTTACTTCTAGCCATGTACATCCCAATAGGATTTTCTGATCACAATATTGAATTGGCTAGATTGACAGAGGCAATTAGGGGTCAAACCAAGCAAAAATTCCAAAAAGAATAGGTAAAATATAGAGAACATCTTAAAAAGCGGTGCCCTCAAATTAATACTTGGACCTGTTTCGATGAACTTCCGCAGAATAATTTATGGTACTTAAGTTAAAAACAGAAAGAAAAAGGAGGTAATAATGAACTAAAAAGGAGACAGTTTACCAAAAAATGAAAAAAGAACCATATTGAGGATGAAGGAAGTCAATTAGAAGAAAAGAAGAACTGAAATATGGTACCTATATATTATTATTTGTTTTGTGTAAGTTTTTGTACGTTATCATGTCTTATTTGTATTTGTGTGTGTGTTTTGTTGTTGTTTGTTTTTGTTTTGATTCTGTCCTATTATTTTCATGTTTAGTTTGACAAGTGTGTGTGTGTATGTGTTGTAAATAAACTCAAAGGATTTTCTGGTCACAGTACAGTGTGCGTGGATTGGATCCTCTGTCCCAATGCCTGCAGTCGCAGACCCAGTTATCCGTGGTCTTGGGTTTTTCCCTGTCCCCATTTCATCCTCCTCACCACAACCCCAAGAGGCAGGCAAGGCTGCGAGGGAGTGCCTCACAGACACCCAGTAAGATTCACGGTCACCCAGTTAAGTTCACCCAAGTGTCTAAGTCCCTCCTTATGGATTCCAGACCTTCGCACCTCTCCTGTATAACCTGCCATTGAGTTTCAACTTTCTACACCCATCTTTCTGTCCAGAAGTGGCATTCTACACCCCCCCCCCATATATATATATATAGCATTCAAATGAAATATATGCTAATCTGCTGAACAGGCAGACATTTATTCCAGTCACAGAATTTAGAGGGTTTAGTTGGATTGCCAGACCCCTTGAATTCAGTTTGCACGTTGCCCTGTAGTCTGTGCTGGAATTTCTCTCTCTCTCTCTCTCTCTCTCTCTCTCTCTCTCTCTCTGTGTGTGTGTATGGCTCTGTCTGAGCCTCAGGGAACGAGTGTTATGGTATGTCTGGCCCAGTCTTAGAGATGTTTTGGGGCCTCATTAGTTTGTGTAAAGAGCTCTGTGGTTCTTGGAAGAGGAGACGCTGCTCTCTAAAAATTGCAAAGTATTATTTATTTTCTCAGAACTACAAAGCTGTCGCAGCCACTATAGACATTAAACGTCCTCTTACTTATGAAACGCGGTGCTTTGCAGAGTGGCTGTAAAAGAAGCTTTGTAAAAGCCACTATTCGGATACCCATAATGATCCATTACCAGGATTCCTTCGGGAGCCTCCTCTGACACGAAGCCAGTGAATCACAACTGAGGAGGGAGAGAGTATTTCACTCCAAACCATGATTTGAAACGGGCTTGAAACATCCCAGGTTTGGGGGCAGTTCCTGCCTACTGCCAACCATAGTTTGCCCGACTCAGAGGTCACAGGAAACCATGGTGATCACAGACTACAGAAGCGAGGAGAGAAAGGAGCCCATGAGCCTAAAGGGCAAAAGGAAAGAGAGGAGAACAAGGCGGGAACTCCATCAAGCCCCCGTCTCCTGTGAGGGGTCCAGCTGCCATCAAGTCTGAGGGAAGAACTGTGTGATAAGAGAGCTGTCCTGTCCTCTTGGCCCGCTCTGTTTATGGGTCTGATCTAGGAGGAAGAGAATATGACCTCATAATGAAAGAAGGGCCTGCTGGATCAGGGTCAATGACCCATCTATTATAATATGTGGTGGGACTGCTGTTGTTGTTTAGTCGTGTCTGACTCTTCGTGACCCCATGGACCAGAGCATGCCAGGCACTTCTGTCTTCCACTGCCTCCCGCAGTTTGGTCAAACTCATGCTGGTAGCTTCGAGAACACTGTCCAACCATTTCGTCCTCTGTCGTCCCCTTCTCCTTGTGCCCTTCATCTTTCCCAACATCACGCTGCAAACTTTCTTTATAGGGGAGTCTCTAAACCTCTCAATCATTTGGGTTGCCTATGCTGAACAGTGTCCTTATATGCAAAACAGAGAGTTTCAGTCACTCCTCCTGCAAAAATTTGTAGAGGGGAAGCATGTTCATCTCCTGCACCAAAAGCAACCAAAAGTCTCGTAGAGCTTCAAAGACTAACAAATTTATTACGGCACGCAGTTTCCATGGGCTCAAGCCCAGCCGGTCAGATGCACGAAGCGAAATCTTATTTGGCAGGTACAGTGGTACCTCAGGTTACATACGCTTCAGGTTACATATGCTTCAGGTTACAGACTCCGCTAACCCAGAAATAGTGCTTCAGGTTAAGAACTTTGCTTCAGGATGAGAACAGAAATCGTGCTCCGGCAGCGCGGCAGCAGCAGAAGGCCCCATTAGCTAAAGTGGTGCTTCAGGTTAAGAACAGTTTCAGGTTAAGAATGGACCTCCGGAATGAATTAAGTACTTAACCTGAGGTACCACTGTATACAGAGGGAGGGAGTTGTCAGGTGGAAGATTAATGGCAATGAGGTACAAAAATTACAGGCAGTGATCATCAGAGCTTCAGAGTATAAAGCCACAGTTGTGGGCTGACATTCCTTTTCTGCCCTCTAAGCACTCAGCTGAATAAAATGCGCTCTGGTCTCTGCGGTGCACTATTGTTTGTTGGGGAAAAGCCATGGCTTTTGTGGGAGAGCATCTGCTTTCCATGCACAATGTCCCAGACTCAACCCCAAACATCTCTAAGTTGGGCTGGGAATGACTGACAGACTGTCTGGAACCCTGCTAACTGCTGCCAGTCAGTGCAAAACAGTCGCTTCCAAATGTTTTCGGGCCACCGTCCCCTTGGTTCCATAAACTCATCCCCACTGCCGCCTAACCTACCTTTGAAAACTTTATTCTTCAGAACAGAGTTCTGCGCAAACCACTAAGGAAGACAATAACAACATTAAATTTGGAGCAGTAACAAATGACTGCGTGTTCGTTCAAAACCCAATTAAAACTAGTCTGATTAGTGCATTAAAACTGGTTAACTGCATCCAAAGATCATGAGGCGGTTCACAGCACAGAAATACAAAATGACAACACAAAACACACAATGAAACAAAAGCAAGGCAAAACAATACCAGCCAAATGCCTGGTTGAAGATAAACGTTTTCGTCTGGCACCTAAAAGTTATGTAATGAAGGTGCCAGGTGAGTGTCCCTGGGGAGAGCGTTCCACAAACGGGGAGCCACCACAGAAAAGGCTGAACTTGCTGCTAGCATTTCACAGTCTGTGATTTACACCTCCAAAGCTCCCTGCCTCTTAGAGCAGGGAACCACTGGGCTAGAGAATACAGTCGTACCTTGGAAGTCGAATGGAATCCGTTCCGGAAGGCCGTTCGACTTCCAAAACATTCGGAAACCAAAGTGCGGCTTCCAAAAATCGTTCGAAAACCAAAACACTCACTTCTAGGCAAGGTACGACTGTACAGTGGTACCTTGGGATGCGAACGGGATCCGTTCCAGAGCCCTGTTCACATCCTGAACAGAACATAAGACGTGACTGTGCGTCTGTATGTCGCCGCTTCCACGCATGCACGTGATGTCATTTTGAGTGTCTGCACATGCGCGTGTAACTAGCGAAACCCGGAAGTAACGTGCTCTGTTATTTCCGGGTCGCCGCGGAGTGCAACCCGAAAATACTTATCCTGAAGCATATTTATCCTGAGGTATGACTGTACTGAGCTGAGAAGACCAGGGGTCGGCAAGGTTTACCTCACCTGGGCTGGTTCACTCCAGCAGAGATCCTTTGTGGGCCAGATTGCACGTGCGTGCACGATTTCTGGTGTCTGCATCAGCACAGGCGCAATTTCTGGCATCTGCGCATGTGCGGTTTCCGGCGCCATGGAAGCGAGTCCCCACACCATGCCACTTTAGCGCAGTGCGCAGGGACTCACCAAGTGGGTGGCTCGGTTCGGGGGCCAATTAAATGACTCCCCGTAGGCCGCTTGTGGCCCATGGGCCTTAGGTTGTTGACACCTGTCGGTAGACCAATGGTTCGACCTGCTATATGGCAGCCTCCTGTGCCCCTAACAGCAGAGTCAGACACAACGGACTCCTGAGAGGGTCCTTGCGATATGCAAACCTTTCCCGCCATTGCTCCATCATAATAACAGGCTATTTCAACCATCCCAAACAGCTCTGCGTAAAAGTATTTAACACGCTGGGATGCTGAAATATCTTACAGATTTAGAATACTCCAGGACTTTGCTTTGCAGGAGAGAAAGTGTGTGTGTGTGGGGGGGATACGCCAGTGGCTACAACAAATGAGAAACTTTCAGGAACCGGTGTTGCTTGCAGGAAGCTGCCACCTTCCCCACTGTCAGACTCACCGGCACCCTGAACTCATCTGCCCTTTCAAACATTATCTCAGGTACGAGGGAGCTGCTTTGTACGTGAGCAGAAGCATTTAAATGACTTGCCTTACCCACACACGGGCGGGTCTTGGTTGCGTGGGAGAAAATATCTAAAGGGCACCTCAGCACCCAGGTTTCCCTGGATACTAGGCTGAGATAAACACAGTGAAGTGGGCTGCAGGAGCCGGGAACAAAGCTATTTTTTGCTACCATTCTTGCATGAGAATGCAGCTGTGATAGAATGATAGAGTTGGGACCCCGAGAGTCATCTAGTCCAACCCAATGCAATGCAGGAATCTCAACGACATTTAAGCTCTAATGATCACCAGCTGTGATTTTTATTCAAGTCCCACATTATATATATAATTTTTATTAGTTTTTTAACATATCATTTTCAACAGTAATTAAACATACTTTTACATCTTATTCAATTTTTTTTTACTTCCATCAGTCCTGTCTGAAAATTTAATCTAATCTCTTAGTATGCATTTCTTATTTTCCCTATTATATTTCAATCTCATTATCAATATCTCTATATTTTTCTACTTTGTAACAATTCGTATATTTCTCCTTACAAAACCTCTTGTAGTCCTACTAGCGTAATTTGTTGATTACAGTTGCTCTTCAAATAATTCATATACTTCTTCCAATCTTCTGTAAATCTCTGGTCCCGCAGGTTTTGAATCCTTCCTGTCATTTTGTCCAATTCTGCATAGTCCATTAATTTCGTATTCAAGACACAGACTGCTATTTTCTCCCTTATACAGTGGAACCTCGGTTTTGGAGCCTCTCAGAAGCCAAACGATTCGGAACCCGAATGCCGAAAACCCAGAAGTAATTGCTTCCGTTTTTGAATGCACCTCGGAAGTCAAACGGCTTCTGAGGCGCGTTTCTCCATTTTTTTCAATGGCTTTTGCCAGCTGCCCATTGATCCTCGGTTGTCGAACGGTCTTCTGGAATGGATTACGTTCAAAAACCGAGGTTCCACTGTATAGTCATCAACTAAGATTTCAAAATATGGTCTGAAGCTCATAAAAACTAAGATCATGGCCACTGGTCCCATCACCTCCTGGCAAATAGAAGGGGAAGAAATGGAGGCAGTGAGAGACTTTACTTTCATGGGCTCCATGATCACTGCAGATGGTGACAGCAGTCACGAAATTGAAAGACGCCTGCTTCTTGGGAGAAAAGCAATGACAAACCTAGACAGCATCTTAAAAAGCAGAGACATCGCTTTGCCGACAAAGGTCTGTATAATTAAAGCTATGGTTTTCTCAGTAGTGATGTATGGAAGTGAGAGCTGGACCATAAAGAAGGCTGATCGCTGAAGAATTGATGCTTTTGAATTCTGGTGCTGGAGGAGACTCTTGAGAGTCCCATGGACTGCAAGAAGATCAAACCTATCCATTCTGAAGGAAATCAGCCCTGAGTGCTCACTGGAAGGACAGATCCTGAAGCTGAGGCTCCAATACTTTCGCCACCTCATGAGAAAAGAAGACTCCCTGGAAAAGACCCTGAAAGATGGAGGGCACAAGGAGAAGGGGACGACGGAGGACGAGATGGTTGGACAGTGTTCTCAAAGCTACTAATAAGAGTTTGACAAAACTGCAGGAGGCAGTGGGAGACAGGAGGGTCTGACGTGCTCTGGTCCATGGGGTCACAAAGAGTCGGACACGACTAAACAAAACAAGATTTCATTTCAGGAATCTGATGAAGACTGCAGGAGTCCATGACAGCTTACGTCGTAATACATTCGTTAACATTTATTTTGCCACAAGCCTCTTTGTTGCTTCTACACAACGGTATGCATTTTGCTTTGCGGTCTGTGAAAACAAGCACAGCCCTGAATAACTTGATGTATGTTATCAGTTTATCACCATCATGAGGTCTAGAAACATCTCTGTTTTTGTTTTAAACAGAAAGCCAGTCTGTTTCCATTTCTCTGGAAATTCCTCAGTCACATAAAATTATTTGTGTTCCCAGAGATACATGGCTGCCCAATTGAAGTCACATTGCAGTTTTTAGCACCTTCAGCTAGTGCCCTGGGAACAAAGGTTCTCAAGGCATGTGGCCTTTAGATACTGGCTAGAAAGTGAATGAAACCACCGGTTTTTTCATACCAAATACAGGGGCCTGGATTCAAGCCTTCAGCCTCTCTAGGTCACCACTGCTTGCTTTGGTGTACTCAAAACGGCAAAGTTGCATAACCTACTTTAGGAAGGAGTATAAAAATAACTCACAAAAGAAAATCCCTTTTGTTAGAAGAATCAGCCAGTCAATGCAAAAAAATCAGTTACAATCTGATCTAGGAAATCGAGTTCTTTTCCCATGTTGCGGCTGGGAATGGAACAATACCTTGTGAGTGGATGTGACTGTAATTGTTTTAACTGATGTTATTTTAGTTTTGTTTGGGTTTATTGCTTATTTGTGTGCATTTCCTGTACCAGGGGTCACATTTAAAAACAGACTCTAGTATCAGGGTACCTGCGCACTGTCCACAAAACAGGAAAGAAACCACGGTTGGCGAAATATTGGGTAAATCAAAATAACGTGGAGCCCATAAGTCAAATGATTGGGAAAGCCAACAAAAGGCAAAATTTTAGGAAAGAGCATTACAAAAAGCGTAAAAGCACGTCCCTGCGACTCTTTACTGAGTCCGCACCAGAAACTTTAGAAGTGCACAGGAAGGCTCTCACAGAGAACAAACCCTCTACTGCAAAGGAAGCCCAATGAGATTTATTCCCAAGCAAAGTGAGCAGAGTCTTGCAGATTTGAAAAAGGCCAGACTCGTACAGGTCAAGTTGCATAAAGAAACTGGCAATGGGTACAGAATTCAGCATGTGTAGACTCTAGATAGTTTCTTAAAAAGCAAGTTTGCAGTCCTCAGGACTACAAAGATAAACACAAAGGGAGTTTGGGCAATGCTTTGTGAAACTTGGGGAGTTCTGGAGGAAACAAGAGTGTGCGCAAGCAAGTTGGGTTGGTTGACACCCGTCTGCCTTGGGAGACGTGTGCCTTTGCGGGAGAAGTCAAACTGTTGGAAGGTTGCAGCAACTGCTGTGGCTGCAGAGACCGATACTGGAGAGACATGTTTTGTTGCAGCTGGGGCAGACGAAGGCGTCCGGTTGTGCTGCTACGCTGTGATAAGAGCACAGCTCAAGTTGCCTTTGTCTGTTCTCGTTCATGCTGCCAGGACCAAATGCGGTTGTCCCACGTGCGATGATCGTTCTCAACTCTGGCGTTGAAATCTCCCAGCACGAATAGGTGTTTTTGAAGTCTGGGAACGTCCAGACAGCCTGGTCTAGTTCCTTGAAAAACTGCTTCTTGGTTTGCATGTCAGAACACACAGTGGGAGCGCAGACGCTCAAGATGCTAACCAGACCACAGGTGGTTGAGAGGCAGAGGAACACAAGCATTCTGAACCCTTGGTTGGCGGATCTATTGCAGACAGGGGGTAGTTCCTCGCTGCAAAGTCTGCGCTGTCAATGTCAAGCGTTTTCAGCTCACGGTCAACTGCATCACGAACACATTCTCCTCTACCAAGGGAAAACCCCAAGTGTCCTGGAGACATCCAAGGCCAGGAGAAGGGAACCAGCTGCACTTAGGTTTCAGCAGACAATCGACACTGAACTGTGTGCGGGTCACACAGGGCTACCACAGTGCCGACTGCGCATGCGCACCATGCAGGTGCGAAAACTGCAGGGCTCAGAAGTGCATTAAATGCGAGTTTATCGTGAGCCCAAGGCAGGGTGAATTCTGGATTTCAAACTGCGTTTCTCATTACAATGCTGGCCAAGTGTTGATATCTGTTGCCGTCTGGGTTTTGGTTTTTTTTGCACCTGCATTATTTTGTCAGCTGGAATCAATTTTGTTCAAAGTGTTAGTGCTGACCTTTAAAGCCCTAAATGGCCTCGGCCCAGTATACCTGAAGGAGCGTCTCCACCCCCATTGTTCAGCCCAGACACTGAGGTCCAGCTCCAAGGGTCTTCTGCTGGTTCCTTCCCTGCGAGAAGTGAGGTTGCAGGGAACCAGGCAGAGGGCCTTCTTGGTAGTGACGCCCGCCCTGTGGAACACCCTCCCACCAGATATCAAGGAAATAAACAACTATCATACTTTTAGAAGACATCTGAAGGCAGCCCTGTTTAGGGAAGTTTTTAATGTTTGAAGTTTTATTCTGTTTTTAATTTTCTGTTGAAAGCCGCCCAGATGGGTGGGGTAGAAATAAATTATTGTTATTATTATTAGTATTAGTATTTGAACCACCCTGAGATCTTTTGATGAAGACCGCTATATAAATCCAATAAATAAAAAAATCAAAGACAATCTACACCTGTGTTGAACTTTAGGCATACTATTGCATTTCAGACAGCTTTCAAAATTTATTTTATGATCTGTAACGTTATAGATCAACATTCCCCAACCTGGTGCCCTCCTCATGACGTCTTGCTGGGACTGATGGAAATCCAACAATATAGGGAAGAATGTTATTTACTGCTTCTAAGATGTTGCGAGGAGCTGCCTTGAGAGACATCCTATAACCACATAAAACAATAAATTATAATTATAGCAGCAGACTCCCACTCTACTAAGAGGCCTTCTATATTTGCAACTCTGGTGTTTTGGGATTTTCCATTTTCTCATTGCCTCCCCTCCAAAGCACGTCTGGGTTCCCATGAACTTGTTCTCTTCTCTCTAGACTACATGTTTCCCCGACTTGACAGCTTAACTGCCCTGGCTTGAATGAGGAACTCTGCTTTGTGGGCATAGAGGAAAACACTTAAAATAAAATAAAAATGAACATTTAAAACAAATGTGTCGGTTTGCTTTGGTGGCGACATCAATGCTTCTCCCATGCCCCAGAAGAGTGACGTTACTGGTTTTTTCTCACCGGTGCGTGGACTATATTAGTTGTCCGCAAGGTTGGGGACAAACCTTGATCCATGCATCACCACCAACTGATAAAGCAAAGGGAGATCTCCCACTAGCAAAAGAAGGCTGGAGGTTAATATAAATTCCGTGGGCTTGGCGGGGGAAATGGAGTCAAAGACTCGACAGCAAACCACATTCTCTTTGTCTGGCAGCAGCGAGTTTCGTGGGGCTGAGTTATTGAGGAAGTTCGGCGAGGGTTATATTTGTTCCAGATGCACATTTCCCTTAACCACTTGAAGTGGTGCTTCCCAGAGAGTAGTTCGTTCTTCATGCCTTTGCTTTTCATTTTCATTTACACAATGCCGGAACAAATAACTTTAATCTTGCTCTTGCTGGGAGAAGTAGAGGGGTTGGGGTGAGGTGGGAGGGTGAAGAGATAAAAAACCACCACGTGTGCACCCAGATGCAGAAACCAGAAATAGAAGAGAAGACGTCGCAAAAAAGAAAAGCGCTGAGGCAAAAGGCAGGGGGGAAGAAATGATGGATAAGAACACACACACACACACACACACACACACACACACAGCATTTGCAATCAACCTTCTGACTTCCTTTTGTCTGAGGTATTCCGTGTGTTTTTGTATTCTGTTGGAAGCTGCCCAGACCGGCTGGGGCAACCCAGTCAGATGGGCAGAGTACAAGTAATAAATTATTATTATTATTATTATTAACCATAAAAAGAAGGATAAAAAGGAAGAGAAAACCACCTAAATTGCACAAGCAGTATCTAAATGAAAAACAGGTCCAACTCGACCCCATCCCACTAAGAGATATGCAGAAAAATAAGATCCAAAGGCCTGAGGTGAATAAGAACGCTTTTGTCCGGCACCTACAAAAACGATGGGGAGAGTATTGCATCAACAGGGAGCCACCACCAAAAAGGTCCGTTCTCATGCCTCCATTCCCTGCACCTCCCTTGGACATGGAGAAGGGCCACAGAAGAAGAGGTTTTGTGTTGGTTCATGTGGGAGAGGTGGCTGTTGAGGTACTGGGATCCTGAGCCGAATATGGCTTTACAGTGGATGCTCGGGTTGCAAATGTGATCCGTGTGGGAAGAAGGTTCGCAACCCGCAGCGCTGCGTCTGCGCATGCACACGTCGCGATTCTGCGCATGCGCAAAGTGCGATTTAGTGCTTTTGCACATGTGCCGGAACCTGAAAGTAACCCACACATAGTGCATTGCAGTAATCTAACCCTCTCAAATCACACACTGCTTTGCTGGCACCTCCGAAAACACTGGCGCCCCCAAGCAGCAGCTTAGATGGCTTTCGCTGCTTGGCCGGCCCTGCGCGAGTGAACAAGCCTTCCTGAAATCCCCACCCAAACAAACCCTGAAGAGAGGAAGCGAAGGAAACGCCTGAGGCTTCCTAGAGGAAAAACGATTCTAGCACGTTTTTCAAAAGAACAATATTGCGCTAGGCAAATGACTCCAAGCTCTCTCTCCTATTACCGAACATGGTCCCCTGTCTGTGGTGATTAAGGAAAGGAGTTCTCGTAGAAACACCTAATTTCCTAAGATGGAAATGTCCTCAATATTCACCTCGAATGGAGAAGTTACTCAGCGGCTGGAGCTGAAGGCCATAGCAATAAAACAACATAACACCAATTGGAATTATGTGATAGTACACACATTTATCTGAACTGTCCTATCCTGTACATATTTACTCGGAAGCACGGCGCACTCAGCCCCAGGAGTGTTGCTCCTAGGCTAACAATGATGCGACCAAGGTGTTTTTTATTTTATTTATTTCACCCAATTTATAGACTGCTTGATGGTTTTTTTTAAAAAAACAACAACAACACACACCCTGAAAGCCATTTACAAAAAAGATAAAATAAAACTATCACTAAGAAAAATTAACAACAGTAATAAAAAATGATAATTTAGTTAAAATAAGTAGACATTGGGAACGTGGGTGGTGCTGTGGGTTAGATCACAGAGCCTAGGACTTGCCGATCAGAAAGTCGGCGGTTCGAATCCCCGCGACGGAGTGAGCGCCCGTTGCCCGGTCCCTGCTCCTGCCAACCTAGCAGTTCGAAAGCACATCAAAGTGCAAGTAGATCAACAGGTACCGCTCCGGCGGGAAGGTAAATGGCGTTTCCGTGCGCTGCTCTGGTTCGCCAGAAGCGGCTTAGTCCTGCTGGCCACATGACCCAGAAGTTGTACGCCGGCTCCCTCGGCCAATAAAGCGAGATGAGCGCGGCAACCCCAGAGTAGGCCACAACTGGACCTAATGGTCAGGGGTCCCTTTATCTTTACCTTTTAATCAAAAATGATAATTTAGTTAAAATAAGTAGACATTATTATTGGAACCTGAATATAGGAGGCGCCCTTATGACATCGGGAAGCAAGTGCATGGCAGCTTTTACCAGTCGTAGAATTGTAGAGTTGGATGGGACCCCAATGTCATCAATCCCAACCCTTGCAATGCAGGAATTTCAACACGCAGTGCCCCTCCAACGTGAAACCATACCGGACCCTGCTTAGCTTCGTAAAAACGCTAGCGGTTTTATTCTTCGTTTTAGAATAAGAGCCTTCACATTTCTGATATCCACAAAAGCAATATAAAGAAAGTCAGAGAGCACGGCTTTCCCCTCCAAGGGAAACTCTCCAGAACTCAGTTGCAGGACCTCTCAGGCGGGTGCCCTTGCCATTCCAGGAGAAAGAGCGAGGGCATTCGTGGTGAGTTCTGGCACCTCTTTTTCTATAAAAATAGCACTGCCAGAGAGCGTTACAAGGAAGACACAGGCGGCGCTGTGGTCTAAACCACTGAGCCTCTTGGGCTTGCCGATCAGGTTGGCAGTTCGAATCCCCGCAACGGGGTGAATTCCCATTGCTCTGTCCCAGCTCCTGCCAACCTAGCAGTTCGAAAGCACACCAGTGCAAGTAAATAAATAGGTACTGCTGTGGCAGGAAGGTAAACAACGTTTCCGTGCACTCTGGTTTCCATCACGGCGTCCCGTTGCACCAGAAGCAGTTTAGTCATGCTGGCCAGATGAACTCGGAAAGCTGTCTGTGGACAAACGCCGGCTCCCTTGGCTTGAAAGGGAGATGAGCGCCTTTGACTGGACTTAACCGTCCAGGGGTCCTTTACCTTTTTACCTTTACAAGGAAGAATAATGCAAAACCCCAACCAACAAAAAGAGTCTTGTTGCTACAACCCCATCTCACTCTTGCCATCCATTCTACCCATCCACTTTCTCACATGTTGTCTCTATTAACCAATTCCTCCAACACAAAACCTCTCCTACTCCTTACAACTCGCTCACAAAGAATCGCTCCCCATCTCTTTTTTTTTTTTTTTTTTGGCAAGTAAATTTTTATTCAGAATTTGTACAAAAAAAGAAAAAAAAGAAAAAAGAACTAACAAATACAAAAATAAACATTTTAACATAAATTATTCATACTATACAAAAAGGAAACATACAATCATACAAAAAATAATAATATAACCATTAGGCTCTCCTTAGCCTTTGACTTCCCTTCACCCTTTTGGTAAGTATCAAATAAATCTCGGATTGCGTAATTAGTTTATTAAAGTTTATAGTTATTAGCTGATAAAGTTTTTCTAATACCGCCAGTTCCTCCTATATATCCGTTCCAATATAATTCCAAAATTTACTCCAATTTTTTTGAAATTTCTGGTCGTCTTGGTCTCGTATTCTGCCTGTTAATCTATCTAGCTCGGCATAGTTGATCATTTTGACCTGCCAGTCACTTATGTTAGGAATAGTTTCTATTTTCCAGTTTTGTGCCAGCATAATTCTTGCGGCTGTGGTGGCATAGAGAAATATTTTTTTATCTTCATTTTTTATTTCCTTACCCATTATTCCCAGCAAAAAGGCCTCAGGTCTCTTGGGAAAAGTATATTTAAAAACTTTTTTAAGTTCATTATAAATTGCTTCCCAAAAAACCTTCACCTTGTTGCATTGCCACCACATATGGTAGAGGTCTCCCTCCACTTCACCACATTTCCAGCATGTCTTATTTTCTGATCTATAGATTTTAGCCAATTTTGCCGGCGTAAGATACCATCTATAGAGCATTTTCCAAACATTTTCTCTCAAACTCGTACAGGCCGTAAATTTAATATCTCTATTCCACAATTTCAACCACTTTTCAAACTCGATGTTATAACCGAAGTCAATTGCCCATTTAATCATTGCCTCTTTGACTTCCTCGTCTTTTGTATGCCATTCCAGTAATATGTCATATAATTTAGACAATGTTTTGTTTTTGCCTTCTATTATTTCTATATTGAATTTTGATTTCTTGTCCTCAAAGCCCATTTTTCTTTTATCTTGTTTTAACATATCATTCACCTGATGATATTGTAGCCAACCGGTGAATTGATCCTTTATTTCCTCATACGGTTTAAGTTTAAGCCCTTGTTCTGATTTTCTTACCAAATCTTCGTAGGTGGCTGTCTTCCCTTCCATGTTGTTTTTTTTTTATTGTTAAGACCTCTACTGGTGAAATCCACCATGGTGTTTTTCTTTCGAGAAGGTTCTTATTTCTTTCCCAGACCTGATATATTGGTCCCCTGAAAATATGGTTTAAGAAAGCCCTGTGGACTTTCACCTTCTCGTACCAGAGATATGCGTGCCACCCATACCGATTATTGAAACCTTCTAAATCTAGTAGGTCTCTGTTCTCCAATTTTATCCAATCTTTTAGCCAAAGTAGGCACGCTGCTTCATAATATAGGCTCAGATCTGGGAGAGCAAAACCTCCTCTTTCCTTTTTATCAGTTAGTATTTTCAGTTTAATCCTTGGTCTTTTCCCCTGCCAGATGAATTTCATCAGGGTTCTCTGCCATTCTTTACATTGTTTTAAACCTTTAATAACTGGAAGAGTTTGAAATAAAAACAACATCCTCGGCAAAACGTTCATTTTAACCACTGCTATCTTCCCTAAAAAGGAAAATTTCATCCTCCCCCATATTTCCAGATCTTTCTTTATTTTTTTCCATGTAACTTCGTAATTATCTTTATATAGGTTTATGTTTTTTGCCGTGATCCACACTCCCAAATATTTCACTTTTTTCACCACCATGATTTCCACTTTTTGTTCTAGATCTTTCGTTTCTTCCTTAGTTAGATTTTTAACCAGCATTTTAGTTTTATTCTTGTTTACCTTAAAACCTGCCACCTCTCCAAATTCCTCAATTTTTTGTAATGCTTCTTTTACACTATCTTGTGGATCTTCCAAAGTCAGAACAATATCGTCGGCAAAGGCTTTAATTTTGAATTCCTTCTTTCCTACTCTAATTCCTTTCACTTCTGTTGCCTCCCTCAGTCTCTTATTAAGTACTTCCAAAATTACAATAAATAATAAGGGGGACAGGGGGCAACCTTGTCTGGTCCCTTTATAAATGTTAAAATATTCTGTTGTATTATTATTTATCACCAGCTTTGCTTTCTGTTCTTTGTATATTGCTTCTATGCCTCTTCTAAATTTTTCGCCAATTCCCATCCTTTCCAAAACCTTCTTTAGGAAGTTCCAGGAAACATTGTCAAATGCCTTTTCGGCGTCTATGAAAACCAGTGCGGCTTTTCTGTCTATTTTCATGTCCAGGTATTCAATAATGTCAATCAAATTCCTTACATTATCCCGTAATTGTCTCCCTGGAAGAAATCCTGTTTGATCACCATGAATTTTATTAATCAAGACCTTCTTTAATCTTTCCGCCATTATGTCTGCAAATAGCTTATAATCATTGTTTAATAATGAGATTGGCCTATAGTTCTTTACTTCCATAGTGTCCACCTCTTTTTTAGGGATCAATGTAACATAGGCTTCCTTCCAGGTATTAGGTATCTTTCCTTCTCTCAATATATTGTTCATAACCTCTCCCAGCACTGGTGATATTTGGTTAATTAATATTTTATAATATTTGGCCGGAAGGCCGTCCGGTCCCGGCGCCTTCTCAGCTTTCATCTTTTTAATAGCCTTTTTTATCTCTTCCTGTGTTATTTTCTCCTCTAGTGCTGCTCTTTCATCTTCTACAATTTGTTCCAGATGGTGTTTTTGCAGAAATTGATCTATTTCTTGTTCTGTTTCCTCTCCTCTTTTGTACAAATCCTTATAATATCTTTGGAATATTCTTTTTATTTCTTTTGGTTCTTCCATAATCATATCTCCTTCTTTTATTTTACTGATCGTACTCAACTTCTTCCTTTCTCTCAACTGCCACGCTAGATATTTCCCTATCTTATTTGCGGACTCAAAGTTCTTTTGATTCATCCTCTTAATTTTCCACTCTATCTCTTGGTTAATTATTGTAGCAAATTTAGCTTGTAGTATTTTTAAGTTCTGTTTTAAACTTTCTTCACTAGGGTTAACAGTTAATTTTCTTTCATTTTCCATAATCTGTGTTAAAATCTGCTCTTTCTTTTTTTCTTTTTCTTTTCTTAATTGGGTATTTTTCTGAATCAAAAAACCCCTCATGACCGCTTTTCCTGCGTCCCACACCGTCTCTATGGAAGTTTCTCCATTTAAATTCCACCTAAAGTATTCTTCAATTGTTTCTATAGCCTTATTTACTATCCTTTGATCATTAAATAGATATTCATTCATTCTCCATCTGGCTGTTTTAACCTCTCTACCTTTTAACTCCATGGAAACCGCACTATGATCAGATAAAGTTCGGGGCCAAATTTCAGACTTAATTAAATTCTGTACCAATTCCCTCGAGACCCAAATACTGTCTATCCTCCCCCAGCTCTGATTCGGATTTGAAAAAAAAGTGAATTGTTTTGCAGTAGGGTTTTTAAACCTCCAGACATCCGTCAATCCCAAATTATTTACCATGTCGAAGAAAGATCGTGGTAGTTTACCTTTTTTCCCATCTTGTCTTTTTGTTAATCTATCCATATTCGGCGTCACCACCCCATTAAAATCTCCCATCAATATCATTTTCTGGTCCATCCATTCCATTAGTATATTATCTAATTCCAAAAAGAAAGCTGATTTTTTCTCATTCGGGGCGTATATTCCAACCACAACTATTTTTTCTCCATGAAACACCATCTGTACCACCACTATTCTCCCATGTTCATCTTTGTACAGTAATTGCGGGTCATATTTTTCCTTTATATAAATTACTACCCCTCTTTTCTTAACCTTGTCGGAGGTCACAAAGTCCAGTCCCAATCTCTTATTACTTAATACTCTCTTGTGTTTTCCTATAACATGCGTTTCTTGAAGACAAATTAAATCCCAATTCTTTTTCAACAATACATGTGCAATCTGGTTCCTCTTATTTTTATTATTCAAACCGTTTACATTCCAGCTTATTGTTTTTAAAGCCATCTATTAAACTATTCTAGCTAATTTAACTAGATTAAATAGAGACTACTGTTCCTTGCTTTCCTCCTCTTGTTCTTCTCCTTCTCCTGTTAAGCTCTCCTCTTTTTCTTCTTCTTCACTCCCTTCACCCTCCTCGTCTCTCTGTCGTTCCTCCCTTTCCACCTCCCCTTCAACTTTTCCCAGGTCCTTCTCGTATCTCCTCGCAAATTTTTGGAGTTCAATACTGGTGCTTAATTTAAACCTTTTTTCCTTAAAGTAGAATGAAACGCCTTCGGGAAACTCCCATCTATACAATATCCCATTCTTCTTCAATTGGTTTGTTAATTTTTTGTATGGCTCTCTCCTTCGAAGAAATCTCGAAGGAATTTCTCTAAAGATAATAATTGGGCTTCCTCCAATATATAACCTTTTTATGTGGTTCTGTTGCAGTATTTCATTTCTTATTTCCAAAGTGTTGAACATGACAATTACATCACCTGGCAGCTTTTTCTTTCTGGCTCTGTCTAATTTTGGTCTTATTCGAAAAACATTTACTAAATGACAGTTTATCTCCTCCTCGCTCTTATTTAACCAAGTTGCCAGCTCTTTTATCATTTTAGATCTAATATTCTCATTTGGGGTCTCTGGTACACCCCTCAGTTTTAGGTTGGTTTGATTTTGTCTCATTTGCGTCATAGCCATATTGTCCAACAACTCTTCCTGCACTCTTTCTATCTCTTTAACTTCTACTCTAATTCTATCCACCTCCTTCTTACTAGTTTTCGTATCTTTTTGCACCTTTTTCATTGAATCTTCCAAAACCTTAGTTCTTACTGATAAATCTTTAACTTTTCCTGTCAATTCCCCCACCACTCCCTCCAATTTCTTATCCAAAGTGTCCTGTACCTCAAGTAATTTTCTCTCAATATATTGTTCATTATTTTTGAATTCTTTCCTTATTTCGGCCATCAGACTGCTATAGTCTTTAATTTCTTTACTTTCCTTAGCATCCTCTTGCCTCGACGACCTCCTTTCCGCTGGTGTTGCCACGCCTTTTTTTGCACCGTTTGTCATTTTGTAGGCTTGAAAGGTCTTGGGGTCCACCACACTAATGTTGTTCAAAAAGGGATGAGGCACAGGATCACCGATAGTCTCTGATGGGTTAATAAGTTACCGGGTCTGGCGTTGGGGTATAATAGCAGATATTAGTCATCACACATCAGGCTATACACAAAGTTTTACAATCTTTACCTTTTACAGTCTTTGTCCTCTTAGAGGGTGGTATTATAGAGGTCTGGCGTCACCAAAAATTTTCCTTTACTGGAGACTTGGAGGTTCTTCAGGAAGTGTTCTTTATGCTGGTTTAAATTCTCCTATTTGGCTTTTGGCGCATGTCCCTTTAAATCTCAAATACATGCAGAGGCGTAGTAGATCAAGGACAAGATGAAATGGCGGGTAACAAAGCCAAGTTAAGTCTCGAAATGGCTTCCTCCTCCCTTTTTTATACCCATAGGGAAGTCACTAACATAAAACCAGCATTAAGGTCTGGGGAAGACCCAGGCTTTCTTCCACCCACTTCAAACAAAAAAAGTTGTTGTTAACAATAACGTCCTCAAAAAACCTGTCAGTTAAAGCATCAACCAAATGCCCCAGAAACCTCCTTTCCTCCTCTCAAACCCGGTAAAGAGTCTCTCAATCAAAAAAAAGAAAACTCAATATTAGCTTGCTTCCAGCTCTTTGTACTTTGTACTTTGTAAAATGTACTTTATTACCGAGGATATTCCTTCCCCTCGCTAGCGGTTACTTTCTTGCTCTTTCATTCACGTCTGCCAGCTTTTCGCTTTACTCCTTTATCATTCTTACCGCCAGTAGTGAATTCCTCCTTCTTTTGTCTTTAATTACTTCTCCGCTGGGTACTTCATTCAACATTCCTTTTGCTTTTACTTTGATTGTTTGATTGTTTTCCAGTGTTCTCCCTCCTCTGCTTTCATCAAAGCTTTAGAACTATTTCCCAGCTTTTCCTCTGTTGTCGGAGGTCCGCCGCTTTCACTCGGAGCCTGAGGCTTCACAGCATGGAGTCTGATATTTCCCCTTCTCGCTGCGGCTCCAGCCTTGTTAAACGCCGGCAACACAGGCGAGCACACGCAGCCTTGCTGGGTGTTATGGCCAACAGGATATTCCACCTGTGGTTTAGGGGTTCACGGAGCCTTCGTGACCCCTCTAAGACCCCCACGCTGTTCGAGGCTCCTCAGACGAGTTGCCTCGCGCTCCTTCCCGTGGCCGCGGCGTCCCGGAAGCTCGAATCGCTCCCCATCTCTGAAGCACTGATGGGCTTCATTTACAGGACCACCTGATACTCCTCTACCATCTCTCACCCGGGAGGGGTCTGGAGCAGACTCTCCCCCTTTTTTGGGCCGTGTGTGTGTGTGGAGTCCATAAAACTACTTCCGGTTTTCTCACTTCCAACTACACAAAATCACAGAATTGTAGAGTTGGAAGGGGCTGCGAGGGTCACCATCCAGTCCAACCCCCTGCAACCCAGGAATCTTTTTGCCCAGAGAGAGATTATCATCCTAAAGAAGTCAGATTAGCCTCAACCAGAGCCAGGGCCTTTTTAGCGCTGGCTCCAGCCTGGTGGAACGCTTTGTCTCATGAGACCAGGGCCCTGAAGGATCTGATTTCTTTCCGCAGGGCCTGTAAGACAGAGTTGTTCCGCCTGGCCTTTGGCTTGGAATCAACTTGATCCCCTTCCCCTCTTTCTTTTTTTCCTTTCTCTTTCTGTGATGGAGCTCCTATTTGGGGACTTCCGTGGCTTTTTTCTGGCCCACACAGGACCAGTCTGGATAGTTGGCCTTGGCGAAGATTTGACGTTTTCATCCCCAAAAAGTTTTTGATTTGAGTTTCTACTGAAATTGACTGAAATGAGGCTGCATTTTAATGTGGTATTTTAATCTTGTTTTTATGTTGTATTTTAATCAATTGTTTTTATACCGCCCTGAGCCCGGTCTTGGCTGGGGAGGGTGGGGTATAAATAAAAATTATTATTATTATTATTATTATTATTATTATTATTATTGTAACAGGCATGGTTTTCACTTGGGTAGGCAGGGGAAACACCTCAGGGTGCGGAAGGAGATTCGGAGCCCAGAACTTGACACAAAAGCGGGTGGCCACAATGTGAGCGCAAAATGGCTCAGCCAAACTCGGGAACGTAAAATCTTTTTTCTTGCCTGGCTGCAGAGCAAACCCTGTCGTGGCGGATCGGCACCGCCTATGTTTGCACTAGGGTGTGAGGCGAAGTGCTCCCAGGTTACTCATTAAATGCAGGTCTGAGGGAACTTGTGTGGTGAGTGTGCGTTTCAAGGGATGTGTGCAGCAGCCTAAGGTGGAGTTTACCTTGCATATCCTGCGATATACAATAGACGCGCCCCCCCCTTTTCTGCATTTACAGGATTTCCCAGAGGCCCACATACACTCCCCACAGAGGAGAGCAGAGGGAGGGGTGGCATTTCCCTCGCGCGCACCCCCCAACCTCTGGTTCCCTACAGATTGTGTCAGGCAGCACGTACTTAAGGCCTGGCCGTATAGCTCTGTGAAAAGAGGGAACTTGCCCTTTTTGCGGCAGCTTCCTCTCCTGCGAGAAAGCCTGTCTCCAGGAAAGCCACTCAACCTCTGAGGAAATCCTTGGCTCCAGCAACCTAAAAAG
Source organism: Podarcis pityusensis (assembly GCF_964106645.2). NCBI lineage: Eukaryota > Metazoa > Chordata > Lepidosauria > Squamata > Lacertidae > Podarcis > Podarcis pityusensis. The sequence continues at coordinate 9,986,955 of NC_138036.1, read as the reverse complement.
GTTGCGGCAACGTGTTATTGGTGTCCATTTACATGGATACACTTCCCAAAGGTTGACATTGGCCCAAGGCCACCTTTTCGTCAGTTCAAGTAAACCCGTTTACGGGGATGGGTTTACGTGCAAAGAACGACATGGAGAAGGGGGGTGGAATAAAAATCCTTCTGTTTTATAGAGGGACGCTTGCCGTACGAAATAGGTAGAGCGATGTCTTTGGCCAGGTCAGTGTATAGATTGTAGAATAAGGGACACCGAGGGTCATCTAGTTCAACGCCGTGCAATGCAGGAATCTCAGCTAAAGCATCCATGACAGATGGCCATTGAACTTTGGCTTAAAAACCTCCAAGGAAGGAGAGTCCACCACCTCCTGAAGGAGTCTGTTCTTCTGCCGAACAGCCCTTACTGTCAAAAAGTTCCACCTGATATTTAGTTGGAATCTTCTTCCTTGTAAGCTTGAAGCCACGGGTTCGAATCCTACCCTCCAGAGCAGGAGAAAACAAGCTCGCTCCATCTTCCATGGGACAGCCCTTGAGATATTTGAAGATGGCTATCATCTCTCCTCTCAGTCTCCTCTTTTCCTGGCTAAACATACCCAGCTCCTTCAACCGTTCCTCACAAGGCTTGGTTTCCAGACCACTGATCATCTTGGTTGTCCTCCTCTGCACACGTTCCAGCTTGTCAACATCCTTCTTAAACTGCGGTGTCCAAATGGGTGAAAGGACACACAACCTTTTCCACGACTCAGGGGAGACTCGTGTTTTGAATGCTCCGCTCGATAAAAGAACAGAGAGCTAGCTTCTCAGGGAGAGGCTAGCCACTAGCCTTCTCCCTGAGCTGCTAGCTTTCTAAGTGCAATGGGATTCTCTGGTCTCCTTCAGCATGTGGAGCCAATCTGGTAACGGTATTGGCCAAGCTGACAGGGACATGACTATGGACACCTTGCTAGGATAGCAGTCAAAACTTGCCATGCTTTATTTGCAATCTGAGGCCTCACAAGCAGGAGCGAGGAACTGGATCTGTATGGCGGACCAGATCTTTGTCTTCTCCACACATGCCACAAAATTTGACAGGCGGGTGGAGCCTCTCTGCTAGTTATTATCAGCAGAGAAGAATTAGGGACCAGAGAGCAAGTGGTTGCCCTGACCAATCCAAGCACCTTGCCCGCAAATAATAATAATAATAATAATAATAATAATAATAATTACCCCGCCCATATGGCTGAGTTTCCCCAGCCACTCTGGGCGGCTCCCAACGGAATATTAAAAGCACAATAAAATGTCAAACATTAAAAGCTTCCCTAAACAGGGCTGCCTTCAGATGTCTTCTAAAAGTCAGATAGTTGTTTATTTCCTTGACATCTGATGGGAGGGCGTTCCACAGGGCGGGTGCCACTACCGAGAAGGCCCTCTGCCTGGTTCCCTGTAACCTCACTTCTTGCAGCGAGGCAACCGCCAGAAGGCCCTTGGAACTGGACCTCAGTGTCCGGGCTGAACAATGGGGGTGGAGACGCTCCTTCAGGTATACTGGGCCGAGGACGTTTAGGGCTTTAAAGGTCAGCACCGACACTTTGAATTGTGCTCGGAAACGTACTGGGAGCCAATGTTGGCCTTTCAGGACCGGTGTTATATGGTCTGGGCGGCCACTCCCAGTCACCAGTCTGGCTGCTGCATTCTGGATTAATTGTAGTTTCTGGGTCACCTTCAAAGGTAGCCCTACATAGAGCGCATTGCAGTGGTCCAAGTGGGAGACAACCAGAGCATGCACCACTCTGGCGAGACAGTTCTTGCCTTGATGTCTTGGGATCCTGGACATCCACAACCTTTGACGGCTGAAGGTTATTCCAGCCTTCCATCACTCAAAACTGGAGGCCTTGGGAGATTAGAAGCTCCTGCAGCTTCTAATATCTCTGCTACCAACACCACACGTAGAGGAGAATGCCGGAGGCCCAGGAGACCCGACTGCTTTGTTTGGTGTAACCAAGAATAATAATTTTTAAAAACCGCACTGGGCCAGTCCAGACATCCACCCCCCGTTATGTCATGTGCCTTTGCTCTATTCTCTTAGGTCTCTAAGGCAGCATGGATAAATCTCACAATGGAAGGAAAAGGGTGTAGGAGAAAGGATCAAGCCGTTGACCCCTTTATTGTTTTTAGGCCAGAAGATAGCTTCCTCCCGGCTTCTGAACTGCCACACTGAGAATATTTTCCAGCCAAGTCGAGCCGCACAGAGTCACTTTCTGATTCCTCCCCTCGCCGTCGCCTCCCAACCCGGTTTGGCCGAGCCACGGGGAGTCACAGGGTTGAGGCCCATTCACAAATACCTGCCAGATATCACGTACTTTCCCGCCCGCAGCCCCAAACACACGCAGGCAGACACAGTCAGGAAAGGAGCAGAAATCTAAGCAAACGAAAAGAAGTTTTGAATGGGCTGGTGGAGAGAAATTGTGGGGGGCGGAAGCGGCAGACTCCCAGACTGGCGTGTCAAGGTTTGAACATGGGGGAAAGGAACGAGTGTGCAGAAGGAGACACAGGTCTGGGGGGGGGGAACCCCCCACCAAACACGAAAATAAAATCAAATAAGTTTCGTATTTGCTGCTAAAGGAATAGCGAGAGATATTTTTCCAAAAAACGCAGGGCAGAATTGTATAACGATGTTTTTAAACCGAGTGTCACGAGGGTCGCCTTGAGCGGCCGACTGGAAAAACCCAAAGTGCCGTGTCGCCTTTTAATTGCTAAACCAAGCATTAAAAAAAAAAAAAAAAAAACCCAGCAGAGAAAAACGATAATGTGATTGCAAGGAAGGCTGTTCTTCACACACTGATGGGCTTATTTTTGTGCTCGTTTGTTCTCTCCAGCTAAGAGGCCCTTGGGCGCACGTTCGACTTGGTCAGCGATCTATTTAGTCTAGACTCGACTGAGGTCAGTTCTGACCCTCCCCTTGCCCTCTAGCTGGACATATGGGAGACAGCTGCTACAACTTAATAATATAGAGAGCCATAACATTAATAGTAGCTGGTGTAGAGTTAGGAGGAAGGTAAAGGTAAAGGGACCCCTGACCATTAGGTCCAGTCGTGGCCAACTCTGGGGTTGTGGCGCTCATCTCGCTTTATTGGCCGAGGGAGCCGGTATACAGCTTCCGGGTCATGTGGCCAGCATGACTAAGCCGCTTCTGGCAAACTAGAGCAGCGCACGGAAACACCATTTACCTTCCCGCCAAAGTGGTACCTATTTATCTACTTGCACTTTGATGTGCTTTCGAACTGCTAGGTTGGCAGGAGCAGGGACCGAGCAACGGGAGCTCACCCCATCACGGGGATTTGAACCGCAGACCTTCTGATCGGCAAGCCCTAGGCTCTGTGGTTTAACCCACAGCGCCACCCGCAGGGTGCCCCCAAATCCAAAACTTGCCTCCACCATCTACTCACCAGCCAGCCCAAGGAAAGCCAGCGAACTCTCTGCCCATCAGCCTAGATACAAACCCCCGGAGAGTCCTGCTAGATTCGGCCAAAGGCCCCATCTAGTCCAGCTCTCTGTTCTCATAGTGGTCAGCTAGATGGGAAGCCAGGAACAGGACTTGAGCTCAACAGCACAATCCTCACTCACGGTTCCCAGCAAATAGTATTCAGAAGGATACTTAGGAGGTGCCAAGCAGTCACTGTGGCTTGTAACTATTGATAGCCTGATCTTCCATTACCGTATTTTTCGCTCTACAGGACGCACCCGACCATAAGAGGCACCTTGTTTTAGCGGGGGAGAACAAGGGGGGGGAATCTCCCCCTCTCTGCGCAGCGCCCTTCAGCAAAGCAGCTGAAGGGGTGCTGCGCAGAAAGGGAAAGCTGCGTAGCGCCTCTCCAGCGAAACGAAGCCAGGAGAGCAAGAGGGATTGGTGCGCATCGACCCCTCTCGCTCTCCAGGCTTCAGCGAAAGCAACGCGAAGCCTCCAGAGCGAGGAGGGAGCACTCCCTCTACGCTTTAGAGGCTTCACGTTGCTATCGCTGAAGCCAAGGAGCCTGCATTCGCTCCATAAGACGCACACACATTTCCCCTTAGTTTTTGGAGGGGAAAAGATGCGTATTATAGAGCGAAAAATACGGTAATTTGTTTAATCTTCTTTCAAAGCCATCCAAGTTAGTGACCATAGGAAGCAGCTCTTAGGGATCAAGGGCACTTTGCTCCCCCCCATAAAATATTTGAGGGGGCCACCCTCCCCTCCAAGCCGATATGCATTGCCATGTTGTGCGGATGCCTGATGATCGTCTTCCAAAGCAACTACTCTATTCCGAACTTAAAAATGGAAAGCATAATGCTGGTGGTCAACAAAAGAGGTTTAATAGGTTGTTGTATTTTAATATTCTGTTGGTAGCCGCCCAGAGTGGCTGGGGAAACCCAGCCAGATGGGCGGGGTATAAATAATAATAATAACAATAATAACAATAACAATAATAATAATAATAATAATAATACAGTAATAATTAGATAATAATAATACAGTAATAATAATAATAATTAGACAGCTCCTTGCCCCCATCTGCGGCGAATAAGGCCCATTTTAAAATGCAGGCCGTGTGAAACAACACACACAGAAGAGCAACTTGCTCAAACCAGCTTACTTGCAAGAATACAGAATTAGCACGTTTACATGGGCCCTGCCCCACATCTTTGGCGCGCTACCAACAAACGTCTTGTGTCTCCTGGTTTGAACGAGGCACGTGGAGCCCCACACGCCACGTTTTTTCTTAGATGTCTGGCGTTTGTTAAAATTGGGCTTTAAGTTCCACACACTTGAGAGAGAACACAAGATCCCAGACTGGAAGGGAGCGTTTGACAATGGCTCCTAAGTGATTACCTGCCTGCTGCAGACAGGAAGCCAGCATTTTAAGAACTTCTGGTCTATATTGTATTGGTTGCTATTTTCATAACATCAGAGGAAATGCTTAAAGGGGGAATGGGAAGGGGGGGGGGCGCTCGGAAAAAAAACAGCAGAGAGGATTCAGTGAGTTACGAACCCATTTTTAGTCTCAACAGGAAACATTAACCGGTTAAGTACCAAACAAAGGATGAAACATTAGCGTAGACTTAGCAAGCAGCCCGAAGTTTAATACGCTAATATTAGGCACCGCCAAAGAGGGAGAACGACTTTGATCGTAGCTTTAAATAAACAAAACAAAAAAAGTTTCCCCAAACTTTTTCTACTAAAGGCAGATCTAAAGCAAATTTAGAGGGTCCTGATCAGGCATAACGACTGTGTCGAAATGCCTGGAAGTTAAAAATAATTTTGATATAATTTGCAAAACCGTTCAATTTTGTGCTGGTGGCAGAACAGGGGACACGAAAACATGTGTGCATTTATGCATGTACTTACTACCTTTATTACAATGTTTTTGGTTGCGAAATCAATCCAGGCTAATTTAAATCCCTTTCCTAAGTCAGAGCTGGGGGTTGGGGCTAGCCATGTTTTCTTTTACCCCTGGGTGAAGCCTCCAGAGGGGGGCCATTGAGGCTTCCAGCCTGTGTGTGTGTGTGTACTTTACACAAATGCACATGGTGTGTGTGTGTGTGTGTGTGTGCGCGCGCGCCAAACTGTGTCTTTCACCTAGGTGAAATCAAGCCTAGTTTTGCCCCTGCCTAAGCTACATTCACTTGAGGCAAATGGTTTATGAACCCAAGTACAGTCATACCTCGGGTTACAGATGCTTCAGGTTGCGGGCTTTTCGGGTTACGGACCGCCGAAACCCAGAAGTACCCGAATGGGTTACTTCTGGGTTTCGGCGGCCGCACATGCGCAGAAGCGCCAAATCGTGCTTTGCGCGTAAGAGCCGAATCACAACACGCACGTGCGCAGACGTGCAGCTGCGGATTGCGAACGTGCATCCCGAACGGATCACGTTCACAACCTGAGCATCCACTGTACAGAGAGCCAAACTCTGTCAGAATATTTGTTTGAGGCACCTCAGCAGCTATTTCCCATGGATGCAAACCAATGTTAAGAGCCTAAGACAGGGCAAAGCCATTGTGGCTGGGAGCCACCGATGAGCTTGCCTTCCACAAATTTGTCTACTTCCATTTTAAGACCATCCCTGTTGGTGACCATCACTATCTCTTCAGTGAGGAAATTCCACACTCTTAACGAAGTAAACGAAGTCCACCCCCTGCCTGCCTGTCCCGAATCTTTCAACATTTGGCTTCATTGGATATTACCAAGTTCTAGTGTTACAGGAGAGAAAAACTTTCTCTCTGTGTTTGTCTGCAGCGAGCAGCTAAGTTGGTGGTTCTCAAAGTGTGTGGCAGGAGAGGCAGGAAGATTCAAGGGCAATCAAAGAAACATTTAAACATTTCAGTGTAGCGTGGTTATACAACCAGAAAGAGTATTCATGCCTGTCTTCAAGAGCATTGGCCATTCTTCTAGAGTTCTCCACGATTTATCATTGTGGATTTTCAACTTTGACAAATATGCAAGATCAGAGAAGAAAAAAAAGGCTTATTTGTGTTGATGAGGTAAGAGGGTTTCTTTGTTTTTTGGTCTCAGATCCGATATAAATTAGATTATCTGGCAAAAGCAAGCTCACCCCTCTCATTGAATTTGTACTTAAGCTACATATGTAAGAGGTTCGTTTATAATTTTATTTTGGGAATGATTCATGTTCTCATGTAGCTGGATTGTTGTATACTTTCTGGATGCCCCGTGATCATACGATAAAGTAAGTGCGTTCTGTGGAACAATTAATCAAGCACCACTAGGAGTTGTTTCTTTTTGTTTTCCAGCATATTTCTACTCAATAAGAAATTTGGAGTGGTGCAAGCAAAGGTCCAGCTCCAAGGGGCTTCTGGATGTTCCCTTCCTGCCAGAAGTGAGGTTACAGGGAACCAGGCAGAGGGCCTTCTCGGTAGTGGCACCCGCCCTGTGGAACGCCCTCCCATCAGATGTCAAGGAAATAAACAACTATCTGACTTTTAGAAGACATCTGAAGGTGGCCCTGTTTAGGGAAGTTTTTAATGTTGGATGTTTTGTCGCTTTTTTATATATTCTGTTGAGAGCCGCCCAGAGTGGCTGGGGAAACCCAGCTAGATGGGCAGGGTATAAATAAGTTGTTTAATAATAGTAATAGTAATAATGATAATAATAATAATAATAATAATAATAATAATAATAATAATCATCATCATCATCTGTAGCCCTCCAGTTATTGCTGAATTGCAATGTTCATCATTCTTGACCACTGGCTATGCTAGGTGATGCTTGGGAGTGATGGAATATCAGATCAGATCACAACCCTGCAGCCCTAAAGATTCACTGTCTCTGCAGCCTAGAGTCAGTCTGTCTGTCTGTCTGTCTGTCTGTCTGTCTGGAATCAAACTTTCTTGATACAGTCACACCTCGGGTTACAGGCGCATCAGGTTGAGCGTTTTCGGGTTACGGACGCGCCGAAACCCGGAAGTACCGGAACGGGTTATTTCTGGGTTTCGGCGCTTTGCGCATGTGCAGAAGCACTAAATCGTGCTTTGCGCAGAAGCGACGAATCGCAACCTGCCCATGTGCAGATGCGGTGCTGCGCATTGCGACCGTGCCTCCCGCACGGATCACGTTCGCAACCCGAGCGTCCACTGTATAAGCAATTCACCCACTCCTAGCTGGAAGCAATATGGTCCAAGCACAGTGGCCAGCCATTTCTCTAGAAAGCTTCCCAGAAGGCAGGACAGGCAACGGGAGGGGTGGCAGCCAGCTGCAAAGCTCTCTCCCTCTCACACATACACATGGATGACAAACGACGTGAAGGCATGCAAGGAAACCCACAGCGGCTCTTGTTTCCCCCCACCCACCCCCTTTCCCGAGAGCCAGGATCACGGCAGGGCACTTGTGCCAGGCTGGCTCCTGCCTCCGCAGAGCAAGGCTCCTTTCGCTTGGGTAAGCCTGAGGTCAGCTGCCACGACTTCGGCGGGAAGAGCGTGTGCCCTGACCCTTGTCCAGGATGTTGTATAGAAAGGCTGCTACTAACACATGCTATATTTCACTATTTGGGAAAAGCGACACCGGCAGCTTCCTCTCCAGAGAGCTCTGTTTAGCTTTGCAGGGGGAGAACCTCTCTGCCAGCGTCCAGCTGCCAGCTCATCTTGCATTGGAAAAACCACATCACCCTCTGCTGCAGCCTGTGGGAGGTACACCCTTTAAAAAAAAAAAAAAAAACCTTTCACAGAGGATAAATTGCAAGGTGAATCTATGTTTTTGTGGGAAGGGAATAATCAGTGTCGGATTTAATAATAATTTATAACCCACCCTCCCCGCTCAGGGCGGCTAACACCAGTAAAATTACAGGAAAAATATAACAGGAAAAAAACCCCAATTTAAAATACAGGATAAATTCAATTTAAAATGCAGCCTAATTTTAAAAGTAGCCCATAAAACAAAACCATAAGGGCAAGGAAACATAAGGGTCAGACTGAGTCCAAACCAAAGGCCAGGCGGAACAGCTCTGTCTTGCAGGCTGTGCGGAAAGATATCAAGTCCCGCAGGGCCCTAGTCTCTTGTGACAGAGCGTTCCACCAAGTCGGGGCCAGTACTGAAAAGGCCCTGGCCCTAGTTGAGACCAATCTAACCACCTTGCGACTTGGGACCTCCAAAATGTTGTCATTTGTGGACCCTAAGGTCCTCTGCAGGGCATACCAGGAGAGGCAGTCCCGTAGGTACGTGGGTCCTAAGCCGCATAGGGCTTTACGTATAAGCTAAACAAGCTATAGCTTGGGGCCCCACTCTCTTGGGAGCCTCCCCCCAATTTCACTATTAATATACTTCTTCTTAATTGTATTTCAGTTGAACAATTACAACAACTACCTGACATTCAGAAGACATCTTAAGGCAGCCCTGTTCAGGGAAGTTTTTAATGTGTGACATCTTAAGTGTATTTTTGGTCTTTGTGGAAGCCAGCCAGAGTGGCTGGGGAAACCCAGCCAGATGGGTGGGGTACAAATAATTAATTTATTATTATTATTATTGTTATTATTATTATTAGATAAAATACATACTTTGTTATGTTCAAATGGCTTTTGATACCTATTAGGTCCATAAATTACCATATAGCATATATTCAACACAAAAAACCAGCGACAATTTGTTGTTGACAAAGGACAGCTGGACATATAAAGGGCCCCATTACCTTCAGTAGCTTAGAGCTTCATCAAACCTAAATTCAGCCCTGGGAATAATAACTCAGTCAGATGGGTGGGTAATAATAATTATAATTATAATTAATTATAATAATAATTATATAATAATAATATTATAATTATAATTAATTATAATAATAATTATAATAATAATTCTTGGAAACACACTGAAACTTGATCAAGCCCTGTCAAATCAGTTCACCAGGGCGCTCTCTCTCTCTCTCTCTCTCTCTCTCTCACACACACACACACACACACTCATCACGGCCATTTCACACATTATCCTTTAAACACCATTTCACCATTTTTTTAAAAAGGCCCATGAAGTGATGCTGCTTTGAAGTCCATCTTGAAAGTGCTGCTTAATGAAGTATTTTGCAAATGGCGCAACCTAAAAACTGCATTTATTATTTGCTTGAAAGGATTCTGAAGAGACGACCTGTTGCACCCTCCCCATTTGAAAAAAAGAAATAAATGCATTCTTGTAATCTTTGCATACAATTCCAAGCACACTCATATTTTTTTTTCATACTGCACATTCTGTAGAACGGAATGCACCCAGGACGTTACAGTGGCAGGATAAGTCAGAGGGTGGGTATCTGCTGCCCCCTCCTGGTTCACAACAAGAAATGCAGCCAGCTCAGGGTTTCACAAATTCTGGGCGTTCATTGACTCCTTTGACAAGCTTATAAAATTATCATCAACCCCAGCCCAGGTTCTTAGGAATGTAAAGAAAGCAAATTCAAGAAATATCAATATAAAATCAACACAGATTACTCAATCGCCATTATTAGACGCCATAAAAGGCAAGAAAAGAATTTTGCAGTCTTTCTGTCTGAGAATATTGTATTGTGGAATCGATTTAGAAAATACACTGCCCTTTATTTCTGAGGCTCAGAGTTCCTAAATACATATTTTGTACATCCTAAACTTCTTTTCCTCCACAGGCCATTTTGAACCTCCTTTTAAACCCCCCCCCACACTTCTACTGACCCCAGTGAGTCAACATTTGACTGTTCTGGGAAATGCTGCCTTACTCTAACGGTCTTGGATGGAACTGCGTATTTATCAAAATAACAGCAGGGGTGCCTGAAACAAAGAGGGAAAGACAGAGGACTAGAGGAGATGCGCTTAACCCACCAGGTGGAACCTCTTCCCCCAAAATATACCCCCTAAGATCTGGAAATATGCCCCGAACCTCAGAATAATGGACAAGGGCTGCAGCTCCATACTTTGAATGGAGTAAAAAAGGTAAAGGTAAAGGACCCCTGCTTCTGGGGAGAAAAGCAATGACAAACCTAGACAGCATCTTAAAAAGCTTGCCGACCAAGGTCCATATAGTTAAAGCTATGGTTTTCCCAGTAGTGATGTATGGAAGTGAGAGCTGGACCATAAAGAAGGCTGATCGCCAAAGAATTGATGCTTTTGAATTATGGTGCTGGAGGAGACTCTTGAGAGTCCCATGGACTGCAAGAAGATCAAACCTCTCCATTCTGAAGGAAATCAGCCCTGAGTGCTCCCTGGAAGGACAGATCCTGAAGCTGAGGCTCCAGTACTTTGGCCACCACATGAGAAAAGAAGACTCCCTGGAAAAGACCCTGATGTTGGGAAAGATGGAGGGCACAAGGAGAAGGGGACGACAGAGGACAAGATGGTTGGACAGTGTTCTCGAAGCTACCAGCATGAGTTTGACCAAACTGCAGGAGGCAGTGGAAGAAAGGAGTGCCTGGCGTGCTCTGGTCCATGGGGTCACGAAGAGTCAGACACGACTAAACGACAACAACAACAAAGGACCCTGACGGTTAAGTCCAGTCGTGAACAACTCTGGGGCATAGCTGTCAACGTTTCCCTTTTTTAAAGGGAATTTCCCTTATTCCGAATAGGATTCCTCGCAAGAAAAGGGAAAGGTTGACAGCTATGCTATGGGGATGCGGGGCGCATCTCGCTTTACAGGCCGAGGGAGCTGGCATTTGTCCGCAGACAGTTTTTCCGGACCATGTGGCCAGCATGACTAAGCTGCTTCTGGCGAACCAGAGCACCGCACAGAAACGCCGTTTACCTTCCCGCTGGAGCGGTACCTATTTATCTACTTGCACTTTGACGTGCTTTCGAACTGCTAGGTTGGCAGGAGCAGGGACTGAGCAACGGGAGCTCACCCTGACGCGGGGATTCGAACTGCTGACCTTCAGAGTGGCAAGCCCAAGAGGCTCAGTGGTTTAGACCACAGCGCCACTGAATGAAGTGCGTTTAGCTGCCACACTGCACAGACCAGCCTTTTCCAACCAGTCGACCTCCAGCTCCCTGGGCAGAATTGCCAAGGCTGATGGGAGTTGTAGTCCAACAACACCCCCCCCCATTCTTTTCAATGCTTTCTTGGTTGAAAACTTTGCAACAGAAATGTAGAATAGATGTTATAGGCAAAATAAGAAATAAACAATAAACAATTATTCATTCTTTAACTAATACCTGCATTGTACATCTATTCGTGATTAAGTCTGACAAGACCACTGAACTTCCCCTTGCATTCCCGAATTAAATTTCTTAAATACGCGCTTAAACTTTACTTTCTCCATGTTATTTAACTTACTATAGATTTTATTTTATAAAATGAACCTATTAACACGCCAAAGCTTAATCAATACCTGCCAATGGATTGATTTTTTGAAAATATTCTTTTATATAAAGGTAAAAGTAAAGGTAAAGGGACCCTTGACCATTAGTCAGGGCTGACTCTGGGCTTGCGGCGCTCATCTCGCTTTATTGGCCGAGGGAGCCGGCGTACAGCTTCCGGGTCCTGTGACCAGCATGACTGAGCCGCTTCTGGCGAACAAGAGCAGCACACGGAAACGCCGTTTACCTTCCCGCCGGAGCAGTACCTATTTATCTACTTGCACTTTGACGTGCTTTCGAACTGCTAGGTTGGCAGGAGCAGGGACCGAGCAATGGGAGCTCACCCCGTCGTGGGGATTCAAACCACCAACTTTCTGATCGGCAAGTCTTAGGCTCTGTGGTTTAACGCACAGCACCACCCGCGTCCCATACATAGTCTTTTACATAGACTCTGTATATATCCCACTCTCTGATAATTGCAAAAGGCTGGAAGGGAGAGGATATTTCATCTAAGACAGACTGACAAAATAAAATAAGAGAGTACGCTGAACTGGCGAGATTATCAGCAAGGCTAAGGAGCATTACAGATGAAAAAATTATCAGAGAGTGGGATATATACAGGGTAGCCCAACAACATCTGGAGGAACAGCAAGTTGGAAAAAGCACATGGAGACAAAACTGAGCAAGATGCCAACACTATTAAGATCACACTTTTGGTGTCAAACCACGTCATTTCCCTTGTAGGATGAGAAAGGAGGCATGACTTAACCTCTCCACAGGCAACCAAGTCATAGAAGAATAGAGTTTGAAGGGACCCTGAAAATCATCTAGATCAGAGCTAGCAAGGCCAGAGCTCAGGGATGATGGGAGTTGTAGTCCAACAACATCTGGGGACTCACAGGTTGAGAACCACTGGTCTAGATCACGGGTAGGCAAACTAAAGCCCAGGGGCCGGATCCGGCCCAATCGCCTTCTAAATCCGGCCCACGGATGGTCCGAGAATCAGCATATTGTTAAATGAGTAGAATGTGTGCTTTTAAAAAAATTCATCTCTCAGTTATTTGTGGGGCATTGAAATTCATTCATTTTTTTCTTCTTCAAAATATAGTCTGGCCCACCACATGGTCTCAGGGACGGTGGACCGGCCCATGGCTGAAAAAGTTCGCTGACCCCTGATCTAGTCCAACCCCCCTGCAAAGCAGGAATATGCAGCTGTCCCAAACGGGGATCGAACCTGCAACCTTGGTATCATCAGCACCATGCGCTAAGCAATTGAGCTATCCAGCTGAAAAGTCTATGGTGTCTTTTACTAGCTCCTTTGGAAGGAAGGTGGGATGTAAGTTGAATAAATAACAATGAAACACAATGAAATAGAAGGGAGTCTGGCACTTCAGGTTATCAGTCAGATGACTCTGCTACAGCAGGGTGTCCTTCCACCAATGGCCGCCAGATGGCACAACATCCGCTCCAAAACTGACCGTTCAACTTAAGAGAATGGCAGTGCAAAATACGTTCTGAGTATAGGCCTCAAGTATGTTCAACGATCACTCCTGCTCCTCAGGGAACTTTGAAAACTGTACTTCCGTCAGAGAGGGCAGAGGTCTCTGAACCGAGAAGTCACAGCAGTTCCCAACTACAATTCCCAAGATTCTTTGAGGGGTGTCGCGACAGGAAAACTGGCATAAAGGCAATGTTAAGGCTGCAACGAAAATATGATCTTAGATGATATATATATATATATATATATATATATATATATGTAAAGGACCCCTGGACAGTTAAGTCCAGTCAAAGGCAACTATGGGGTTGCGGCGCTCATCTCACTTTTCAGGCCAAGGGAGCTGGCGTTTGCCCGCCGACAGCCTTCCAGGTCATGTGGCCAGCAGGACTAAACCGCTTCTGGCACAACGGAACACCGTGACAGAAACCAGAGCGCATGGAAGCACTGTTTACCTTCCTGCCGCAGCGGTACCTATTTATCTACTTGCACTGTCATGCTTTCAAACTGCTAGGTTGGCAGGAGCTGGGACCGAGCAACGGGAGCTCACCCTGTTGTGGGGATTCGGACCGCCGACCTTCTGATCGGCAAGCCCAAGAGGCTCAGTGGTTTAGACCACAGTGCCACCTTCGTCCCATGACAACAGGGGTTGCCAACATTTCTGGGGTGCTGTGAGCATTTGCAATCTGGGGGGGGGGGGACTGTGCTTGGCACCACACACACACTGCAATCCAGCCCACACCACAATCTGGCCTATTTTCTGCAACTGAATACTTTTTTCTGAATGTCAGTATTTTTTAGGGGTGGGCTAAGTTTGGCACCAGATGTCTCCGAGGGCACAAGCGGAGCTGCAGGCATCATGCTTTCGTTCGAAGGAGCGCTTGTCCCCCATTTACCCATCCGATTCAAAGCTTTTGATCTCTGCGGGGCGATGGATACCAAGGAATGAATTCAAGGCGCTAAATGAACATCGGGTACAGGCATCGCCCCCACTGACGCACGTTCTAACTCACCTGCGACCGTGTAGATGCGCGGGAAATAATCAAGCAATTCAATTCGTACCTGGGAGTGGTGGGAGGGAGCTGGAAAGTCCTTGTGGCTGGCAAGGGGACTCTCCCCGGAGCCTGAAGACGTCAGTGAGGGCAGAGGAAGCCCCCAAAGAGACCATAGGCACGGGGGGCTTTGTTTACACTGCTCAGCCTCCCCAACTAGCAACCGATTTGCGGGGTAGCACAGCAGCCGCCATGGTTTTCCCACACGTCCTCCAGTTTCCTGCCAGCCCCAGTGCTTCAATTCTTGTTGTGGATATTTTTGGACGTGGTAGTTTTGGTATGGATTGAAGAGAGAGCGGCAGAGGGGGTGCGTTTAAAGAGTGCTCCCCACTTTATTCGATTTGTACTTATAATGAAAATACAAAAATCAGAACTCCTATTAGAATAAATAAGTTCCATTACAAATACTGAAATACAGTAGTACCTCAGGTTAAGTACTTAATTCGTTCCGGAGGTCCGTTCTTAACCTGAAACTGTTCTTAACCTGAAGCACCACTTTAGCTAATGGGGGCCTCCTGCTGCCGCCGGAGCACGATTTCTGTTCTCATCCTGAAGCAAAGTTCTTAACCCGAGGTACTATTTCTGGGTTAGCGGAGTCTGTAACCTGAAGCGTATGTAACCCGAGGTACCACTGTACTAAATAAGATGGATAAAAATGTGTTCTCATCCTGAAGCAAAGTTCTTAACCCGAGGTACTATTTCTGGGTTAGCAGAGTCTGTAACCTGAAGCGTATGTAACCCGAGGTACCACTGTACTAAATAAGATGGATAAAAATGTGTAACAGGAAAAGAAGTAGAAAGTTGGTTTAAAAGTGTGTGAAAGAAAGTAACAGAAGTGGAAAGAAATTGCAATTGAGTAGATTGGATGTCTAACACAAGGGTGGGGTAAGGGGTGAGGGATGGTGATGGGAAAAGGAAGTATCTGTGGGATTGAGTGTGGGTATGTATGAATATTTTTAAGGATTGTATGAAATGTATGTTTGTCGGTATATCTGTAATATTTAATGTTGAATTATTTTAATAAAATAAAAATTTAAAAAAGAAAAGAAAATACAAAAAATACCGAAAACTTTGCGAAGAAACTGCGGCCTCGACACGATTCATTAACAAACGACAATCTTTTGAGACTCCACAGCGCTGAGAAGCAGATACTGTACATAATCTGACATCCATGTATTCAGAATATCCAGCTGTGCTGGCCGGCTGTACCTGCCAAGTTCTGACTGCACCACAGCAGGGAAGCACAAAGATAACAGTTGCCCCAAAACCTTGATATTGTGGAGACTGTTCCTAACAGATGCGCTTAAGAAAACATGCCAGGAGCCTTTCAGTCACGTAACACAGGAAAGGGGCATCTCCTTGTGCATGGGCTCAGAGAGCAAATTCTTAAAAAAATATATGTAAATAAGAATACTTTTAATCAGTGCTTTTTTCCGGGGGGAAGCAGGGGTACGCATACCCCTAAGCATTTTGTGAATCTAAGTTTGGCCTCATTGAGGGGCAGTATTTCAATATGAGTAGGAAAATGAGAGTACCTCTAAACTTTTTTTTTAAAGCACTGCTTTTAATAATATATCATGCCCGCAACCCTGTGGAAAATATAGCACACAGAATATAATTATAGAAATCACTTTTTTAAAAAAACAATTTTTATTATAAAGCAATTACCTCCTTATAATTTTATTTTAACTCACTAATGACTCTCAGTCCTCACGTCTGTGTGAAAAATGACCCTGTGCTCTTCTGAGTCCACAACTCAAGGGTAGAAAGAATATTTATACCCCTTATAACTGATTTCACCCCTGGCCTAAAACATTAGCCCAGTGATGTATTTGATGCAACCCTTACATGGGCTTCATTCTGCAAATACCAAATGTGCTGTGTGTATTCTTACATCAAACTCAAAAATCCATAAATGCAATTTAGACAATGAAAAGAAAAAAAGCCCTTTATAGAGCATAATGCTCCAACGACAGCAAGGAATGGTTCTTGGCCTGAATGGCCAGAGACCAAGCATATTTGAGACACAGTTGGGAGCTTGGGAGATGAACGGCTCTCCCGTTTGGGTGTCAAGCAGACAGAACAAGTTGTACAAAGGAGATCTGGGAAAAGACTCACCTGCCAGGCTGGGAGAACCTTCCCTATGTCATTGAGGTTGATTCCATCTCCGTCCTCGCTCTTCCCTTTTCCGATCCTGAGTCAGGGACAGACAAAGGGGAGAATGAACACCGTGTGCCAAAATGTGTTCATGCACAGGCTGGGGGTCCGTGGCTTACAAAGGAGTGACAAACAACACAAAACAAAACTCCGGCAGGTGCTTCTCCCAACATGGCAAATGCCGAAAGATCTTTCTTCTTCTCCACGCCCCTCCCCAGTTCCAATTTTCATTTCCATTTCTTAACGATCCACCTTACACGAAAATATTCCTCTTCCACCAGGCCTCTGGCTGATCAACATCCAATACCCTTTTAAATGTGAGGTGGGGGATTGTTCATTTGCTTTCTTATTTATTTTTATTATGCGTTTTGTGGTTTTTATATTGTCTTTCTATGCAGGGCCAGATTTAGGTTTGATGAGGCCCCAAGCTACTGAAGGTAATGGGGCCCTTTATATGCCCAGCTGTCCTTTGTCAACAACAAACTGTCGCTGGTTTTTTGTGTTGAATATATGCTAAATGATAATTTATGGACCTAACAGGTATCTAAAGCCATTTGCACATGCAGAATGTAGGCACCCAATATGTAGAAATGAGCAAACCAGTGATATAGTGGTACCTTGGGTTAAGTACTTAATTCGTTCTGGAGGTCCGTTCTTAACCTGAAACTGTTCTTAACCTGAAGCACCACTTTCGCTAATGGGGTCTCCTGCTGCCACAGCCGCGCGATTTCTGTTCTCATCCTGAAGCACAGTTCTTAACCTGAGGTACTATTTTTGGGTTAGTGGAGTCTGTAACCTGAAGCATATGTAACCTGAAGCATATGTAACCCGAGGTACCACTGTATTCGGTTTACGAACTCCACAGAATCGAAAGTAGTGTCCCGGTTTGCGAACTTTACCTCAGTCTAAGAACAGAAGCTGAATGGTGGAAGGGCACTGGTGGCAGGAAGCCTCATTAAGGAAAACACACCTCGGTTTAAGAACCGTTTCGGTTTAAGAACGGACTTCTGTAACGGATTAAGTTCATAAACCAAGGTATCACTGTACATCACTCTAGGGCCTTGTAAGCAAGCAAATAAACAAGATCTACACTGCAAGCTTACACAACTTCCCCTGAAATTATCTTGGGAACTATTTGGCCAGGTGATGCAGTTTCTCTATTAAAGATACTTCCCTCCCAACCAAACTACATTTCCCAGGGTTCATTGTGGAAGTGGGGAGGGGAGAGACTTTTTAGCAAGTCCCTTTAAATCTGGAATGTAGAGATGCCCGTGGAAACATGTGTACCTATTTGTAGCCTGTACAAAAGGTCAGGAAGGCTTACTGCAATCTCTTTAAACAGCAAGAGTCCAACAAAAATACGACTGCTAGGAGTTTCAATGCCACATGGACCGCATATTTGCAGAAAAGTAAGCTCCACTGTTATTCATCATTAAACAATGGGCAATGTGGATTTCTATGGAACTCATGGTGATGATATAACACAAACCAGAAAAACCTAAACCTTTTCCCCGGGTTGCATGCTTCCGTTTCCTTCAGAACAAAAGCAGAAACTGGATTCAATGGCGTTTCCTCGCTGGATTAACACTTGTTGACCCAATGTCTTTGATGTGAAAGGATTCTAAAAACCCACCCCAGGATGAGACTTTGAAGCAACCGCCTGCTTAAGCTGTTGTACCTTAAAGTTTCAGTAGCACAAAAGGATTCTATATTCTATACGAAAGGCTGCGTGAATACCACAATTCTGCAGAAGGACACGACAAAGCACAAGGTTGTTGTACCGGGTGCGGAATTTAGGTGCTTGAAAAGCTCACATCTTCCATTTCAATAGGATTTTCTAAACAGGTCTCTAGCAAATTGCACAGGGCAGCCTTGGGCAGTTCAACATTGTCCACTCCTCGCTTTTCCCTCTATGAAGTGGGATGTGGTATTTGTCTTGACAACCCAAGAGACCAAATGTCTTTCATGCTGCTTCTTTTTTCTTAAAACAAAAGGCACGTAATAATTTACACTCTGCTAATGTTATAATCAGGGACGCGGGTGGCGCTGTGGGTTAAACCACAGAGCCTAGGACTTGCCGATCAGAAGGTCGGCAGTTCGAATCCCCGCGACGGGTTGAGTTCCCGTAGCTCAGTCCCTGCTCCTGCCAACCTAGCAGTTCCAAAGCATGTCAAAGTGCAAGTAGATCAATAGGTACCGCTCCGGTGGGAAGGTAAACGGCGTTTCCGTGTGTTGCGCTGGTTCTCCAAAAGCGGCTTAGTCATGCTGGCCACATGACCCGGAATCTGTACACCGGCTCCCTCGGCCAATAAAGCGAGATGAGCACCGCAACCCCAGAGTCGGTCACGACTGGACCTAATGGTCAGGGGTCCCTTTACCTTTACCTTTAATGTTATCATCACCCCCTAATACTGAACTCGGGTGGTCTGGCACCCTACTACCAGTCTGGGTGCAAAAACAAAATTAAGGCAGTGGTTTCTACGGTCAACGGGTACGCCCTAGGAATGCAGAATTATATTGGCTAGCAACTTAAAAGACAATTAAAAGAAAACCACACAAAATGAAAAGTTCTCAAACAGGCCAATGAGGATCTATGCAAAACAAGTTTCTAGCACCTGTGGAATGTTTGTCAGTGGGGGGTGGGGTAGGAAAATAGAGGGGAGGTTGTATTGTTTGAACCTCAAACAATGCACAGTCTCATGCGAGCAGGATTAGGGTCAGAGACGTGTTTGCCTTGAGCCCTTCTCTGCCCATGATAAAAAGGAGGTTTCAGGAGCAGTGAAAAGTAAAAAAGGATACTTCCTCTCTTTCTGCATCTCCAGAAACCACCCTCCATCAATAATAATAATAATAATAATAATAATAATAATAATAATAAATTATATTTACACCGTGCCCTCCCTGGCCAGAGCTGGGCTCAGGGAGGCTAACACCAGTAAAATTACAGTAAAAACATAATAGGGAAAAAAACCCAATTTAAAATACAGGTTAAAATGCAATTTAAAATGCAGCCTCATTTTAAAAGTAACCCATAGATCAAAACCATAAGGGGGGAGGGAAACATAAGGGTCAGACTGAGTCCAAACCAAAGGCCAGGTGGAACAGCTCTGTCTTGCAGGCCCTGCGGAAAGATGTCAAGTCCTGCAGGGCCCTAGTCTCTTGTGACAGAGCGTTCCACCAAGTCGGGGCCAGTACTGAAAAGGCCCTGGCCCTAGTTGAGACCAATCTAATCGCCTTGCGACTTGGGGCCTCCAATGTGTTGTCATTTGTGGACCTTAAGGTCCTCCGCGGGACATACCAGGAAAGGAGGTCCCATAGGTACAACCTAGGCCGCATAGGGCTTTAAAGGTCAAAACCAGCACCTTAAATGATATGGTTATGTTCAAGCCTGGAAGCACAGCTAGAGATGACTGGATGGGTGGGGGGAAATAGTGAATTGTCTTTCTCCTGAAACCCCTCCTCTTCCTCTACGAGCTCTAAACAAACTCCTGCCTTGAGTCGCGGAGGAGCAGTCCTCTTAAGAGGCTGCTGACACACCACAAATGTGGCTAAGGGTCCCCTACTTGTTACTGCTATAGGAATCCTTGAAGCAGCCAGCCATAACAGTTGCTGGATAGTTCAGGAGGGAAGAGTGATGGTGGACTTGTGTCCTGTCATTGAAGGAGAAGAGGGCTATCAATGGCTACTACCGTATTTTTCGCTCCATAAGACACACCAGACCATAAGGCACACCTAGTTTTGGGAGGAGGAAAACAAGAAAAAATTATTCTGAATCCCAGATGCCAGAACAGCAAGAGGGATCTGGCTTCTGGGATACCGTGTGGCTTTTCTGGCATCTGGGATAACCGCGCCAAGCCTCTTCAGGGCAGCGGGATGAAGGCTCCCTCTGCCCGAAGAGGCTGCGTGCGGCTAAGGCAAAAGCCAGGGCAGGCGCGTCACTGAAGGGGCGCTGCACAGTTCTCCCTCTCTGAGAGGGAGAAATGCGCAGCACCCCTTCAGCGAAGCCGGAGAAGGAACAGAAGTCCCTTCTGTTCCTCCTCCGGCTTCGCATGACAGGCGCGTCGCTGAAGGGGTGCTGCGCAGTTCTCTCTCTCTGTGCAGCGCCTCTCCTTCACAGGAGAGGCGCTGGGCAGAGAGGGAGAGCTGCGCAGCGCCCCTTCAGCGAAGCGGGAGGAGGAACAGAAGGGGCTCCGTTCTCCTCCCGCTTCGCTGAAGGGGCGCTGCGCAGCTCTACCTCTCTGCGCAGCGCCATTCGCTTCATAAGACGCTCTCACATTTCCAATACTTTTTAGGAGGAAAAAAGTGCGTCTTATGGAGCGAAAAATACGGTAGCTGGAGGCAGAAATGCTTCTGAATTGCTGGAAATCATAGGAGGGGAAGCTGTCATTGCGCTCATGTTCTCCTTGCAACCCCATAGGCATGTGGTTGGTCACGGTCAGAACAGGATGCTGCGCCAGATGAGCAATTGGCCCTGATCTAGCAGGCTATTTTTATGTCCTTCTCATTTGGGGGCACCTGGTTCGTCACTGTGTGACGCTGGACGAGATGGGCCTTTGGGACAACCCAGCAGGGCTTCTCTTCCAATGGTCTTTGGGTTTCCTGCCTCCCAACCAGAAAGTGAACAAAGTCCGGCGACCTACTCACCCTTCTCTGTCTATGTGTGGGAGGGGATGCTTGGGGGTGTTGCGGAGCTTTCTGTGGAATTGCGTGAAGTCAAGTTTTTCAGGTTGCAAGTCCCAGGTGGCACCGCTAGGAAGGAGAGAGAGAGCGAAAGAGGGGATGAGACACAGAGCAGTTGAATCGCACACACCACAAAATGATTTTTAAAACTGTGCACGGATCTACTGAACAGGGCACTTGGGAGTTGAATGAACCACCAACCTTGTGTGCTTTTATTAGACTGCTGTGGGCGAATGAGGACTAGATGAGCATAGGCACTCGTTCCTTGGTGCCTAATTATTTTGCAGTAGGTACCACCTTACAGGGACGCAGGTGGCGCTGTGGGTTAAACCACAGAGCCTAGGACTTGCTGATCAGAAGGTCGGCGGTTCAAATCCCTGTGACGGGGTGAGCTCCCGTTGCTCGGTCCCTACTCCTGCCAACCTAGCAGTTCGAAAGAACGCCAGTGCAAGTAGATAAATAGGTACCTCTCCAGCAGGAAGGTAAATGGCATTTCCGTGCGCTGCTCTGGTTCGCCAGAAGCGGCTTAGTCATGCTGGTCACATGACCCAGAAGCTGTATGCCGGCTCTCTCGGCCAATAAAGCAAGATGAGCACCGCAACCCCAGAGTCAGCCACGACTGAACCTAATGGTCAGGGGTCCCTTTACCTTTACCACCTTAGAAGTAGCATTTGCTTTGGTGTGAGAAGTGGAGATTGCTTCTTCTAAAAACCACCAGGTGGCATCTTAGAATAATTTCTATGAACAAAAATAGTGAAGATTTTCCAAAAAGGTATCTTGCCTAATTTTATTAGGGCATCTTATTTTGGTGCCTGCCTCTCTGCAGGGAAAAAAAAAAGCTTTTGAGGCAATCTGACTGATTTTAATAATCAGCTGAAATGTTATATAAAGGCAAAAATCCAGCTTGCAGAACTAAACAGCATTAGGAAGCTCGTCAAGGCAGATGGCCTGGAGCTGAGAATTTTACATTTGCTTCCTCCCAGCAATCATCATAAACCAGAATAGATATTGCAACTGTAATGGGTAGAACACTATACAGCAGTGAGATTAAGAGGTTTAGAAGCAAGCAGAAAAAATTAGCAGGTAACCGAATGGAAATGCGGGGTGGTATGGTGACATTTTAAGAGGAGAACTGACCTGAAGGACTCGAGAGTATTGGCTGCCCAGATATCTGTTCCCAGCATGTCAAGGGAATTGTCTTTGTTGCCGTTCTAAAAAGAAGGTGTAAAATCTTCATTACTTTCAAGCAGAACAACACGCCTACCATGCAACTTGCCTTAAATAACGGAGAGCGCTTTCAGATTACCCATTTACTTAGCATTCGGCAATATTTGCTTGCACAAAGTTTGCTTATATACAAATCTAATACATGAAAATAATAAACTTTATTGCTGAGCATTCACCCTGGTCTTCTTGTGAGATGTTTTACACGTCTTCACGCTAGTCATTTCTTCGCTCCACTCTTCTCAATGCGTTTCGCCCCCATCACTTTCCAAATTGCAAAAAATAAAATAAAAACAGCCTTATTCCTTTCCTTTGCTGGGCTAAAGCGCCAGGGCGCACTGATCCAGTTTATCTGTGCAAACTTGAATCCCTTTCGTAAAATACGGATGGTCTGGAGGCAATTCTGCCATTGCCGAATCTCAGTTCCAGAGAACAGTGTGAGCCAATGAAACTGAGATGAGTTTGGACAGTGAATCAGGAATAAAACTGATAAATGGGTTGTAACCGAAACCTACCCCAGAGTACATAGACAACATGGCTCAGCACAGATTTAATCAGCCCTTGTCGTTCATGGAGTGAATTGGAAGATGAAGAGAGTTAAAGCAGCAGTTCACCCTAGCGAGATCAGGGATATTTCCCTCATTCCCCCTCCCCCCAAACCATATAACTGAAGGCCTGTTATTCTCTGGCAAGCGATGCTTAAAACAGATAATCAGCAATAAGTTCTGGCTGAAACAACAGTTGTAGCTGGAAGTTTCTCATTCAGACAATCATCCTTTTGATGGGCTCACAGTTTGGAGGCTAACACAACATCTAGCTTGTCGAGACACTAAAAGCTGGACCGCACAACAACTTGTGACCCTCAACAAACTAAACACAGTCCACAGGCAAAGCACAACGGCTAATGAGGGCCAACTCCTCTTGTGTGTGTGATTTATCAGATGCTGACAGGCTTCATGACATGGGAGTGACTTTGGGCTGTGCAAATGCTGTACTCAAGTGTTACTCAAATGATACCCACACCTTCCCCTACATTTTGGTCACAGGAGCCGTCCGCATTGCAGTTGTGGCAGCCACATTCCCTCAGGACACTGAGCGCATGTGGACATAGTCAAACTCTCGTGATGCCCGGGAAAGTCTAAAAGCATGGGACGCCACCTATCTGCAAGAGCAAAATCCCCATATAGCAAAATATTGGCCTCAAGAAGCGCACCCTTCATTATCGCTTGGCTTGCTAATGGTTTGGAAATTTTGAAACTGGACTTAACGTAAAAGTAGACTTATGGATTTTTATTTTCAAAAAAGATCCAAATCTGTAAAATTTTGCTATCCACTCAAAAGATTTTGGGGTCTTGCTAGCAACCTTTCCAGATCTCTGTTAATTCTATTGAGAAGAAACACATTCATTTTTGTTGGTCAAGTTCTTGTTCTTCTGCACAGATAACTTTACTTTGCAACTTACGCCATGTGATGCCATATGTTTTCTTTTCATGTCCATTTTTAAAAAACCAAAATCAGTAAAAGAGAGAGAGAGAGCCTAGAATTGTATGAGTAATTTTGTTTTTCCGCTGAAAAGAAAGGAGATTCAGTTGGAGTTTCATTTTTCAAGCATTTAGGAGCTGCCCTTTTTCTCTCATAACTGCCATCCATCAGTCAGCACCTCTAAAATCAGTAAGTTCCTTTTCTTGTTTGCATGAGGCAAAACTCTAATTCTTTTTTTTAAAAAAAGGAAAAAAGGAAAAGGGAGCTAAATTTTGGGCCAACCCAACAAATTATAGCTTTTCATATAAACGTGTGCAGATGTGTAAATTACTATCAAGTTGTAGGAACGTGGGGTGTTATGGTCACAGGACGTGGGTCCTTTTTGAGGAGTGAGGCCTAGCTCATTCAACCACAGATTCTATGCCACACAGATTACATCCACACCACACATTTAAAGCACTAGCATACCACTTTAAACAGTCATTGCTTCCCCCCAAAGAATTCTGGGAGCTGTAGTTTGTTAAGGGCGCCGAGTGTTGCTAGGAGACTCCTATTCTTTCCTCACGGAACTACAGTTCCCAGAGTTTCCTGGGAATAGACGATTTGTTGTATCGCTCTGGGAACCGTGGAGGGGAACGGGTGGAGGGTCTCCTAGCAACGCTCAGCACCCTCAAACTACAGTTCCCAGGATTCTCCAGGGGGAAATTTTTATAAAGTGGTGTGGCGGTGCTTCGAATGTGTGGATGTGGCCACACACACACTGAAGACTCATGTCCTTACAGGATGAGGCCTCCAGTGAACAGCCACCACCAGACATCTCTTCCAGCTTTCCTAGTCTTGTCTTCCACCACCAGCAAAACCACTAGAGGATACCTTGGTTGAATGACTGAACTGGCTGCTTCTCCCTCGGCCGCCAGACTTTGACACAGACCCATGCCTGGAGCCTGAACTAGGCTGGGATCCTGAGCTGCCACTGCTGCTGTGATCCCACTCTTCCTGGAAACATCAAAAACAACAACTCACTTTAGTTAAGGGCAACTTATCAAAGCTAATAAACGCCTTTTTTTTTGTAGGGCAGGAAGCAGGTGGGAGAGAGTTGAACCTGGAGTGCCTAGAGACAACTGCTCGCCGTTAATATCTGCACCCATCTGTTATCCTGAACTAGGAATCCTGACTATTTTGCACCGCAGTCTGTCCTGAGAATTCTAAGGTCTCAAATATAGAATAAATATTCATAAATGCACACATATCTAAATATATAAACCATGTGTCTGAAATGGTACAGGAGAGCAACCCTGAAGCCATTCTGACTCTCTCAAGGACCTCAAATATTCGTCTGCAGTAAGCGAGGCAAATGGGGAAAGCCTTCCCATTGTCTTCTCACTTACAAATCCTATCTTAAGGGCATATTTGTGTATGAATAGGGTGAGCCTGTGACCTGGATTCAGGAACCAAAGTACAGTTGCACCTTGGATCCCGAACGCCTTGAGAGTCGAACCTTTTGGCTCCCAAATGCCGCAAACCCGGAAGCGAGTACAGTGGTACCTTGGGTTAAGTACTTAATTCGTTCTGGAGGTCTGTACTTAACTTGAAACGGTTCTTAACCTGAAGCACCACTTTAGCTAATGGGGGCCTCCTGCTGCCGCCACACCACCCAAGCACGATTTCTGTTCTCATCCTGAAGCAAAGTTCTTAACCTGAAGCATTATTTTCTGGGTTAGCAGAGTCTGTAACCTGAAGCGTATGTAACCTGAAGCGTCTGTAACCTGAGGTACCACTGTATTCTGGTTTGCGAACATTCTCTGGAACCCAAACGTCTGGCGCGGCTTCCGATTGGCTGCAGGAGCTTCCTGCAGCCAATCGGAAGTCGCACCTTGGTTTCTGAATGTTTAGGAAGTCAAACGGACTTCTGGAATGGATTCCGTTTGACTTCCGAGGTACGACTGTATTAACCACCACAAAAGAAAGGCCAGGCTGCCCAGGTAATGCAATCAGCAACCATTATTAGGATTTCTGCTGTAAACCGCCTCCTAGGATGTATGTATGATGATTTTGGGGTGGTCTTTGGCTAAGGGGGTTGGGCAATGTCAAAAGTCTTTAAAGGTTCCTGCACACTTTTGTTCAGGGCCTCTCCCTCCTTGGAAGGAGGCAAGGGAACTCTGTTGCAACAGAAAAATGAAGATCTGCCTTGCTTTCGGCTGGATCCATTCTTCTCTGACAGATCATGGACTTAAGGGAGTTGGGCAGCAAAGCCAAATCCCAATTTTACATCATTCTCCCTGGCTCACATATCTCAAAAGCACCCCTGAAGTGTTGCAGGCATCTCTGGTCTGCAACCAATTCTTTATACAGTGGTACCTCGGGTTACATACGCTTCAGGTTACATACTCTGCTAACCCAGAAATAGTGCTTCAGGTTAAGAACTTTGCTTCAGGATGAGAACAGAAATCGTGCTCCGGCGTCGCGGCAGCAGCAGGAGGCCCCATTAGCTAACGTGGTGCTTCAGGTTAAGAACAGTTTCAGGTCAAGAACGGACCTCCGGAACGAATTAAGTACTTAACCTGAGGTACCACTGTACAGTTTCTCTCTTGCTTGCCTGCATGCATTAACTGCTTTGAAAAAGCAGTCGAGGGGGGTTGGACTAGATGATCCTTAGGGTACCCTTCCAACTCTGTAATTCCAATCTCTGAGTAGAGAAAGGGCCGGGAAGGGCCACAGCTCTGTGGTAGGACACCTGTTTTGTATGCAGAAGGTCCAACGTTCAACCCCCAGCATCCCCAGGAGAGACCTCTGCCTGAAACCCAGATCAGCTGCTGCCAGTCAGTGCAAGTGATACTGAACTGGATGGTCCAAGGGCTTGGTTTTGTAGAAGGCAGCTTCCCAAGTTTTGCAGTGACAAGTCGAAAGGTGCCTTGACAAAGCTCGGCCTAGGAATGTAGGATTTTATACCAAGTCAGACCATTAGTCCATCTAACCCAATACTGCCGGCACCAACTGGCAGTACCTCTCCGGGTTTAAGGCAGCAGCTTTTCCCAGCCCTATCTAGTGACACCAGGGATTGAATCTGGGGCGCTGCGCAAAGCAGAGACTTTACCACAGAGCGATGGTATATCCCCATGTGGCCAGAGAGATGAAACCCCGGAGGGCTGCTGCCAATCAGTGTGGATAACACTGAACTAGGTGCAGCAATGTTTCAACTGTGTACCAGGCAGCTTCCTATGTTCCTGTAGCTCAGTGTCAGAGAACATGGTTTGCAAGCATAACATCCCAAGTCCAATGCCTGGCCGCTCCAGCTAAAAAGGATTCTCACTGCTGAGAAAAAGATCTATAGGCAGTCACTGTCAGTCGGAGTTAGCGCTACTCTGGTAGAAAAGCAACTGATCTGATTCATTAAATATATACCGTATTTTTCGCTCTATAGGGCGCACCGGACCATAGGGCACACCTAGGTTTTTTTTTGGGGGGGGGGGGAAATAAGAAAAAAATTATTTCCGCCCCCCCCCCCGCCCCAAAGAGGAAAGAAGCCGCTGGCTGTCTTGGCTTCCTCTTCAGCCGGGCACAACCTCTCCAGCCGGGAGAGGCTGCACGCGGCTTTGTTTTTAGCCGCAGGGCTGGGGTGGGGGAAGCCCAAGCTTCCCCTGACCCCAGCCCCCAGAACAGGTCTGGGAGCAGCGGCAAGCGCTGTGGATAGCCGCCCGAAGCCCGGGGTGCGCAGCGCTGCGCTCCCCGGGCTTTGGGCTGCAGGCTGCTATCAGTAAGCCTTCGGAGCCCGGCGAACACTCCCGCCGCGCTCCGAAGGCTTGCGGATAGCTTCCTGAAGCCTGGAGAGCGAGAGGGGTCGGTGTGCACCGACCCCTCTAGCTCTCCAGGCTTCAGCAAAAGCCTGCATTCGCTCCATAGGACGCACACACATTTCCCCTTCATTTTGGGAGGGGAAAAAGTGCGTCCTATGGAGCGAAAAATACGGTATATATTTCAGATCTTGTCTGGCCAAGCAACAGATTGACGTGATGCTATCTTGAGAGAGCAAAGTACACTGTTCCTCTCCCATCAGGGATGCTAAAATTCTTTGCAAGTTAAAACAAAACTGATCTCGGGTGAGCCCAGCTTGGGAAGGAACAGGATAAGCAGGGTTCAACAGCGCTTAAATGCAATGCACACTCAGGAGAAGCACACAGAGACAGACACATGCGTACACTTAGCTGGAAGGGTCTCCCACACTTAAAGCTATCCAGAAGGACTGCCAAGAGGTGTCCTCTTGAGCTTCCATTAAAAAAAAGAGTTAAGTCTCCTAAAAAAATGGATTTATGAAGTAAAAGGTGCAGGTACCCTTCTAAGTGATTTTTGTGATGTATGACATTCTAAATTTACACTAATAAATTTAGAGTAGGCCCCAAGGATGGGGGACCTGTTGGTGGACTACATATCCCATGATCCCTGCCTATTAGCTATGCTGGTCAGGACTGATGGGAGGCCACTGGTTCTCTGCCTGTGCAGTAGCTTTTGCCAACCTGGTGCCCATAGCTGTGCTGGCTGAGAATGCCGGACGTTGCAGCCCCAAATACCTGGAGGGCACCAGGTTGGCAAACGCTGCTTTGAAGAGATTATAAACCCTTTCATGTGTTTCATCCCTGAAGGTTCCATAAAAACAGCCTCGATGCCACGGGGAAACACATATCAAGAAGGAATCCTGCCCACGAGCAGAATTGCAAATACTGCAAGTCCTCCCAACGCACATTAATCTATAACACCAGTAAAAATTATTCCACTTTTCAAAATTCTGCTTGTTCCGATAGGCAAAATGATAACGCAGTGTGCATATGCCTTTAAACAACACCTTTGCATTCATGAAGCTGAGACCATTTAAAACCATAAAGACATAGCAGAACTCTGCTGTACGTACAGACAGTACTCAGCACATACGTTTTCGAGTTAGAAATGAGACATTTCTAAAACATGGAGACATTTGAATTTAGGACATGCATGTTGTTATTGTCTTTGTCAATAACAAAGTAGTGTGGTTGCTGACCTTGAGCCAGACATCCTGGAGGGTGAAGTCAAATGGGCCTTAGAAAGCATTGCTAATAACAAGGCCAGTGGAAGTGATAATATTCCAGCTGAACTATTAAAATTTTTAAAAGATGGTGCTGTTAAGGTGCTACACTCAATATGCCAGCAAGTTAGGATTGGAGAAAATCAGTCTACATCCCAATCCCAAAGAAGGGCAGTGCCAAAGAATGCTCCAACTACCGCACAATTGCACTCATTTCACACGCTAGCAAGGTTGTGCTTAAAATTCTACAAGGCAGGCTTAAGCAGTATGTGGACCGAGAACTCCCAGAAGTGCAAGCTGGATTTAGAAGAGGCAGAGGAACCAGAGACCAAATTGCAAACATGCGCTGGATTATGGAGAAAGCTAGAGAGCTCCAGAAAGACATCTACTTCTGCTTCATTGACTACGCATTTGACTGTATCAACCACAGCAAACTATGGCAAGTTCTTAAAGAAATGGGAGTGCCTGATCACCTCATCTGTCTCCTGAGAAATCTCTATGTGGGACAAGAAGCTACAGTTAGAACTGGATATGCAACAAGTGATTAGTTCAAAATTGGGAAAGGAGTACGACAAGGCTGTATATTGTCTCCCTGCTTTTATTTAACTTATATGCAGAATTCATCATGTGAAAGGCTGGAATGGATGAATCCCAAACCGGAATTAAGATTTCCGGAAGAAATATAAACAACCTCAGATATGCAGATGACACAACCTTGATGGCAGAAAGTGAGGAGGAATTGAACAACTTTTTAATGAGGGTGAAAAAGGAGAGCACAAAATATGGTCTGAAGCTCAACATCAAAAAAACTAAGATCATGGCCACTGGTCCCATCACCTCCTGGCAAATAGAAGGGGAAGAAATGGAGGCAGTGAGAGATTTTACTTTCTTGGGTTTCATGGTCACTGCAGATAAGTGACAGCAGTCACGAAATTAAAAGACAACTGCTTCTTGGGAGAAAGGCAATGGCAAACCTAGTCAGCATCTTAAAATGCAGAGAAATCACCTTGCTGACAAAGGTCCGCTTAGTTAAAGCTATGGTTTTCCCAGTAGTGATGTATGGAAGTGAAAGCTGGACCATAAAGAAGGCTGATCGCCAAAGAATTGATGCTTTTGAATTATGGTGCTGGAGGAGACTCTTGAGAGTCCCATGGACTGCAAGAAGGTGAAACCTATCCATTCTGAAGGAAATCAACCCTGAGTGCTCACTGGAAGGACAAACCCTGAAGCTAAGGCTCCAATACTTTGGCCACCTCATGACAAGAGAAGACTCCCTGGAAAAAACCCTGATGTTGGGAAAGATTGAGGGCACAAGGAGAAGGGGACGACAGAGGACGAGATGGTTGGACAGTGTTCTCGGAGCTACTAATATGAGTTTGACCAAATTGCAGGAGGCAGTGGAAGACAGGAGTGCCTGGTGTGCTCTGGTCCATGGGGTCACGAAGAGTCGGACACGACTAAACAACAATAATGTTGTTATTGAACTTCCACTTCTATTAGCCCCAGCCAGAATGGCTCATGAACTGCAATGATGGGATGTGTAGTTAGGTGACGTCGGGAGGACTACTGGCTGCCCAATCCCTGGTTTTTTTTGGGGGGGGAAGTGACCCAGGTGGGGTATGGTGCCAGTTTTAGAAGTTAGGCATGGTATGAAAAAAGTCAAGAGGATTACAGAAGGTTCTCTGTCTATCTCTCTGCTAGAATACTAGAACTTAGGTCACCCAATGAAGATGGCTGGCAGGAGATTCAGGACAAACAAAACGAAATACAGTGGTACCTTGGTTCTCAAACGCCTTGGTTCCCAAACGCTGAAAACCCAGCTGTCGGCTACTGTTTCTGGGGCGCCTGCACCAATCAGAAGCTTTGCCTTGGTTTTCGAACATTTCAGAAGTCAAACAGACTTCTGGAATGGATTAAGTTTGGTGCTTTTGTTTTTGCTATTTATTTTGCAGTTGTTTTTAAGGCTTTTTCAGTTAATTTGTTTTTGTGACTGTGTGCAACCCAGTTCAGCTACTGATTGATTGATTTTGTGACTGTGGAAATGGATAAAAGCCCCCCATCCAAACAACGACTATCATCAGTGCAGGTAACAAAAAATAATAATTTTTATCTACAATACTGTCTTATTTATTTTATAGTATAGTACATTGATTATTGCTTTCATATTATGGATCAATGGTCTCATTAGATACTAAAATTCATGTTAAATTGCTGTTTTAGGGGTTGCTTTTAAAAGTCTGGAACGTATTAATCCGTTTTGCATTGCTTTCTATGGGAAAGCGCGTCTTGGTTTTGGAACACTTTGGTTTTGGAACGGACTTCCTGAATGGATTAAGTTTGAGAACCAAGGTACCACTGCATTTATTTGTGGTACGTAATATATAGAATTTGCTGCCAAAGGCTTAGACGGCCTAGAAAAAATAATAACAGTAATAGACAAACTGATGGAGGATAGATCTCTCAGAAGTGATGCACAATCAGAGATAAGCCTAGGGCAAGGAGCCCTGTCTCTCATCTCAGGATGGTGATGGACTACAATTCACATCATCCCTGTTCATTGGCTATGCTGCAGGGGCCAAAGTGAGTCTGAGTCCCACAACAAACGGTACCTCCATGTACCGCCTATTCTCCGCATGGAGCTAGAACTCTCTGTGTTGTTTAACAGTCAAACCCACTTCCCAGGAAACTCTGGGAATTGTAGCCTGCTAACAGCACCCATAAGAAACTGTACTTGCTACAATTCTTTTCTGGGAAGCTGTGATGTTTAAAGTGGCATGATATCGCTTTAAATGCATAGGGCAGATGGGTCCCTAGACTGCGTCCTTTCCCACAATCTGTTTCTCCTCTGAAGTAATCATATCTATTACTGTAGCTCTGCCCTTCCCAAATAGCATTGCCTTTATATCCAGCTTTTTCTCCCTGTCTTTCCTAAATTGCAGCAGAGGAGGAGTGGGAGTGCTTAACCCTTTCCCCACGGACAGTGCAAATTGCCTTGCTCCCAATAACAGGCTGGAGGAAGGAGGAGTGATGAGTCGGATGCAGGTTTTCTGGTGTCTGGAAAGAGCTCCTTTTCCACTTCCAGCTTAAAGCAGAACAGCAGTGATTCGGGCACTACTAAATCTTCCACATCTGGAAACATCTGGTTAGGGTGCTTGGCAACAGAGCTAATGAAGTTGGAGCACTTTGCTAAACCTCAGCAAAACTAAGCAGCTCAAGTTTGTTCATTTAGTTTAGGCACCCCCAAACTTGGCCCTCCAGATGTTTTTGGACTACAACTCCCACCATCCCTAGCTAATAGGACCAGTGGTCAGGGATGATGGGAATTGTAGTCCCAAAAAATCTGGAGGGCCAAGTTTGGGGATGCCTGATTTAGTTGATAAGATTTATATACCCCTTGACTGCAAAAACCCTAAAAGTGGCTTACAGAGAGTTAGCTTGCAAACAAGCTAAGGTTTATGAAATACTATTAATAAAAGGCTGTTTCGCACCACCGCAAGGTCTTTTGTTTTGATTTAGTTAGCTTGGCTTCTGTAGCATAGTAAGTACAGGTATCAGAGTCCAACAACTTCTCATGATCTAGCAAACAGCTTTGAAAGCAAACTAAGGATAACATAGGCAACGCTGGAAGATCACAACACAGAGGAACAAGCAGCTTTCAAAACTGGCTCCCACCAGAACTATTTTTCTAGAAAAAGAGGAGCCAGAACTCACCAGGAATGATTCTCTTATAATGGCAATGGCGCCCACCTGAGAGGGGCCGGAACTGAGTTCTGGTGAGTTGTGGCTGGGGGAAAAAATCCTGCCTCCCACCCAGTTCAAATAGCAGACCAGGGTAGTTGAAAACGAGACTTTTTCAGAAGCTATCTTCTTCCTTTTTCAGAAAGATCTCCCAGAAATAAAATTTCCCAAAGTCGTACATTGCAACTGAAAACTCAGATGGATTTAAGAGGGAAGGTTTGTGAGCAGTTATCAGCAAGAACCCAAAGTCATGCTTCAAAATCCTTCTGGGGAACATTATTTTATGCTGTCAAGACATCTCAAGTCTTGGGAGGTGAAACCTTGAGGCAAGGAAGAAAGCCACAAAACACACAGACAGACAGACACACATTTCTCGCGGAAGGCTCCTGTTTCCCTTACCTGGTTTTGATTATGAGGTGCTACGTTCTTGCCTCGCGAAGAGGAACGGTTGCCTTCTACCTGTTCATTGCAGTCAGCTGTCCACTGAAACAAAAGAGAAAGGGACAGAAAGGCGCCATGTGAAACAACTGCTTTGAGGAGGAGAACAACTTCACAAAGAACTTCGTTTGAGCTTGAAACTGGAGATTGAAGGGGAATCATTTTAAACCAGCCCTGCTGCGAGTCTATGCAGAAAGTTACTGCCCCACAAATTTATTTTTTAGCCTGCCTGCCCACAGGTCAGCCACTTGTGGAATATCGACAGCCTAAAATTGATGGAGCTGCATGGAATGGATAAAATTAATCAAGGGGGTGGACTGGAGCCCCCTCCCCCAAAAAAACCCTGGTTTCCCTGCTCTAGAGGCAGCGGTGGTTCGTGCTGGAGCAGGACCAAGGTTGAAATCCCCACTCGGCCATGAAGCTCGCTGGGTGACCTTGGGCCAGTCACTGCCTCCCAGTCTAACCAACCTCACAGGGTTGTCGTTTTGGGGATTAAATGCTGAGGGGGAGAACCATGCCCACTACCTTGAGATCCTTGGAGAAAAAGCTGGGATATAAATGAAATAAATAATACAGCTGGAAGAGGTGCTTCCCAGAGGGGGAGAGAGAGTGAGCTGTAAACCAGCTTGAGAAAAAGGTGGGATATTATTGTTGCTGTTGTTGTTGTTATTTATTAAATGTGTATACCATCCTTCATCTGAAGATAACAGGGCCGTTCACAATACAACATAAAATACAAATACAAACGAGAAGAAAACCCAAAACAAGCCAATAACCTCCTTCCTACAAATACTTTTATAAAAGGCATTTAAAGAGGAACGTTTTTGCCTGGCGCCTAAAGGTGTACAGTGGTACCTCAGGTTAAGTACTTAATTCGTTCCAGAGGTCCGTACTTAACCTGAAACTGTTCTTAACCTGAAGCACCACTTTAGCTAATGGGGCCTCCTGCTGCTGCCGCACCGCCAGAGCACAATTTCTGTTCTCATCCTGAAGCAAAGTTCTTAACCTGAAGCACTATTTGTGGGTTGGCAGAGTCTGTAACTTGAAGCGCATGTAACCTGAAGCGTATGTAACCTGAAGTACCACTGTATAATGAAGGCGCCAGGCAAACCTCCCTGGGGAGCGCATTCCACAAATGGGGAGCCCCTGCAGAAAAGACCCCGTCTTCGTGTTGCTGCCCCTCCGGCACTCTGGCGGAGTAAGCACACAAAAAGGGGCCTCAGACAATGATCGCAGGGTCTGGGTCAGTTCGTATGGGGAGAGAATATAAATGCCATTCTTCATCATCATCGCAAATGGCACCCGATTCGTTGTACTCTCCCCACTGCACCTTACAGCCCCTCGTCCAAGTTCGCCCACCTGTACGCACCTGCGAAACATTAGACTGCGTTTTCTCGCTCTCCCCGTCCCCTTCCGTCTTGTCCGTTAGCAAGCCTTGCACCTGATACTCCAAAACGTAGCTGTCGATGAAACGCTCCAGCTCTTCGATTTCCTGCGAACGGTTGCTCCCTGCCTCAGACGAGGCAGAAGCCGCAGAGGAATTTTCCATCACTCTGGATAGGGAGCCAAGAGTGGAAGGGGCCTAAGGGCAGGAGGGGTAGGAGAAGGAGAGAGAAGACATGGTTTTTACCTATGTGCCAATATTCGCATTTAAAAACAGAGAAGTCTGAAGAACTGCTCACATCTCCACCATCTGTCTGGGAATCTTTGGACCTGCACTGTTTCCACACACCAACAACGCATCCTTTAGAATTTTACCTGTGATATTTCATTTGCGGAATCAGAACGAATTTCAGGAACGAAAAAACCTATATTGAAAAAATACGATGTTCCAGCTGCCTGACCCCAAAATGGCAATGAGGCATTCCGTTTTTGTGATGTACTGAAGTTCTCACCCTGGGCCAGCAGGGGGATACTGTAGATAGTTATGCAAATAAGGGATCGAAAGTGGCGTTCAGTGATTGGATAGTTTTAGAAAATTGTTACAGTTACGTTGTACTGGAGCTCTATATAAGCAGGCTGACTGAACCCTTCAGTTCAGTTCTGTCCTGGCCTGTGAATAAACCAGAGCTGTTTGAAGAATCGCTGTGTCGTCTGATATATTCACCCACAACTTAACAGTTTTGGCTATTGTAACCCTAGTTTAAGGAGCCATTTGTTTCCAACGCTGCACATTACGATTCCCAGAGTCCTCTGGGAAGAAGGACTGATAGTTAAACCGGTTCAAGTCTGTGGTGCGAATGTGCCCCTTAGGCTTAGATTGGGGCATGGAGGGAGGGATTTTCAGCGGCAACCAGAAACATAAATCTTTTGGGAACATGCCAGACTAGGCCTGGGAGATATATATTGCTATATTGCCCAGGACCGGTATGAGGAGCAGACCACGATGTTGGTTTCACTCAGCGGTATACTGGAGCTGAAACGGCTGCGCTCCTGAGTCCCTCTGCCAGCGGTGCAACTTCATCCAAGGGTGCTGCTGGCAGAGGGGCTCGGAATCACGGCGGTTTCACCAGCAATGTACTGCTGAGTGAAACCAGCATCACAGTCTGTCCTCATATTGTGCAGAGGGAGAAACAAGCTGCAGATGGGGTAGGCTTCTTCTACACCACAGCTGAGTGAAGCCCAATGCTGCTGAGGAATTGGGGCTCGCTCAGCTGGGGGGGGGGAGCCCTCCCACCCCCAAGGTGAGCAGTGGTCTAGGCCAGATGCATTGGCCCTAGGCTGCGAGGCACTGGAGAGAAAGGGCCCCAGCTCCGGCGGTGAGCTCTGTGACAGCTTCACCCTGCATCTAACCTGCTAAAGCTAATGCAGCTTGTTTTAATAATAATAATAATAATACAGTCATACCTCAGGATAAATGTGCTTCACATTGAGCGTTTTCAGGTTACGCTCCGTGGCGACCCGGAAGTAACGGAGCGCATTACTTCCAGGTTTCGCCGCTCACGCAGACACTCAAAATGACGTCACGTGCATGCGCAGTAGCGGCGAATCGCGACCTGAACATGCGCAGTCACGGGTTACACTCTACTCAGGATGTGAACGGGGCTCCGGAACGGATCCTGTTCGCATCCAGAGGTACCACTGTAATAATAATAATAATAATAATTTATTTCCCCAGCCACTCTGGGCAGCTCCCAGCAGAAAATTAAACGCGGAATAAAATGTCAAACATTAAAAACTTCCCTAAACAGGGCTGCCTTCAGATGTCTTCTAAAAGTCAGATAGTTGTTTCTTTCCTTGACATCTGAAGAAAGGGCATTCCACAGGGCGGGCGCCACTACTGAGAGGGCCCTCTGCCTGGTTCCCTGCAACCTCACTTCTTGCAATGAGGGAACCGCCAGAAGACCCTCAAGAGCTGGGCCTCAGTGTCCGGGTAGAACGATGTGGGTGGAGACGCTCCTTCAGGTATACAGGTATACAGGGCATTTAGGGCTTTGAAGGTCAACACCCAACACTTTGAATTGGGCTTGGAAACAGTATATCGCAGTATAGTCTTCAAACCATGATGTTTGACTGGTGATGCGCTGCGATGCTGAAAATCTAACATCGCCCAGCCCTGCGCCAGACGCACGTGAAAGAATTAAAATAGAATGGGAGTTCCTCTTTCGCACACCTTCACCACCCTTGGGGGGGGGGGGTTCCAAGAAGCAAGCCATTATTAGCTCCTTCCAATCTGTGTGAGCATGTGCTTTGAGCCCCGTGGCAAGCCAAAGATGGCCGAACAAGAGACCCAATTACCAAGGTCAGCTAACAATGGGAAATCAAAAGGCTCAGCACCGGGCGAGGCAAAGAAAAGAGGTGACGGCGGGGTACACATTTAGCTCTTCGAGCGCAGGAAGCCAAGAGATTCTTCCGAGCTCCGCTCTGCAGCGTTGCAGGCGGACCCCCGAAAGAAACGAAGCTGCGACAAAAGGTTTTGCTTAAACCTCCGCATGAAAGCGCAGCCCATTGTAGTCCCTCCTGCAACACGACAATGGAGAGAAGCCGTTAAAGGCCGCCACTCACCAGGGCTCTTATTGCGGAACTGACAGATGGACAATGCCAAGCCAGGCGTGACATATGGGAACATGAATAAACACGGCACAGGGGGTGACGGAAGAGTAAATAATTAACTGGTTCTTAGAGGATAGCGGGACAGAATGAACTGTTGACTCCAGAGTCGGGACTGCAAATGGTCCGGATTCAGGTTTCGGCTCATTGGCCCCCTTAAAAAAAATATT
The DNA here is from genome assembly GCF_964106645.2 of Podarcis pityusensis. Taxonomy (NCBI): domain Eukaryota; kingdom Metazoa; phylum Chordata; class Lepidosauria; order Squamata; family Lacertidae; genus Podarcis; species Podarcis pityusensis. The sequence goes on along the minus strand of NC_138036.1, from coordinate 9,949,648 downwards.
AAAAATGCTATTAACTGGGGGATAACTCGGCATACCTGCTGCAATTTCAGGCAAGCTATCCATCTCTCGGTGGGACAGCATCAAATCTCTGGAAGTCACTGCCTATTGACGTTTAGGCAGGTGCCTTCATTGTACCGCTTTCAATGCCCGCTAAAACTTTCCCCTTAAGACAAGCCTACCCAGACATGTAAATTTATTATGCACCATTGTGAGGGGTTGTCGTTGTTTTTAATCTGCTAGTTTGTTATCTGTTTATTAGGTCTGACACTTCTAATTGCTACTTTAAGCATTTTACACCATTTCATGAAAAGCGCTGATATTTTAAAAATGATAAAGTGGTATACAAAACATGCTAAATGTAAGTACAGTGGTACCTCTGGTTACATACGCTTCAGGTTACAGACTCCGCTAACCCAGAAATATTGCTTCAGGTTAAGAACTTTGCTTCAGGATGAGAACAGAAATTGTGCTCCAGCGGCACAGCAGCAGGAGGCGGCCCCATTAGCTAAAGTGGTGCTTCAGGTTAAGAACAGTTTCAGGTTAAGTACGGACCTCCAGAACGAATTAAGTACTTAACCTGAGGTACCACTTTAGCTAATGGGACCTCCCGCTGCTGCCGCGCCGCCTCCGCACTATTTCTGTTCTCATCCTGAAGCAAAGTTCTTAACCCGAGGTACTATTTCTGGGTTAGCGGAGTCTGTAACCTGAAGTGTCTGTAACCTGAGGTACCACTGTAAATGTATGTTCTGAACATAAAGGTAAAGGTAAAGGGACCCCGGACCATTCGGTCCAGTTGTGACCAACTTTGGGGTTGCGGTGCTCATCTCGCTTTATTGGCCGAGGGAGCCAGCGTACAGCCTCCAGGTCATGTGGCCAGCATGACTAAGCTTCTTCTGGCGAACCAGAGCAGTGCACGGAAACGCCGTTTACCTTCCCGCTGGAGCGGTACCTATTTATCTACTTGCACTGACGTGCTTTCGAACTGCTAGGTTGGCAGGAGCAGGGACCGAGCAACGGGAGCTCACCCTGTCGCGGGGATTCAAACCGCCGACGTTCTGATCGGCAAGTCCTAGGCTCTGTGGTTTAACCCAGAGCGCCACCTGCGTCCCTTATGTTCTGAACATAAAGGCGGTCAAAATAATTGTACAAGGCAAAATGGCCCTCCTAGCCCAGAAGGCACTCTGAGTCGGGACCAATCTGGAGTCCGCAAGCACAGAATAAATGGCAACAGAACCACTGTGCTTTGTCTCCAGCATTTGATAATCCTAGGATAGGGAACCTATGGACCAGCGTTCGGAATTAGCCAGGCGCTAGGCGCATTTTGCAACTGAGGACTGTCAGAATGCAAGCTCTTTGAGAAGTCTTGTCGCTGTGTGTGGCAACTGAGAGAATACAGTAAAAGAATAAAATCCCAACAAGACTTTGTTTTTGCGTCCATCACCTAGGTTCCGGGAGCCATGTGGCAAATAGCTTTTCTATCCTAGTTTCTAACACTGCTGTAGGCCCCCCCATCGCCCCAGATCATTGGCCATGCTGGCTGGGATGGAGTTGGGAGTCGAGGTAATTGTTGTTGTTTAGTTGTGTCTGACTCTTCGTGAATCCATGGACCAGAGCACAACTGGCACTCCTGTCTTCCACTGCCTCCCTCAGTTTGGTCAAACTCATGCTGGTAGCTTCGAGAACACTGTCCCACCAACTCGTCCTCTTCTCCTTGTGCCCTCAATCCTTCCCAACATCAGGGTCTTTTCCAGGGAGTCTTCTCTTCTCATGAGGTGGCCAAAGTATTGGAGCCTCAGCTTCACGATCTGTCCTTCCAGTGAGCACTCAGGGCTGATTTCCTTCAGAATGGATAGGTTTGATCTTCTTGCAATCCATGGGACTCTCAAGAGTCTCCTCCAGCACCATAATTCAAAAGCATCAGTTCTTCAGCGATCAGCCTTCTTTATGGTCCAGCTCTCACTTCCATACAAATCCCTGCTCAGCCAGGAAACTCACTGGGTGACCTTGGCTGCTTCTTGGCCTGCCCTACCTCACAGGGATATTATTGTGAGAAAGTGGAGAGAGGGAGAGATGTATGGACACCACACATTGAGGTCCTTTGAGCAAAGGTGAGCTGTTAAAAGAGTTATGGCCCTTCCAAGGGATCCTTGATTTATAATGTAAATATGTTGGTTGAAAGAAAGTAGAGTTTGGGTCCCTGCTCAATAACCAGCTTGTCACCTGTCAACTACTGCTCTTTAAACTGATCTGTGTTTTCTGCAGGCTCGTGAATGTAGGCTGAAAGTTGACTTGCATACTTGAGGAGAGACTCCTGCCTGAAACCCTGGAAAGCTGCTGCCAGTCTGAGTTGACAACATGGAGGTAGATGGACCAGTGGTCTGACTCTGTCTAAGGCAACTTCCTAAGTCCCTCTATCCCTCTAAGGCAGGGGTCAGCAAACTTTTTCAGCAGGGGGCCGGTCCACTGTCCCTCAGACCTTGTGGGGGGCCAGACTATATTTTGGGGGGGAAAATATGAATAAATTCCTATGCCCCACAAATAACCCTGAGATGCATTTTAAATAAAAGCACACATTCTACTCATGTAAAAACACCAGGCAGGTCCCACAAATAACCCAGAGATGCATTTTAAATAAAAAGGGCACATTCTACTCATGTAAAAACACACTGATTCCCGGACCATCCGCGGACCGGATTGAGAAGTCGATTGGGCTGGATCCGGCCCCCGGGCCTTAGTTTGCTTACCCATGCTCTATGGAGACTCGAAGAAAACCTTTTAAAGTAGGTTGTCTTCCGTTTACGAAATCTGAATTCGGGAAAGGCTGGTTGAACGCTTCTCTGCCAACACACAGAGCTGCCCATTTTTCAGAATTCTCTCTTGACCACGGTTAGAAACTGGCAGGACCAGATCTGGCAATGGCAGATCTTGCTGCAGCCTCCCCACGCATAGGAGATCAGGTGGAGGCATACACAGATAAGATGCAATCAAAGCAGAAAATGAGAAGAGCATCTCTCTGTCTCAAGCGCTTCCGCTCAGGGGCAGTAATAATAGCTGGCGCTAACCTTTGAATAACTGAACTGCGTGGAAAGGAGTTTCCCGGTTAACTTTTAATCCCCTGGAAAACACAGGTTTTTAAACGGAAAAGCTGGCAGGCCTTTAAAATATACAGTGGTACCTCTGGTTGTGAAAGGGATCCGTTCCGGAGGCCCATTCGCAACATGAGCAGAATGCAACCCACGTCTGCGCATGCGCGGGTCGCGATTCGCCGCTTCTGCGCATGATGTCATTGTGCGCGTCTGCACGTGCGGCGAAACCCGGAAGTAACCCTTTCCGGTACTTCCAGGTCTCCATGGGACGCAACCTGAAAATGCTCAACCTGAAGCAAACATAACAAGAGGTATGACTGTACTGTTATGAGCAGGAACCATTCTAATTACTAAAGCGTATCTCAGTCTTGCATCAGCTCCACTTGTTCCCCAAAACGCACTGCAGATTTAATGCGGCAGCCAGGGACAAACTACGGGGTGAGATGCTTTTGTGTGAGTGAATGCCATGTGCCTGCCTCTGGCGTGGAACAGAGTAGAGGCATGGCAGGTCAAAGCCCATCTTTAATCCAGGAAGTGAGGAAAACAAGCAATGCCACTTCCTATCAGCCCATGCAAATGATTTCAGTTTCTAATGTATATCCCAGCGTTCTTGTTAGAAGACAATGCAAGAAGGCCTGCCTCTGTTATTTACTAAAGCTGCCAGTAATTCAGTGTTTCTCAAACCTGAGTCTCCAACCGTTGTTGGACTACAACTCCCATCACCCCTGACCACTGGTCCTGCTAGCTAGGGATGATGGGAGTTGTAGTCCCACAATGTTTGAGGAAACAGTGCAAACTGAACCAGGTAGGGCTGGAAATTAAAAAGGTAAAGGGACCCCTGACCATTAGGTCCAGTCGTGACCGACTCTGGGGTTGCGGCACTCATCTCGCTTTATTGGCCGAGGGAGCCGGTGTACAGCTTCTGGGTCATGTGGTCAGCATGACTAAGCCGCTTCTGGCGAACCAGAGCAGCGCATGGAAACACCGTTTACCTTCCTGCCAGAGTGGTACCTATTTATCTACTTGCACTTTGATGTGCTTTCAAACTGCTAGGTTGGAAGGAGCAGGGATCGAACAACGGGAGCTCACCCCATCGTGGGGATTCAGACTGCCGACCTTCTGATCGGCAAGCCCTAGGCTCTGTGGTTTAACCCACAGCGCCACCCGCGTCCCCTAGCTGATAAACCTAACGCTGAATTCAAGACACCTTCCTATGCAACGTTCTGCAAACAAAGCACGTGCTGTACCCACAAGCTACAGTCTTGTCCTTCATTCTGGAGCTCCCTAGAACAGGCGTAGGGGACCTTTGGCCCTCCAGATGTTCCTGAACCACAGCTCCCATCAGCTCCAGCAAGCATGGCCAGGAATTGTGGGTATCATCAACATCTGGCGGTTCTCCACACCTGCTCTAGAAGTTTGGGGGCAGGAGCTATGGTGGGGGACATACAAGCCAAGAAGTCATCTTTCACATTCAGGGGTCCGTGTGAGAAGCATTGCCCTTGTTGCTCCACAATACCTCTGGAGTCACTTCCCCCTTAAGCTCTCCTACCACACTTCAGTCCACAAGAAGAACTTCCAGCAATATCCTGAGCAGCCGCCTTGCTACGCTTCAGCCTCCCGCTCCTGGCTTGTATCGTTAGGCTGTAAGCTCTCCTGCCAAGGTAATGTGATGGGATTTGGCCTTTGTGCACCTGGGCTTGCTGTGAGGTGTCAGATATGCTTAAGAAAGCGGAATGCCAAGATATAATCAGAGTGTGTACATGTTCAGTGCCAAAAGAAAGAAAATAAACACCCCAAGCTGTATGTGAAGAAGAAAGCTGAATTCTACAACCAGGAAAGTTTTCCAACTATGAAATGAACAAATGTGATTTGCAGTTTATCCTCCACCCAGATTCGGCTTTTGAAAACTGGGCTACTAACTTAAATTTGCACCATGCTGGGAGAGGAGAAGGCAGGGATTTTTTATTATTATTTATTTCTCTATTAAATTTCCGTCAAATAACGTTGAGCTTAAAGGCAATTGTTGCCTCTGCCTGAAACTCTTCCCCCAACTCTTGCATCAGATGGTGGTGGCACCAAAAAGTGTTCTCAGTGTCATGTTTATGGGTTTTGTTGCATGTTATGTTTTAAATTTGACTACTCTGCTCTGTATGTCGCCCAGAGAACATGTTTGTTAGGCGACGCCTAAGCTGAATTAATGATGACGACTGGAAGGAAATGAGCCGGTGGAAATTAACACGCTGCCAAGCTGAATGGGGATGGAAATAGGGAGGTGAAGCTTATCCTTAAAATAATAATAATAATAATCAGACATTTTTGTAAGGCTTTGACCATGAAGGAAGAAGGTCTGAGAGGAGGAGTAGCTTAGGGGATCCGAGAACGTGATTCACATACAGGAGAGTTCCAAGTTCAGGCCTGGCCTGCGATTCTCCTGGTCTCTGCTGCTGAGAGTCTTCTAAGCAAAGATGCCAACCAACATTATGAAATACTGGGCCAGTGTTTAAAAGTACCTTGGCAAGGCGTTTTGAAGCAGTGTTCAAAATTAGCCAGGTGCAATTTCAACCACACGGAAATCTCTGGACACCAGGTTGGCTTCAGACATCTCCACTTGGCTGACCTTAAGCAGGTAAGCTTGTTTATTATTACAGTCATACCTCATGTTACGTTTGCGCGTTTTCAGGTTGCGTCCTGCGGTGACCCGGAAGTACCGGAAAGGGTTACTTCCGGGATTTGCCACTCACGCATGCACAGATGCACAAAATGACATCATGCGCATGCACAGAAGCGGTGAATCGCGACCCGCATGTGCGCAGACACGGGCTGCCTTCTTTTCAGCTTGCGAATGGGCCTCCGGAACGGATCCCGTTCGCAACCAGAGGTACCACTGTATTAATTATATTTTTTATTTATGTATACCCTGCCCATCTGGCTGGGTTTATTGCATTTCTATCCCACCTTTTTCTCCAGGGAGTGCATGGTTCACCCCCCCCTCCTCAGTTAATCCCTACAACGATCCTGTGAGGTAGGTTAAGAGGGCTGTGACTGACTCCAAGGTCACCCAGTGAGCTCCATGACTGAGTGGGGATTTGAACCCTGATCTTCCAGGTCTTGGTCCGGCACTCTAACCACTACACCACCCTGGCTTCCGAGAGTTCTTCTTCCTATGGGGCAGCTCTATAAATTATGTTGGTAAATAAATATGGGGAAAGCAAAAAGGAGAGAAGGATCTGAAAGCATTTTCCTTGAAGCTTGACTTCCGTTTTGTTCTGCATTGTTTTATTTGATGTTTTAATGTGTTGCAAACCGCTTTGAGATTTTTTTCTTTAAATTTTAAAACGGTGTAGAAATGAAATGAATAATGATAATAGACTTCATTGCAAAAGGAAAAGAAAAAAGGCACAGATACATTCCCTTGTGGCGACCGTAACCTAGGTTTAAGGTGCCATTTGGTGATTAGCTTATATATCTAAATTTCTAAAAATGTTCACAGCACCTTGCACCTGATGTCATCGTGATGTCAGGGGGCTGACTATTCGCAGAGCCAAAAATGTTCACCACCCCTGCTGTAAAAGGCAGATTCTTCATACGCTCAGACAGCAATGCCAAGAAGAGAGGCATTAACGGTGTTATAACACCAATCAATCACCCAAAGGCCAGTGGCTCTTTCATTTACCGTATTTTTTGCACCATAACACTCACCTTTTTCCTCCTAGAAAGTAAGGGGAAATGTCTGTGCGTGTTATGGAGGGAATGCCTACGGGTGGTGGTGGGGATCTGCTGCAGTCGTGAGCAGAGGATCCATGGTTCCCCTTCCTTCCTCCATGGCTCGCTTTGAAACAGCAAAGCGGGAGAAGAGCTGCTGAGTGGGGAGGAGAGAGGGACAGAGAGCCTGCTTCTTTAAAGGAGCAAAGCGGGAGAGGAGAGGAGCCGCTTACACGAGTATAAGCGGCTCCTGTCCGCTTCGTTACTTTAAAGCAAGCAGGCTCTCTGTCCCTCTCTCCTCCCCACTCAGCTCGCTAAAGAGCAGCAAAGTTTTTCAGCTCGCTAAGCCGGGGATGAGCGGGAAGGAGGGAGAAAAGCAAAGCCTGCTTTCTTTAAAGGAGCAAAGCGGGAGAGGAGAGGAGCCTTATCCCTTTATACCACTCTTCTTCATTATTAGCAGCATCCTTCTCCACCCACCCCACGCGTGCTTCTTCTCCCCTTATACCCCTCTCCTGCATTATTAGCAGCATCCTTCTCCACACACCCCATGCGTGCTCCTTGTCCCTTGAGTGCTTTTCCTTCCCTCCCCACTTAAAACGTGGTTACAAAGCACGGATCCACATGGATCCTCAGGATTTTTGCACTGGGTCACCCCAAATTCACCATCAGATCACATAGCATGTCCATGGCTACATCTTGCACCAAAAAAATCACGCACCCACTGTTGCCTAGGGTCGCAGTGGTGCCAAAACGTGGTTACAAAGCATGGATCCACATGGATCCTCAGGATTTTTGCACTGGGCTACTACAAACTCACTGTCAGATCACATGTCTGTGGCCACAGCATGAACCACAAAAATCATACATCCACTGTTTCGTTTAGAATATTTTTTTTCTTGTTTTCCTCCTCTAAAAACTACGTGCGTGTTATGGTCGGGTGCGTGTTATAGAGCGAAAAATACGGTAATTTAACATTTCTAATCTGCTCATCGCCATAGTCAATTGCAGGACAGGGTACGATAAACTCCAATCAAAACAATAAACTAGTTGATTTGCATCAAGGCAACAAGAAAAGAAAAGCATCAAGGCAACAATTTCAGAACTATGTCCTTCTAGCCCAGATGTGGGGAACTTTTGGCACGCCAGGTGTTGCTGAACTACAACTCCCATCAGCCCCAGGGGGGCTGGGAGTTGTAGCTCACCGACAACAGGAGAACCCCAGGTTCCCCACTTCTGTTCTCACCTGTCCTGGACAACTGACATCCTACAAATCCATAGCTGTCAACCGTCCCTTATTTGGCGGGAAAGTGCCTTATCCCAGCGCCGTGTCCCGCTTCTGTCCCTTATTGATGATGTCCCTTAAATTTCCTGGGTTTCAAAGGAAGCAGCTCCTCCCCCCCCCCGGCCAGGGAGGAGGGAGGCTCCAACTGTGTTGCTTGGCTGCGTTGCTCACCCAATAAAGAGTCTGAGAACGACTGGGGGGTGGAGCTTGCATGCCTTGTGCCGATCAAATCGGCCGCGTTGCCTGGGGACTCGCCTTTGCTCAGCGCTTCCCAGCGGAGAGGTGACGGTGGTTTTCCTTGCTGCATCCCCTTTGCCGGGTTGCTGCACTGTGGGAACCACCGCTTGTGGCTTTGTTTGGCTGCTGGCTGGGCTTTCTGCCTTTGGCTCGGAGGGGCATACCTGTGCTGGGAAAATCCCTTATTTTGGCTGCTGATCCCTTATTTCCGAGGCTGCTGGTCCCTTATTTTCAAATCTGTAAGTTGACAGCTATGTACAAATCCCCGAGTAAATAAGTGTGTGGACACCATTTTAATGGGGTACAAGATTTGGGGAAGAAAGGGAGGAACCCAAAGCAGAGAGTGGCAGCATGCAACACAAACCATGCTTCTCTCATGTTGCAAAGAGATCAGAAGGAGATTTCCCAGTGGAAGTGACCAACAGCATGGCTGAATGTTGGAATGAAGGTTGGTGTATTTTGAAAATGGAAGGTGTAATGCTGGTGGGTCAACAAAAGAGGTTTAAAGACTGTCTTAAGGCAAATTTTAAAAAATGTAGTATAAACACCAACAATTGGGAAACACTGGCATGCGAGCGCTCCAACTGGAGAACAGCCTTTACCAAAGGTGTCATGGGCTTTGAAGACACTCAAACTCAGGACGCAAGGGAGAAACATGCTAAGAGGAAGACACGCTTGGCAAATCCACACCGTGATCAACTCCTGCCCGGAAACCAATGTCCCCACTGTGGAAGGACGTGTGGATCCAGAATTGACCTTCACAGTCAATTACGGACTCATTGTTAAAACCGTGTTTATGGAAGACAATCTTACTCGGCTACAAGTGATTGCCAAAGAAGACGATGATTTTGCTAGTATTCCAGAAGCACAGAAGCAGCACAAGACCTAGGCTGGCTCTCAGGCAGGCCCTGAGGTTTGGGGGGGGGGGGGGACTTGGAAAATGAATGGCCTCCTGTCGGCCATATTGGAAAATGGCATCTATCTCCATCAGGCAGGGGAGCCATTTTGACATGTACCCCAGCCAGGAGGAGGCAGGAAAAGTAAGGATGATAAAGAAAAACCGAGAATGTGAAGGGCACAAGAGGTCAAGGGCTGGCCGAGACCATGAGATAATCCCTATTAGGAGAAGGGGAGAGGACAACATATGGGAATTTAGAAAAGCCGTAGAGTCATGGCAAAATACGGCCAATGAAAGTGGGGATGGGGGGGTGTTATACATAATTTGATGAAATACTTTTCTCCATCTTTGAAGCAAAGTCTGCTCTTTTTAAATTTTATTTTATTTTATGTACAGTCCTTTCAACAGAAGACTTTACATCCAAAATAAACCAGGATACAAGCAAAAACATGACCCACCTATTTTCATTTGTACCAAATTCTTCTCAAATTCCCTTGTTTTTCTATTCTTTAATGTTAAGTCTTCTTTTAACTCCTTGTTCTTAGCCTCTTAAATCACCTAGGCATCCTCAGCAATTTTCCAGGTATTGACCTATGCCTCCCTCCCCCCGACCCATGGCTTCCCTTCACCCAAAGTCTGCTCTTTTTTATGTCTCTCTGCAAAGCACCCTACACACCGGTGTAATACTGATATTAATATTATCATGTCACCCTAGTACCTGTTCATATATCCAAAATGCTGGTAGCCAAAACAGATGCAACACAGGACAAAACTAGGAGGAACTTTATTAGGCAATCTGAATGAATTCATGAATTCAACAGACTATTAGCAGAAAGAAACACACGCACATACATTCTAAGATGAAAGAGTTAATTAAAATATGACATGTCACCAAACTGAAGAGATTGGCAATGTGTGTTGTTGCTTTTTTTTTTTAACGTAGAGAATAGGTTCTTAATAATATTGTCATTTTGGTATTAGTTGGCAGGAAACTGATGAGCTGGAGGTATCTTTTACACTGCAAACACTGCAATTGTTGTGTAATGCATCTTTTGCATATTTTATAGGTGCTTGTTGGTATTTTAGCACTATTGCAACAATTTGCTCACATCGAATAGCCTGTGTTTGCATTTGCTTTTACAGTCATACCTCGTGTTACGTCCGCTTCGCGTTACGCTTTTAGGTTACGTCCCATGGCGACCCGGAAGTACCGGAAAGGGTTATTTCCGGGTTTCGCCGCTCGTGCATGCGCAGAAGCACAAAATTACATCACGCGCATGCGCAGAAGCGGCGAATCGCAACCCGTGCGCAGACGCGCCGCTTCGGTTTGCGTTCCTTTCATGTTGCAAATGGGCCTCCGGAACGGATCCCGTTCGCAACCAGAGGTACCACTGTACTATGCAAAAAATATTCCATATAAAGAAAGTGATGGGAATTTCCAGACCTGTTCTTCCAGTATTTTATTTTTTAAATGAAAAATGATGAGAGGTAATGAGCTTCAATTTTGATTGCAGCCGTGGCACAGAGAAGGGTGGAAGTTGGGGCCATGGGGTCGATAAGAATTTTTCCAGGGTGGTCTGGGTTCAAAGTAAAAACAACGGAAGAGTTGGATTGGGCTAGTTTCTCACAAAAAAAGGGAAAAATATAGTGCCTGTAGATTTTGCCTCCTATCTCAATAAATTTATCTACAATAAATTTCCTTTTTTTAAAAAAAGGAATACAGTCGTACCTTGGATCCTGAACGCCTTGGTACTCGGACGTTTTGGCTCCCAAACGCCGCAAACCCAGAAGTAAGTGTTTCGGTTTTCAAATGTTCTTTGGAACCCAAAGGTCTGATGGGGCTTCCGATTGGCTGCAGGACCTTGCTGCAGCCAATCAGAAGCCACGCTTTGGTTTCCAAACATTTTGGAAGTTGAATGGACTTCCAGAACGGATTCTGTTTGACTTCCGAGGTATGACTGTACAGTGGTGCCTCAGGTTAAGTACTTAATTCGTTCCGCAGGTTCGTTCTTAACCTGAAACTGTTCTTAACCTGAAGCACCACTTTAGCTAATGGGGCCTCCTGCTGCCGCCGCGCTGCCGGAGCACAATTTCTGTTCTCATCCTGAAGCAAAGTTCTTAACCTGAAGCACTATTTCTGGGTTAGCGGAGTCTAACCTGAAGCGTATGTAACCTGAGGTACCACTGTATGGGGATTATGGTTCATGGAGGGGGGCACCTGCCCTCTTAGCCTCCCCTTTGTCAATGCCCATGGGTAGGGAATTTAACCCCTTCCAAAACTACTATTAGACCTGCCTGGGAGAGCAAAAATAATACACACTCCTGCCTTTTTTTCCTGTGCAGTTAAGAGCTGCTCCTGGGAGGAAAGATGACAAAAATAAGGGGAAATGTGTGTGTTGGGTGGGGGGGGGGGACGGTTAAGATCCCCTCCCGAATATGGTGGCTTTGATTTTAAAAAAAAATAAAATCAGAGCCCTTCACTGCTTTTAAGTTAAAAAAACAAAACAAAATAAGAGTAGGGAAGAATTGATCATGGATCTCCAGTGTGACGTCTGTTTTGGCCCCAAGTGATAGTGTTTGCCTCAGCTAATATCAGGATTTTGCCAGTAAAAGTAATGAGATGAAAGCGACTGCTCTTGACAGTGTCATCTAGCTGACTGAGCAAAAGAAAATGGAGAGGGAGGGAGGGGAAAAACAGACTGGGGTGGGGGATGTCTTTCCAAATCCAGCTGGCAAAATGCTTAGCGCTGCAAACTGGTTCAACTGCAACGCAGTCCCTCATTATAGGTATGGTTCTACTTAGTCCTTGAACTCTTTCCCACAACCCACAACCCCGCTCAGACCATAGACCTTTCCCCCCAAGCTGTAGCCCCAAGGGTTTTAGCCCCACCTAACTCTACAATTCAATGCTTCAGTAGAAGAGTGCCCACTCTGCGTACAGGAGGACCCAAATTTAACCTCTGCCATCTCCAGTAGAAAGGACTTGAGATGATAGGAAAGATTTCTATCAAAGGTCTTTCAGAAATACTGTCAGCTACCGTTGGTGGTGCCAGACTTGATCAACACTTTGTCCAATACAGAAAAGGGTGAACAAAATGATCAATGCAAGTTGCTAAGAACTGCAGATGGGGAGAGCGTTCTTACGTCCAGGCCTTGCAGGTGGTCTTCTCCCTGGCATCTGCCTGGCCTCTGTGAGAGCCGAGCGCTGGACTAAATGGGCCTTTGCACTTCTCTCAAGGTTCGCCAAGCTCAATCCCCTAGAGGAGCGGTTCTCAACCTGTGGGTCCCCAGATGTTGTTGGACTACAGTGGTACCTCGGGTTAAGAACTTAATTCGTTCCGGAGGTCCGTCCTTAACTTGAAACTGTTCTTAACCTGAAGCACCACTTTAGCTAATGGGGCCTCCTGCTGCCCCCGGCACACAATTTCTGTTCTCATCCTGAAGCAAAGTTCTTAACCTGAGGTACTATTTCTGGGTTAGCGGAGTCTGTAACCTGAAGCGTCTGTAACCCGAGGTACCACTGTACAACTCCCATCACTCCTAGCTAGCAACGCCAGAGCTCAGGGATGATGGGAGTTGTAGTCCAACAATATCTGGGGACCCACAGGTTGAGAACCGCTGCCTTAGAGGTTGAGAATAGGCAAACCTAAAAGTGCTTCTGCAACATGTGCCTGTCCAGCCTAGACAAACCTTTGTAAGATTCAAGCCCTCCTCAAGGGAGAAAAACCCCATTTGGTATACGGGAATTGGATCTTACTGACAGAACCTTGAAGTAGCAAAGGAGCTTCCACATACCCCGTCATTCATTTTACAAGCTTCTCTTGAGTTAGGTGCTCCAGAGAGATGAGGCTGGGAAGAGCAGGAAACGTCGCCTCAGACACAGGGATGAGTCAATCTTGTCTCAGCCATTAACAGTCCCTAAAGATTGGAGAACTGCCGCATCCTGCTGCATCCATGCCAGACTGTCTCAAAAATCCCTGATCTCTGCATTGCAAGGGACTCCATTTGGCCACAGAGCAGCACTCTGAGACCTTTGACTACCATACAAAGGTAACTCTAGCTCCCCAAGCAAAATGACAATTAATTTGCATCTCAAAACTCTTAATTAATTTGCATCTCAAAAGGGACGCGGGTGGCGCTGTGGCTTAAATCACTGCGTCGCTTGGACTTGCCGTTTGGAAGGTCGGCGGTTCGAATCCCCATGACGGTGTGAGCTCCCATTGCTCTGTCCCTGCTCCTGCCAACCTAGCAGTTCGAAAGCACGCCAGTGGACGTAGATAAATAGGTACTGTTGTGGTGGGAAGGTAAACAGCGTTTCTGTGTGCTCTGGTTTCCATCACGGTGTTCCGCTGTACCAGAAGCGGCTTAGTCATGCTGGCCACATGACCTGGAAAGCTGTCTGTGGACAAACGCCGGCTCCCTTAGCCTGAAAGTGAGATGAGCGCCCGAACCCCTTTGACTGGACTTAACCGCCCAGGGGTCCTTTATCTTTTTTTACCTATACATGTAGAAACATTTCCCCAGCCCCGGAACAGCAGCATCAGTGGCCGATACTACAACAAAGACTGGAAGCATGCAGGTGCCAGAGCTGGGAAAAGTAAGAGTTGGCTCCTTGCCTTAATAGTTTAGTTCTGGAACTTCAATTCCTTCTGCATTGGCAGATCAGACCTCTCTTAACACATCCTGCCTTCTAGAAACCAGGTGTTATCTGTTCAGAGATGTGGCGTATTCAGAGACCGTAGCAAATCAGCTTCCTATACGATGTGCAGCCAGGCATCTTCAAAGCCCTCCGGCCAAAACCTTTTCTTTCTTTCTAAAGAAAGCAATGATGAGAAATGAAATTACCGTATTTTTCGCTCTGTAAGACGCACCAGACCACAAGACGCACCTAGTTTTTGGAGGAGGAAAACAAGAAAAAATATATCCTGAATCTCAGAAGCCAGAACAGCAGTGAAAGCAGCAATCCCTCTTGCTGTTCTGGTTTCTGGGATAGCTGCGCAGCCTGTATTCGCTCCATAAGACGCACACACATTTCCCCTTACTTTTTAGGAGGGGAAAAGTGAGTCTTATAGAGCAAAAAATACGGTATATTCTCCGAGCAAGCAATGCAAGGACAACTTGGCACCAGCCACATCTCTCAGAAATGCAGAGAGTTCAGGGAACGAGCAGGGGTATTTCATACACGGAAATAATTCTGCATGAGGCCAGGGGGGTGGGGCGGGCAAGAAGCCCCAGGTCATGTGACCACCGGGGAGACCTTTTGCAACCTAAGCTAATCCCCCCTTTATAAAGCCTAGGCCTACAGCCCCAATAGCAACTGTGCTTTCTTTCTTTTTTGCTGTTGTTGCTGCACACAGACCCGCGGCTGGGATTCAGAACACATTCCAGAGCCGACAGCCAAGCAAAACAGCAACACTGAGTGCAAGTCTCTTTCTATGCGTGTGTGCTTGCGCACGCCTCACAATATGCATACCAGGGAGACAAAAATAGGCTGCGACAGCCATGCCAAAGATCCCAGTGACGCTCTGCAAGGTTTCAAGTTGCATTTCTTGCATGAAGCAGTGCTCCCCGTTTCCATAACCGGGTACACCAATTTCCCTCTCTGCATCTTTGGTTTGGAGGTTTTCCCTTTCAACATGCACACCTACACACACTGTGGGACAGAGGAGAAGCCAAAACGGTGTTCGTTTCAATATATGGTGTGCGGCATATAAAATCATCCATTTTAAAAAAAACTTCCTTTAATTAAAAGTGGTGGTTTTTTCCTTTGAAGTCCCCCAAAATAGATGACCAAGCCAGATACTGTTTTTATTCACCTGGAAATTCTGGCTGAAGCCTGTCAAATATTGCTGATATCATTTCATAGGAATCACAGAAGCAGGTAGATGTAGCTAGGTGGGGAAAAAAATACTAGGAAAATAACTCTGCTTTCTTTTGCGTCTTTTTTTTTTAAACATGGGGCTACAAAACCTTCCAAAGGTTTGACTTCAACCCCAAAAGAGCCCTCCTAAATTGTCTCCCGAGACACGCGGATGCCAATGGCAGAAGCAAAGTCACAAGTTCCTCAAAGCACAACACAAAAAGCCCTTCGGCCTACAGCGGGTGAGGAACCCTTAAGCAAAACTTATTAATGCCAAACTGGTTCTTGGCACACAGAGATTTTGATATGCAGTTGGCTAAGGCCAAGGACTTTGGCAGCCTTTTTATAGATGGCTTTTAAAGCAAATTCGTGGAGGGCAGATTTATCAATGGGTGCATGTTCCAATGCCTAATCCAGGCATCCCCAAACTCGGCTCTCCAGACGTTTTGGGACTACAATTCCCATCACCCCTGATAACTGGTCCTGTTAGCTAGGGATGATGGGAGCTGTAGTCCCAAACCATCTGGCGGGCCGAGTTTGGGGATGCCTGGCCTAATCAGAAGGGGAAGGTGCCCAACTCAGTGGCAGGGCATCTGCTTTGCATGCAAACGGCCCCGGGTTCAAATTTGGGCCCCTGCTTCACCTTGCAACCATCTTCGTGGTCTTTCTGGCTCCAGGAGAAGACTTTTCTTTTCACTCTAGCCCTTCAGGAGGAAGGGAAAGGAGAATGTTAGCCGCTTTGAGACTCCTTAGGGTAGTGATAAAGTGGGATATCAAATCCAAACTCTTCTTCCTCTTTCTCTTGTCAATAAGTCAAAAACAGCTGCGCTTTAACTACATTTTGGTTGTTATCGTTTCACACAGCGTCTAAAATGATTGTGTTTTATTTGCAAGCCACCAGGAGAACTGGCGTTTTTACAGGCCAGCCGTATCAATCAATCAAATAAATTACTAACTCTCTGCAGAACTTTGCTTCTGCCTTCTGCATTCGACATGGGCACTTGCTCCCAGATTCCTACCGCCATTCCTGCCCTGCTTCCATCAGCTGCCTTGAAAATCAAGCGAATGAAGAACAGGTGGCTGCTTGTCCTCTACTGTGTAACGAATCAGGACCAAAACTGTGTCTACTTTCCAAAGGAGGTGCTCAGCTTTGACTTAAGAAGGAAATCGAAGTGATGCTTCCTTGCAGGAACGAGACTTCGGAGGATGGCAGGATCGGAGCACAAGAAGGGTGGGGGGCGCTTGTACCAGAATCAGGCTCATTTGCCCATCAAGCGCCCCTCCCCCCCGCTTGACCAATCGCAGAGAGGAGCTAGGTGGAGTCATAGATCTAAAAAAAGTGTAGACCTGCACATACTGGCCACCTTCTGTTTTGACTTAAAATGTTCATTTGGGGGTTTCTCAGAATTATGTAAAGGCAAGAAGTTGGAGGGGGGGAGCGCCGGCCCACAATGACACCAACCTGAGAGGTGACAGAACTGCGCTCCGGCTGGGGGAAAAAGCAGTGGAGAAAAGTCTAACAACTTTGCGTTGCTTCAACACCTGGAGGCATTTAATGAGGAGTTTGATAGCCACCTATCAGGGCCACTGGAGATTCCTGCACTGAGCAGGAGACTGGTCTTCGTGGCCCCTTTAAATTCTAAAATCCTTATGATTCAGTAAACTTCAGTTAACCCAAGAAGAATATCCAAAGAACTGGAGTGGCAGGGCAGAGCCATCACAGCTAGTAGCCGTCCTATGAATTTGTCTAATCCCTCTTTTAAAGCCACCCAAGTTAGTTAGAAGTGAGAGCTGTACCATAAAGAAGGCTGACGGCCGAAGAATTGATGCTTTTGAATTATGATGTTGGAGGAGACTCTTGAGAGTCCCATGGACTGCAAGAAGATCAAACCTATCCATTCTGAAGGAAATCAGCCCTGAGTGCTCCCTGGAAGGACAGATCCTGAAGTGGAGGCTCCAATACTTTGGCCACCTCATGAGAAGAGAAGACTCCCTAGAAAAGACCCTGATGTTGGGAAAGACTGAGGGCACAAGGAGAAGGGGACGACAGAGGACAAGATGGTTGGACAGTGTTCTCGAAGCTACAAACATGAGTCTGACCAAACTGCGGGAGGCAGTGGAAGACAGGAGTGCCTGGCGTGCTCTGGTCCAGGGGGTCACAAAGAGTCGGACACGGCTAAACGACTAAACAACGAAGCTAGTTAGTAGCTATCACCACTTCCAGTGGGAGTGAGTTCCACAGATTAATCCGCTGGCGTTCTGTGGCAGTGCAGCTGTGTGGAAACAGCTCTCTGAAAGGCCCGAAAGCCTCCAAGCCACGCTTTCCAAGCCCGGGCTCTTGAATCCAAGCCATTTGGAAACTTCCCACCATTCCCCCGCCAGCTCTTATCAGCAGAGTTCAGGGAGGAGAGCGGCATTAGCAATCGGAACAAAGCTGTCGTTCCAGGCATGTTTTCAAAACAGCCCTGCTCCTGCCACACGCTCCCCATGCGCGCCTCAGAACTGGGCACTCGTCCCAAGGCTTCCGCAGGGTGACC
Organism: Podarcis pityusensis; assembly: GCF_964106645.2. Classification (NCBI taxonomy): domain Eukaryota; kingdom Metazoa; phylum Chordata; class Lepidosauria; order Squamata; family Lacertidae; genus Podarcis; species Podarcis pityusensis. The sequence goes on along the minus strand of NC_138036.1, from coordinate 9,932,046 downwards.
CATGCTTTGCTTTCCGACTCTGCCGGCAATCGCAGTTACAACTGTGCCGCAGAGACCTGGCGAAATCACCCCTGCGCCTCCTTCTCTCTATCCGCACAGAGAAGGGAAACACAGGCTCACCTGTTGCCAGCTGTTTCCGACAGCTGTTTAATGCTACCTAGAGCATGATGAAAGTTTGGAAGGCATCCATAAAAGCAAAACTCTTTTGAGCCTTAATTCCAAGCGCCCCAAGGCATCCGGCACCACTATCTGCCAGAAAGAAATTAGGTGCAGTTGTTGTACATTAGAAAAAAGAAGCACTTCCCAATTAGGCTGGTTGTGAGATACGGCACTTGTGCCAGAGCTCCTCCTTTTAAAATAAAAGCTGGGAAGGAAGAGATGCCAAGGGCCTTCTATGCACAACACAAGTTTGTAATGCTGAGCTTCTATCCCTGTTCTGCTACCCAAGACGACACAATTCATTTTCTTAATATTTAGGCCTACTTTGATCATGGGACGCAGGTGGCGCTGTGGGTTAAACCACAGAGCCTAGGGCTTGCTGATCAGAAGGTCGGCGGTTCGAATCCCCGCAACGGGGTGAGCTCCCGTTGCTCTGTCCCTGCTCCTGCCCACCTAGCAGTTCGAAAGCACATCAAAGTGCAAGTAGATAAATAGGTACCGCTCCGGCGGGAAGGTAAATGGTGTTTCTGTGCGCTGCTCTGGTTTGCCAGAAGCGGCTTAGTCATGCTGGCCACGTGACCCGGAAGCTGTACGCTGGCTCCCTCGGCCAGCATAACGAGATGAGCGCCGCAACCCCAGAGTCGGCCACGACTAGACCTAGCGGTCAGGGGTCCCTTTACCTTTACTTTGATTATGGGATGCACAAACACACACAGAAAGTTTGTTGTGAACCTCCCTGAGATCAACAACATCATCATGCTTCCATAGTTCAATTTTGGAACTTTCCACAGGAGGCGGTGATGGCCTCCAACAAAGTTGGCTTTAAAAAGATTAGACAAATTCATGGAAGAGAGGGCTATCAGTGGCTACTAGCCGTAATAGCTGTGCTCTGCCTCCACAGTTGGAGGCAGCAATAAATAATAATAATAATAATAATAATAATAATAATAATAATAATTTACTGTTTACACCCCACCCATTTGGCTGGGTTTCCCCAGCCACTCTGGGCAGCTCCCAACAGAATATTAAAAACAGGGCTGCCTTCAGATGTCTTCTAAAAGTCAGATAGTTCTTTATTTATTTGACATCTGATGGGAGGGCGTTCCACAGGGTGGGCGCCACTACCGAGAAGGCCCTCTGTCTGGTTCCCTGTAACCTCACTTCTCGCAGTGAGGGAACTGCCAGAAGGCCCTTGGCGCTGGACCTCAGTGTCTGGGCAGAATGATGGGGATGAAGACACTCCTTCAGGTATACTGGGCCTTTGAGGCCGTTTAGGGCTTTAAAGGTCAACACCAACACTTTGAACTGTGCTTGGAAACATACTGAGAGCCAATGTAAGTCTTTCAGGACCGGTGTTATGTGGTCTCAGCGGTTGCTCCTAGTCACCAGTCTAGCTGCCGCATTCTGGATTAGCTGCGTCTGAATGTCAGTTGCTGGAAAAAGCAGGAGGGGAGAGTGATATTGCCCTCGGATCCTGCTTGTTGGTATTCCACAGGCATCTGTTTGGCCACTGTGAGAACAGGATGCTGGACTAGATGGGCCATTGGTCTGATCCAGCAGTCTCTTCTTATGTCCCATAAGCACAACTCCTTGCACAATGGGGAATTCCTCTCCTCCTCCTCTCATACCACCCTAAAATCATTTCTGCCCCCCCCCCCCAACCTTCGAGAGCAAATGGAGATTGGGTGGCCCCATTGTGCAGTTGTGGGGATAAAGTGGGAATCACCCTAAGCCATCTCTACCCCATGGAGCACCGTAAGCGGAAGAGCAAAAGTACAAAAGGCGATTCAGTCAACAAGTCTGGTTTATTTCCCATTACACAAAGTTTCTGCAATGCGCAGATCCTTGCAGAATTTCACACTTGCAAAAAAAAGGGGGGGAGGGCCTTATTTTTCTCAATCTTCTGGTCCGCTGCAACTTCAAATAAATGATTTTCACCATACATGTTCAAGTAGGATTGAAAATGGGTTTTCTGGAGATCTGTGACGAAAATCTGCTTTCCTGGGGAAAATATGCTTGCTTAATTAATTTTGTACGACAGAATTATGCGGGTCTATCAGTTTGATTCACTTTTTTAAAAAATAAGAAATAAGCCAAGATGTCTCCATCACTTCAGCAGAAACTGCACACATTAACTACTGTTAATATTGGAACTAACAGCACCCCATGTTGCAGATCCTGCATTGGTCACAAGGTCAGACAAGATGACCCTTATGACTCATTCCAATTCTAAGCTTCTATAATACTACAGAGCCAGGTGTGGGCTCAGCTTAAGAGTTTTCCCACTTCCCATGAAATGACATCATTACCATCCTACCAAACGGAGCACCTACGTAGGAAGGCGACCTTGCCAAGATCCATATCTTCTTCAGCCAATCCTGGCATCCCCCTTCGGTACTAAAGAGATCACCGGGCCATTGTCCAAGTCACCACTGAACTGGGAAAAATACTGTGTTCAGCTCTGAATTGTCAACTCATCCTGATCCCAAAGAGGAAAGGACTAATATTTCTTAAAGAGGACACAGCGCAGAGTCCAACACCTAAGAACACTTGCTTGTTTTTAACGCTCCAGTATCCTTTTCCACAGGAGAAAATTGCGAACAGGAAAAGCTAGCAAAACTTAACAACTGACGGGAGGGAGACAACACAGCAGAGAAGCTCCCATGTCCTCCCATGGGCTCAGTGGTGGAATATTTGCTTGGTCCTTGGTTTGATTCCCCACCATCTCCAAGTAGGACAGGAAATGGTTCCCTATCTGAAATCCTGGAGGACCACTGCCAGTCAGAAGAAGGACTGCGTTAGTGTCTGACACAGTATAAGGCAGCTTCCAATGTCCCTGTGTCCTAGTGGTCTGGTTGAGAATTGAAAGGCAAGGAAGATAGAAGAATAAGCTCTGTACCAGAAGACACTGTACAGATGCCCAAGGAAAGAAGGCTCCAAGGCCAGGAATTGGTGGTGGGATGACAAGTGATCAGAGACAGAGAGGAGAGGGAGCAGACTAGGAGGAGGTGGTGCTGGAAGCTGAAGAGGTAACAGGGTTTGGTGAGAAGGGGGAGCCGGTGGCAGAGAGAAGTCTAGAATCGGAAGTGGAAGCAGAGGAGGATGGAGGCCAGGAAGCAGAGAGGAGTCATGCTGGTGAAGAGGCACACATGTCTCCCCCTCCTGCTGCGAAAAGCTCCCCTCCCCTCTGGTCTCCCAGAACCAGGAGAGGCATGAAAAGGGTGCAGAAAAAGTTAGCTTCATGCAGGCACAGTCTCAGATTGCTTGGGGAAGACCCTGGAGAGGAGGAGACATAGGCGGCTGTGGGGAGGTGGGGACCTTCGGACTTGGAGGAAATGAGTTGCTGTGCTCATTAGGCCTGACCCTCCTGTGTAGATCCTGTTTTGCTAACAAAGAGTTAACGATAGCTCGCTCACTGTGATTTACTGCTGCTCGCTCCTGTCACCATGCCACAGAAACCCCATTTTTTTCCACTTAATTGGGAAACAGGCTTTCCTGGGGAAGCATTATGCATTGAGAAACAGAAGTGTGTAGGAACAAAGGACGCTATCTTATACCACTGGCACATCTAGTTCTGTACAGTCTACACTTCTGCCAAGTTCATCTCCACCAAGCTAAGCAGTTGGCTCCTTACCTCTCTCGTCCTGACCTAGCCACTGTGATCCACACAACAGTCACCTCCAGACTTGATTATTGTAACTCACTCTACGTGGGGCTGCCCTTGAGACTGACCCAGAAACTCCAGCAGGTGCAGAATGCTGCGGTGAGACTTCTTATGGGGTCCTTGCCATGGGATCACATTCACCTGGTGCTATATCAGCTGCACTGGCTCCCAGTGGAGTACAGGATCAGGTTTAAGGTGCTGGTTTTATCCTTTAAAGCCCTATACGGCCTAGGACCCTTGTACCTACAGGACCGCCTCTCCTGGTATGTCCCACGGAGGACCTTACTGTCTTCAAATAAAAATATCTTGGAGATCCCAGGCCACAGGGAGGTTAGGCTGGCCTCAACCAGAGCCAGGGCTTTTTCGGCCATGGCCCCGATCTGGTGGAACGCTCTGTCACAAGAGACTAGGGCCCTGTGGGACTTGACAGAAAGAGCTGTTCCACCAGGCCTTTGGCCAAGGCACAGTCTGACCCCCTCCTTTGGTAATCCTCATAGAACTCTAGCCCAATGGTTGCCATTAATTTGACTCCGAATTGATTTTAGAATGAATTGATTTTAGAATGTATTTTAATTAAATGATTATGATTTTATGTAAACTGTGTTATGTTTACTGTTGTTAGCTGCTCTGAGCCCGGCTTCAGCTGGGGAGGGCAGGATATAAATAAAATATTATTATTATTACACTGAATGGCAATTAAAACACAGTCCTATGTAGAGATTTTGGGAATTGAAACGGGGATCTTCTGCATGAGAAGCAGATGCTCTGTCACTGAAGTGCCTGGACAAATTTGTAAATCTAGAGTGAAATCAGACAAAAGTAATTAGGTCAGGTTGAGATAAGTCTTTGCAAATACCCGCAAAAATGGCAAGTAGGGTCCAGAGCCCTTTATTTATTTTTAATTAAAGCTGGAAATTCAGCAAAGGGGCCTGGAATATTCTCAAGGGCTTGAGGTGACTACAGCTCTGGTGACCACGATTTCCTAGGGAGCGAAGAACCTTCCTCTTAAAAGGGAAGGTGACAAGGATTGAGAAGATCTTGTCATATCCCCAAACCAAGCTAAGTCTCAGTAACTGTGCTTTGTTAAAATTAACCTTCCTACCCAAACAATAGGGATGCGGGTGGCACTGTGGGTTAAACCACAGAGCCTAGGACTTGCCAATCAGAAGGTCGGCAGTTCGAATCCCCGTGATGGGGTGAGCTCCCGTTGCTCAGTCCCTGCTCCTGCCAACCTAGCAGTTCGAAAGCACCTCAAAGTGCAAGTAGATAAATAGGTACCGCTCCAGCGGGAAGGTAAACGGCATTTCCATGCACTGCTCTGGTTCGCCAGAAGCGGCTTAGTCGTGCTGGCCACATGACCCGGAAGCTGTACGCTGGCTCCCTCGGCCAATAAAGCGAGATGAGCACCGCAACCCCAGAGTCGTCCGCGACTGGACCTAATGGTCAGGGGTCCCTTTACCCTTTACCATACCCAAACATGTGGGATGTGGGAGGGAGCGTAATTTGATTTAGTTTGCATTTTGATGACAAATTACAGAATTTGCACTTCTTGAACCATCGGCTCTGGATCCATTCCAGTCCGGTTTCCGCGCTGGTCATGGGACCGAGACGGCTCTGGTTGCCCTAACAGATGATCTTCATAGACAGCTGGATCGAGGTGGGTCGGGGCTGCTGATTCTTCTAGATCTGTCAGCAGCTTTCGACATGGTCGATCACGAACTTCTGGACCACCGCCTTGCCGACGTGGGGATCCAGGGCACAGTCCTTAAATGGCTGCGCTCGTTTCTCTCTGGTCGGGGACAGAGGGTGGCGCTTGGGGGGGAATTGTCATCGCGCCACTCCTTGGTGTGTGGAGTGCCTCAGGGTGCGATACTCTCCCCGATGCTTTTCAACATCTTTATGCGCCCCCTCGCCCAGCTTGTCCGGAGTTTTGGGCTGGGTTGCCATCAGTATGCTGATGACACCCAACTCTATCTGTTGATGGATGGCCATCCTGACTCGGCCCCAGACACACTGACCAGATGTTTGGAAGCTGTGGCTGGATGGTTACGTGGGAGCTGGTTGAAGCTAAATCCTTCGAAGACAGAGGTCCTGTGGCTGGGACGGGATGATATGGGATTGGGGGGGCAACTCCCATCTCTTCCGGGGGCGCAATTAGTGCCAGCACCGTCCGTTAAGAGTTTGGGTGTAATCTTCGACACCTCCCTTTCCATGGAGGCGCAGATTGCAGCTACAACAAAGGCGGCATTTTTCCATCTCCGCCAAGCTAAGCAGTTGGCTCCTTACCTCTCTCGCCCTGACCTAGCCACTGTGATCCACGCGACGGTCACCTCCAGACTGGATTATTGTAACTCGCTCTACGTGGGGCTGCCCTTGAGACTGACCCAGAAACTCCAGCGGGTGCCGAATGCTGCAGCGAGACTCCTTACGGGGTCTTCGCTGCGAGATCACATTCATCCGGTGCTATACCAGCTGCACTGGCTCCCGGTGGAGTACAGGATCAGGTTTAAGGTGCTGGTTTTAACCTTTAAAGCCCTATACGGCCTAGGACCCTCGTACCTACGGGACCGCCTCTCCGGGTATGCCCCACAGAGAAACTTACTGTCTTCAAATAAAAACATCTTGAAGGTCCCAGGCCACAGAGAAGTTAGGCTGGCCTCAACTAGAGCCAGGGCTTTTTCGGCCGTGGCTCCGATCTGGTGGAACACTCTGTCACAAGAGACCAGGGCCCTGCGGGACATGACATCTTTCCGCAGGGCCTGCAAGACAGAGCTGTTCCACCAGGCCTTTGGCCAGGGCACAGCCTGACTCCCTCCCTCGGCAATCTTCGCGGAGCTCTGGCCCAATGGTTGCCAGTGGCTTGAATTAATTAATTTTATAATGAATGATTTTAGAGTGTTGTTTGTGCTGTACTTTTGTACTGTTTTATTGTTGTTTATTGTATTGAGCCCGGCTTCGGCTGGGGAGGGTGGGATATAAATAAAATGTATTATTATTATTATTATTATTATTATTATTATTACGTGAACCCAAACACGGCTAACCTTCAAAATTCGCATTTCTCCCAATTTTGCAAATCAGTTTTCTTACTGAACAATGATTATTAAGAAGGCGTTTATTATGGAGAAATGTGCAAAAAAAAAATGCACATATCAGTGGAAATAACTTCAAAATGCATGATGTTAAGAAACATTGCTTTGAAAAAATGTTCGCATCCGTCAAAACTGGATGCAGAAGTTTATTAGGAGAAATTTGCACTAAAATACCAATGAATTTTACCAAGGATTTGAAGAAAATTGCAACAGAAAGATGCAGAACTGAATTTAAATTTGGAAAAATGAGAAACAGAGAGGAACCCAAGTTGGCAGATCTTTCCAATCCTAATCAATATTCACTTTTCAAAAAATCAGCTAACCGAAGATTCAGGTTGGCCAGCTATGCAAAGGCCAGTAGTCGTTCTTCCATTAAGCCATGTATGTGTCAGACAAGTGTATCAAAAGTGTGCCTTACCTCTGACTGGCCACTTCTCCCCTCCTGGCCAACCCCCCCCCATTTATTTTTAACCATACCTGCCTGCTCTGTCATGAATATATATATATATTAATGTACCTACCACCTCCATAGGGACGCGGGTGGCGCTGTGGGTTAAATCACAGAGCCTAGGACTTGCCGATAAGAAGGTCGGCAGTTCGAATCCCCATGACGGGGTGAACTCCCGTTGCTCGGTCCCAGCTCCTGCCCCCCAACAGTTGAAAAGCACGTCAAAGTGCAAGTAGATAAATAGGTACCACTCCGGCGGGAAGGTAAACGGCGTTTCCGTGCGCTGCTCTGGTTCGCCAGAAGTGGCTTAGTCATGCTGGCCACATGACCCGGAAGCTGTACACCGGCTCCCTTGGCCAATAAAGCGAGATGAGCGCCGCAACCCCAGAGTCCGCCACGACTAGACCTAATGGTCAGGGGTCCCTTTACCTTTACCACCTCCACAGCTATAATCTTTTGTAGGCCTGCAATTTTCGCTCCACAGATTATATAGTCCAATCTACTATAGCTGTATTTGCTTAAATTAGCAGGCCAACATTAACTAGAAATATTATTTTTTTAAAAACACCAGAAGAGCTATAAATGAAACTTTGCTCTTGATGCATTACCAGCAGCAGGAAATACAGCCCCCACCCCCCCAAAAATAAGCAGCAACTTTGGATCATTAAAGCACAAGCTACCTTACACTTCCTTTAATATCTCAAAAATGCTGAAGTTTTGGCAATACATAAATTCACCTAAACTTAACTGATTAGCTAGTTAAATGACTAATGATTAATCACCTAAATATTCTATCATTGGTTGGCAGCCTATTTAGCTCTCTTAACGCCAAAGCCGGCTTCCTTTCCAAACCTCTAATTAACCACTGTTCTCTACACTCATTATCGGTTCCCCACCAGCCTGGAGGAACAGTCGGCTCTCAGCTTCTCCAGCCCATTCAGAGTTGGCGTTTTGCTGCAATGCCTTATTTTAACTGGCTAATCAAACATTTTGTCTCATTTGACATTGCACCCACCTAATCTTTCACTTTAAATAATGCGGTGATTAGGCATTCCCGAGCCTTTCCTTGATTCTAGAAAGGCCCAGAGTGTGTGTATGTGCACAGGCAAAATTCAGAATGCAGAGAAACGAATGACATGAAAACACAGAAGATTGCCAAGCACAGATGATCTCGCACTGGGTAATATTCACCCAGAGCATGGGTAGGCAAACTAAGGCCCAGGGGCCAGATCCGGCCCAATCGCCTTCTAAATCCGGCCCACAGATGGTCCGGGAACCAGCGTGTTTTTACATGAGTAGAATGTGTGCTTTTATTTAAAATGCATCTCTGGGTTATTTGTGGGGCATAGGAATTCGTTCATTTCTTTCCTCCAAAATATAGTCCAGCCCCCCACAAGGTCTGAGGGACAGTGGACTGGCCCCCTGCTGAAAAAGTTTGCTGACCCCTGACCCAGAGGATCATACAACTGTGTAGCTGTACAACACTCACTTATATTTCCCACACATGCTTGCAGGCTCGTGATTTATTTCCCACGCATGCTTGCAGGCTCGTGATTTATTTCCCACGCATGCTTGCAGGCTCGTGATTTAGCTCACTTGCCTACTCATGAACCATTGACCATTTCTGCTGACTGAGGGCCTCAGTGAGCCCAGAGGGTGAGAACGGGAAACAGCAGGGCACATCTGATATCCCTACAGTCTACCATCTCACAGAAAACTAACCCAAATGTCTATGTCCTCTAGGAACTAAGGAGGTGAAAGCTACAGAATATTGGCTGAGCAGTCTTGAGACGTTTTGATGTGGTCAGCCAATGCACCAGTCATATTACTCATCTCATACCCATCGGCATGATTCCAGCTCTCCAGAATAAGCAACCCCAAATGGGTGGCTTGCATCCCAGCCCAGTTCCTAGGTTCTGTAGCAGTTTAAGTAATCACTTGCGTCCTTTAGGTGTGACTTTAAACATTACCAACATATTAAACCGCCTCATACAGACTCAGACATTAAGAGCAGAGAGCAGGAGTGACCAAGACGCAGAAACCCAGGAAGTATATGAAAGACTGACTTATTCAAACCAATAATAAATTATGCAAACAACAGCAGCAACAACAACAACCTCAAAGTGTACCACCACATACACACGGAACAGAGGAATTATCATCAAAGATACTCTTATGGCTCAGTTCATTCCACACAGCCAAGATGATGGCTGAATGATGTGGTGAGCTCCTTTTGCTAGAGGGTACAGTCATACCTCATGTTACGTCCGCTTCAGGTTGTGTTTTCGTCCTGCGTCCCATGGCAACCCAGAAGTACCAGAACGGGTTACTTCTGGCTTTCACTGCTCGTGCATGTGCAGAAGTGCTAAATCGCGCCATGCGCCGTCACGATGCTTCAAGTTGTGGGCTTTTCACATTATGGGCAGGCCTCTGGAAAGGACCCCGTCCATAACACAAGGTACCACTGTACTGTAATGTGAGGGAGTCCAGTCCATGCTTTGTGTGTGCCCCTATTCACCAGAGTCTGTAGCAGTTCCAGTCTAGGTCTTACAGAAAGCCCTAGAGACCAGTCCCTGAGGCAGCTGAGGCGACGGCTAATGTTGTTATTGGCCAAGGGAGCCGGCATACAGCTTCCGGGTCATGTAGCCAGCATGACTAAGCCACTTCTGGCGAACCAGAGCAGCGCCTTTTACCTTCCCGCTGGAGCGGTACCTATTTATCTACTTGCACTTTGACGTGCTTTCAAACGGCTAGGTGGGCAGGAGCAGGGACCGAGCAACGGGAGCTCACCCCGTTGTGGGGATTCAAACCGCTGACTTTCTGATTGGCAAGCCCTAGGCTCTATGGTTTAACTCACAGCGCCAGCCGTGTCCCCGCCTAATGTTTAAGTTTCTTCTAAACAAAATTGTTTTGGGTACCATCCATCATGCAAGAGAGTGCATCTTATGGGTACCACTTCCTATTGCTGTGTGAATTTTGTGATGGAGAACAGACTCTAGTTTAGGTGTTGCCTTCTATGTGCAACAAGCATTTTATATGGGGTACGGCACATTCAAGCATGCGAGGTCCCCACACTGCAGTCTCAAAGGGTTCAGCCAGGCGATCCTGCACAGCTCGTGTCTTATTTCCCTTGTGGGGGGCAAGTCAACAGTTAACATAGGGGTGAACCTCTGTGGGCCTCTGCAGCTAGGCTTTGTGTACTGGATGAGGGACTGACAAGCCGACAAAGCCAGGAAGCCTTTTAAAGGCATGGTTAACAATGCCGGGAATTCTGAGTATGGATTCCAGAGCTGCTGACTCATTATGAGACTCCCTGGATGAATTGCTTAAGGTGATTCAACACCCCTCCCCTAAATTTTAGCCAGCTGAGCTTTTCTTAAAATTCACCTGCAGGTAACGTGAATATTCAGCTGGCAGACATCAACAGTTCCGAAAATCTGTTATCTAAATCGAACACAAACTCTTTCGGAAAGCTATCTGCGGACTGTGCCTGCCCACTGCTAAACTTGTTTGATGCTATCTGGCAGAGAATAGCTTCACTGATTTCAGTCGGTCCGGTCGACCAACTCCCCAGGGACATAACGTGTTGTGTTCTGGAAAACAGGTTATTCTGGGGCGAAATGGAAATCTCTCTGAATATCAAAAAGTCTGTTCAGACATGATACCAGACACTAGTGGTCTGGGGTTTCCAGAAAATTTGGAATGATTTGCATTGGGAAATTTGCATCCAAAAAAATTTCACTTAGCGTAACAAAATATTCTGATGCACTAACATGTTTATTTTACTTGCAAATGTAGCAAAAAACTGCAACACTTGCTTAATACTGTATTTGCAGTTGACATCTTTCACAGACTAATGCACTTATAAAACTGAAAATTTTCTGCAGAAAAAAATAAAGCGCTAGAAAAATTTCTATCCCACCTTATTGGCTCACACTTTCCCTCTAATTTAGGAATCAAATCATGGTTTGCAGTGGCATCTGACCCAGGCAAACTATGGTTTGCAAAGATCGAAGAATGCCCAAATCAGATATAACAACAATATTAGAATCATAAAGAGAAACTGGTGTGAAGGGGGAAAGATGAGCACAAAGCTTGTTCTCAATGCTAAACCATGGTTTAGCCTTACATCTGGCACCACAATTCCAGCACCTTTCTAAAACCTCTACTAGCTTCTCCCTTCCATCCATTTCCTAGAATTCCACCAACAATAGTGGTATAGCATCAAGATCAAGGGAAGTAATAGTGCCACTGTATTCTGCTCTGGTCAGACCTCACCTGGAGTACTGTGTCCAGTTCTGGGCACCACAGTTCAAGAAGGACACTGACAAACTGGAACGTGTCCAGAGGAGGGCAACCAAAATGGTCAAAGGCCTGGAAACGATGCCTTATGAGGAACAGCTAAGGGAGCTGGGCATGTTTAGCCTGGAGAAGAGGAGGTTAAGGGGTGATATGATAGCCATGTTCAAATATATAAAAGGATGTCACATAGAGGAGGGAGAAAGGTTGTTTTCTGCTGCTCCAGAGAAGCGGACACGGAGCAATGGATCCAAACTACAAGAAAGAAGATTCCACCTAAACATTAGGAAGAACTTCCTGACAGTAAGAGCTGTTCGACAGTGGAATTTGCTGCCAAGGAGTGTGGTGGAGTCTCCTTCTTTGGAGGTCTTTAAGCAGAGGCTTGACAACCATATGTCAGGAGTGCTCTGATTGTGTTTCCTGCTTGGCAGGGGGTTGGACTCGATGGCCCTTGTGGTCTCTTCCAACTCTATGATTCTATGATTCAATTAAGCACCTGTGAGTAACAATTACCACCTGCGTTCTTCCTATTCCAATTTTCTGGTGTGGGTAATACTGGGCTGAATTTGTGTGTATAGTAATTTTTTATTGGTTTTACAATTTAGATTTACATTCATAAAAAAGAAAAATACAATCCAAAATTATAGAATTCTCCGAATTCTCCGACTTCCACCCTCCCTTTCATGGGGTCTGCTAATAATCATATTCAAGGCACATCATATTATCCTCCATTTACACTGGGCTGAATTTGTGAAACAGCACAAAATAACAGGATTTTGAAAAAGAAGAAGCAAAGAGCCAACTCTGAAACTGGTGGACCAATGGCTGTATGAGCCATTGCTGCATTTGAGCCATGAGCCATGAGCTGAATTTCCATGAATGCTTTAGCTCAAGGAAACTCCCTACCTAAGTGAGCTTGGGTCCACTGCATATGTGTTAAGTCCTCTCCTAGCCGGTGACACTAGTGTTCAAAACTCCCATTGTTTTAGGCCAGCGGTTCTCAACCTGTGGGTCCCCAGATGTTGTTGGACTACAACTCCCATCATCCCTGAGCTCTGGCCTTGCTAGCTAGGGCTGATGGGAGTTGTAGTTCAACAACATCTGGGGACCCACATGTTGAGAAAGGCTGTTCTAGGCGCATTTTGCAACAGGGAATTTCATCAGTGTGAGCAGTTTCTGAGCTCTGGGCGCAGTACTGCACCTAAGATTTCAGATTAAAACTGTAGGGGACGGAAAATACCTTTTCCCTGCCTCCCCACTTCCAGCCACTCTCTGAAGACTGGCGAAGGGACCCTCATAAGAATATTAAGGGGGGCAGGCAGGAGAAGTATAGCTTTGTTTTTTGCAGTCTTCAGATGAGGACTAGACCATATGAAAAATGAACATAAAAATTTAGCTGCGGTTCATTCATTTTCAGCTTTGTATAGTCATACCTCATGTTACGTTTGCTTCAGATTGAGCGTTTTCAGGTTGCGTCCGGCGGCGATCTGGAAGTACCGGAAAGGGTTGCTTCCGGGTTTCGCTGCTCACGCATGCGCAGACGTGCAAAATGACGTCATGTGCATGCGCAAAAGCGGCGAATCACGACCCACGCACATGCTGGTTGCGTTCCTTTCAGGTTGTGAACGGGCCTCCAGAATGGATCCCGTTCACAACCAGAGGTACCACTGTATTCTTGTTCTTAAAAAGCACACCTAGAAACTCCATTGCAGCACCCATAAGTAAAGGTAAAGGGACCCCTGACCATTAAGTCCAGTCATGGCTGACTCTGGGGTTGCGGCGCTCATCTCGCTTTATTGGCCGAGGGAGCCAGCGTACAGCTTCCGGGTCACGTGGCCAGCATGACTAAGCTGCTCTTGGCGAACCAGAGCAGTGCACGGAAACGCCGTTTACCTTCCCGGCGGAGCGGTACCTATTTATCTACTTGCACTTTGACATGCTTTCGAACTGCTAGGTTGGCAGGAGCAGGGGCTGAGCAACAGGAGCTCACCCCGTTGCGGGGATTCGAACCGCCGACCTTCTGATCGGCAAGTCCTAGGTTCTGTGGTTTAACCCACAGCTTCCCATAACCTAGGTCTAATATCCCATTTAGCTCCTAGCTCTCATCTCAGTTTCTAACACTGTGTGAGACAGTTAAATGCCCTGCCTTAGTCCAGCCCCTACTGACAATCACATTAGCTTGCGAGGGTGGGAGCTCACAAGGGAGTATTAAAAAGATACTCTGCCTAAGCTGTGGTTCAGGTGCTGAGGGATCATTCTGCACCGGCAATAATAGCAATCGACGTTCTGCACCGGCTTCCGTTGCATCACCTCCAAGGCAGACAGACGCAGAACAGGCTGAAAAGCACAAAGAGATTCTGCTCCAGCCAGCAATTTCCAGTCCATCAATCATCATCTCCCCACAGACACATGTGAACAAAGCACACACAGGTGCCCCCCGCCCAATGCACCCCCCCCAAACTGAAACGTAACAGTGACTCCTCCTGCTTCGAAGAAAGAAAGAAATTCCTAGAAGGAGGGCATGCATTGGCTCAAGGAATCTCAAGGTGGAAAGCCAGATTTTGGTAGGGGTGGGAGCAGCAGGAGGAAGAGACTGACACTTAGCAATCTTCGTAGAACCAATATGAACGAAGGTTGGCTATTCTTAACACATAAAACTGCCTTACACCAAGTTGGGTTTATTGATTATTGACTGGTTTTTTAATTCCATTTATATACCACCCATCATCCGAAGATCTCAGGGCAGTTCACAATATAGAAAAGTACAGGGTAAAAGCACAAAATAGGTCGTTAAAACAAAAACAAACCAAGGCCGAGAAACCTTTCTTAAGCCTCAGGGCCACATGACCTTGTGGGCAACCTTTTGGGGGCCACATGATAGAGATGGGTGTGACCAGACACACAGGAGGGTGCAGAGCTGGGCCAGTGAGAATTGCAGCTTGTTGTTTGTGTGTACGGCCTGGGTAGAGTCTCAGGGGCCAGACAGGGAGCCTTGAAGGGCCGCATTACCTTTCCCAGACCCTGATTCCCTTCCACTGGTAACAGGAACAAGAGTTCATTTCCAGTATTGAAGTCAAATTCCAGGCCTAAGAGTCCTTTTATTCTGTGTCTGCCCACATGTCTAAGCCCCTATTTTGCACTTGCCTCCATCTGGTGGACCTCAGAGCTTTACGAAAGAACAAAGTAAACCCCATAAATTCGAAGGCCGCTCCCTGCTGCACCAAGATCTCAGAAAGCAAGACTGGGGGTGAAATACCCTCTACCAAGGGTTCTCCCCTAATGTTCAAAACAGATGCTACAGAGTACACATGGCAGCAAAGATTTCTATCCGTATTTTCTGCCTTATTTCCTTATATCAAAGGGGGAAGGCCTTGTATTGACCTCCTTTACATACCCAACTTAGGGACGTGGGTGGCACTGTGGGTTAAACCACAGAGCCTAGGGCTTGCCGATCAGAAGGCCGGCAGTTCGAATCCCCGCAACGGGGTGAGCTCCCGTTGCTTGGTCCCAGCTCCTGCCCACCTAGCAGTTCGAAAGCAGACCAGTGCAAGTAGATAAATCGGTACTGCTCTGGCAAGAAGGTAATCGGCATTTCCGTGCGCTGCTCTGGTTCACCAGAAGCGGCTTAGTCATGCTGGCCACATGACCCGGAAGCTGTACGCTGACTCCCTCGGCCAGTAAAGCGAAATGAGCACAGCAACACCAGAGTTGTCCGCGACTGGACCTAATGGTCAGGGGTCCCTTTACCTTTACCTTACCCAAACAATTGGCCGTGTGGGCCTAAATACAAAGAGCAGGTGACAAGGCTGGGCAATGCAATCATAACAAGGGATGCGGGAGGGAGCGTAATTTGATTTAGTTTGCATTTTGATGACAAACTACAGAACAGGACCGAGCAACGGGAGCTCACCCCGCCGCGGGGTCTGTGTGTATGTGTATGTGTTTGTGTGTGTAGAGCTTTCTTTTTCCAGGATGCATTAAATTCCATGCACTAATAAAAAGTACAAACCATCACAATCCAGAATGTGCAGTATTGAGATACAGGAGGGCATATGGCCCTCAGAGTTCCATTTAGAAATCTGATACAACAGATTTCCTGATCGTTCTCCGCAATGATAAACAGTGGCTCGCACAGCACAATTCACCCGACGGCTAGATAGTGCATTAAATGCATTTTTAAAAAATTGTTTCCTCCCCTCCAGAGCTCACACAGTGGACAAAACGCTCCCCAAACGCCTATCTCCTACCCCAGATCATGAGCACAGCAGAAGAACACAAAGTGAAGGATCTGTGATGTGTCAGAGGTGTCCTTGCTGTCACCCTTGACTTTTCTGAAGTTGGACATCGGCAATGCCAGGAGATAACCAGGGTTATGTACACTGCCTGTCAAGAAAAAGCACATGCCGTGACCCAAAGTAACCCAAAGTTCGACACCGAGAAAAGCAAGCTGTTGTAGCATCAATAAAGTTTTCCGGTTTGGCAGGTTTTAAGCTTACTTTGGTGACGGCCGAATGCCCTGATGATAGAAAAAAGAAAGGAAAAGTGTTCACTGTAGTATTTTATAACGGCCTTATTGCAAGCACAGAGCCCCATGGTCCTGTGACATATTTGCATATAGATTCTAATTTTTGTGAGGCTCCTGCAATGCAGGGAGTTGGCCAAGATGCTCCTTCCAATGCTATTATGTCGATATTTGCGAAGGCTGCCAGATCAGGCCTCAAACTTTACCTGGGCAACAGCCTTCCGTGTCTCCCTTTCTCTTTTTTTTTTTTAAGAATAATTTTCTATTAACCGACCAATCACATCAAATTAAACCAAATTACATAAATTCCAAATTACACAGCCGAATTTTTAATTTTTGTTGGGGGTACCCATATTTCAAGTTCCGAAGGAGACCCAATCAACTTCTTGCTTCTTACTGCTGTTTTACTGTCCACAAATCTAACCTTATGATGTTCACAGTACTACCCAGTCCTTTCTTATTGTTTTTCCACATCTCTTGTTGTTATTTTCATATATTTTTCCTTTCTCTTTGTGACCTCTGATAGTCTCCGCAAGCTGGTTAGAACAGTTTGTAATCCTGCGTGGATATTTTTTTTTTTATCCAGTATCCATATCCAGACCTTTTCCATATAACATCACTTCCATACATCATAACAGTCTTCACAGACTGAAATTGCAGAGTTTTGAGAAATTAAAAAACAAAGTGCGAGATTGGCTTCATTATTATCAGATAACGGAGGCATATAATCTGGATAAGAAAATTGGTTTCCAGGTGGAAAAATCAAAATTAGAAACAGAACTATTAGAACCCAAAACTAAGATTTTGTCAAAGATGTATAACTTGCTGTTGAAATGGAATACTCAGGATGAAACGGTGAAATCTGTTATGATTAAATGGGCACAAGATGTTGGTCATAACATAATGATGGCTGACTGGGAACAGTTATGGACCACAGGTATGAAGTTTACGGCATGTAATGCCCTAAGAGAGAATATTATGAAAATGATTTACAGGTGGTACATGACCCCAGTCAAGCTTGCAAAAATTTATCATTTGCCCAGTAACAAATGTTGGAAATGTAAAGAAACTGAAGGTACATTCTTTCACCTTTGGTGGACGTGCCCAAGGATTAAGGCTTTCTGGGAAATGATATATAATGAACTGAAAAAGGTATTTAAATATACCTTCTTGAAGAAACCAGAGGCCTTTCTCCTGGGCATAGTCGGTCAATTGGTGCCAAAGAAGGATAGAACCTTTTTTATGTATGCTACAACAGCAGCAAGAATACTCATTGCAAAGTATTGGAAGACACAAGATCTACCCACTCTGGAAGAATGGCAGATGAAGCTGATGGACTATATGGAACTGGCAGAAATGACTGGCAGAATCCGAGACCAGGGAGAAGAGTCGGTGGAAGAAGATTGGAAGAAGTTCAAAGATTATCTACAGAAATATTGTAAAATTAATGAATGTTAGAATGATGTTGGATAGAAATTAAGTGGTTTCTAGCTGTAATGCTTTAAGGGAATATGAAAAAGGGGTTGTTAAGAGGTAAAAATCTAATGTTACTATTTTAAGACCAAAGATTAGGATAAACAAAGAGGGTAAGGATTTGCTGAACCAACAAACTGAACTGGAATACAAAAAAGGGAGGTATGAGGAGGTCCGGGAAACAAGCTAAAGAAAAATAAGCAATGGAAAATCTGAGTGTTTTTAATCATTTTTATTTTGTATTTTTTTTCTTTCTCATTTTTTATTGTAATATCTTAAAAAAAATCCTAATAATTATCTTATAAAAAAAAAAAAACAGTCTTAGCGTCATTAATCTTCACCAATCTGCCTCCTTTCTCAAAACCTCTGAGGAGATTCACCAGGAATGCAGTCTGAAAACAGGTCCGTTCCTCCTCCCGGCTATAAATCCTTTGGCAAGATGGCGACTCCGAATTAATTGCTGCGCCATTCCAAAAGCTCTTATTGCTTCTCGATCTCCATGAAGCATACTTTTGGTTAAAGTTTATCTCCACACAGACCTTAATCATCCTGCTTGGGTCAGTTCAACCGACGATTCTAATGAGGAGGGGTTCTTGTAAATCACATAGAAGGAAAGTAAAAAAGGTCCCCCCCCCCCATTCAGTCCCGTTGTCAACATACCCCGCCTTTGGTGTATCTTCATGGTAAAATATTCCTGTTTCTCCAACCCATCGTCTTCTTTCGCAGAGGTCACTTAAATTAGCAGACTTCACTCCTTTTTTCACTTGAAATATGTGCATTTGCTTCTTTTGTAATTAATTATTCCAAATTGCTGCAGCTAGTGCGCGATCAGAGACAGCGTCCAGGAGAGCCGAGGTCCACACGGGGGCATTCTGCCTAGGGCCCTCACCCCCTTCTTTCGAATTAGGGGGTGATTTATGGGCACAGCAGGCAAGGGCAGTGTTCCCCATTTCCTTGGGGCAACAAGGGAGGCTGCCTACTCCCATAACAGCCTCTTAATTACCCCGTGTGGGTCGGAGAGATGGTATTGTCGGCCATCTTCCAATGCGCCCCTAGTGGCCCCCCTCCGTGTCTCCCTTTCTCAATCCTACACTTGTAAACCTACCTAGTCCCATTCTTTTTCACTCTCTGCTTACTTCCCTTACAGGCTGACACCTGCGCTTCTGTTTCACCAATTTAGATGGGATTCTTTGGGATAGTGGTTCCCAATTAGCTATGTACTGCAGACCCCCGTTTACCTCCTACTTTTGAAAACTGCGGTACCTCTATGGCAGTTTTTTGTTATGTGAATGGTGCCACAAACCCCTGGGGTCCACGGACCACCAACTGGGAAACACTGCTTTAGGGGGGGAGTCATGCTCTTTAAGGCCCCATCTGTCCTATACATTTAAAGGACTGTGATGCCACCTTAAACCATCATGGCTTCCCCCAAAGTTTAGATGAGGCCCTCAAGAGTCCTGGCAGTTGGGCTACAGAATGTCTGGGGGTAACATTTGACCCCTTTGAAAGTCCCCACCCCAGTCTCATTTATGTACAGTGGATGCTTGGGTTGCGAACGTGATCCGTGTGGGAGGCACGTTTGCAACCCGCAGCACCGCGTCTGCCCACGCCCAGATCGCGATTTGGCGCATGCACAAAGAGCGACGTGGTGTTTTTGCGCATGCGCGAGTGCCGAAACCCAGAAATAACCCATTCCAGTACTTCCAAGTTTGGTGCGTTGCGCAACCCGAAAACGCACAACCTGAAACGTCTGTAACCTGAGGTATGACTGTATTTAGAAGAGAGAGAGAACCCTTTTCTAATTCTCTTTTTTTTTTTTAAAATAATATTTATTAAAAGTTTCAAAAATACAGAAAGTAAGAAGTAAAATACATTCAGATCCTTATTTTCATATATCCACTTTCTGGGACTCCCCCCTTCCCCCACCCCTACCATATTCCTTTTTCATGTTGTTGGCTCCACAAGCTCTCGGTTCTGATTAAAAACTTAATTTGTTTAGACCATTATTCGAATTTAAGATTTCTACACTCCTCATCAATACCCTTGATAAAAAACCAAAAATTTCTTTCCCAGGGCCCACCCCATTTTCATTCCACAATTTCCCTTTTTTTAGTAATAAAGACGCCCCACATAATAGAAATATCAGAAATAAGAAATAAAAGATATAATAGATAAAACAAAGCCAGTTCAAAAAAAGAAGTTGACAAGCCTTTGGATTTTAGTTCTCCCCCTCTGTCCCCGGTTTAATTTCCCCCTGACCACCAAACCATGTTATCCGCCTGGAATTCTTACAATCCATAAATCGCCTGTTTCCCCCAACTCCTTGCTGGTTTTTTTTTTTTTTTTTTTTTTTCCCTTTCATAATTATTTTTTAAAACACTTAACTTCAGATCTTTAATAAAGCTCCCCCCATTGTTCTTTCCAAATTGTAGTCCAGTTTCCTCTTGTTCCGCTGCTGAAACGTTCTAATTCAGAAGCTTAGTAAGTCTGCAGGGATTATTGTTATTCAGGAACAAGAACTTGCGTTCAGTCCCTTCCTTTCTTCAATAGAAAATTCTATTGTCTCCTTTAGCTGAACACCCTGTAGACAAAATATTATTTCCGTTTTGCAGCTTTCCCAGAAGATAACCAGTTCTGTAAAATTCCAATGGTATTTTTCCACTTACGACCATCTTTGTAATGTCCCGAAACTCCTCTAGGGGGATTGTTGTAACTTTGTTTTCTCTAGTCCAAAAGTCCGATTGTTATCCATATTTTCGCCATTTTGTATCCAAGTTTTAACAAGTTGTAGCAAATTGTAACAAATTTAGCCAGCAAAGTTCTCATAATAAAATCCTCTCTGCTTTCCGACTTTGACAGCTACTTTGACAGCTGTCAAAATCTCCGACTCTTTTCACCAGGCTCTCTCTTCAATCACCCCGGTTCTCAGGGGGGGGGGGGGTTACGTTTCTTCTCCCTCAATTCGTCCTCCAGCACAGTTCTTATGATTCCCCATCGTGGAATTCTTAGTTTTTATCAGCAATACAAATCTTTTTGGACCTTGGTTTCCCCGTCCTTGTCTTGGAAGGTTTACAATAGGGGGGGGGGGACTGACTTCCTTTTTGGATCCCCCCCCGCTCGTGTCCAATTCAAAAAGAAATTCTTTTTTTCCTCCTTTTAAACCCAGTTTCCAAATTACTCACGGGTTGTTGTTAAAAAGTCCGAATTTTCAATGGAAGAAGTCAGCGCTCTCCGCCGGATGGCATGCGGCTGCGCTCGGCAGGGATAGCAGAGGACTCAAAGCACCACGCTTCTCCCCGGCACCCGATCCGTAGCCTTTAAAAAGGCTCCTTCACGAGTCGGGAGGGCGCTGACGGTGCCAGCCGAGTCTCCATGTCCACGGCCCTCGTGGCCGTGGTTTTTAAGGGTCCCCGCATCGCCGGTGCGGTAGGACCCAACCCCTGCCGAGCAGGCTCCCTCCGGAGCTCGGAGGGAGTCCGCCATTCGGCGATGGCGCCAACCCGGAAGTCCTCCTTTTCTAATTCTCAACCCCAGGGTTGCTTGCAAACACGTTACAAAACGTATTATCTTGCATATTGCAAGGGTGGAGACTGAGGCTTTTCTTACTAGATCCTTACCTTTCCAATCTGCCCAGTGAGCCAGCTTTGGCAGGTGCACAGAACCAACCAGCCTGTTAGCCACAATTATCCTGTGACCTATTTTCCCTTGGCCCTGCGGTTTGAAACCAGCCAGTTGTCGGTGCTTGCAAAACTCCCGAGCGCCTCTGAAGCACCACTGCATTTCTCCAACTAGCGAGTTTATGGCTGAAGAGAGATTTGAACCAGGGATTTCTCAATTGGTAGCTTACACGCTTTGAGTACGATACTATACGCGTCTCCTTAAGAAGCGAGCCCCGCTTGATTTCAGTAGGACTTCTTCCCAGGTAAGCGTGTACAGAATTGTAACCAGACTCACCACGCCAGACCTACCACAGGAAGCAAATACACAGAAACCATTTATGACACTAGCAAAGGTCAGAAATGCCCAGGAATCAGGCCCATCACCAAATCTGTTTGTTTTGCTGCAACGGAGAGGAGTCGAGTCCCTGGGATGTCAAACAGGAGATAGACAGGGAAGTTCTCCAATACGTGGACTCCTTGAAGAGATCTATTTGCTTGGATGTCTGAGCATTGGGGCGTAAGAGCCTAAGAGTCTTGATAGCACAAGGATGGAAGAATGAGGAAACCCCGACAAAAGAACAGTGGCAAGAGAAATTGATGAACTATGCAGAATTGGCCAAACTGACATACAAACTGCGAGTTAAGGACAACTGTGACTTTAAAGAAGAATGGGAACTTTTCACAAATTACTTAAAAAGACAACAAAACTATTTGGATTCCTTGGCAGGTTTTGAATAAACATACACAAATTTATTGATTGATAACATGGTAGATATATGATGTGAGGATTTGTATAATTTTATAACATGCAGAGAATAATATGGGTTGAGAAATCAGAGAAAGGAGCTGAGGGAAGTCTCGGGGGGAGGGTTTGAGGATGGCAAGGGGAAAAAATAATGAATGTGATATGTTTTGATATGTTGTTATGTTGAAATTGCTAATAAAAACATTTAAAAACAAAACAAAACAAAAGAGCCTGTTGGATGGAGCGAATGTCCCATCTAACCTACGATCCTGTTCTTAGAGCGGCCAACTAGTTTATCTTGCCCAGGGCAAACCAAAGTGACTTAGAACCCAACAAACAGACAAAAGCCCCACATAGATACATTAAAATTAAGAGGAAAAAGAAATGCTTTCAGAACATCCCACCTACCTCTGAAAGGCCACAGATAGTTAAAGGTCAAAGGCCTGGTTACAGGTAGGTAGCAGTGTAGGTATCTGAAGAAGTGTGCATGCACACGAAAGCTCATACCGATAACAAACTTAATTGGTCTCTAAGGTGCTACTGGAAGGAACTTTCTTATTTTGTTTTGTCAAAGGCCTCGTTACAGAGGAAAGTTTTTGCCTTGCGTCTGAGGATATACTGATAGTGCCAGGCGAGCCTCTCTAGGGAGAGCATTCCACAGACGGGGAGCCACTGCAGAAAAGGCCCGTTCTCCTGTTGCCACTCTCCGAACCTCTCATGGAGGCGGCACACAAAGAAGGGCCTCCGATGATGATTGAAGGGTCCGGGTTGGTTCACATAGTGAGGGGCATTCTTTGAGGCATTGCCATGTAAGGCGTTATAGGTCAAAAACAGCACTTTGGAAATGGGCCCAAAAACTAACTGGCAGCCAGTGCAATCAGGCCAGGATTGGCGTTATATGCTTAACGGGACCACCTCTCCTGGTATGCCCCGCGGAGAACCTTACGGTCCATATATAACAACGCTTTGGAGGTCCCGGGCCACAAGATTAGATTGGTCTCAACCAGAGCCAAGGCCTTTTCAGCACTGGCCCCGACCTGGTGGAACTCTCTGAGACCAGGGCCCTGCGGGATTTGACATCTTTCCGCAGGGCCTGCAAGACGGAGCTGTTCCGCCAGGCCTTTGGTCTGGACTCAGTCTGACCCCACCCACTTTCTTCTTTTTTTGATGGAACCCCTTATGTGGGATCCTGTATATAAATTTTCCCTCAGCCCTTTCGTTGGCCCATGTAGGACCAGCATGGATAGCCGGCCCTGGTGAATATTTGATGTTTCCTCCCCTTATGAGGCTGCATTTTAAGCTGTCTTTTAATCAATTGGTTTTGTTTATTAAAAAACTGTATTTTATATTTGGTGTTGGCAGCCCTGAGCCCGGTCTTGGCCGGCGAGGGTGGGGTATAAATAATAATAATAATAATAATAATAATAATAATAATAATAAAAAGTGCCTTGCCCCGGTGAGCAACCTGAACCAGCTGAAGTTTCCAAACAGTCTTCGGAGGCAGCGCCACGTATAACCTGTTGCAGTAATCCAACCTAGAGGTTACCAGAGCATAGACATCAGAAGTTAGGCTATCCTATGGGGCGCAGCTGGGCCAACAGCCCAAACTGATGAAAAGCATTCTAGGCCACCAAGGCCACATGAGTCTCAAGCGACAGCAAGGGATGCAAACTGTTATCTGCTCCTGTCCAAAGCCTGCAAACAGGACCTGGGTACAGCCGCACTCTCCCTTCCTGTGGTTTCCAGCGACTGGTATTCAAAAGCATTCCTACCTCTGACCATCGAGGCAGAGGACAGCCATCGTGGCTGGTAGCCATTGATAGCCTTGTTCTACGTGGCTGGTCTGGACCACCAGCCATTCCCCATCTTTCCTCTCAATTTATTATGATTCACTTCATATTGCTTAACTGTGTTTGTTTGTTTCTGGAAAACTCAATTAAAACAACAACTACAAATTAGAATAACAGGAGATAATAGGCAATGAATTCCTCTATATGAGTAGACAAGGTTTTTTGTTTTGTTCTGCTTTAGATTAGCCAATTCTCTTCGCTTCATGTCACTGAACTAATTCTTTAAATATCGGTCAGTCAACTGATCACAGGGTTGTAGTTTCTCTAGTGAAACCTGCGCTCCAGGGATTCTCCACCATCTGCAGCTAACACGGAATTTTCTTTCTTCCAAGGCTCTTCTTAGCCTTTTCGTGAAATTATATTACAGGACGGGGAAGGCATAGATCCAAATCTTCATCCGAGATTCTTTGTGGAGCTCTGATGGGTCAAGCTGAACTCTCCAGATGAAGCAGAAGA
Source organism: Podarcis pityusensis (assembly GCF_964106645.2). NCBI lineage: Eukaryota > Metazoa > Chordata > Lepidosauria > Squamata > Lacertidae > Podarcis > Podarcis pityusensis. Next base: position 9,907,679 of record NC_138036.1, on the reverse strand, counting down.
GGGTCAAAGTTTAGCAAGCTCATCAGCCACATTTTTTAACCATCCTCAACGAAAGCAAAAAACACACGGAGATAAGTGCTTAATGAAAACCCGGAACAGCGGGAGTGTGGCTTTTAATTAATCCTGCAGACCAACTAGGATCAAAATCCTACATTACAAGAATTTCAGCTACCAGGAAACCAATTTCAGGCTTCCTCCAGTATCCCCCACCCAAAAAATCTATTTTTCTTAACTGCATACAGTGGTACCTCAGGTTACATACACTTCAGGTTAGAGACTCCGCTAACCCAGAAATAGTACGTCAGGTTAAGAACTTTGCTTCAGGATGAGAACAGAAATCGAGCTCCGGCGGCCTGGTGACAGCAGGAGGCCCCATTACCTAAAGTGGTGCTTCAGGTTAAGAACAGTTTCAGGTTAAGAACGGACCTCTGGAACAAATTAAGTACTTAATCCGAGGTACCATTGTATAGATAATCTGATGCAGCAGACTCTATAAAAGCTTGTGCTATGTTACGTTTTAGTCTTTAAATGGGCCACAAGGCTGTTTTTTTGCTGCAACCAACCCTAAATTGAAATGGAGTTGTTATTCACAATTCCCATAATGTTTTCAGCATGCAAAGTCAGAACTATAAATCCCATTCTTCGTGTTATTAAGAAGGGATGACAATGTCCAGAGCAAAAGAAGTGACCCTCCGGCCTGGAGGCCAAATGCAGCCCTCAAAGCCCCTCAACCTGGCCCTCAGGAGTCTCCCCAGGCCACACAGCCTCTTCAGCCTACAGACATTACTGGCCCTGCTCCACACCTCTTGCTTCCTGGGGTGGAGAATTAGGAAGGGTGTGCACAAAGGTGGCTAGTACACAAAAGTAAAAATTACATTCGTTGTTCCACTCGCTTTTGTCCCTGGCCTCGCAAAACCACTGGCATGCGGCCCCTGAAGACTGCCCAGAAGCAAATGCGGCCCCCTCAAGTTCACTGCATATACAGTGTTAAAGGAAAACATTATGAAAATGATGTATAGATGGTACTTAATCCCTGTGAAATTAGCAAAGATGTATCACAATAGTGATAATCTATGCTGGAAATGTAAAGAAAAGGAGGGTACCTTTTATCAAATGTGGTGGACCTGTCCCAAGGTGAAAGACTTCTGGGAGAAGATTTATAATGAATTGAAAAAAATGTTGAAATATACATTTGTTAAGAAACCAGAGGCCTTTCTTCTTGGAATAATAGGTTTGGAATTGCCCAAAAAAAGATGTTAGATTGTTTTTGTATGCCACAAATGCAGCTCAAATTTTATTAGCCAAGAATTGGAAAACACAAGAAGTACCAACAGTGGAGGAATGGCAGATGAAGATGATGGATTTTTCGGAGCTAAAATCAGTCTTCCTGACTGGAAGAGTCCGCGACCAGGAGGACGAGGAGCACCAGGAAGAATGGAAGAATTTCAAAGACTATTTACTCAAATATGCTAAGATAAATTAAATAGAAACACTTGCAAAAAAAAAGATAGGCTAAGGATTTAAATATGTGAAGTTATAGAACAACATGTTTAAAGTTAAGATGAAAAGAAACAGAGATGTTAAGAAGACTAAGTAAATGTTATGAGATTTTATTTTGGAAAACCGATACAATGATATATAATGAAATTCAGTCAAGGGAATTTGAGGAAGTCATTTAACAATGTTACTAAGATTGGACCAAGTTCAGTTATGATTTATGTTTGTTTGTTTAAAATTTTGGAAAATCAATAAAAAATTTGGGGGGGGGGGACAAAAAACAGAAGCAAATGCGTCTCTCAGGCCAAAACACATCCCCTACCACTGTTTCACGTGCACTCAAAATGTCCGGTCCCCATTAGCTATTGTAACACCCTGCTTTGGGTTATTCGAAGCTGCCCTGATCATTTCCATAGGCAGTGTGATTTACAGCATGTTGCAGGGGTGTTCAGCCTGTGATGGAAGGTGTTGCGCTCAGGATCAGGATCACAGTTTAGGAATGTTTCTGGATCCAACACTGTCAACTAGACAGGGACCTAAGCATTTTCCATCAGCATAAGCCAATGTAAAAAGGACTCTGCCATGTGTGTTCATTCTGTGTTGTTTTTAAACCTAGACCCCGGTGCGGTTTTTAAAACTGCTTTAGTTGTTTTTAAGGCTAGGTCACAGATGGACCAGTTGCCAGTCGCAAAAAGCACCTGGCGCCTGGCTAATTTCGAACACGAATTAGATGTGCCAAGTTAAGAAGGACATGGGTTGAACATACTGGTGGTGGTCACTCAGACGTGTCCACATCAACAGACCTAAATAACGGGGGGAGGCGGGGCGGCAGAGAGATGCTGTAATAAGCCAGGACCAGGCAGCACTCTGAACACACTCATTGGCAAAGCCACATGATCTTGACCGCTTTGATCTGCAGAACTGGGAGTGGCCGCTGAGACCACATAACACCGGTCTTGAAAGACCTACACTGGCTCTCAGTATGTTTCTGAGCACAATTCAAAGTGTTGGTGCTGACCTTTAAAGCCCTAAATGGCCTCAGTCCAGTATACCTGAAGGAGCATCTTCACACCCATCGTTCTGCCTGGACACTGAGGTCCAGTGCTGAGAGCCTTCTGGCAGTTCCCTCACTGCGAGAAGCCAAGTTACAGGGAACCAGGCATAGGGCCTTCTCGGTAGTGGCACCTGCCCTGTGGAACGCCCTCCCACCAGATGTCAAAGAGAAAAACACCTACCAGACTTTTAGAAGACATCTGAAGGCAGCGCTGTTTAGGGAAGCTTTTAATGTTTGATGGACTACTGTATTTTAATATTCTGTTGGAAGCTGCCCGGAGTGGCTGGGGAAACCCAGCCAAATGGGCAGGGTAGAAATAATAAATAATTATTATTTTTAACTTACACTTTTACAAGTTCCTTATAACGTTTGTTTCTTTGTTCTGCATTGGGGTTGGTGTGCCCATGGATCTACACACAGACAGCTCTCCTTCCAAGGCAATGGGAACCCCAGGCAATGGAAACTGTGTTTTTTTAAAAAATAAAATAAAATTGAGAACTGCACAGATAATGTTGTGTTACGGGGTGGCCCACAAATGCCAAAAATATAAATAACTAAATAACTGGCTGTGCACCAACAGAAACCTGCAGCAGAATCTAGGAGCTGAGTCAGTCGTGCTTGATGTTGAGAGAGTGTCTTCATGCATCTGATATTGAATTGCTAAAAGGAGGTCATACTGTGCAAACCCCCCCATTGTCCCAGACTGTGTCCAAAGGACTCGTGTGTGCAGCAAAACAAGTTTCGCTACTGCTCCCTAGGAGTCAGCTTACAACGTCTCTTGCCAAGCGGCTAATCGCAAGAGGATGTGAGTGTAATAATGTACAACTTGCAACCGGAACCTGGTTGCGCTTACTCAGGAGTCAGCTCCATTCAGGCCGACAGAATTTACTTTCGATCTGCAGGGCTGAGGTTGCAGAGTTGAGAATGCATAACTGCACGCTCTCCAAGACATCCAGAGTCCCATGGACTGCAAGAAGATCAAACCGATCCATTCTGAAGGAAATCAGCCCTGAGCGCTCACTGGAAGGACAGATCCTGAAGCTGAGGCTCCAAGACTTTGGCCACCTCATGAGAAGAGAAGACTCCCTGGAAAAGACCCTGATGATGGGAAAGATGGAGGGCCCAAGGAGAAGGGGACAACAGAGGACGAGATGGTTGGACAGTGTTCTCGAAGCTTCCAGCATGAGTTTGACCAAACTGCGGGAGGCAGTGGAAGACAGAAGTGCCTGGTGTGCTCTGGTCCATGGGCTCATGAAGAGTCGGACACAACTAAACGACTAAACAACATCCAGACATCCCCAGATTTCTAAGTAGCCAACTCACATTTTTTCTAAACCAAAACTGGAAGGATGCCATTTTAACTACAAATTGGAGCCTTTAACAACAACAAAAAAGAGCATGTGTAACTAAAAATTATTTTAGAAGAAGCCTCTTGTTGGGGGATGATTAACTCTGCAGCAGCTTTCCGAAGAGAGCATCACGACTAACGCTCCAGACAGTGCCAACACATGAAATGTAAATCCAAAATATCTAGAGGGCACCAGCTTGGGGAAGCCCGCTGTGAAATGAACACTGACTGATCAACAACAACAACCTTAATAATCTCAGCACATATGATATTGTTAATGCATGAAGTGCCCTTGTATTGCCAGAGGTCTACTCTGGCTGGCTTCCAGAGTTTTGAGGAATGCGCTTCTCCCCAGGGAAGTGTGTTTGTGTGAGCGCACACATTTTTGAGGAAAGGTATATATACAATGTCAGCATATTTGCCTTTTATTTATGTGCCATTTATCCTGAGCATTGAGATTTTTCGCCGTTTGTTTTGCACAACGTATAGGCGTCTCCAACCGATGCCCAATCCTACTACAGGCTGCGTCATTTCCCACACAAAGACTTGCACTCGGAGCAGCTTACAATACAATGGTACCTCGGGTTAAGAACTTAATTCGTTCCAGAGGTCTGTTCTTAACCTGAAATTGTTCTTAACCTGAGGTACCACTTTAGCTAATGGGGCCTCCCGCTGTCACCGCAGTGCAATTTCTGTTCTCATCCTGAAGTAAAGTTCTTAACCTGAGGTACTACTGCCGGGTTAGCGGAGTCTGTAACCTGAAGCGTTTGCAACCTGAAGCCTTTGTAACCCGAGGTACAGTCGTACCTTGAATCCCGAACGCCTCGTGAGTTGAACCTTTCGGCTCCCAAACGCCGCAAACCCGGAAGCGAATGCTCCGGTTTGCGAATGTTCTTTGGAACCCAAACATCTGATACGGCTTCCGATTGGCTGCAGGAGCTTCTTGCAGCCAATCGGAGGCCGCACCTTGGTTTCTGAACATTTTGGAACAGATTCCATCCCAAACGGATTCCGTTCGACTTCCGAGGTACGACTGTACACTCAAGAAAGGGCGAACCACAGTTCAGTGGCTGGCCGGTCTGCTTTGCATTCAAACGGGTTCAGGTTCAATCCCCAACAAGAAGCAGGTGTATGTGTGCTGGTCCCGGGGGGGGTTACCGTGTGGCGTGGTCTGTGTCCGGTCCGAGGCTGAAGCGGGGTCCAAGGCAGGGAGTCGGGTGAGGTCAGGAACTCTGGCAGAAAGCACAACAGGGTGCCAGCAGAACAGGTAACCAACGATGTTGCTCCCACAACCTGGGACTGGGGCTGGCTGGCTTTTATCTGCCCTGAGGCATAGGGCGGCCCCAGTCCACAGGTGACTCGCCTCTCCTGGCCTGGAGGTGAGCACTCCTCCTGAGAGAACTTAGTTCCCTCCGCCTCTCTGCCCTGAGCCTCTGCAGCTCAGGAGAGGCTGGAGGGTTACTGGACCCAGAGGCAACCTCACCTTCCCCTGACAGGGCTGGGAGAGGAGCACCTGCAGGCAATGGGTCCTCGATCACCTCCGGAGCCAGAGCGGATTCAGCTGGTGTCTGCTCCTGAGGATCTGGCACAGGTGAGGGCCTTTCAGATTCAAGCCCCTGCCCCGGCTCAGCTGGTTCTGGAGGCGGGGACTCTTGTGCAGGCTGGGATTCCTCAGGTTCAGCCTCTGAATCAGATTCCCAGGCCATCACAGTATGGAAAAGACCCAGGAGAGATGCTGCCACCAAAAGCAGACAAAACTGGGCAAGATGGGGACACTTTTGACCTGCTGCAAATGCACAGGAACTTGCCTTACACCAAGTCAGGCCACTGGTCTATCTATAGCTCAGTACTGTCTACACTGACCGCCAGCAGCTCTCCTGGGTTTTAGTCAGGCGACATTCTCAGCCCTACGTGGAGGCATCAGGGATCGAACCTGGAACCTCTTGCATGCAAAGTATTTGTTCTACCACTGCCCCACTGGAAAAGTCACAGGAAGAAAGCTATGTTTCTAAGAACATGCCTGCAGCAAGAGCAATTTGTTCAAAAGGAAGTACCTCGGTTCTAATCTGGGTAATGATCTACTCCAGCTTTCCCCAACCTGGTGCCCTCCAGATCTTTGGGACTGCAACTCCCATTAGGCCCAGAAGGATGATCCCCAGACAAGGTAAGAATCTCCATCTGATATTTGATGGCGAGTGGCTGGGGAAACCCATTCAGATGGGCAGGGTATAAATAATAAAATTATTATTATTATTATTATTATTATTATTATTATTATTATGTGCAGCCCACCAATTGTCCAAGCTTCCCAGCACCCTCTGAGACTCTGAGAAAGAGACTGTGGCTTGCACCTGGAAGGCATGTTTGATGCAAAGTCAGGAAAACTATCAGTTACCTTTCAAGCAGTATAACTACCGGACAGCACTCTCTGAAGAACCGACAGCATGAGTGAGTGTTTGCTGTTCAGCCAAGGGCAACGTAACTAACCTGATCAGATTGCATGATGCAAGCTTTACCCTTGGACCCAAAGTACAAAATCCTGCATGAGCATTTGCATAGCCAGATGGCAGGAACTGCTGCAACTTACAGAGAACTTTTAAAAAAACGAAAGGTGTTTCTCAGCCTTCCTCCCCTAACAAAGCAGGTTGGGAATCAGAAAAATAAAGTGGGACAGACTTTCCTGGACTGTTTCCCTTCAAACTGCAGGTGCTGGTTTTAGTTTTCTCTCTCTCTCCCTGTGGAAGAATTCAACAACACACTATTGTCTGAACCATTGAAAGGCAGCTCCAAATACTGAATACCCCCATGATAAGGACATGCACTAACTTCCCTGGTGGGTGGCTGTTGGCATCCGTCTGTCTTGAGACATAAAGCAGTGTTCCCCCAGGGGTGAAGTCAAACCGCCACATTAGCATTATGACCTCTCTGGGGCGCGGACCTGGGCAGTGTGCCTGGAGGTCCTGAGCTGCGCAAAAAACAAGAACACACACACACACACACACACGGCCTTGCTGATGTGGTCCAGAGGAAAGCAGAGCAATGCGTTTGGCACCAGCCTGGCTGCGGGAGTTGCCGGAAGGAGGCGTACAAGGCACCATCCAACTGTCTTAGGGACTCCACTCTAGACTTGGTTAAGATTTACTCTAGGGTTGCGCGATGTCAGGTTTTCAACATTGCGATGTATCACCAGCCAAACATCACGATCTGGCGATACATTAGAGTTGATAAGGAGGAACAAACCAGGCAAAGCTTCCTGGATTCGGGTAATCACCTAGGTGATGGACCATTAGGAGAACAAAGGAAATGGGTGGGGCTCCTTCTCCAACTCTTAAAAGATCAAAGCTGGAGTTTGAGAGGGTCAGAATTTGCTGGGATGTGACCTAGAGCAGTGTTCCCCAACCTTGGGCCTCCAGCTGATTTTGGACTACAACTCCCATCATCCCTAGCTAGCAAGACCAGTGGTCAGGGATGATGGGAACTGTAGTCCAAAAGCAGCTGGAGGCCCAAGGTTGGGGAACACTGACCTAGAGGGCTGCAGGCTGGAATGCCAGAGATCAATACAACTTTCCAAGGAATACATAGAAGTAAACCACAAACTATATACTTCTGTATGTGGTTTACAAAAATTCAATAACAGTAACATACAAAAATTCAACACCTTCTAATACTTAAATGCTATTTACAATGCCAAAATAATAATGACATACACAACTCAATACAGTGGTACCTCAGTTTTTGAACGTAATTCTTTCTGGAAGACTGTTCCGAAACGTTTGAAAACCAAAAACTCAAAACGGAAATCTCAATATGGAAGCCGTGTTTCCAGTTTGTCTTCTGAGGTGCGTTTGAAAACCTAAGCATTTACTTCCAGGTTTATGGTGTTCGAGTTCCGAAACGTTCATCAACAGACGTTCGAAAACTGAGATATCACTGTATTGAGTTGTGTATGTCATTATTATTTTGGCATTGGGGAAAAAACCCGTCCAAATATTCTTGCAATAAGTCCAAGAGAATAACTATATGTATATTTGTTGCTGGTACAATTCCAACAGAACTCCAACAAGAAGATAACCAGATTTCAATCTGTTTTGTGAAGCTTCTTCTGGTCAGCCCAAAAAGGAACTATGCAACAGCAATTCAATGCTCAATCAAATAGCTCAGTTCCAACCTTGAAGAGAGGCACATTGCTCTTTTTGAAAAGGCTGCAGCTATGGGAGAAGCAAGACCCTCTTGGAGTGTTAATGATGTGAACGCCTCCATCGTAGGCTCAGGTTGTATATATGTGTAAACCATATATCATAAAGACACCACAGTTTCCGCTCTGCCTCATTGCCAAAAGGAAACACGAATCCTGGGTATGCGCCTGGAACCCCTGGAATCTCGGGAGACTGAGGTGGCGTGCAACACTAGGTAAAGAACCAAAAAGAGTCAGCAAGACAACATGCGTGCACAAATGTGTGAGAGGAAACTCACCTTGCTACAGAAATGAATTGGTTTTGCCACTGTTTTTAACACTCAATTGGGAACCACCCAGAGTGGCTGGGGAAACTCAGCCAGCTCATCACCAGCATCATCATCAAACCTTTATTGGCATCACTTATAAACATTCAGAATAAATAGGCCAATGCGATCTTGTCGCCATTTCAACAGTAGTCATTTGCCAAAGGGAAGAAGAGGCAAGCAAACTCAGCCAGGTGGGCGGGATATAAATAATAAATTATATTATTATTATTATTATTATTATTATTAATTTAAAGCACCCGACTTCACCCAAAGTATCCAACTATAGTTTGTTAAGGATGCTGGGGACTGTAAAGAATAAACTACAGTTCCCAGAATACTTTGAGAGGGGAGAAATGAGCCCTAAATGCACACAGACCAAAGACAAAGAGCAGCCATGTAACTCAGGAAGGCTTTGTTTAGCAGGGCAAGATCCTGACAGGCTGACGTAACCATCCTGACGTCATCGGAGTAGCTGTGGATTTAGCATTGATTGCACCATCATAACCAGGATCAGAAATCCCTTCCTCTGGGGGAATTCTCAAGGGGCTACTATGGCAACTCGAGAGCCGTTTGATGCCAACTGAGCCAGACCACGGATTCAGCAACACCCAAACGAAAGCATACTGAACTTACCTGCTACTCTTTGCCTGATCTTACAGAAATGGCAAGATTCAATTTTGCATTCTACACAGCAATGGTGTATCTTGCATGTGTAGGCCAGAGTTTGCTGCAATGTACCGATCCAAGGCGACATAAATTAACTGAACCTGTTAAATCCTTTAAAAAATCCAATTGGGATGTTTCAAGCAACACACTGCTTGAGGGGCACTTACAGAAAACACAACAGGTATTTCAACTTGGGACAAAGGGAAACCATTACATATCGTAATGGATACTGCCTCGTTAAGGTATTAATCTGACTTGCAAACATTTCAGGTCTTCTCAGAGATGGAACGTACTGAGTAACGGGCAAAAGAGGCACAAAAGGATGGTTGGGAACACGGGAGACAGTGTTCATTTCAATATATAAGGCTTTTCTTTTATCCCAAGTTTAAATATCTAATTGCGTTCACACAAGGATCCGTGACGCCACGCGGGTGGCGCTGTGGGTTAAACCACAGAGTCTAGGACTTGCCAATCAGAAGGTTGGCAGTTCGAATCCCCATGACAGGGTGAGCTCCCGTTGCTTGGTCCCTGCTCCTGCCAACCTAGCAGTTTGAAAGCACGTCAAAGTGCAAGTAGATAAATAGGTACCGCTCTGGCGGGAAGGTAAACTGCGTTTCCGTGTGCTGCTCTGGTTCGCCAGAAGCGGCTTAGTCATGCTGGCCACATGACCCAGAAGCTGTACGCCGGCTCCCTCGGCCAATAAAGCGAGATGAGCGCCGCAACCCCAGAGTCAGCCATGACTGGACCTAATGGTCAGGGGTCCCTTTACCTTTACCTTTAAGGACCTGTGAAGAATAGGAAGAATGTACACCAGCGTTTCCTAACCTTCAGCCCTTCAGATGATGACAGGAGGGAGTCTGACAATACCTGGAAATGCATCAGGTGGAGGAAGGAAAACGTATTTTCTTCAGAAATATTGGTGTTGGAACAGTGCATCCCATCAGCATCATCTATTTCCACTTATGCAACACCACTCCCCACCCCACCGACACTCCCCCCCAAATTTGCTCCAGAAGGTAGTTGTTGTTTGGGGAACCCCTGGAACATAGCTGTGGAGTAGGAAATATCTGGTTTTCGACTATATGGAACTTGCCGGACTGACTGGGAGACTCAGACCAGAGAGAAGAGACGGTGGAAGAAGATTGGAAGAAGTTTAAAGAATATTTGGAAAAAAAATGTTAATATTTAAATCTTAGAATAGCTCTGGAAGTGGATATAGGCTGTAGGGTTAGAAGTAGAGGATAGTGTATTTTAAAATAGTATTATTTGTAAGTGATAAAATGTGAAGATTTTTATGGTAAAAGTGCGATAAAAAATGGCTAGAAATTATGATATATGTAAACTGCTAAAGATGAGGTAAAATGAAAATCAGATGGGGGGACTTGGGGAAGCTCACCTAACAATGTTTAGAAAAAAATAAGAATAAGAATTTGTTTGTATTGTTTGTTTTTCTGTTTGTGTTGTTTAGTTGTGTTATAAAATGAATAAAAATGTTTGGGGGGGAAAGGAAATATCTGGTTTTCAACATGTTATATCACTAGCTAAACATCATACTAGACTGATATATCACGATGTCTGAAACAAGAATGCAGCTATGGCGAGGAATTGATTAGCTTCACAGTTTCCCCCACATTATATTTTTTTTTACATAGAACAGACGCCACACACCACGTTTCACGATATATTGCCAGGTCAACAATTATGAAACCGATATGGACTTCTAACCAGTTTTCAACGATATTTCGCCCAGCCCTACTGGGGGGAATAGAGAAAGAAGGTTCCATTCTGCAAGCAGGAATTCCTCGCGCGATGGAATGTTCACTTGGCACTACAGTAGATACCACTCACTGGTTTTTCCCATATGCAAATCTGCACTGATTTATCCGTTGATTCAGCCAAGGCTTATTGGCACAGTTGGCCAAGATTTCTGCGATTGTGAGAATGCCACTGCAAGACGTGAGGGCTAGCAAGCGGAATGTGTGACTTGACTCCACTGAAAAGTGTCGACTTGGAGGAGACATCTGTTAGCTCTGCAAGGCCTATATTTCACATATCAAAGTTGCAACCCCCCTCCCAGCCCGGTGGTGCAGTCAACAAGCTGTGAGATCTTTAGAATGCGCATGGCACAAGTGTGTGATATGAAAACGGGTGGAGGGGAAGAACACAGGACATTTCCCCCATTCCCCAGAGAGAAAAAGAGAGAGAGGAGTTTTTGGCTGATGCTCCCAGCACTGCATCACCACAAATAAACCACCCTGTGATTCTCAGATGAAAGGGAATATAGAAATGTAATAAAATCATTAAATAAAGCAGGGGTCAGCAAACTTTTTCAGCAGGGGGCTGGCCCACTGTCCCTCAGACCTTGTGGGGGGCTGGACTATATTTTGGGGGTGGAAAATGAACGAATTCCTATGCCCCACAAATAACCCAGAGATACATTTTAAATAAAAGCACACATTCTACTCCTGTAAAAACAGGCTGATTCCTGGACCGTCTGCAGGCCAGATTTAGAAGGTGATTTGCCCAGATCCGGCCCCTGGACCTTATTTTGCCTACCCATGAAATAAACAAACTAGGCCTGCATATTCCACATACTTTCACTATACAGTGGTACCTCGGGTTACAGACGCTTCAGGTTACAGACTCCGCTAACCCTGAAATAGTACCTCGGGTTAAGAACTTTGCTTCAGGATGAGAACAGAAATCGCACGGCGGCGGCGCAGTGGCAGCGGGAGGCCCCATTAGCTAAAGTGGTCCTTCAGGTTAAGAACAGTTTCAGGTTAAGAACGGACCTCCAGAACGAATTAAGTACGTTACCAGAGTTACCACTGTATACCCAGTCGATGGGTCTCCTGCAGATACCTCTGTGGATGGCCTCCTCCTGATACCGTATTATCAGGAGGTCTGTCCCCCCCACAGTATAGGATCCAGGCCCTTAGAATTCCCTCCCACTGAAAGTTGGGGGCCAGCTCTGTCGTCTTTTCGGCGCCTATTTAAAAACTTCCTTCTTCCTAAGAGCCTTTCCAGGGCAGGGCTTTCCAGGTCTGCATCTGCATTGCAATAGTTTTAAGGATGTTTTTGTTTTAGCACTTATTTGCTAGCCTGAGCTCCTTTGGGAGTAAAAGTGGGATTAAAAATAAAATAAAAATAAAAATAATAGACAGGATTTCAGTGGTCAAACATATGATTCTTCTGCAGGAGGTCCCTGGTGCATCACCAGTTAAAAAGGGCCAGGTATATCTGGTGAGCAATGACAAACCTAGACAGCATCTTAAAAAGCAGAGACATCACCTTGCCAACAAAGGTCCGTATAGTTAAAGCTATGGTTTTTCCAGTAGTGATGTATGGAAGTGAGAGCTGGACCATAAAGAAGGCTGATTGCCAAAGAATTGATGCTTTTGAATTATGGTGCTGGAGGAGACTCTTGAGAGTCCCATGGACTGCAAGAAGATTAAACTGATCCATTCTGAAGGAAATCAGCCCTGAGTGCTCACTGGAAGGAACAGATCCTGAAGCTGAGGCTCCAATACTTTGGCCACCTCATGAGAAGAGAAGACTCCCTGGAAAAGACCCTGATGTTGGGAAAGATGGAGGGCACAAGGAGAAGGGGACGACAGAGGACGAGATGGTTGGAAAGTGATATCGAAGCTACTAATATGAGTTTGACCAAACTGCGGGAGGCAGTGAAAGACAGGAGTGCCTGGCGTGCTCTGGTCCAGGGGGTCACGAAGAGTCAGACACGACTAAACGACAACATATCTGGTGCACCGGGGGGGGGGGGGGAGAGCCCTCCTCGCCTTGAGAAACTGGAGAACCACTGCCAGTCAGAACAGGCATCTCTGGGCTAGATGGACAAATGCTCTGACTTTGCGAAAGGCAGATTCATTTACCACCACGCAAAGTGGCCCAGCCGCTAGGCCCATTCCTCTCCCTGCAACAAATAAGGTTGTTTCCATTTCATACAAGGCATTTTGGAAAGAAGTAGTTCCATTGGCTGAACTATGACCTGCCAAGGAAAATTATGAATTCATCCTGGGGGGGCAGCAGATATGTGAAATCCCCTCTCCTCCAATGAGTTTTGAGGACCTACTGCTTAGAATTCCTCTAATTCCTAAGGCACTCCTGAGTTGGTCATTCCTAAATTGGTTGCAGTATATTTATTAGCAAGAGTTGCTGAACTTTTATTTTGTTTTTAAATATTTTAAGATCTGATTCTTATTCCCTTTCCAGATAGGTTCACGCTCAGCCCTCCCCAACCGGGTGCATTCTAGATGTTTTGGACTACAAAAGCCATCATGACAGTGCTGATTGCAGCTGATGGGAATTGTAGTCCAAAACAGCTGGAAGGCACCAGGTTTAAAGGAAGAATGGGACAGAAACAGCAAGGTCTACATTAGCTTTCCCAGTGACATCAGTGTCTGTGGCTACAACTGTAAGACTGCATGCACACTTTACATTTAAAACACACACAAGCATCATGGGAACTGTAGTTTACCCCTCACAGAGATAGAGTTCCCAGTTCTGGAGTCACACTGAGAGCAATGTATCTATGCCATCACTTAACCACAGTACTGTATAGATTAGGTGTAAGATGCCGAATATCTTATGATCACTTCTCCACAGGGACCTGACAACAGATGCAAATTCCCCTCTATCCTTCCTAATCACCGTTAAGTGTCACCTTAAGTACTGACCTCACCTACTGTTAAAAGTTTGCCAGGCTCTCTTAGCCAGAATTTGCTAAACGCAGCTTCAGACCAGGGTTAGGCCTAACCATGGTTGCTGATGCCAAGGCAGTGATTAACCATCTTTAAACCCATGTGTGAGAGCTTTTTTGGGGGGGGATTTGCAAGCTAAAAGGTCTACTTTGAACTCAAAGGTCTGCTTTGAAGAGCAAGCCCCAGTATGGCCTACCATGACTTCACAAACATGCTGGTTTCTGAGGAGAAAATCACAGGTGTTTAGCAATTCCCTGGTTTTCTTAGGTCAGTGTAATATACTTGTTTGGCTTGGTGTGTCATCCAAACCTGGGATTGTGGCTGAGGTCTCACCTCCTTTACTATGGCTGTAATCAGAAGACAAGCCTTGGCTACGTACCATATTATGATTATATCCTATTGCCAAAATGCAGCAGTTTGCTCTAGAAATTGCAAACACACTGTGCTCTGTGCCGCCCCAAAGATTTGCTAATGACACACAATCCCAGTGCACAAGGATTCATAAAGCAAATTCTTCCTGCGCGTACTGCAAAGGCACACTAGATAAACCATCGCATTTCACATAGGACAAAATTACTTTTCTGTACAAGTTTCTAGCTCTCATTGAGAGAAAGTGCACTTTGGACGAGAAAAGGGGAAACGGTTTGCTCCTAAAATACAGCACACGCTAGTGTATCCGAGCTCCATTCATTTTCCAATTTGCCCACCTACAAGAACTTGGATTAAAAGAACAGCAGTTTGCGTTTCCGATTCAGAAGCCCACCATTCAAATCTGGCTGCCCACCAGACCTCCGAGAAGCAGCCGTCAAGATATCGGACATTTCGGCGCCTGATTTCACAAACCTGACACCACATCGAGGCGAGCATCCTCTTAAATACAGCAGATAAAAAGCAGAGACAGCTCTTTGCAGAGATGCTGGTGATTTTGCTAAATGCAAAGATGTGTTTCCCCTGAAGGAAGCTGGAGGAAGGGAAGGACTGTGGCAGAAAGAGAGAGAGAGCCTTGCTCTCTGATCTAGCTGCTCCCCCCACAATCTGTTCTTCCCCTCAATACTGCAGCATAAACTCATGTACAGAAAGCTCTTACATGGCACAGGCTAGGAGCAAGAGCCCCCACCCCACTCACCTTCCTCTTTCTGGCCTTTGGAAGCATTTATCCTTCCCCATAACTAAGAATGGCAGGAATGATCACCTAGGAGTCGCACCTTGTTACAAGATTGTTGAGTTAAGGGCAGCAAGTACAAAAATCACCCCGAAGCACCAGAATAAAAACCATTGCAGGAAAAATATATTATATATATTAAAAAAATGGACCGCACCCATAACGTGCCTGAAAGCTATCCAGCCTAGGATCGCTCCCCATTATCCATGCAGAGAGGATGGATCTTAAGGCTACAATTCTATGCTCACATGCCTGGAGTAACCACAGCTGAATTCAATGGGACAATGCAGGAAATGTCACCAGTGGCAAAGCACCTTAGCCTCTGCTCTATGATAGTACTAGGAGGTGATGCTCTGGGATGTTCTGTTCTTATCTATCGCTCGAACCCCTTTCCTTCCCCCTTAGTAACAAGGCAGCATGAGATTAAAAACGATATCAGGGATTTCGGAATGGAAATGATCTTGCCACGCCAAGAATCAACACACAAAATGAGGCCATCGGCTTCTGTGCAAACTAAATCTAATTATTTTAATGGAAATCTGCTAGATTTTTTGATATATGGGAAAGGAATACAGCTAGGATATGCCCCAAATCACATTGTGACCCAACAGAGCGTTGTGTAGAACTGCACCCTGCCTGAATATAACACACACACACACACACACACACACACACACAAAGGATACCCTTTGGCTCACTTAAAACCCCAGAACATTGAAAATCCGGATAATCTAAGATCTGCATTTTAATAACACAGCAAACCTGAGTATCTATCAACGCATGACATTTTTAAAAACCCACGGGTGCTTGGACCGTGCTGGCCACGGCTCTTCCTTTCCATAATGCAATCGTGAAACATTCCAGATTTAACCGAAATTGCATGAACCCCACCACCTCTCAGACAGAGCGAAAACAATCCAAGCCCTTGCCCGGTGTGTGTGGAGGTGGAATCGGACAGAAAAATCTGTGTAAAGCAGCAAGGGCCATTGGGCAGCTGAAAAGGATTACAATAGCCTCTGAACAATTAATCCTGTATTACGGAGGAGGGAGGGAGGGAGAGAGAAAGATGACCTCAAGATACATCATCAATCGAGTAGGGTTATGATTCTGGAGGACTTTTTAACACAGGAAATCCTGGAGATCACAAATATTCCATTCCACCTCCTCCCCACCCAAAAAATACCCCTCCAAAAAGACATACGCAGTTGCATAATATACGCTCAAATCAAATTACACACACGCTTTCAAGGATTTACAGGCAAGGGGGGTATTAAATAGAGAGGGGGGGGAGTCTGAATCATTTTACTACACGCAGCGCAGCTTGTGAAAAATTACAACTACGAGTAACATCCATTCTCTATCTCTCCCCGCCCAAATTCGGGCAAGGGAGCCTATCTGTGCGTCTCGGGAGAGATCATGCCGGAATGATGCATTTCATAAAAGGGCTGAGATAAATGCCACCAGGCCCGGGCTGCAAATCAGAAAAAGACTTTCCCTGACATAAACTGCATTGGTTGGAAACGGAGAGGTGGGGGGGGGGGGAGAGAAAGCGGGTGGGGGTGGGGGGAGCCGACATGAAGGGGGAGGGAGGAGAAAAGAGGGAGGGGGAGTTGAAGTCTAGACAACATGCAATCGACACGCACATATCCACGCAGAAGGGGGGTGGGGAGAGAATCACATGGGACCGATTTGTTGGGGGGGGGGAGGAGAAAAGAAAGCAAAATAAACTCCGTTCCAGTTTTGGCCTATGCAGACGCAGGAGAAGAGGAAGCTGGGGGAAGAGAGCAGCCGGCTCTTCCTATTTTGATCCGAAGCAGAGATTCCCTCCTCCCCGCAGCAAAAACGCAGGAACACCTTGCAACTTGGTCCCCCGGTTGCAAAACAAAGGGGAGCCCCGCCTCGCTCCTCGCCTGAGTTACGAGGGTGTCACGCAGCCGCCACAACAACAGGGGAGAGACCCCGAGCGCCCTTCGCCTTCTCTTCCTCGCTTTTCCCCGAGAGAAAGGGCTCCACCACCATCACCTGCGCGCGATCCTATGCGTAAAAACGCGGTTGGATCCAATGCGTAAAAAGGAGGATTCCCTTCTCTCCCTTTTATTGCAACGCCTCCAGGCTGGGGAGGAATAGTGGTGTGTCGGGCGCGTACGCATGGATATAGATCACCACCAGTCATTTGCTGGCAATCGAGGCGCAGCACGGATGCCCACAAAAGGACCCTCGCGCGCATTCACACAGCCCTACAGATAACCCCATAGCAGCCCAAACCCACAACAGCGCCGGATGATGATGATTACCTTTCTGGAGAGCCAAGGCTGGGCTGGAGAGGAGGAAGAGGGAGCCTCTGGGTGGATTCCGAGGGAGGAAGGAAAGGGGAAGGGGGGTCAGATTCCTTCTTGGAGGTGCATGAGTCCCGACTGGGGAGAGCTTGGGAAGGTGGAGGCAGGAGGAGGGCTTATTTTCGCTCTTATTTTTCCAGGCTGTCCAACGACACAGAAACCGGGCTCCTGTGACACAGGCTGAGAGAATGCAGGAATGTGACGTTCCCAACTCCTCCCAACGAGCCACGTGCATAGACTTTAAAAAAGAAAGGGACGCGCTAAGCTTCCTGGGAAATGTAGTTCCTCTTCGAGGGGAGGAGAGAGAGAGATGGAGGGATTGTATTTTGGACGCGCGCGATCGGACGCACCTGGGAGAGTCTTTTTCCCCTCCAGGCGCTGAGATTGCGCAGGGCTGGATTTAAATGGGGCCCTTTATATGTCCAGCTGTCCTTTGTCAACAACAAATTGTCGCTGTGTTTTTTGTGTTGAATATATGCTAGATGGTAATTTGTGGACCTTATAGGTATCTAAAGGCATTTGCACATAACAAAATATGCAGAATGTAGCCACCCTATGTATAGAAATGAGCAAACCGGTGATATTTTAGGGAGCAGGCTAGCAGGCGGGGCCCAATACTTACACCATAGGAGCCTACACAACACAAAACACTGTTGCTGTATGTAGGTTTTATTTTATTTGTTTTTTATCTTATATTCTGGAAATGTACATCCATTTTTTCCCCCTTAAATTTTTTTGGGGCCCCCAAGAGAGTGGCACCCTAAGCTATAACTTTAGCTTATACGTGAAATTAATGGAGAATGCAGAATTACATAAGATAAGATGACAGGAAGGATTCAAAACCTGCGGGACCAGAGATTCTTGGAGGACTGGAGTAAATATTTGGATTATTTGAAAAGCAATTGTAATAAACAGATTACGCTAGTAGTATTGCAAGATGCGGTTGATGGAAGTCTAAAACACTGTATAAGATATGAAAATATGTTAAATTATTGTTGGAAATGATACGTGTTATATATATATATATATATATATATATATATACACACACACACACACACACACATATAATATTTTATGGCCACATGGATTCTTGTGATTGCAGCAGGGAGGGGAGTTTCTTTGCCAACAGAGGTGCATCTAGAATGATCACTCAGAGCACCACCCTCAGAAGGCAGGCCAGAAATGAGAACACATTTAGTTTTTCTGAAGTAATTTTGCAGACGAGGCAGCAGACCGGCATAGGCTGTGGAACTGCCGATTCGTTCGTAAAGGACCAGATGCAAAAGAAAAGAGGACAACGATGTGCCCCCTGTTATAGTTGTGTAGGAGATACCTGCTGAAATTTCTCCATCTATGCAGCTATTAAAGGTGCAGGAGCCCTGTCTCCGTTTGCTTCTTGTTGGCCTGGCCTGTTGTGGGACCAAGACTAATATGCTACATCAAACAGTTTAACCCAATGCACTCAGAAGTCGGTCCCACTGGGTTCAATGAGGCTTAAAGGTAAAGGGACCCCTGACCATTAGGTCCAATTGTGACCGACTCGGGTTGCGGCGCTCATCTCGCTTTATTGGCCGAGGGAGCCGGCGTACAGCTTCCGGGTCCTGTGGCCAGCATGACTAAGCCGCTTCTGGCGAACCAGAGCAGCGCACGGAAAAGCTGTTTATCTTCCCGCCAGAGTGGTACCTATTTATCTACTTGCACTTTGACGTGCTTTCGAACTGCTAGGTTGGCAGGAGCAGGGACCGAGGAACCCCATTGCGGGGATTCGAACCACTGATCTTTTGATCGGCAAGTCCTAGGCTCTGTGGTTTAACCCACAGCGCCAGCCGTGTCCCCTCAGTGAGGCTTACTTCTCAGTAAAAAACGTACAGGAGTGCAGCCTGAAGGCATTATTCCATTTTCACGGCTGGTAATACTTTTGTTTGTTATTCTTACATCTCTTTCCCATACCCCACCCCACTTTCCCCCTAATCATGGTCGGTCCCGCAGCAAGTTGCAAAAATACCACAAATAAGGTAAGTACAATTTACATTCCTATAATAAACGAAAACCACAAAAAGCAAAGCATGACAAAGCAACAAAACAGCAGCAAACAGGGGAAGAGAAAACATCCAGTCATCCAAAGGCCTAGACCAGCCTCTCTCAATCTAAGGCCATTAGGATGTTTTGGACTACAACTCCCATCAGCCTCAGCCAGCTCAGCCTGGCTGAGGCTGATGGGGGTTGTAGTCCAAAATAGCCAGAGGCTGACCGAGGTAAAGAGATTTGTCCTAAACTATATACTGGAAATAGGTTCGATATTTCACTCCACTGAGCTTCCTCCAGGGCGATCAGAAAGAGACCGGAGTCAGCTCAAAGATGAAAGAAACTGGAAGTATTTATCAAAGCACAGAAAAGATGCTGGCATTTGTAAACAGTGAATGAATTTCCCCCCAAAACCTCAGTCTTTATATACATTATTTACACAATGGGTCCCCTGTGATTGGCTGACTCTGCTTCCCTCCTGCTCCTGCAGGCCAATCGGTTGTTGCATTCTAGGATCCTACCAACCTAACAGGCTGATTAACTTCCTCCTGGGGCCTGATTGGGCTGCTCCAGCTGGCCAATCAGGTTGTTGCCTTCTATGATCCTACCTGCCTATTCTAGGATCCAAGCTTAGTACATAACACATCTACTCAGAAATAAGTCCCATTGAATTCAACAGAGCTTATTCCCAAATGAGTGGGTTCAAGACTGCAGCCCAACACAGTATTTCTCAAACTTTGGTACCCAGCCGTTGTTGGACTACAACTCCCATTGTTCCTGACCACTGATCCTGCTAGCTAGAGATGATGGGAGTTGTAGTCCAACAACAGCTGGAGACCCAAGGGTACTGGAAATGTAACAAATTTGATTCGGAGTGACTTTGCTGGTCTTTAAATTAAAAAAGAAAGAAACTCCTGAAACTGTTGGATCCTGCTGTTCTTTATTTCAGGCCTCCTCATACACAGCATTTTGTCGGCATGTTGCCATAGCAACCTCACACCTCTGGTGGGTATCAGTACTTGGGGGAAATGCCCTTTTGTTCTGGGTTTTTCCCTTTCAGACCTTTTGCCCAAATTCTAGCACTCCAGACCCACCCACACAAAACAGTTAATTCGCTCACCATGGGGTTGCCAGCTTTTTAACAGGGCCCTACAGCTGCGTGAAAGCTGATCGCAGGGCAATCCTAGGTATAGGAAGCCACAACAAGTTACCCCTATTCTAAACTGGTGCCAGCCAATCCATCGAGCCAGGCAGAGGAAAATCAAACCTTTATAACAGAGTTTGATATAACGCCATCTTTTTGCCACTGTAAGTTCCACATTTGAGCAAGCTGTAGAGACTGCATAACCCGCAAGTATCCTGTTATGGCTGCGATGATCTCGTGCAATTTCATGTGGCAATTCCCCCCTCCCTGGAAAAAAAAGCACTTTTCTTGGAGCTGTGATCTCTGTGTTTGGAGGCACTGTGCCCCCCCCCCCCACTTTTTAGGGGAGAAAACCATGCTGTGAAATTGCTCAAGAACACAGCAGCTGAAATGGCCACTGAAATATACTTGGAGTCGAGTGTGAATTTCATGCTTTTTATTCAGCTCATAGTAGCAATGAATGAATCTTTCCCCAAAATGTCTAGCTGTATATACATTATTTAAGGGACGCGGGTGGCAATGTGGGATAAACCACAGAGCCTAGGACTTGCCGATCAGAAGGTCGGTGGTTCGAATCCCCGCGACGGGGTGAGCTCCTGTTGCTCGGTCCCTGCTCCTACCAACCTAGCAGTTCAAAAGCACATCAAAGTGCAAGTAGATAAATAGGTAGCGCTCCAGCGGGAAGGTAAACAGCATTTCTATGCGCTGCTCTGGTTCGCCAGAAGCGGCTTAGTCATGCTGGCCACATGACCCAGAAGCTGTACGCCGGCTCCCTTGGCCAGTAAAGTGAGATGAGCGCCGCAACCCCAGAGTCGTCCGCGTTGTCTCATTTTCCCCCCTTCTTAGACTCAGAGGGACTATTAATTGCATTGTTCACATTCTAAACAAACAATGTTTGCGCTTAGCTCTCTGTAGGCAATTGCTGTTATGATTCTGTATAATTAGGGTTGCAAGTAGAGAAAAAACAGTTCCCTATTGATATTTGCCATTTTTATTTCAACTAAGACCTGCAAAACACAGAGATTACCCAGCTCTACCATTAAGCACAAACGCACAAACGTTCCTGTGTGCTCAGTCCCTATTCCAGGCTTCCTCAAACTCAGCCCTCCAGATGTTTTTGGCCTACAACTCCCATGATCCCTAGCTAGCAGGACCAGTGGTCAGGGAGTATGGGAATTGTAGTCTCAAAACATCTGGAGGGCCGAGGTTGAGGAAGCCTGCCCTATTCCATGAGCAGTTCTGAGTGACATGGAAGCACATTGTCTATGGCAAATGCAACTTTATTAAAACTCAGGCTATGTGAGTTCTAAGTGGAACTCTGGCTAGTAACCTGACGACTTCTGGGACCTATTGACGTTTTTAAGTTGTCTTCAAGGGACAGCTCCACAAACTAAGCTTGACAGAGTTAACCTTTTACCTATGAACTGTTACCATTTTGTAATCTGCCAACATGGCCAGATGTTTGTTCACCTGCAACTCCCCTGTTTTATTCTTATCTTGAGAAAAGCAAAGGGGCTTAAGAGACAAGGAACTTGGGTTAAGCAGGTATTGTTAATGTTGCTTGCTAACATAGCACAATGCACAGGTAGTGGAGATGTTTTTGGAGCTGCAAAGTGGTTATACTGGAAAACACAGGTAGGGGACTCGCAGCTAACCGAAAGTCAAGTATTTTGTTTTGAAAGTTAGTGGAAACTGCTAGGAGCTGTTTCCTTTTGTTTTCCAGTGTATCTCTTATCAATTAAGAAATTGGTGTGGTGTGGAGCAAGCTAGTTTTCATCCCAAAAGTGTGGCCCAGAGGGGGGAAAAAAAATGAGAACCACTGTGCTATGGAAGCACTTACAATGTCATCTGTCATTCACTAAAGGTGTCCAGAGATGGAGACTGCTAACAGATCCCTGTCTATTTCCTTGCAAGAGCTTCACCTTGGCTCTGACAAGAACATTAATAAAAAATTGTGTCGGGGTAGCGATGCTGAGCGACGGAAGCTACAAGTCAGTGCAAATCTGGAGAACACAGACAGCCTGTAGCCTAATAAATGGTACCCTTTCTACAGCCTGAGTCATCCCTTGATGGGCTGGTCTTTAATGAAAATCGATGCCGCCCTGCCTAGTTCCAAGTTACATGTTTGAAATGCTGCGATAACAAATGGCAGTAGATTTTGTCTTGTCTCCCACCTCGCTCTGATTTCTCTGGAGCCAGCTTAGTCTCAAGGCGAGATCAAATTTCCTTTAGATGCAAAAGGGGTGCAATTATACTTGTGCCAGAGCTGGATGGGGCAGAGACTGTCTCATACCCTCTAACACATGGAAGCCAAAATCTGGCACACCACATTCCCAGACATCATCTTCCCATTTTTTTTATTGTGGGACTAGGCGGCTGTTATGTACTGAGCAATCGGATCCAGAATGCAGCAGTCTGATTGGTCCGCAGGAGCCACCCAATCCAGCTCCAAGTGGAAGTGAATCAGCGACCTGATTGGCCTGCAGGAGCAGCCAATCAGGCTTCTGGAGGAGGTGAATCCGCAGCGCCATCTGCGTACATGTAGGCTACTATATGTGCATATTAGTGACTTCAAACACAGCAAGGTTGTCCCCCTCCCTTCCTGCCACTGTGTTTCAGTTCACATTTATATATAGGTGTAAACAGCAGAGGGGACAAGGATATCTTCACCTGATACATGTTACCTGATTTGCTTTCACACTCCTGCCCCCCTGCCTAGGCGCCATCTAGGGGAGGCTGGGGGAGGAGGACCCCCCAAAATTTTCAAGAAGGGAAAATT
Organism: Podarcis pityusensis; assembly: GCF_964106645.2. NCBI lineage: Eukaryota > Metazoa > Chordata > Lepidosauria > Squamata > Lacertidae > Podarcis > Podarcis pityusensis. The sequence goes on along the minus strand of NC_138036.1, from coordinate 9,884,444 downwards.
CCTAGCGGCTGCCCATGCGCTCTGTATGACATGCTCACCTTAATCACATAGCCCGCATGGCATGCACACTCTGGCATGTGCGCCACACCTCAACACAGCGCATGATGTGTGCATGATGTCAGCACATCGCATGGAGCAAGGTGGCATTCTTGCCCCCTGCACTTATTCAAAGAAGCTATCGTCTGCACATGCCCAACGGCTGTCTCAAATAGACCCACACCAGCTGAACCACAGCTTACTTTTTCAAATCAGATGGAAGCTGGTTTGCCGGAAAGCTCATCAATCAACAGTATTTCTCAAGCAACTACAGAGTAAATATGGATTGTGGCTAATGTCAGGGGTACTCGACTTCAAACTCCAGCAATGGGAGCACATTGGCGCCGGAGTAAACAGTAATGTGTACACCATCTTATAAATTGCAGTTTGAAGGACGCCGCCTTGCAATACAAGACAATGATAACACATAATATCAGCTATTCAGAGTTTCTGAGCGCACCAAGTAGAGAAGCTCTTCCCCCTGCGGAACTTGACAAATTATTTAATCTGTTTTGTGGCAGCCCCACACATTTTAGCTCCACGGTAGCTGCAAAAAAAGGGAGAGTGTTTTTCGTTTAATTGCCCTGACATGAGGATAACCAGATTTTATTATTTAAGACACTCTTTGTAGACTGCGAGAGCCATCCTGCTGCTGCTTGTTCATGCCTCTGGAGTTTATTGGTCCCTGGGAAAAATGCTAAATATGGCATTTACTGCTTAAGTGCTTTTTATGTTGGAAACAGAAAAATGCAGCTTTAGTGCATGTCTGCAAACTGTCTGCTCCCTAAAGTGTCTGGCTTCGCAACCACATCATTTGTTTAAACGAGTGCATATTTTATGAACTTAAAATTGGATTTGGCCATCATACGCTAAAGCAAGTCCAAAGCTGCATTATATCTTGTTTGTATAAAACACAATAATATGGTAAAAATAAACACTCTCACTCTTCACTATTTATTGTACTCACATATGAATGGTTGTCTGACTGAACACAGGGCAGTCTGCACCTCATCCCAGGCGTAAACCACAACACATAATTAGTTTATGGGATCCCCTCTGCATTATACATTTAAAGCTGTATCATAGCACTTTAAACAGTCATGGTTCCCCTCACAACCAGGAATCCCGAGAGCTGTAGTTTGCTAAGGGTGCTGCCACACCTTCTCCTGAACCTGAGGAACCAAATGCCTCCCCACTGCTTGTTTCCCTAGTAGTACAGGGCCTCCAGCCAACCAAAGGCTATGAAATCAAGAAGGGAGTTTCACTCTGTCTTCAGGCCTGAGGGCTGGCCCTTTAAGAATCTGAACTTCCACAAGGGGGTGGAGCCTAGAAGAGGTGGCTTGACCTTAAAAGCCCCCAGTCTGCTCTCAACCTCTGTGGGATCAGGTTGCTCACGTTGAGCTATCCGTGGTCCTGAAATGCCTTACAGTCATAAAGGTAAAGGTCCATTCTGAAGGAAATCAGCCCTGCGTGCTCACTGGAAGGACAGATCCTGAAGCTGAGGCTCCAATACTTTGGTCACCTCATGAGCAGAGAAGACTCCCTGGAAAAGACCCTGATGTTGGGAAAGATGGAGGGCACAAGGAGAAGGGGATGGCAGAGGACGAGTTGGTTGGATAGTGTTCTCAAAGCTACCAGCATGACTTTGACCAAACTGTGGGAGGCAGTGGAAGACAGGAGTGCTTGGCGTGCTCTGGTCCATGGGGTCACAAAGAGTCGCACACGACTAAACGACTAAACAACAACAACAAACGGGACCCCTGACCATTAGGTCCAGTCGTGACCGACTCTGGGGTTGTGGCACTCATCTCGCTTTATTGGCCGAGGGAGCCGGCGTACAGCTTCTGGGTCATGTGGCCAGCATGACTAAGCTGCTTCTGGTGAAGCATATTTAACCTTACAGTCACACCTTAGGTTAAATATGCTTCTGGTTGAGTGTTTTCATGTTACGCTCTGCGGCGACCCAGAAGTAACGGAGCGCGTTACTTGTGGGTTTCCCCACTCACGCATGTGCAGACGCTCAAAATGACGTCACGCGCATGCGTGGAAGCGGGGAAACGCAGCACGTGCAGACGCACAGATGCGTGTTACGTTCTACTCAGGATGCGAATGGGGCTCCGGAACGGATCCCGTTCGCATCCAGAGGTACCACTGTACCTATGGGCTCCAGCACCAGACCCAGGATGCTGGATATAAACATAATGAACAGGGACTCATGCAGAAACACAGATAGGGGTTCCTTGCAGATAGTGTAATTCTTGCTCTTCCTTTTCTGCATATCTCTGGATTTTAATTCAGGGGGGAAATGAGCAACTACAGTTATCAGGAGTACAGGGAACACTGTTCTACAGTATACAGATTATTATAACCCTATTGTGGAATCCCATCATTTGGAGAGGCTCCCATTTAATTTTTAGCAATAACTTGTCTAGACATAATCTACAGCAGAGGCATCTTTATAAGGTCCTGTGTCTTCATAATTTGAAAGATATTACCGCTCTCATCCTCCTTTGTTCAGATGTCAGCTGAAGCTCAGTAAATCATTCGTAACACATTCCATATCAGATGAATGGAGGTTCTCTTTCTGGGTGCAGTGCACCGTTTACAGTTTTATTGCATTTATTAATATAATATTTCAAAGCTAGACAGCTTTCTTTAAACATGCACACATACGTACAAGTACAAACACCCACCCACCCCACCCCCCCACACACACCGTAGAGCATAGATCAGAATTATCTAGGTATATGTTCCATTTGGCTGGGACTGATTAATGTTTATACAGAGGTTCGACAATATAAAGTATCTTGCACATACTATTTTTTGTCTGAAGGGGAAGGAAATGATACCCGAGATCTGTGAAGCTCAGCAAGCCTTTAATAATTTTGATTTGATCTTACCAAGAATATCCTCCAAACAGTTAGATTCACGGCCACTGTGCTGATGTGGCGTTTCCTGTGCCTTACTCAAAACTTAGTTTTACCTGTGCTGTGGTTTATAAGAGTCCGCTATGGAACTTACCTGGAAGACCCTTGTCTTAAAAGACCCATAATTAAGGGGGGGTGCGCGAAATTATACAGGGATGCCAACAGGATTTCCTGGGTCTGGTACACAGTATGTAGACGGGTTATGCGTTGGCAAGAACTGCTGCTTTATGTGTATGTATTAACTTAGCCTTGCCTACCTCTCACGGCTGTTACAAATATTAAAGGGGGTGGGGAGTGTAACTTACACAACCCTGAAGTCCTGTGAAGAAAGGCAAGATACAAATATGTAATGAAGAAAGATAAAGATGCACAAAGCCAAAAGAGCTGCCCCCCCCTACTTTAACTGTAGCATTTCATAGTTCTGGTATTTACAGCAAAATACCAAAATGAAATGAAAAACTTGCCAACGCTGGAGATGTATCCACTGCAAATAATATTGCAAATCTAGTTGATTATTGCACGATAATATCCCCAAACGCAGGGGCCTGTTGCAATTTGTGTGGATGGTGTGCACTGCTACAACACACGTTGTAATTTTGTGCGTAGGGTATGGCATTACAATCCATTTTCCTGACTCTCTCTCTCTCTCTCTCTCTCTCTCTCTCTCTCTTTCTCTCTCTCTCTCTCTGTGTGTGTGTGAAAGAGTATCTTTTGTTTGTTGGTGCCACGGCTTTTAGAGGGATGAAATCCTCAGAGTTGGACATTTGGCAGCATGGATGCAGAATCTTCTTCTTTGGCTATCCCTCGTAGCCGAGTAAGATTGTCTTCCATAAACACAATTTTAACAATGAGTCCGTAAGTGACTGTGGAGGCCAATTCTGGATCCACACGTCCTTCCATAGTGGGGACATTGGTTTCCGGGCGGGAGTTGATCACAGTGTGGATTTGCCAAGCATGTCTTCCGCTTAGCATGTTTCTCCCTTGCCATCAAGTGTCTTCAAAGTCCATGACACCTTTGGTAAAGGCTGTTCTCCAACTGGAGCGCTCACAGGCCAGTGTTTCCCAATTGTTGGTGTATTTTTTTACTACATTTTTAAAGATTTGCCTTGAGACAGTCTTTAAACCTCTTTTGTTGACCACCACCAGCACCACACTTTCCATTTTTAAGTTTGGAATAGAGTAGTTGTTTTGGAAGACGATAATCAGACATCCACACAACATAACCAGTCCAACAAAGTTGATGTTGAAGAATCATTGCTTCAACACTGGTGATCTTTGCTTCTTCCAGTACACTGGCATTAGTTTGCCTGTCTTCCCAAGTGATGCGAAAAATTTTTGGAGACACTGTTGATGGAATCGTTCGAGGAGTTGAATAATGTTATATTCAATCGTCACACAAGAAGCAGGATGAGCTCCTACGAAACTTGAAGGATACAACCCAACCCTGCCTCCCCCCCCCGAAATAATTCTTAGCAACATTGCCATAGTTATTGTGACAAATAATAAAAGTAAATCAGTCACAATGAACACTGTCAAAATGCCCCTTTTTTTGTTTTTTGCTTTTTTGGCAATATGCAGTCCAATCCTATACATGTTTACTCAGCAGTAAGATCCACAGTGGCCAATGGGACTTAGCCCTGGCGAAGTGTGCGTGCAAAATAACTCACTCCCAGGGAAAGCTATGGGGTGGCTTGCAAATTCTCTGCGTGTTTGGCTGCATAATGTCACAGTGGAAAGGCAATAAAGACAGGCGACAGTTCCGCATGAGGATCGTAACACCGACCTTCCTCACAAGATTGCTGCACGGATGATTGAGACAATGTATGTGCAATGCTCTGGACACTCAAACATGTCTCTGTAAGTGCTAAGAATTATTAATATCATCCATCACAGCAACCTGGCTTAGGCAATAGTTCAAGTTTCCCTGTGGACCTGGGTGTTGCTTGAAGCGAGATGCTTTTGGTTAAGCCAATGCTTAACTGCCCTCTAGTGGATAGTTAAACCCAGCCCAACGTAAAGACCTCATATTTAGAATGAGTAGCCTGAACATAAAATCTGCATCAATAATTTTAAAAGTAAGCCTGTGGAATGGAAGTTCACAGCTAACCGGCCTCCCTGCTCTACAGCATTGGTCCCCCCTTCATTTTGTAGTAGGCAATAAAATTCTTCTACATTTGTGTTTCAGGAACCCTTCCCTAATCTGGAAAAGCTGCTATTTAGACCGATCCTTCAATATTGGATATTCCCCTAATTGCAGAAGCATGCCTGGCACCTACTGACTATTGTGTGTGTCAGTCGGGGGCGGGTTGTGGAGACAGAAAAAATGTGAATGAAAAGTGGCATAGAAATATAATAAATCAAAACAAAACTGGGAGGGAGAATGGGGTGTAACCCGCTGAAATCCTGAACATGAGAATCCAACCAGAGCTTGGTGCAAAAGACATACACTGAAAACAAAAGACTTTTGCATCCACAAATTTGTTCCGAGTACTGAAAATGAACAGAGCTCACAGTCTTCCCCCACAAAAAAAACCCATTCCTGGTTACACCCAAACCTGTTACAAATTTTCTTCATTTCAGCAGAAAAAGATAGGCAGGGATGTTCTTGGACCAGGGAAGTCTGGCCATAGCAGTTCATGTGTCGGTTACTTCAAGGCTGGATTACTGCAATGCGCTCTAAGTGGGGTGTCCCTTGTGCTTGATCCAGAGGCTACGGTTAGTGCAGAATGCTGCAGCACGGTTGCTGACAGGAGTGTGGCTTTGCCAGCATAGAACACGTGAGCTGCGTTTTGAGATTGGAACTGGTTGCCATCTGCTACCTGGCCAAGTTCAAAGTGTTATTACTGTCACATGCCACCCCAATCTCCACAAGCAGTGTGTGGTTCCAGGTGTGCTTACCAGGGTTTGTGTTCCCTTTTGAGACAATGAGGCACAACAGAGACCGTGGTGTCTTTATTATACATGGTTCTATCTACACATATATACAACCAGCACCTGGATGGAGAGGTTGCAGAGCCTTTACATCCTATGAGGGTAGCATAGGTGTAGCATAGGCACTGCCACAGGGGCAGTTGCCCTGGGCACAAAATTCTTAGGGGTACAAAATTTCAAAAGAAAAAAGTAATAAGAAATAGTGTACCCTCCCCCTCACACAGAAAATCTCTCAAGGTTCGAACATTCTCCACAGTTTTTCAACATGACAGGGCAAATACCATACTTTCCCATCTATTAAAGGTAAAGGTACCCCTGACCGTTAGGTCCAGTCGCGGACGACTCTGGGGTTGTGGCACTCATTTTGCTTTACTGGCTGAGGGAGCCGGCGTACAGCTTCTGGGTCATGTGGCCAGCATGACTAACCAGCATGTGGCCAGCATGGTGAACCAGAGCAGCGCATGGAAACGCTGTTTACCTTCCCGCTGGAGTGGTACCTATTTATCTACTTGCACTTTGTGCTTTCGAACTGCTAGGTTGGCAGGAGCTGGGACAGAGCAATGGGAGCTCACCCCGTGGCAGAGATTCGAACCGCCAACCTTCTGATCGGCAAGCCCTAGGCCCTGTGGTTTAACCCACAGCACCACCTGTGTCACCCGTATAAAAGACTACTAACTACCAATTTAGAGAGCACTCTGATGTGAATGTTCATTAAATCTAGTTTGTGGCACAGGTCATCATCCGACGAATTTTGAGCACTGCTGTGCAGAATCTGGCATCATTGTATGCTGTAGCAGGCTTGGCATCTGAAAGCAGCAGGGAGGTGTAGAATTGTTCTGTGCTTATGGAGTACTGGGTACTTATGGGAGATGAGGCTAATACAAATGTCTCTATAGTATAGGCACCAGAGAAGCACATGCTCTGTTTTATCTATTTGCCCAGAGTCACAGGGGCATTGCCAGGGCTGCCATTTTTGCCAACAGCCGGCCTCTCTTAAGAAGGACTCCATGGGTATAAATGCAAGCCACAGTTTAGTTTTCCAGAAGTTGTGCAAGATTATATATATATATATATATATATATATATATATATATATGCCAATCTGTTATGCATTCGTATTCCAGTCTAGCAACTTCTATTAGAATTCTCTAGGCCTCCCTGTTGTTCTGAAATCGGCCGCAAGGGGATGCAAGAACTTGGCAAATATATTATGGCTGCTATAAAATGCTAGCAATCCGTACTCATTGCTCTCAGGGGCTGGTTTGCGGCGAGTTCTTGTTATTCCCATGGGCTCACTTTCATTCTACCTTAATCCAGCCTTTCAGGTCAGTAGAAGGGGGAAATACCCACATCTGCTCACAAAATATTTTTATAGACCATCTCTTTTACCTGTCTTCATTTGCAACTGACCTGACTTTGGTGACGACGATGATGATGCCATTTATTACCTGCCCTTCACCAGCAGGTCCCAGGGTGGGTAAGGACAAGTTAAAATTCAGAAATAAAAAGGATTAAAAACATCTCACCTTTGCGAGAATGAGAGCCAGCGGGATCTTGGGTCAGCCAACATCTCTTCAGCTGAGCGTACCTGGCAGGGCTGCTGAGGAAAGCATTTTTCTAGAGTCGACCAGAGCAGGTTGTGGTGTGCAAATAGTTGGGGTGTTGTACAGTCACACCAGTAGTGATGTATGGAAGTGAGAGCTGGACCATAAAGAAGGCTGATCGCCAAAGAATTGATGCTTTTGAATTATGGTGCTGGAGGAGACTCTTGAGAGTCCCATGGACTGCAAGAAGATCAAACCTATCCATTCTGAAGGAAATCAGCCCTGAGTGCTCACTGGAAGGACAGATCCTGAAGCTGAGGCTCCACTACTTTGGCCACCTCATGAGAAGACAAGACTCCCTGGAAAAGACCCTGATGTTGGGAAAGGAGAAGGGGACGACAGAGGACGAGATGGTTGGACAGTGTTCTCGAAGCTACTAATATGAGTTTGACCAAATTGCAGAAGGCAGTGGAAGACAGGAGTGCCTGGTGTGCTCTGGTCCATGGGGTCACGAAGAGTTGGACATGACTAAACGACTAAACAACAACAACAACAACAGTCGCAACAGCTTTTCTGGAATGTAGATGAGCCCAGAGGCTAAAAAAAGAGTATGGTGACCTCACTTCTGGGCGGCTGATTCCATGGTTGAGTCACTCTTACTGCCCAGTAGTTTCCCTTAATGTTCAGCTGAAACGCAAACCCTTTACAGTTCGCCTGTTTTTAATTGTTTTTAGACATTTTGCTCTTGTTTTCGATTTGATGTGTTTGCCGCCCTGAGCTCCTTCGGGAGAATGGGCGGGATAGAAATCCAGTAAATTGGATCCATTTAGTCCTGCTTTCTGGGGTGATGGGGAGACTTGGATCTGCTCCCACTGATCTCATCCCCTCTCTGTTCTTGGGCTTTGAGTTCAAGAACCAGATAACAGGATCGTGATGTCCTGTATTATGGGACATTTGGCAGCCCTGCCTACCTGTGCTGTCCTCACTCCCCATTCCTAATGCCTGAGGAATGTTCACTGATCCGTTTAATACGTCTCATAGATTTATTTCTTTTGCATCTCCCCTTGCAGCCTCTCCTGGGGGGCTCTTTCTGTCCATCCTATAAAATGCACCATTTGAAGAGTTTGGATTTGAAGAAGAGTTTGGATTTGATATCCCGCTTTATCACTACCTTAAGGAATCTCAAAGCGACTCACAATCTCCTTTCCCTTCCTCTCCCACAGCAAACACTCTGTGAGGTGAGTGGGGCTGAGATACTTCAGAGAAGTGTGACTAGCCCAAGGTCACCCAGCAGCTGCATGTGGAGGAGCGGGGAAGCGAACCCGGTTCACCCGATTATGAGTCCACCACTCTTAACCACTACACCACACTGGCTTTGAGTTTTTGTTGTCGCCCCCCCCCCCGGTGACATCCTCCCCCTCCCCTGCTTGTTTAACACAACCGAAGAAAAAGTTTATGGGGACCTGAAAAGCTTTCTAGGTACTTTGCAACATATTCCCCCCCCCCATATCATTTTTATCAGTTTTACAATAATACTTTCCATTGCAATCTCTCCTCTTATATTACACATTTTGGCTTTTTAGGGCCCTGACTTCCTTCAAACCTTCCTTATGATTTTTTTATCTATCATTTCAAATTTCTGCATTTTCACTATTTAACTATTGCTTTAAAATAAAAAAACATGAAAACATCATACATTCTTCTTCTTATCTGCAGTGGTTTTTGTACCTTTCCTTACAAAGCTGCTTGCAATCCTATTTGATTGAATATAATTGTCTTTCAAATAATTTACAAGTTTGGTCCAGTCATTGATGAACTTTTGGTCCTGCTGTTCTCGGATTCTTCCTGTCATTTTGGCCAGTTCCCATTAGCTTCAATTGCCATTCTTCCTTTGTCAGTAATTCCTCTTGTTTCCACTTCTGTGCTAATAAAATTCTTGCTGCCGTTGTTGCATATAGGAAAAGCTTAATATCTTGTCTATTAATTTCTGTACCTACAATTCCCAGTAGAAATGCTTCTGGTTTTTTAACATATGTATATTTCAACATTTTCTTAATCTCATTATATTTCATATCCCAGAAGCCTTTAACTTTCTTGCATTCCCAGCAAATATGATAAAAGGTACCTTCTTTTTCTTTGCATTTCCAGCATTTGTTACTTACCTTATAAAGTTTGGCTAGTTTCACCTGTGTAACATACAATCTATACATCATTTTCATCACATTTTCTCTTAAAGCATTACATGCTGTAAATGTTATTCCTTCTTTCCATAATTTTTCCCAATCTTCTAACTGTATATTATAACCAAAATCTTTAGCCCAATGAATCATTACCGACTTTACCTCTTCATCCTTCAAATGCCATTCCAACAATATTTTATACATTTTTGACAATATTTTATACTTATTATTCAATATTTCAATTTCAAATTTCGATTTGATATTTCCAAATCCATTTTTCTTCAGATCACCCTTAAGCATCTCATTAATTTGGTAGTAATGCAGCCAATCATTAACAAATCCTTTCACCTCTTCGTATGGTTTTAATTTACTTGTCCAAATTTTTCAATTTCCTCTAATGTTTTCTTAGTACTGACTAACGGTTCTTCTATTGTTAGTATCCAGTCATCAGCAACGGCTTTAACTTTATGTTCCTTTCTTCCGGCTGCAATTCCTTTAACTTCTTGTTTTCCTTATTGTCATCAGGAGGACTTCGAGTACCGATATGAGTAGTAGTGGTGACAATGGACACCCTTGTCTTGTACCTTTGGTAATTTCAATATTTTCAGTTAAAACATTATTCACTATAAGTTTTGCCTTTTGATCAGAATATATCGCTTTTATACTTCTTATAAACCATTGTCCTAAGTCCATTAACTCCAAATTTTTAATCATAAATTCCCAAGATATGTTATCAAAAGCCTTTTCTGCATCCACAAAAATCAGTGCTGCTTGCTTTTCATTCCTGGCTGTCAGATATTCAATAATATTTATGACATTTCTTATATTGTCCTTCATCTGTCCGCCTGGAAGAAAACCCACTTGGTCTTCATGAATTACTTCATTTAGAATATTCTTCAACCTATTTGCAAGGATACTAGCAAATATTTTGTAACCATTGTTTAATAATGAAATCAGCCTATAATTTTTAACTTGTAAAAGATCTGAGTCCGGTTTGGGTATTAATGACTTTGCAACATATTTTAGCTGGTCTTGTTGTTGTTGTTGCTGCTGCTGCTGTTTCCCCCAGTGGACCAACAAGCTATTGGCATTGTTTCCGGGTGCCTTAATTACCTGTAAAATGCAAAATAAAATGCGGGAGAAAAACAGCAGAGGAAAAGGAAACTACAGGATCCACAGGAAGCATATGACATGTCCACCAAATACCTTTTTAAATAGGAAGATGCTGAACCTCCCTCCTAACCAAAGCGGCTATCCTATCGCATACATCCCTGTAGACAAGGAATTCCATACAGAGAGGCACCACCACTGAAAAGGCCCTCCTCCTCCTCACCTGTGCTACTACTCTAGAAAAGGAGATGCCAGAACTCACCACAAACCCTTGTTCTCTTAGAATAGCAATGGTACCCACTTGAGAGGTGGCGGAACTGAGTTCCTGTGAGTTCCCCCTAAAAATGCCGTAGTTCCAGCTGGAAAAAAGGCCTGCACACAATTTTTAATCGCCTGTTTGTGCACGCACACACACCAACAAACACTTCATATGTAGAAAGAATTCTTTTATCACAAAAAACTGAATGCAGAGATCACATTCTTCCATGCCTGGGCCTTGTTTTGTTTTTAATATTATTATTATTTATTAATTTTCCAATGTTTACCCAATACTGTATTACCAGAGTTTCACCAATTATACAGATTCCAATTAATATCAGAATAATTCCAATTATTTCCAAATTTAAACCAGCATCGGTCTCTCCTCAGATGTATAGCTATGGGGTTGTCATGATGAGCTCTTGTACCACTAAATACATCCTTTCTTAAAATGGGTAAAAATCACAAGATAAACATTCCACCCTCTTCCACAGATGGCCTTATTGGACATTTATGATGATTATGATGATTCAGTAGGCAGAGTGACGTCTGAAGATCTATTTACTGTGCTATTAGCAGCAGCAAAGTTGACAATTGCAAAAAATTAATAAAAATAATAACCTTGTATGTGAACTTATTAGAACGATGGCAGCAAGACATATGGAGACATGCACAGATGGAAAACTTAACCCGTAGCCTTAAAGAGATGGGGAAAGGAACCAAATAAGAAAAATGTGTAGAAGTGTATCACTTCATTGAATATGCCACTAAAAAAGAAAACAATTTTACACCACCATATACTCACGGTGATCTTTGGGATAATGGTTCTGGATTAAATGTGAACCTCTCTCAAGTCCAATAATGTGTATCTGTTGCATTTTTTGTCATACTGATCCACCTCTCAGTGTAGGGTATAGACTTGTGTTCATTGCTGTCTTTGTTATGCTTTGCTTAAATGTTAAAAAAATCCACAATACAGTTATTTTTCAAAGAGGACTTCTCCACCACTGCCATTCAACTATTGGTAATACAATGGTACCTTAGTTCTCAAACGCCTTGGTTCCCAAATGCCAAAAACCCGGAAGTAAGTGTTCTGGTTTTCGAACATTTTTTGGAAGCCGAACACCCGATGCGGCTGTTGGCTATTGTTTCCGGGGCACCTGCCCCAATCAGAAGCTGCATCTTGGTTTTCGAACATTTTGGAAGTCAAGTGGGCTTCTGGAACGGATTAAGTTTGGCACTTTTGTTTTTGCTATTTATTTTGCATTTTTGTTTTTGAAGCTTTTTTGGTTAATTTGTTTTTGTGACTGTGTTGGACCCAGCCCAGCTACTGATTGATTGACTGTGTGACTGTGGAAATGGATAAAAGCCCCCCATCCAAACAATGACTATCATCAGTGCAGCTAAGGGATTTTTAAAAAAATAAATAAATAATCTACAATACTGTCTTATTTATTTTATGGTACAGTACATTGATTGTTGCTTTCATTTTATGGATCAATGGTCTCATTAGATAGTAAAATTCATGTTAACTTGCTGTTTTAGGGGTTGTTTTTAAAAGTCTGGAACGGATTAATCCGTTTTGCATTGCTTTCTATGGGAAAGTGCACCTTGGTTTTGGAACGCTTTGGTTTTGGAACGGACTTCCAGAACGGATTAAGTTTGAGTACCAAGGTACCACTGTAGTGTAACTGGGATTTGGAAGAAACTAGATGCTAGACTGATTTGTTTGGGCACCCAGAGCTGAAGAAGCGACTTGTAAATGTTATCTTTGACAATAGTTAACTCTCTGCAGTGTGAATTCCTTTGGCTGGGAAGTGTCCTTGACATGGCCTTTCTGAAATCCTCTGAAGGCTATTGAGCTTCTCTCCTCCTTGTTCCTCTGTGGATTTCCCCCCAGCCCACCGATCCTAGGCCATTCTATGTCACTCTGTTGGCCTGTCAACTTTCCAGATCTCTGGCACACCTCTCTCTAGGCTCAGCTAAAGGCAGCCAGTAACAGTTAGGATCCAACCAAGTTGTATGCTGAAAGGAGGAAAGAGGAAGAGGGTGGAGAGTCTTCAGGTGGCACAATTCTCACTCCTGCCCTCTGGTCCGAACCTGCTATGGCAAAGTGCGGAATGGGGTCTGCCTGGAGGAGGTCTAGAGGGGCAGGGTGAGGCAGAGGGACCCCCTCCTCCTCTTCTTTTCAGATGAGAGTCTTATCAAAATGGGGTCATAGCTGTCAACTTTCAGATTTGAAAAGAAGAAGAAGAAGAAGAAGAAGAAGAAGAAGAAGAAGAGTTTGGATTTGATATCCCACCTTTCACTCCCTTTAAGGAGTCTCAAAGTGGCTAACATTCTCCTTTCCCTTCCTCCCCCACAACAAACACTCTGTGAGGTGAGTGGGGCTGAGAGACTTCAGAGAAGTGTGACTGGCCAAGGTCACCCAGCAGCTGCATGTGGAGGAGCGGAGACGCGAACCCAGTTCCCCAGATTATGAGACTACTGCTCTTAACCACTACACCACACTGGCTCTCCATAAGGAGATCAGCAGCCTTGAAAATAAGGGATCATCAGCCAAAATAAGAGATCATCAGCCTCACCTGTCCCAAGCACTCCTGTCTTCCACTGCCTCCCACAGTTTGGTCAAACTCATGCTGGTAGCTTTGAGAACAATGTCCAAACATCTCGTCCTCATGGTTCAATGTTACTAGTGAGCAAAGTTACCCAGTCAGGATTTGAATCTTGTTCCTAACTTTTGGGGTTATGTTTCTATTTAGCTGTCCATTAATAATGACAAACCGTATCTCCCATTCATCTCTCAGATCCCCTTGTAAATCTAAAGTACTGACCTCACCACATCCTGCAAACAAACCCCCAAGTTAATTACACATTGTGTGAAGGTAAGTGTGTGAAGCTACAGCATTCCTACTATCAGCTTAAGTGACACATACACATTCATTCATTCTCTCTCTCTCTCTCTCTCTCTCTCTCACACACACACACAGAGTAGAGCCCCTCCGAGCCAAAGACCCAAAGGCAGAAAGCCCAGCCAGCAGCCAAACGAAGCCTCAAGCGGTGGTTCCCACAGCGCAGCAACCCGGCAAAGGGGATGCAGCAAGGAAAACCACCGTCACCTCTCCGCTGGGAAGCGCTGAGCAAAGGCGAGTCCCCAGGCAACGTGGCCGATTTGATTGGCTCAAGGCATGCAAGCTCCACCCCCCAGTCATTCTCAGACTCCTTATTGGTGAGCAACGCAGCCAAGCAACACAGTTGAGGAGCCTCCCTGGCCGGCAGGGAGGGAAATGAGCTCCTTCCTTTGAAATCTGGGAAATTTACGGGATATCAACAATCTGGGATAGCAGTGGGAAACGGCACTGGAATAAGGGAGTTTCCCGCCAAAGGGCCATAGCTCAGTGGTAGAAATCTCCTTTTGCATGTTCAGTCGCTGGCATCTCCAGGTAAGGCTAATAAGGACATTAGTCCAGATCAGTAGAAGGCAGCTTCCTATGTTCCTGTGTCTCAGAGGGAGCGACTGCCTGGATCAATCCCTGGGACCCACAAGGATGAGGGTAGCAAATCCTGCCTGATTAATCCGGGTTCCTTATGGACACCCTATGTCATTCCTGTTGAAGCACTAGGTTTGAGCATCTTTGGGAGACCACTTTGAGAGCCCCTTGAGGCTATAAAGCAGGATATAAATATTACGAATGAAGGAATGGATACAATTTAGGAGAGGATTCCACTAGGAACAGGCAGGGATCAATGCAAACTGTGTTGCTTAATGAGGCAAAGCAGCCTTTAGGATAAATGTTTGAGGAGACAAAGCAGCCTGGGCTGCTTCAGTGCTTTTTACATGTATCTGCCTTTAAAAACAACTTGGGAATTGGTTCAAAATATGGCTGCTAGATGGTTTTCTGGTTCCAACTGACTGGACGATGTAATTCCAATTTTGCATCAAAGTAACTGGCTGCCTATTTGTCTCTAGGCTCCATTTTAAGGGTTTCGGAGCTTCTTCTTCCTTTGCTTAAGAGACAGAGCCTTGTCAGTGGTGGCCCCAGAGACTCTCAAATATCACCCCTGAGGAGATCCACCAGATCGCCTCTCTGGCCTTGTTTTCACTCTAAGCTGAAAAGGCTTTTCTTTTGACAGATTTTTCATGTTCAAAGTTCCACTGCTGCTGGCCTTAGAAGCTATGTTTTGTATTGTTTTTACTGTGTTGTGGTCTGCTCTTTTCAGTTTATTTGTGATAGTTTTTAATTCATACTTTCACTTGTCAATATGTTTTCTGTTTTGTAGTTCTTACATGTGAAGCTGCCCAGAGGGCCCTGAGGGCAGAAGAGATGAGCATATATTTCTTCCTTCCTTCGAGAACATTGCATTGTGGCTAAGAGACACCCACAAAATGGAAAACCTTCAGTTCAGATCTCATCTCAAGCAAGTCTCCCTTTCACTCTCAGCAACCTCATCTGTAATATGGGTATAATAATACTGTCCACCCTTAAGAGGGTTTTTCTCTCTTCTTCTCTCTCTCTCTGGTGATCGTTTGTAGCTGAGTAAGATTGTCTTCCATGAACATGGTCTATACGGTGTGTGATTGTGAAGGCCAATTCTGGATCCACACGTCCTTCCACAGTGGGGGCCTAGGTTTCCAGGTGGGAGTTGATCAAGGTGAGGGTTTGCCAAACGTACCTTCCTCTTAGCGTGTTTCTCCCTTTCCTCCAGAGTTTGAGTGTCTTCAAAGTCCACGACACCTTTGGTGAAGGCTGTTCTCCAATTGGAGTGCTCGCAGGCCAGTGCTTCCCAATTGTTGGTGATTATACTACATTTTTAAAGATTTGCCTTCAAGGAGTCTTTAAACCTTTTTTGTTGACCACCAGCACCACACTTTCCATTTTTAAGTTTGTAATAGAGTAGTTGCTTTGGAAGACAATAATCAGGCATCTGCACAACATGACCAGTCCAACGAAGTTGATGTTGAAGAATCATTGCTTCAACACTGGTGATCTTTGCTTCTTCCAGTAGACTGGTATTAGTTTGCCTGTCTTCCCAAGGGATTTGTAAAAAAATTTGGAGAAACCATAGATGGAATCTTTTGCACTGCAGATGGTGACAGCAGTCACAAAATTAAAAAACGCCTGCTTCTTGGGAGAAAAGCAATGACAAACCTAGGCAGCATCTTAAAAAGCAGAGACATCACTTTGCCAACAAAGGTCCGTATAGTTAAAGCTATGGTTTTCCCAGTAGTGATGTATAGAAATGAAAGCTGGACCATAAAGAAGGCTGATCGCCAAAGAATTGATGCTTTTGAATTATGGTGCTGGAGGAGACTCTTGAGAGTCCCATGGACTGCAAGAAGATCAAACCTATCCATTCTGAAGGAAATCAGCCCTGAGTGCTCACTGGAAGGACAGATCGTGAAGCTGAGGCTCCAATACTTTGGCCACCTCATGAGAAGAGAAGACTCCCTGGAAAAGACCCTGATGTTGGGAAAGATTGAGGGCACAAGGAGAAGGGGACGACAGAGGACGAGATGGCGGGACAGTGTTCTCAAAGCTACCAGCATGAGTTTGACCAAACTGCGGGAGGTAGTGGAAGACAGGAGTGCCTGGCATGCTCTGGTCCATGGGGTCACGAAGAGTCGGACATGACTAAATGACTAAACAACAACAACAATTCCTCTTAAAAGGATGGCAACAATGTGATATATGGGAAATGCTTTGGGTGCTCAATGCTACGTAACATCATGATATGATCGGATATTGTGATATTATCCCCAAGGGGTAAAGTTGGCAGGTCTGATGCATGAGTCAAATTTACCTGCAACGTGATGTACCTGGAGAGCCCAAAGCAGCCACAATGTCCTGTCTCTTATATGTTTGATTTTGCATGCAAGTCTGGGAACGCGCAGAGCAGGAGCACATGAAATGGTTTTTTTTTTGCCCACATGAATATCAGTGTAGCCTGATGGGACAGCTTCTGCTGGGAGGGACAGAGGCTGCAAAGTGGGTGGGGCCATCTGGGCAAAACAGCTTGCAATATTCCCAGATGGCAAATGATCCGTGGAAAACTGTCCACATCCCTAGTTCCTTGGGTTTTATTGCAAGCACCATCATCACATTTTCGGGTTGTTCATAATGTCCCATCCCTTGGTGTCAGGAATTTCCGCTTCAGTTTATGTGCTTTTAAATCCAGCGTTCCGTGTTTTTGTGTTTTAACCCTCTAGGCCAGAAGCGAAACCTTCCGGATGGAAGTCTTACTGAAGAACGGGATACTGCAGCCCTTAGAAATAGGACCAACGAAGAGGGGAAAGGTTGCGAGCAGAGGGTAAAAAGCAGGTGCTCAGATGTGTAGTTGCTGGATATGAAATTCTACTTTGTGACAATATCCTTTTTTGCTTTAATAAAATTTCATGAGTTTTCAAACAATTTAACAAATTCAGTTCAATTTCAGCACAATATTCCCTTGTAATTTTGGCTTCCCACCCTTTATTCCATGATGTTTCAGTTCAGATCATTCATCTACTGCCATAAAAGTAATATTTCTCCAAAACATATATCCTACATTACACTCCTTTATCATTCCTCAAGTCCTGCCTGTGATTTTATTTGACTACAATATTTTCTCAGATAATCCAAAAAGGGTCCTTTCCCAGGTTTATGAGTCCCATCTGCCCCTCACTTTCCTCTATAGCACATGCAGAAACCTTTTTCTTGACCATTGGACTCACTATTCGTCTTGTCTGCTCAATCCACCAGAGTCTGTCTTCACATGCAGGTGAAGTCCCTAACTCATCAAGCGTTTGAGACCCATCAGCTGCTCTCACCTGGTTTACTCAGCCAGTCAAAGCCTTTTCCCGTGGTGTGGCCGCTGTCAGTGTTGCAGTGTTGTCATGCTGACAGTTTCTAGGAGCCACAGGTGAGCTCTGAGTGCAGGGTGGAAAAACTACCTCAGAAGGAGCACATTTTCCCCACCACAGGTACTCCTCCTCCCCCAATGCTCCACACACTTCTTAGCAGAACTTCCTCCCAGGAAAACGTGCAAAGGATTGCAGCCTAAATCATCGTCTTGGGACAAAGTCTAAAGATCTGAAACTGTTTGGCTGTCAATAAAGTACAGTCATACCTCATGTTATGGACGCTTCAGGTTACATCTTTTCAGGTTGCGTCCTGCGGCGACCCGAAAGGGTTATTTCTGGGTTTCACTGCTTGCGCATGCGCAGAAGTGCTAAATTGCACTTTGCGCATGCACACAAGTGCCAAATCGCACCACACACCTGCACAGATACGGCGCTTCAGGTTGCGAACGGGCCTCTGGAATGGGTCCCGTTCGCAACCAGAGGTACCACTGTATTCGACCCAGGAATTAATCGGGGGGGGGGGGGAGAGAATGGTCCAATTCACACATGCCTAACTTCTTCACATGAATGTTCAGTGCTTGAAAACTCACAGCTGAATGTTCACTGGATGCTTTGAGGCGTCATGAGAGTTGCATTTGTGCTGTCGAATCTGTAGCGGCTCATTCACACACATTACTGAACAATCTGTTTCTGTTTTTGCGTATGCGCTTATTTATGCAATTCACGATTCGTTCCGGTCTCATTATCTGACTGACTGATTAGGCTTGGCTACTGCTATAAGGAGGAAATAATTTCCTTGGTACTTGTCAATGGCAGCCGAGTAAACTCGCTGACCCTTCAAGATCTCTCAGAATCCTATGATTCCATGACAACCGGTTACCGCTGTTTCACCCTCATTAGAAACACTTTGGCAGATGTTCCTCACCAGCCAGCTGTGCTCTCTAACTTAAGCATATGGTCACCCAAAATTGGAATTCTGCTAAATTTACCCTTTGCAACAGAGATTCGCTTGGTAAGGGTGGGAAATGATTCAGAGTCAGGAAGACATATTTGACCTAGGAATCCCTCCAGACAGGACAGCAATGTCTTGTCAGTGATTGCATGGGGCGTTCCTGGCACAAAACTGCTTTGGGGATGGATCTTTCTCAAACCACTGGTCCGCCTCATCCAATATTGTTTCCATTGACTGAGACAATAGCTAGGTAGACTCCAGGGATATCTGGCATTGGCAGCACCTCTCCAAATTGCATGGGAAACAGTTTAGAGTCCAGTGTTTCCTAACCTTGGTTTTCCAGCTGGTTTTCAACTACAACTCCCATCATCCCTAGCTAGCAAGACCAGCGGTCAGGGGTGATGGGAATTGTAGTCCGAAAACAGTCGAAGATCCAAGGTTGGGAAAACACTAGTTTAGACTAAACTGAAAGAGACCAAAACAGATTGAGACTAAACTGTAGGGAGCACCCCCGATGGCCTGAGACATTCAGCAATGGAATAGACAGAACTGGAAAACAGCAGACTTTCCTTCATTAGAGCTTTAGACAGAGGCTGGATGGGCACCTATCCGGGATGCTAGCCTAGCAGACCCACACTATACATTCAAAGCACATCCACTGAACATTTAAAGCACAGATCGTGGATAGCTCAGTTGGTTAGAGCATGGTGCTGATAACACCAAGGTTGCAGGTTCAATCCCCATGTGATGGCCTGGGATTCAGACTCAGAGGCTGAACCTGAGGAATCCCAGCCTGCACAGGAGTCCCCGCCTTCAGAACCAGCTGAGCCGGGGCTGGGGCTTGAGCCTGAAGGGTGCTCACCTGTGCTGGATCCTCAGGTGCAGGCACCAGCTGAGTCTGCTCTGGCTCCTGAGGTGATGGAGGACCCATTGCCTTCAGGTGCTCCATTCTCAGCCCCGTCAGGGGAAGAGGAGGTTGCCTCTGGGTCTGGTAACCCTCCAGCCTCTCCTGAGCTGCAGAAGCTCAGGGCAGAGAGGCAGAGAGAACTAAGTTCCTGCAGGAGGAGTGCTCGCCTCCAGGCCAGGAGAGGCAAGTCACCTGTGGACCGGGGCCGCCCTATGCCTTGGGGCAGATAAAAGCCAGTCAGCCCCAGTTCCAGGTTGCGGGAGCAACGTTGTTGCTAGCCTAGCCTGTTCCTGCCTGCACCCTGCCCTGCTCTTCTGCCAGAGTTCCTAACCACACTCGACTCCCCGCCTTGGACCCAGCTACAGCTTTGATGGACAGCCTCCATACCGCACCATTGACCTCGGACAGGACTCGGACCTCACCTCTCGGTTAGCCCCCAGGACCAGCACACCCCATAAGGGACAGCTGCATATTAACTCAGGGTCCCTCCCAACTCTACAATTCTATGTTTTTATGACTCCCCCGGCCACGAGGGGTGGACTTTGGTATTATGTCACCCTGAGCAATTCGGCACCCACCTAAACATCTTATTTTCCACTATAATTTATTTATACTTTATTATTATTATTATTATTATTATTATTATTATTATTATTAATTTTGCGCTCCCTTGGCTTGCTGCCCTGTACAGAGGAACCACCTGCACAGCCCTAAATCCGGCGCTGCTCCCCCACCGCATCCTGGGAACTGCAGTTTGTTAAGGGCGCTGTGAATTGTTGCTCTGCGAGGGGGAAACTACAGTTCCCAGGATTCTAGGGTGGGAAAGCCATTCGCTTTAAATGTGCATCGATTTGATTTGATTTATTATATTTCTGTGCCTCTTTTCATTTGAATGAATCCCATTGGATGGGCTTTAAAGGTATGGTGTGGATCTACTGGAATCTTTTATCAGCGGGTATGACCAGATAACTGGCGAGTCTCTTCTGTTGTTTGCACATGTGCAAAAGCTGCCTGAAATGCAGCCGACTCAGCTCGACAGCAGCTTCAGATGGAAGCTGGATGGAGGAAAAGGGCATCAGACTGGAGTATTTCTCAAGCAGCTACAGGAAACCTATATGACTATTGTCCGTGTAAGGTAAAGGGACCCCTGACCATTAGGTCCAGTCGTGACCGACTCTGGGTTTGTGGCGCTCATCTCGCTTTACTGGCCGAGGGAGCCGGCATACAGCTTCCGGGTCATGTGGCCAGCATGACTAAGCCGCTTCTGGCGAAACCTGAGCAGCACACGGAAACGCCGTTTACCTTCCCGCCGGAGTGATACCTATTTATCTACTTGCACTGTTGTGCTTTTGAACTGCTAGGTTGGCAGGAGCAGGGACCAAGCAATGGGAGCTCACCCCGTTGCGGGGATTCGAACCGCCAACCTTCTGATCAGCAAGTCCTGGGCTCTGTAGTTTAACCCACAGCACCACCCGCTTCAAACACCTTCTTCTTCTTTGGCGATAACTCACAGCCAAGTAAGATTGTCTTCCATAAACACAGTTTTAACAGTGAGTCTGTAAGTGTCTGTGGAGGCCAATTCTGGATCCACACGTCCTTCCACAGTGGGGGCCTAGGTTTCCAGGAGGCAGTTGATCACGGTGTGGATTTGCCAAGCATGCCTTCCTCTTAGCGTGTTTCTCCCTTTTGTTCTGAGTTCAAGCGTCTTCAAAGCCCATGACACCTTTGGTAAAGGCTGTTCTCCAATTGGAACGCTCACAGGCCAATGTTTCTCAATTGTCAATGTTTATAAGACATTTGTCACTACATTTATACTACTCATGAGAAGAGAAGACTCCTTGGAAAAGACCCTGATGTTGGGAAATATTGAAGGCACAAGGAGAAGGGGACGACAGAGGACGAGATGGTTGGACAGTGTTCTTGAAGCTACCAGCATGAGTTTGACCAAACTGTGGGAGGCAGTGGAAGACAGGAATGCCTGGTGTGCTCTGGTCCATGGGGTCACGAAGAGTCAGACATGACTAAACGACTAAACAATAACACTACATTTTTAAAGATTTGCCTTGAGAGAGTCTTGGAACCTCTTTAGTTGACCGCCAGCATTAGGCTTTCCATTCTTAAGTTTGGAATAGAGCAGTTGCTTTGGAAGACAATAATCAGGCATCTGCACAACATGATCAGTCCAAAGAAGTTGATGTTGAAGAATCATTGCTTTGACATTGGTGATCTTTGCTTCTTCCAGTACACTGGCATTTGTTCGCCTGCCTTCCCAGGTGATGTGTAATTTTTTTGGAGACACCATTGATGGAATCTTTCCATCAACACCAGCAGTGGGAGCACACCAGCGTTGGAGAAAACAGTACCTTAGCTTGGTTTTAACAATGCACAAAAGCTCAGACTGCACTACTGCTTGCTATGATCCAGATGATGGGAATTCTAGTCCAAAAACAGTTGAAGATCCAAGGCTGAGAAACACTGGTTTAGACTAAACTGAAAGAGACCAAAACAGATTGAGACTAAACTGTAGGGAGCACCCCCTGATGGCCCTCAAGGTGTTTATATTCGCCCCCTGGAACTCTCTCCCAGGCCACACTTGCTGGCTCCCACATCTTTGTCTGGTGGGAACATGTCCTTGAACTCTGATGTTGCCACTTAATTGCCTGAATGGAGGACAGAGGAAGTGTTGGTCTATGTAGAACGAAGCCTACTGTTGTTGTTGGCATCCATCTGTCTCTAAAGACAATGGAGTGCATCTCTTCGGGCAAAGTCAAACCACTGTGTTAGCAGCACCAAAGTGACCTCCCTGGAGCTGCTCTGTTGAGAAGACCCCAGTCTTGGGCTCACTGATGTGGTCCAACAGAATGCGGACCAGCTTGGCTGCAGGAGTTGCCTGAAGCAGGCATACAAGTCTCCATCCAACCATCTTAGGAACTCTGGATTTGTGTAGCCTTTTCTCCTCCTAAAGCTATCCCACAAGGCAGCGGAGGTTTAGGATCAGAGTATTCCTTCTCCTAGATGGGCTATTTGCCCAGGTGGGTGAGCCCAGACCCTCCCAGTGTCCCTATTTTCCAGGGACTGTCCCAGATTTACAGAAGCTGTCCTGGTTTCTGATTTGATCCCTGAATGTCCTGCTTTCTTTAGGATGTCCCTATTTTCATCAGAGATATGTTCAAGGGTATGGCATTATCCAGCCCCTGAGCCATCTGACGGCAGCCCGATACAATCATACCTAATGTTACATTTGATTCATGTTATGTTTCTTCAAGTTGTGTCCCGCGGCGACCCGGAAGTACTGGAAAGGGTTACTTCTGGGTTTTGCTGCTCACGCATGCGCAATAGCACTAAATCGCGCTTCGGGCATGCGCACAAGCACCAAATCACGCTGCACACCTGCACAGATATGGCACTTCAGGTTGCGGGCTTTTCATGTTGTGAACGGGCCTCTGGAACGGATCCCGTTCGCAACCAGAGATACCACTGTCTAGGGAAGTTTTTAAATGTTTAATGTTTTATTATCCTTTTATATATGCTGGAAACCGCCCAGAGTGGCTGGGGCAACCCAGTCAGATGGGCAGGGTACAGATATTAAAATTATTATTATGGAATAGGCCATCCTTATTTTCATGGGAGAAATGTTGGAGAGTATGTGAGCCCCATCTGCCTCTCAATTCCCTCTGCAGCATGTGAAGAAACCGCCTTCTTGACCGCTGGACCCACTAATGGTCTCATTTGCTCAATTTGCCGGAGCCTGTCTTTAGGAGAAGTCCCTAACTCACCAAGGGCTTGAGACCCGTCGGCTACCTCCACCTGGTTTAGCCGAAGCCATTCCTGGGATTTTTGGTCGCTGTTGCATGCTGACAGCTTATTTAGGAGCCACAGGTGAGAGCTAAGTGCAAGGTGGGAACCAGAGGTGGGCAAACTACCCAAAAAGGGGCACAACAATTCCCTCACCCAATGTGCCACCCCTCTCCTAACACCTCAAGCCTACTGTGCAATGGGAAAGTTTACATTCGCTGCTCTTCCCCACTCTGCCTCTGGCCTCGGCCACCCCTGGCCTGTGGCCTTTGGAAAGCTGTCCAAACGGGAATGTGTCCCTTAGGCTCACAAAGGTTCCCTTTCCTTTACTACCCCTTGCCTTGGAGTTTAGACCCGGGGCTGTGAAGGAAGGCTACCGCGCACATGCCGTCCTGCGCCACCATAACCTTCCTCCGCGCGTTCATTACCACGCCCGCTTGCGCAGGGCTCTCCCCGGTTTCCTTCCGCAGGAGGCGAAAAGGCGTCTCTTTTGTGCGTGCAAGAAAAGCCCGGAAAGTCCAGACGAAGGCGGCACGCCTCCTTTCAGCTAAGCGCGAACACGCCAGCAATGCAAGCAGGAACGCCCCCAGTGCAAACAATCATAAAGAGCCCATCCCTGGCAGGCGGTTCTCTCCGCTCCTTTTTCTTTCTTTTTTTGGCAATGAATTACGGGATCTCTCTCTCTTTCTCTCCGGAACGTATTTCATTAAGGAAACCCAGCGCGCTGCGTCTTAACGAAACGCCTTGCCCACAATATGCAAATAGAACGACGCCAGTGCCGGGTGCGCTGAGAGCTTTCCTTCTTTCCCAAAGGATGCTGCCTACCTCACAGGGGTGTTGTTGTGAAGATAAATTTAGGGAGGTGCGCTTGCTGAATTAAGGATAGGATTTTATGTGTGTGTAAACAGGTATATGTTTAATGCCATTCCTGTACATATAGTTCCCTACAGACGAGAAATCAGGCCCCGCCCGACCTAAACGACTGTTAAAATAATTTTTTTAAAACAGTTCTGCATAGTTCTGGTGTTCGCTCAAGGGTGCGAAATCTCGCAGGGGTTTAAAAAGTATTTGGAGTTAATTGGGGGTTGTGCGGCAGGGTTGTCTTTCTGTGTGTGTTTTGCACAGCATGTCCGCGACTGGACCTAACGGTCAGGGGGTACCTTTACCTTTTACATAAATCAGAGACCTTGCTGGACCAGACTGAACCTTCACTCACCTCTCCGGCTTCTGCCTTCTTAACGCTCACCAGTCAGATGCTCCAAGGGGAGCTCACAGAAGGTAACCACACCGCTTCTGCCCTTTCTCTCCACCTGCTGGAACTCCGAGGTACACTGCCGTTGGCCATGGAGGTTCCATCTAGCTTACCATGTCTTACAGCCATTGACCGGGCTATCATGTCTCCCGTGATCTTGCCTGGCCGTGGAAGCCGCACGCTGCTGCGCTCCTGCCGGCGCGCGCCCCTCGAAGAAGCGCTCCCTTCTTTCCTTCTGCTCTGATACCTCACCCGCTGCCACCGGCTGAATATTCTGACAATATACCCGCCTTGCCTTTGCGCCTAGCGACCTGTGCCAGGCTTTTAGCAAGCTTCGCACGCTGGAAACAGGTGCCAGGGGAGTCTGAGCAAAAAGGACAATGGTTTGCAAAGAGGCGCTTTGGAAAGGCGCGGGGAGCGCTTCAATCTTTGTGTGTGTGCTTATTTCTTTTTAATTAAAAAAAGGAAAGCTTCCTCTCCGTAGGAAAGGACAGAGACCACTAAAGCTCCTCCTCCTCCTTCTCCTCCTTCGCCTCCAGCAACAGTTTGGCTCCCCAAGGAGCGCGCGCTGGAGATTCCCCGCCACGCCAAGTGGCTGCGCGTAAAGGGGGCGGCGGAGGAAGGAGGGAGCAGGCTGGAGACACCAGACATCCGGGCCCTTTGCACATTCCTGATCTCTCCCACCACCCCTCCTTTCCTAGCCCCTTTGCTGCAGCCGCCACCTCCACAGCCTGGAGAGAGAGAAAGAGAGAGGAAAGGTGGAGGACGCCAACCAGCCAGCCAGCCAGCCAGTCCTTCGAGGCTGCCCAAGTTCGGCGGCAGGTGCTGCCGCGTCCGCCTGCGCCAAGGCGCGCCGAGCCGCCCTGGGTGCCCAGCGGTCGCTGTCACAGCCCGGGGAAGCGGACAGCGGCCGCGGCGACGAGGAGAAGGCGCGCCTCCGCCGCGGCTGCCCAGGAGGAGCCGGGCCGAGAGGATTCTCCCACCTGCAGGCAGCCTCGCCGCCAGGTTGGTGCCGTTCCTTCCTTCTTTTCCATCCATCCATCGAGTCTCCTCTGTCTCTCCGCCCTCCTTAGGTCGGCGGTGGTAGCAACTGCCGCCGGTTTCCCCCGCTGGCGAGGGAGGGTTTCGTCGCAGGTCCGGGAGGGAGGGAGGGAAGGCGAGCCGGGCGCCGGGCTAGCGGACAGCGGCCACTGGCCCCGTGCCAGCCGGATCAGGGTTTGCGCACGGAGCTGTTGCGCGCAGCGGTGGCGTGAGCGCACAGGTGGTTGGGGGGTTTTCCCTCTCCTATTCTCCTTTCCTTTCCTGCTTAAGAAGGAAGTTTTTGGGTGCAGTAGTTTTTCGGAGAGAATCCGAGTGGATTTGAAATGCGCCCGCGTGGAGCGTTTTCCCACAAACCTTCATTCTCCGTTTTTGTTTGAATTTGCAAGAAAGCTGTCTCGTGGTGTGGGGAGCTGGCAAATGGGAAAGCCGTTTCGTTTGCAGCGCTTTTCGATGTGCGGCGCTTCTCGTTTCGATCAGACTTTCCCAGCTTACCCTTTTAATAAAAACACCCCCACCAAATTGACATTTCCCAAATGAAATAAAACCCAGGATCAGTACTTAAAACATACTGCCCAGAGGTCGGTAGATGTATCGCCACATGCAGCAGGGAAAACCAAGGAAATTTATGGCCTTTCAGGAAAAACGACCCTCCAAAATGAGCAAGGGGAGGCAGGTGGCTGATTGTTCTCGGTACCCGCAGTAGCAAAACATCTCAGCCGGTACCGGATATTGAAAAAACGAGTTGGCTTTTCGACTAGATTTTTTCCTCCCTTCATTTGGAGAGCGATGGCTGACCCGGAGGGGTTTTTCTGACATCGGTGCCTGTTTCCTTGAAAGGGACGACAGTCCTGTAAGGTAGGCTGGCTGGAACAAGAGAGAGGTTGCGTCATGTGTTCGAGGGCTGAGAAGGGAGTTGAACGTGGGACTTCTGTGGTCATAACATCACTTCAGGGATGCAGTTCCGTGCACGCTTATCAAGGAGTAAGTGCTACTGAACCCAATGGGACTTTATTTCTGGTAAGCTGCTACAGGATATCACTGTAAAGGTGGGAGTTCTGTGCACACTTTGGAGTAAGCCTTATGAGCTGCAGGAGGGCTTACTTCCGTGTAAACATGGGGTGCATCAGGTTGCAATCATACTGGGACCCTCTTATTTTCCGTTCTTGAACGTTGTAAATTGTCAGATTGCCAGAATAACAGGATTATTATTATTTTTAGCTGCAAGCAAGCTTTTTGTTTGTTGTTTAATAGATGGCAACTTTATGGCCAAGGCTGCAATCCCACACATTATTCCTTGAGACAAAAGTCCCATTTATCTCCAATGGGCTTACTTCTGAGTAAGTGTAGGATTGGTGTAGGATTGCACTGAAGTCATGGTGTAGGATTGCACTGAAGTCTAAGTGGATTTTGCCTATGAAACAGGTTGTCTAGGAAGTCCTGTGACCTTGTTATCCTGAGGCTTTGTATTAATGCCCCTTAGGGATATTTTATGGAATCTAATTGTAGTGTATGTAGGGAGAACCAGATAACAGGTAATTCTGGAAGTCTCTCATTACTCCTAACAATGCCATCCTGTGCATATCTATTCAGAAATAAGACTCACTGAGTTCAGGTCTGTGAGTAAAGGATTTCAACCTCAGCATGCATTCTCTTAATTTCACCCCCAGAGGAATGAAGGGAAACAATTGGAACAATTGCTTATTTTCAGTCACTCTTATCTTTGAAAAAGTCCCTTTGCAAATAAGGTCAAATGTTATTACAAATGAATCATTACTGAGAACGTTGGATTTTTGGGGGGGGGGTGCAGGGTGGCAATCTGAAAAGGACAATTGCTAGGAAGTAGGTTGGACTGGAGGGACACGGGTGGCGCTGTGGGTTAAACCACAGAGCCTAGGACTTGCTGATCAGAAGGCCAGCGGTTCGAATCCCCGCAACGGGGTGAGCTCCCATTGCTCGGTCCCTGCTCCTGCCAACTTAGCAGTTCGAAAGCACGTCAAAGTGCAAGTAGATAAATAGGTACCGCTCCAGCGGGAAGGTAAAGGGTGTTTCCGTGCGCTGCTCTGGTTCGCCAGAAGCGGCTTAGTCATGCTGGCCACATGACCCGGAAGCTGTACGCCGGCTCCCTCGGCCAATAAAGCGAGATGAGCGCCGCAGCCTCAGAGTCGGCCACGACTGGACCTAATGGTCAGGGGTCCCTTTACCTTTACCTTTTAGGTTGGATTGGGTGCAAACTGGCTTTTAACATATTTAGGCTGCAATCCTATGTATGCTTATTCAGGAGTAAGCTCCCTTACATTTAATGGGACATAGGATTTGGCTACATGTTATGCCATTTAGGAACATTATGTATGTATGTATGTATGTATGTATGTATTTCTTTATTTATCTGGCAGTAATCCACAAGGACATATTCGGTGACTACTGGTCATCATGGCTACACAGAATCCCCTTGCGCAAAGGCTGAAATCTAGTTTTTAGGGTGACACAGCTGGCTTCTCTGCATGACCTGTTTGTTGAGCATCCATCTGGATCTGCTTGTGTGGAGCTTATATATCTTCCGGTCCATGGATCATTTATCCCACACTCAATGTGCATTTTCTCACCACTTTCCTAACTGCAAAAGACGGAGCGGGTTTTTTTTAAACCTTTGGATTTGTTTCACGTGAGCCAGAGCACTTTAATAGCACAAACCTACATTCCTGGCCTGCTTTTGAATTCCCACATAATACTGATAGCCTAGGGGTGACTGGCATGAGATTATGATTGGCCGTTGAGGGAACAGGACGCTGGACCAGGTGGGCTTTTGGTCTGATCCATCAGGGCTGCTCTTACGTCCTTAACCCCTTGCCTACCAAGAGCACGGTGTAGATTCTGGAACAGAAGCAGGTTCCAGTGCTGGCACTGGGGCGGGGTGGGGTCCAGGTAAGTCCCAGCATTTCCCCAGCCCCTTGCTGCTTCGCCTTTAATGGCTGCTGGCCTCACAGCCCTCTTGACTCCTCTGGCCAAAGGGAATCACCATAGCTCAGTGGCAGAGAAAGCTCCCTGGTAGGAATGACCTGGAGAAGAAGAAGAAGAAGAGTTTGGATTTGATATCCCACTTTATCACTGCCCTAAGGAGTCCCAAAGCGGCTAACAATCTCCTTTCCCTTCCTCCCCCACAACAAACACTGTGAGGTGAGTGGGGCTGTGAGAGACTTCAAAGAAGTGTGACTGGCCCAAGGTCACCCAGCAGCTGCATGTGGAGGAGCGGAGATGCGAACCCGGTTCACCAGATTACGAGTCCACTGCTCTTAACCACTACACCACACTGGCTAGAGCTACTGCCAGTTAGTTTAGACAGTACTGAGCTCTGACTTGCTAGAAGGATCCTTAAGGGAAGGCTCATAAACAGCACCAACAAGAAATATAATGGTTGAGGCTGGAAGGTAAAGCGAGTAAGCAGTACATGGGATGAATGAAAGCAGTGTGTGTGAATGGGAGTAGCCCCCAAATTTAATTGACTACCAAGATTGCCTATTCTGAGCTAAGATGATGTGCTGGTACTCCCTTGAGGTGCTGCCACAGCCTTTGCCAGCCATATTTCTCTTAACTTGGTAGCATATTGTGGGAGATGCCCTTGCAAGACCTCAGGTGCTTAACGTAAACTCGTCTCAACCTGGATCGCCTTGCTGTCTAGCCCCAAAGCCTAGCCTTATGAAGCCTCCTTTGCCATTGGGATTGAGCTGAATGCATCTTAACCCCTCCCCAGTTTATGGGTTGCACTCGGGGTGGGGGGCTCCCTATCGCTCAGCTCGTTCCTCAGTGGGTGGCATCGGCAGGGATGGATAGCTGAGGAGGTGGAGGCAATGGTCTCCTCCATCAGATCCTAGGATCGTAGCATGGTAGAGTTTGAAGGGTCATCTTCTCCAGCCCCTGGCAATGTGGGAATCTTTTGCCCAACGTGGGATTTGAACCCATGACCCATGAGATTAAGAGTCTCATGCTCTACCGATTGAGCTACCAAGATGTTGCTGCTGCTGCTGCTGCTGCTGCTGCTGCTGCTGCTGCTGCTACTACAGTAAGGCATATTGCAGCAGCAGTATTGCATCTGGCAGGGATGCTGAAGGCCCTGCCTCCTTCTGTATAGAGACATACTGATGACTCCCTGCCTCTTGAACTTTCCAGTCTACAGATGCCCCTTAGAGGACAGCAGAAGCCTAGCACGATTTCAGGTTGCAAACCTGTCATTGGAGTTTATTTACAGTGCTTCTTAACTTGCTCTCCATTGCAAAAATAAAAAATATCTCTATCCTAGTTGTGGGCCAAATAGCCAGGGCAGGCCATTCAGACTTCATGTTCAGTCTTGGGTTTGGAAAAGTTGGTGTTTCTTTCTTTTTCTTTTCTTTTCGAAACAAGCAATAAGCCATGATGCTGTTCCTTAGCAATATCCTTCCCTCGGGGTTCCTTATCACATTTACAGCCTCTCTCTCTCCCCTTCCTTCCTGTGCACTGCAGGTCCCTAAATTACAGAAAATAAAGACGGGAACAGCCCTATTAGGTCAGCCAGCCTGTCTTCCCTCCTAGCCAGAGAGGAGATTCTCCCCTGCGGTGCTCTTGAGTGCTTTCTCCTGCCAGTCAAAGACTTCAGATCTTTTTTCCTGGATGGTTCTGGCCAGCTTGCTCTCTTATTCTCCTGGAAGATAGCAACACCATCTCTGCTTAATAGCTTTTGCACAGGGCGAGAAACAATAGTTGAATGAGAACTCCTTTCTCAGTTAAGATAGCCTCCTAGGGTGCATTGTGGAAATTGCAACGTAATTTTTTTAAAGCAACAACCCCGTTTGCTCAACCTTGTGCATTAAGAACAGGTGTCGCTTTCCAGAGAACTGCTGTTAGGACTGATCACTTCTCTTCCCCTCGCTCCTCCGTGCTAAATTTCACAGTGTCTCTCTTTAAGACGCAGGACTGCTTGAAATTGATTGCAAAGCTTCCATAGATGTTAATAGGAGGAAAGGTTCAGGGCACTGCTGTGTGAACAAGAGGCAGACTTTTTTAGCTTATTATGGACATAATTGCAACACCTCTGTAGGCCAATTCCTCTGAGCCATGTTAGGCTTGGAGCTGTGGCTGGAACTGTGGAAAAGTTAGAGGAAGGGGGGGGGGGGAGAGAGGGGAGAGATTGGCACAATCCATCTCCTAAGCTGAAGAGTTTTCCTGCAAATTTCCCAATTAGCCATGATTACGACCCATCAAGAACAGGAGGGGGAGCTCTCATTGCATTTGCCAATGCAGTGGTTGGAATAAGGAGGAGGAAAAAGAGATTGGATCAATTCGTTGTGGTTAGGTCTATCAAGGGGTAGTCATCATAATAGGTAAAAATGGAACTTCCATATACGGTGGCAGTCTATCTCTCAATACCAGATAGGTAAATGGACCCCTGTAGGTCCAGTCGCGGACGACTCTGGGGTTGCGGTGCTCATCTCGCTTTATTGGCCGAGGGAGCCGGCGTACAGCTTCCAGGTCATGTGGCCGGCGTGACTAAGCCACTTCTGGCGAACCAGAGCAGTGTACGGAAATGCCACCGGAGCAGTACTTATTTATCTACTTGCACTGGTGTGCTTTCGAACTGCTAGGTTGGCAGGAACAGGGACCGAGCAACGGGAGCTCACCCTGTCACGGGGATTCGAACCGCGACCTTCTGATCGGCAAGCCCTAGGCTCTGTGGTTTAACCCACAGCTCCACCTGCGTCCCTCAGTACCAGATGCTGGAGTTGAATTGCATCACCTTTATTCCCCTGCCCATACATTTCCCAGCCACTGTTGGAATGGAAAAGGAGTGGCCCGGCTCGGAGAACCTGGAGATATTAATCAGAGAGGCAAATATTTCCCCACTGTGGATCCGTCAATTGCCAAGACAAAAACCATCCATGCACAAAAATGAGATACCAGCAGGCTTGGGGGAGACCCAAGGTTTGCAGAAGTATTCCCTCCCCCCAAGTGAGTAAGCTCCCCCACAAAACAGCCCAGTGAGGTCTGAGCATGCTCTATGTCCCCAGAATGTTGGGTGTTTTTGGAGGGAGGTGGGAATGGAAAACCTGGGTGTGTGTGGATTGGAGTTGCCTGGAAAAGGGTATGGCTGGCTGGCTAGAACCCCAAACTTCACATTGCAATATTTTGTGGGAGGTGTTCTATCTCAGGGTTGCTGCTGTTTTTGGTTGCTGTTCAACCTGGAGAGTTCACAGGCCATTGGTATTTCCAAAATGGATATAGTTTTGCCAGTGTGCCTTCAGTGGGTTATTCGCCTGCTATTTTATATTTTCTCGCTCCCGAACGAAGAGTAGGTTGGTTTTGGATGCAATTGGTGCCGCATGGATCCTATGCTGCTGGGATGTCACCACAAAAGGCTTTGTAGGTGGGGGTCTCCTAAAATGGTTTGGGGATTCTCTCTCCGGGGAAACTCCCCTAGCTCCACCATGGTCAGTTTTTATTCGACAAGCTAAGACATTTCTGTTTACTCAGGTCTAATGTAACGCTCCTCTTTTATTAGTGTGGGGTAAGACTTATCCTCATTGTGGTCTTGGATGAGCATTTTAGGAAATCTGTACAATACTGTATTGTACATTAAAAAAAAGAATTATAGCTTTTAATTTATGTGTTTGTATTTTATCTTGTAAAGTTGCTTTGAGGCTGCATACACCATATATTTAAGGCACATTATTCCCTCCTGAGAATCATGGGAACTGTAGTTTGTAGTGGTGCTGGGAATTGTAGCTCTACTGTTCCCAGGATTCTCAGGGGGAATGAATGTGCTTTAAATGTATGGTGTGTGTGCAGCTTGAGACCTCTTTTGTATAAAGTGACAAACAAATGGAAATAATAATGATAGTAATAAAGATAAAGGTAAAGGGACCCCTGACCAATAGGTCCAGTCGTGGCCAACTCTGGGGTTGCAGCGCTCATCTCGCTTTATTGGCTGAGGGAGCCGGCGTACAGCTTCCGGGTCATGTGGCCAGCATGGCGAACCAGAGCAGTGCACGGAAACGCCGTTTACCTTCCCGCTGGAGTGGTACCTATTTATCTACTTGCACTTTGTGCTTTTGAACTGCTAGGTTGGCAGGAGCAGGGACCGAGCAACGGGAGCTCACCCCGTCGCGGGGATTCGAACCGCTGACCTTCTGATTGGGAAGTCCTAGGCTCTGTGGTTTAACCCACAGCACCACCTGCGTCCCTAATGATAGTAATACCTGATGAAATCTTAGTGGGGAAACACAGGAGCACCCAGAAACACAACCTGCCCCCTTCTTTCCGTGACCCTGTGGGGGGAATGATGTAACTTTAAATCTCTATCCCTTATGAGCTACAAAAGAGATGCCGGACAGACAGGAAATATTGAGAGAGAAAAGGAAACACTTCAGCTGTAACAAATGGCGCTTGGCAAGCTGAGAGAAGGAGGATGCGGAAAGCAGGGGTGAGGGGAAAGGGAAGGGGAGGCAGGTGTTCCCAGGGAGCAGGGTGTGTCCCATTTTGTATTTTAAACTCAGCACTTGTGAGTGCTGCTAATTTTACAGCCCACTGGTGCAAAAAGGGACGCGATACTCCCTCTTTGAGTAATGCGATGTTAAGAAAGCAGCTACCTGGTCTGCGCTTAAAAATAATCACAACAACAACTGGCGAAGGGATCCGTGATTCGAAAGAAGTTTCCAAAATGTGTTGCTGTGTTTTTTGTTTTGTTTTTTAGGGGGGCTTTTGTCGTTTCCTTGCAAGGCATCGAAAGTTTTGTTCAGCGTCGTGTTGCATCTCGCATTTCTTGTTTTGTAAACGGCTCAGAGACCCATTCAGATGGGCGGGGTAATAATAATAAAATTATTATTATTAGAATAGAGACTTTTTTCAGTATATAAATATGTGAAATGAATAATAAGAGCTGAACCAGATTTTCTGCGAAGAGGGGCTTAAGCTGTACAAATAAACCAGTTTTTCAGGAGTGGAATTTCTGGGACATAATTATCCAGGGTACCCAATAGTCCTGGACTCAGTGTGGCTAAAGTTGAGCACCTTTGGGTTCCTTTGCTTTCCCCAAATTATGCTGTAATCGATGTGCATCACGCAAGACAGGCTGAACTGACCAAAACAGCGAGGTTATCCGTCTCGTCCTGCCAAGTGGTAAGGAGAATTTGAAACACACACCAGCTGCCAGTGTTTGGTGGAAGAGAAATCAGCCCTGCTTTCAGGGACAGAGCTATTCTCGGCGCACAAATTATTTCAAATATTATTTTTATTACACTGAAATATATACAGCCCTGAGGTTGTACCACAGATGCACCTGGATTCTCTAACTGGTCTTATCCATAAAGACATGGTCAGGTGATTCTTAGGATGGGGTTACCAGACCAGTGGCGTAGCGTGGGGGGTGCCAGGGGGGCCGGCCGCACCGGGCGCAACATCTGGGGGGGCGCGCTCGCTGCCTCCGGAGTCGCCGAAGAGCCTCGGGCGCAGGCTGTAGCAGAGCCCCATGTCTCGTGGAACCGACGAGCTGTGCGGGCGCCCGGGCTGAAGGCGTCCGGCAGGCAGCGGCTCTCAGCCCCGCGCGTCAGGGCCGCGGAGGACGTGCCAGGCAGCCCCTCCTCACAGCCCCGCCTCCGCTGCTGCTGCTGCAGCTGCTGGGCCATGTTGCATTTTCCTCGCCTCTCTGCCCCCCTCCTCCTCCGGGCAAGCGGCGTGGTTTGGGCGGCAGCGCCAGCAGCAACTCGACTCAGATCGGCAGGTTAGGGGTTGGGGGGGGCGCAAATTACTTGCCTTGCCCCGGGTGCTGACAACTCACGCTACGCCGCTGTACCAGACGTCCCTGGTTCCCGGCGACAGTCCCTGGATTTGCAAATCTGTCCCTGGATTTGCAAATCTGTCCCCAGACAAATTCCATCCCCAGAATGTCCCTAGATTTGCAAATTTGTCCCCGGGAAACGTGGCAGCGGCAGCCTCAGCAGCCCAGAGCCAGCCTGGTAGCCGAAGGTAAACCAGGGACGTCCAGTGGTACAGATCTCCTGCCCCATTCCCCCTTTGTTTTGACAGATTGGGGGAGGCTCGGGAGTCATGGGCAGGCGGGCGCTGCCCAGGAAGGGCGCAAGGTGCATGGTTTCTCTGCCAGGCAAGGTGCAAAGCCCTTCTTCTGCACCCTGTGAAACATAAATGTGCAGAGTTTTTTTAAAAAACTGGGCAACAGCCGCCTGCCTCCCCCGATCAGTCAAAACGAAGGAGGAAGGGAGCAGGAGATCGGGGGAGGCTCGGGAGTCACGGGCGGACGGTGCGCTATTGCCCAGTTTTTAAAAAACTCTGCGCATTTATGTTTCACAGGGTGCGAAAGAAGGGCTTTGCACCTTTATACAATATGCATGCGTGCTTGGGCCCAGGATCTTTTGCCTCACCATCCCCACTACTGACTCCCTGTTGCTACTCAGCTTCAAAATTAAAGAAATAAATAAAAGAAAAAGTGTCCCCGGATCCATTGAATAAAATGTGGTAACCATACCTTAGGACGGCATAACACTTTCTAAAGGGGAAAAGCCCATCTCCGAAGGACTTCCCCTGCTCATCTTTGGGTACAAGACACGGTGGAGGTTTTGCTTTGCTTTGCTTCCCGAAGCAATCTCAGAGAGCCAGGACTGGGACCTCAGCAGCCAGGGAGCTAGCACACATGATATCCTTAAGGTAATTGAACAGGTGCCAGCCTTTGGGGAGGGGGTATGCAGAGGTGATGACACCTGCATAGACAGTGAAGCCCTCCACCTGAATACGAACTGGGGAAGAAGCATGGGCAGGTCTCAATTTATCCCACCTGGGAATGGACCAAATAGATGCCTGTTGGCCAGTTGGGGCTGTCCCCTGGTGAACCCCTGCCCAAGATTGGTCAGTCCATAGGCAGGCTGCAATCCTGCCTGACCATTAAAGGTAAGCAAATGAGTCAGAAGAGTGCTGGAAAAGGAATATTTGGTTTTACTTTGGAGGGGATGCCTGGAAACCGGGAATTATGTTCACATGTGGCGGGGTTTTCTAAAGAGATGACAGAAATCACTGGGTTAAAGCTGACGCAAAGTCCAGAGGTAGCTTTGTTATCAATTGACGATGGGGTGGAAGGTTCACAGGCTAGGAAGGGCTTGCTCACAAATTTGTTGACAGCTGCATGCGTTATTATAGCTAGGAAGTGGATGGGGCAAGGTGAATATAAAATGGAAGAATGGTATAAAGAGGTGTGGGATAGAGCTATTAATGATGAATTAGTATGTGCCATTAAGGTAAGGCGGGGAAAATGTAGGAGAAATGATTCTGAGGAGTTATGGAGGGTGTTTGTAGAATTTGTACTGTTAAAATGGAAAGGGTCAAACCATTGCAAGAGGTCTTGAAATTTTGGGAGGTTGGATAGTTACAATGGAATGGTCTGGTGGTGCACATTTTTATTCCTATTTATGTATGATTATTACGTTGTCAAAATAAAATAATAAAAATAAATAAATAAATAAAGGTAATAATAAAAGGGGACGCGGATGGTGCTGTGGGTTAAACCACAGAGCCTAGGGCTTGCCGATCAGAAGGTTGGTGGTTCGAATCCCCGCGATGGGGTGAGCTCCCGTTGCTCGGTCCCTGCTCCTGCCAACCTAGCAGTTCGAAAGCACGTCAAAGTGCAAGTAAATAAATAGGTGCTGCTCCGGCAGGAAGGTAAACGGCATTTCCGTGCGCTGCTCTGGTTCGCCAGAAGCGGCTTAGTCATGCTGGCCACATGACCCGGAAGCTGTATGCTGGCTCCCTCGGCCAATAAAGTGAGATGAGCACCGCAACCCCAGAGTCGGCCACGACCGGACCTAATGGTCAGGAGTCCCTTTACCTAATAATAAAAGAGTGCTAGAGTTTTTTCATATATGAGGCTTAAAGACAGAAGCAGGTCCCCAAAACTGTTCCACCACATACTGGTACTTGTAGGTCAGTTCTGCTACTTACCACTTGGCAGAATGACCACACTGAGGAAGTGCTGGTCATCTGTGTGGACACCAGTTTTTTGCCTCATGCCTTTTGCAAAAAGAGCATCAACTCTATTCTGAGCGCTTCCAGACTGCCTATTTCTTGATTCCTGCTGGGAATTGCGAGGGAGATGTTGCGCTCATGCCCTGTTTGTGGGCTTTCCGCTTGGGGCATCCGGTCAGCTACGGCGAGAACAGGATGCTGGACCAGATGGGGCCTTTGGCCTGATCCAGCAGGGCTGCTCTTATATACTGACCAACTGGCAACCGCAGGGCTAGGAGGCAGGAAGAAGATGGCGAAGGGCCATCTGGGTTGCGCCTTGTTGAGAAGATAAAGGAAGACAACCTCTGCTGCCATCTCTGTGGTGGAATGGCGGAATTCAAGCACCATCCATGAATTGTGAGCCATTAAATCTCTCCCCCCCCCCTTTTAAAGAAGAACGTCTTTTTAAAAGCTTGCCTAGGAAGCCTGTGCCTCAGAGGACACAGCGATGGCAGCTATTTCTTTTGCTAGCCAGTGGGCAGCTGCGCATTAGCATGCGTGGCAAAGAAAGGAAGCCACCAGGTGATCTCAGAAGGGCACTTGCCATATGGATCTCTTGTGCAGGCAGAGCTTTGCTTTCCGGATCCGTTGCCCAGAGGCAGAAGGAATACAAGGCACTGCATATGTCCGCAACGCAGAGGAGAAGTGAGAGAAGGAGGTTCAGTTGAACTTCCATGTGTGAGCCCGTTTCCATTGTGCCTATAACTTTCACATTCACCCGGTGCTATACCAGCTGCACTGGCTACTGGTGGAGTACAGGATCAGGTTTAAGGTGCTGGTTTTAACCTTTAAAGCACTATATGGCCTAGGACCCTCGTACCTACGGGGCCGCCTCTCCTGGTATGCCCCACAGAGGAACTTACGATCTTCAAACAAAAACATCTTGGAGGTCCCAGGCCACAGGGAGGTTAGGCTGGCCTCAACCAGAGCCAGGGCTTTTGCGGCTGTGGCTCTGATCTGGTGGAACACTCTGTCACAAGAGACTAGGACCCTGCGGGACTTGACATCTTTCCGCAGAGTCTGCAAGACGGAGCTGCTCCACCAAGCCTTTGGCCAAGGCACAGTCTGACTCCCTCCTTTGGCAATCTTCACAGAACTCTAGCCCAATGGTTGCCATCAATTTGATTTGAATTAATTTTATAATGAAATGATTTTAGAATGTTGTATTATTTTATTGTTGTTAGCTGCCCTGAGCCTGGGTTCAGCTGGGGAGGGTGAGATATAAATAAAAAATTATTATTATTATTATTATTATTATTATTATTATTATTATCCTGCTGTTCTTATGTTCTTTCCCCTGGCATAGGCACAAGGGGAAACCCGCTGTGAGTTTTTAACGCTAGGTGCATTTTGCCTTATCCCCAGGGAACGAGATAAAAAGGGGCGTCAGGCAAGAATTGGGTGGAATGGGGGCATTTCTGGAAGCAAGTCTCTGGTGAGGGAGAAAGCAGAAGTGATAGCTTTGTCCCTCCTTATTGGCAAGAGCACTCCATGGTTTTTCGGCTCCTGGGCAGTGAGGATGCTGCCTCTGGGCTTGTTAATCGCCAGTGGATGAGAGCCAGCCTTGTGTCGGTCCCCTAACAGTATTGCTGGCCCAGAACAATGGGAGGGGCCTTTCTCTTCACACAGTCTCAGCATCCACTGCAAGAAAGGGTGTTTAGTCTGGGATGCTGAAGACCAAGGGATGCTTTCCAAAAGGCTCTTTGCTACAGAGAAGCAGAAGGTCTGGACCAGGGCAGATGCTAGCATCTAAAAACCAAACATGGAGCATAAACCCAAATAACAGAAGGGTAAAGGTAAAGGGACCCCTAACCATTAGGTCCAGTCATGACCGACTCTGGGGTTGCGGTGCTCATCTTGCTTTATTGGCCGAGGGAGCTGGCGTACAGCTTCCAGGTCATGTGGCCAGCATGACTAAGCCGCTTCTGGCAAACCAGAGCAGCGCAAGGGAACGCCGTTTACCTTCCCGCTGGAGTGGTACCTATTTATCTACTTGCACTTTGTGCTTTTGAACTGCTAGGTTGGCAGGAGCAGGGACCGAGCAACGGGAGCTCACCCTGTCACGGGGATTCGAACCGCCGACCTTCTGATCGGCAAGTCCTAGGCTCTGTGGTACTGCCTTCCTAAGGGTTACCGTGCTTTTGTTTCTTGCAGAGCTGCAGTGGCTTGAGCTGAAGGGCAGGCAGATGTTCAACAGGCATAGCTCCCGCTTCCCTGCCAGGCAAATTTGCATGAAATTTTACATTGTGAAGCACCCTGTGATCTTTGGATGAAGGGCGATATACAGATTTAATAAATAAGTTGTAGGCTCCCTGGCGGTGAGGCCCCTGGGCCTCGGGTGGCGGTTTTGGGCCTTGTTAGGTGTCCTTTAGTCTGTCTTTGCGTGAAAGGGGGTGGCATCTCATGTACCCCCGTGTGGCGGCCTTTTTGCAGGGCCCGTTAAAGGATGTTTGTGGGAGTCCCTGGCCCTAGAGCAGCGGCAAGTAGGTCCAACTCCCAATCCGGTGCTGTGCGTGGGCACGCTGTGTTAGTTCACGCTTTGCAGTCCCCTCACACTGCAGCTGTCTCCCTGTACATCCTCAGCCCCGCCCCCCCGTTGGGTTGAGAAGGATACCTTCCAAGGCCAAGGCCAGGTTGCCTACATCTGAAATCTGAATTCAATAAAGATGTGGCAAATTCGAACCCATACCTTGTTGTCTGGTCTCTTCCTTTGTGGCGGGGAGGGGCCCCAAGGACAGGGTTAGCACGTGGGCCCGCAAAGTGATTTTTGAGTGGGTGCAGCCATCTTTGGAGGCTTGGTGGAGAGTGATAAAACCTTTTCTCCCTGCCTCTTTATCCGATCAGCTATTCCTTACACTCTGGCTCCCAGCCCAAGCCGCAATAGCCGGGGAGCCTTCTATAATCTTTGCAGATGGGGAGGGGAATGCTGCTCTCAGCTAGTTAAGGTTTTTCCCCCTGGCAGGTTGGATGCTGTTTGCCTGAATTTGTACCAAAGGTGTGAAGCAGACTAATGGGGGTTGGGGACTCCTATTTTCCCCACTAGTCTGCTTCACATCTTTGCTACAGTTTGATTCCTCATCTTCCACACAAGGCGCATAATTCTGGACACCCTTTTTTATTGTGCATGGTTTGTGACGTTTTGTGCTCATGATGGTATCAGGGCAGTCATACACGATCCCACTTTCAATACCAATACAGTGGTACCTCGGGTTAAGAACTTAATTTGTTCTGGAGGTCCGTTCTTAACCTGAAACTGTTCTTAATTTGAAGCACCACTTTAGCTAATGGGGCTTCCTGCCACGGCGGCGTGATTTCTGTTCTCATCCTGAAGCAAAGTTCTTAACCTAAGGTACCATTTCTGGGTTAATGAAGTCTGTAACCTGAAGCGTCTGTAACCTGAAGCATCTGTAACCCGAGGTACCAGTGTAGTATTGAAATAGCTTCATTTCCAATAGTGCATTTCACATAACATCCTCACGAAATCCTGTATGTTTCTTTACCACGAAGGTTCTGGGGTGTGTGTCCTGCTTTTGCTGCCGTACAGTGCAAGAGTGCCCTTCCAGACACCATCGGTGCTCTAACATTGGGGAAGCATTGTAGAGAAACGCATAAAGCCCAATGGTGTGTGTGGATGGTTCAGCATGAATGCGCTATTAATCAGTCAATGACCTGTTGCAAAACAGCAACAACAACACACACCCTAAGTGTCTTTTCTTTGAAACTGCAGGAGGAAATTCATTGCCCTGATCTAATTCCCAGTCTGTTTGGGTTCTGGCAGTACCAGCACATCGTCTCTGGGCAGAGAGAACAGAGAGCATCTTGGACTGTTGCTTTTGCCTGCTTTGCTTTCTCCTTCTGTTTCCCTGTGCTTTAGGAGCACACGGGGTTAATTCTGTCCAGCAGCAGGAACCTCTTCTCACCCTTCTCCAGCTGTCACTGACACCTCTGTGACTTTGGCCCTCTTCCTTATTATCTCTCATCTCTGCCTCCTGGTTGCCTGGCAACACCCATCACTGTTGACAGGACTTCGTTCTTACACACTACTTTTATATCGCATGCTCCCTCTCTTTTTATTGTTGTAAAAAAAAAGAAAGGAGAAAAAGTTAAAAATGTGCTCATTAACAGAGAGGCTCGGGCTGCCCTTGGTGAGGTCAAAGGGCATTTGGTCCCTGTTTTTCTGTTTTTTTAAGTTTTTGTCCAAATGAGGGGAAGAAACTGTTTCTACACTAATGCTTTGCTGCAGAAATAGATATTTGGGGTTTTTTTATTTCTCTGTCCCTGGAGCTCTGGCAGGTCACATTTAAAAATAAAGACGCAACACTGTTTGTCTTTAGATTATTAGATAACGTGACACATCATCCATCGGTCGATTCAGACGTATCATTTTGCACAGACTTCCCTTGACCTGTAAAATTAGATCCTGTTATTATTGAATTCCTGTTTCTTCCTATGTTTATGATACTGCCTTGTTTTTTTAAATGTCTTATTGCTTTTATGCTGTATTTTTGCATGCCGCTTAGAGAATTGGAAATAGAAAGTGGTTTAGAAATGCTTTTGAATTGATAAATAGGTAATACTGTCTTCCAGTTCCATAGTCACCTTAACCACTAGTCAAATGAACTATCCATGCCTTGTGTCCTTGAACAAGTCACTCCCAGTGACCGTATGTCCTTAATCCTTGAATCCTAAACCCTTGGATCCTAAACCCTAGGATCCAACTCCTAGGGGATGAGGGACCTTTGGCCCACCCCATAAAATATTTGAGGGGCTGGGCCCCCACAAAGTTGATGGGCATTGCCATTCAGACAGTGTGTGCATGCTGTGTCTTGTGATTGATTATGTGGGGCAGGGCTTAGCTTACCTGGTGTCCCCCCACCAATATTTTATTCAGTTGGCACCTCGACTGGCTGCAGGAATGTCTGTGAGTCTCTTTGCAACAGGGCATCCTGCTCACATGGGTCTGAGGATCAAGTCCCCCACCCCTGCAAAGCTGCACAGGAACCTCAGAGTTGTCATTGCAAAACCATATCTATATATTTATGGAGGAGGTAGCAGGAGAATCAAGTATCAAGTCTGCATGTGTGCGTTTCTTTATTTATCTTCATTGCTTTCTACAAATCATCTGAAAGCAACTTACAAAATATTAAAATACAGAACAAATGTTATTTGAAACCCCACAAATAAAAAAAAAACGGAGGACAGTCGTACTTCAGAAGTTTAACAGAATCCGTTCCGGAAGTCAGTTCGACTTCCAAAACGTTTGGAAACCAAAGCGCGGCTTCTGATTGGCTGCAGGAAGCTCCTACAGCCAATCGGAAGCCGCACCGGACGTTCGGCTTCTGAAAATTGTTCTAAAACCGGAACACTCACTTCCGGGTTTCGATTGTTCGGGAGCCGATTTGTTCGGGAGCCAAGGCGTTTGAGATCCAAGGTACAGCTGTAAATGTTCACCCACAAACAAGCACAAAAAGAACCAATCCTACAGACTACAATCTTAAGACCCCAAAGCCTGGGTGAACAGGAGTGTTTTTGCCTGGCTGAGAAAACGCTGACAAGGTTGGCACCAGGCTAATTTCCCTAGGGAGAGCATTCCATAACCAGGGAGCCACCACTGAAAAGGCCCACTCTCTCGTTGGTACCTCTGGCACCTCCCTTGAAGGAGACACATGGCAAGGGGCCTCTGATGAGAAATGTAGAATCTGGGTAGGTTCGTATGGAAAGAGGTGGTTCTTGAGGTATTGGGGCATCACGAGCCCCAATACAGGTCCAAACCATTCCTTCAAATTGAGCCCAGAAGCCAGGGGTAGCTAATGCACTCAGGTCATGCTCAGACCACCTGGTCCCAGCCAACAATTTGGCTTCTTAATGCTGGAGTTTCTGAACCATCTTCAAAGGCAGCCCCATGTATAATGCATTGTGGTAATCTAACAGAGAAGTCACCAGGGTATATGCAACAGAAGCTAGGCTGTCCCCATCTAGATAGGGTTGCAACTATGGCACCTACCAAAGCTGATGGGAGGCACTTAGTTATAAAAAAGTGATTATATTCACAAACACAAATCCATGCCGCCTACTTTGGTTTTTTTAAAATACATTTTTATTAAAGATTTCTTAATTTACAAAAAATACATGCATTGTCTCTTTTTTCAAGTTGTGTTTTTTTTACAGATCAGTTTCATTTGTTGTGAGACATTAGTGTTGTATACAGTATTACCTCAGGTTAAGTACTTAATTCGTTCTGGAGGTCTGTACTTAACCTGAAACTGTTCTTAACCTGAAGCACCACTTTAGCTAATGGGGCCTCCTGTTGCTGCTGTGCCGCTGGAACACA
Organism: Podarcis pityusensis; assembly: GCF_964106645.2. Taxonomy (NCBI): domain Eukaryota; kingdom Metazoa; phylum Chordata; class Lepidosauria; order Squamata; family Lacertidae; genus Podarcis; species Podarcis pityusensis. The sequence goes on along the minus strand of NC_138036.1, from coordinate 9,841,308 downwards.
ATTTCTGCTCTCATCCTGAAGCAAGGTTCTTAACCTGAAGCACTATTTCTGGGTTAGTGGAGTCTGTAACCTGAAGCGTATGTAACCTGAAGCGTATGTAACCCAAGGTACCACTGTACAATGTTAGGTTAGGAAGAAAAGGTGGAAAGAGGGGTCTGAGTCTGGTGGCAACGCTTCTCTTCTACTTAGTGTATTTGTGGGGTTTTGTGTCATCGTCACTTGCGTATGTTCTCTTTACCATTTGCTTGCATTTCTTTGGTGGCGAGAGAGGTTGGGGCTGGCCTAGGGTGTGGTTGGTTGTCTTTGATTGGCTGTAGTGAAATTTGTTTTTGTGTGTGAGTGGAGTGTGTGTTTGGATCAGGTTAACCAGACTGATTCGAATGCTGATGGGTTTTGTTGTTGTTGTCTTGTTGGGCTGTGTATGTGATAAAGGGTAAGCATACCAGGGTGAAGGCATCTTCTTCTGTTTGTCCCATGTCAGTTTCAGTTTGTTGGTTAGTTTTTCTAATAAGGCTGTTTCCCATACTATTTGATACCATTGGCCTATGATTACGCCTGACAGGTCTCTCCAGTGTCTGGCTATGGGACTGCCTCTCCTGGTATGCCCCACGGAGGACCTTAAGGTCCATAAATAGCAACACCCTAGAGGTCCCGGGCCCTAAGGAAGTCAGATTAGCCTCAACCAGAGCCAGGGCCTTTTCAACACTGGCTCCAGCCTGGTGGAACGCTCTGTCTCATGAGACCAGGGCCCTGCAGGATCTAATTTCTTTCTGCAGGGCCTGTAAGACAGAGTTGTTCCGCCTGGCCTTTGCCTTGGAATCAACTTGATCCCCTCCCCCTCTTTCCCTTTCCCTTTCTCCTTCTGTGATGCAACCCCTATTTGGGGACTTCTGTGGCTTTTTTCTGGCCCACGTAGGACCAGTCTGGATAGTTGGCCTTGATGAAGATTGGACGTTTTCATCCCCAAAAAGTTTTTGATTTGAGTTTCTACTGAAATGAGGCTGCATTTTAATGTTGTATTTTAATCTTGTTTTTAAGTTGTATTTTAATCAATTGTTTTTATATCGGGTGTTAGCCGCCCTGAGCCCGGTCTTGGCTGGGGAGGGCGGGTTATAAATAAAATTTATTATTATCATTATTATGCTTCTGGCTGCTGAGAGTAGGTGGGTTATGAGCTCTTACACAAATCCATGCAGCCTACTTTGTAACCACAAAAAGGAAAAGTAAACGGCTTCATTGTAACTCTTGAGCAACTAAACAATCAAATTTGTGTGTCCTACAGCAATGTGTGTTTTTGACTAGCGTTGGTCCTTCTTAGTAGTCTAAGTAAAGTCACAGAGCTCAAATCAGCCAGCCCTTATCCCCGGCTCCCCAGAATTGAACCCTCCTTCCTCCCTGATGCTGCTGGTTTTTCAAAAAAGGCCAGAACAACTCTCCACCCATCCCCAGTGCTGCCAGCTTAAACTTCCTGGTCACCCAAGTCTCCTTCTCCGATGACTAAAAGTCATTGCCACCAATCCACACCCTTTCCTCTTGGCTGCAAACACAGGCAAATTGCAAGTTTCGCACCCTGTCTTGTTCACTGCAGTTCACTGCTTTCCACTCTGTTAAAATCTCCACCCTACCCAATAGCTGCACTGCTCTTTTCAATGGTTGGCTAGCAGAAGTCTGTTCTGCTCGCTCATGGACACCATTGGATACAAACTCCCATCAGCGGCAGCCAGCGTGCCCAGTGATCAGAGATGATGGGACTTGTTATGTACTGAGTTGAATAGGATCCAAAATGCAGCAATCTGATTGGTCCTAGAACAATAGGATCCAAAATGCAGCAGTCTGATTGGTCTGCAGGAGCCACCCAATCCAGCTCCAGATGGAAGTGAATCCACAACCTGATTGGCCTACAGGAGAATTCCAGAATTAGCCAATCACGTGCAGCCCATTGTGTAAAAAATGTATATAAAGCAGATACTTTGGGGGAACTTTCATTTCCTCCTCACCACTATGAGCTGAATAAAGAGCATGAAATCCACTCTTGACTCTGAGTATATTTCAGGACTGTAGACCAGCAACATCTGTAAGGAAGATGTCTGCTTTAGGAAGACAAAATGTATCTGCTCCTTCTTATCCTTGGAGATTGTGTAGTAGTTTCAGTGAAGGGTTAGGGGTGGTATCTCAGTGTTAGAGAATTTGTTTTGTGTTCCATTCCTGCTATATTCAGCTAGTGCTGGGAGACACATCTGATCAAGCCCTGGAGACTCGCTGCCAGTTGCTGTAGCTAGATGGGTGAGTGGATTGTCTGAGTGCAAGTAACCCTTCCATGTTCAAGGGTTGCTGTGGGTCATGCCTGGGCCCTCGTTGAGCCCGGGTTCTGTGCTTGACCAAGCTTCGCCAATAAACCATGGCTAGCTCCTGTTTTGCTCATGGGATGCCAAGCGAAACTTGGAGGGACAGACCTTTGGAGGAAATCATCCTGTAGTGGGTAGCAAACCTATGGAAAGGGCCTTCAGGACCAGGGAGAGCTCCCAGGGAAGGCTGATGTTGACCCAACAAGCTCCACAGCTCTTCCTTTCTCCAAGAAGCGCCTGATGACTGCATTTCCCAAGCAAGGCAGCTGATTCTTTGAATGCAGAGGTAGCAAAAGCGATACCTTCCAACTTCCATCCTCCCTGACCATTGGCTTTGCTGTTTCTCTACAGCCGTAGGCTTTCCTTCCCCAACCAGATCCTCTACTGTGCTGGCCAAGGCGGTGGGAAGTTGTACTCCAAAACATGAGCTTGCAGAAGGCTGTCCAGATTTAAGAACTACGCTCTCAGGAAAGACAGAATTTTCTTTCTCTTTTACCAGAGAGCAGTGAACGATATACACCCTGGAAATGACATTGTTGACTGTTGATGATGCCAAGCAAATGCCCCCCAAAAGGTGTGGGGAACCTTTGGCCCTCCAGATGTTGCGGAACTACAACTTCCACAACCCCTGGCCATTGACTTTGTTTGCTGAATGGAGTTGTAGTTTGGCAACATCTGGAAGACCAAAGTTTCCCCACCTCTGGTCTAAGCATTTAGTATGTCTTTTGTAGTTCTTTGCATCTTCTGGTTGTAATCCCCAGAAACTCAGTTTGCAAACTGCTGGTTTACTAGAAATATACAGTGGTACCTCGGGTTACATACACTTCAGGTTACATACGCTGCAGGTTACAGACTCCGCTAACCCAGAAATAGTACCTCAGGTTAAGAACTTTGATTCAGGATGAGAACAGAAATCGTGCTCCGGCGGCGCGGCAGCAGCGGGAAGCCCCATTAGCTAAAGTGGTGCTTCAGGTTAAGTACAGTTTCAGGTTAAGAACGGACCTCCGGAACGAATTAAGTACTTAACCCGAGGTACCACTGTATTGATAACTGGGTTGAAACGCTTCAAGTTGGAGTAGGGTTTGAAATAGTATAATGGGTGGGTTGCCTGTGTTGTTCAAGAGGTTAGATTATTTTGGGGAAATGTGCGCTCTTTCCCCATGTGTTAGAAATGTATCTGAAATGTATGCTGGTTTAATTTCTTTAAAAATGGACATGCACCATTATAATTCTTTCTTTCTTTCTTTTTTGCTGACTTTGGGGTGTTGCCCTCTAACTAAGGGAGTGTTATTTATACCTCTCACTTCCTCATCTTCTGGAAACTTCCTGTCTCTTTGGCTTGTAAAGTGCCAAATGTAAAAATAATTGGGCATAAGCCCAATCTGGTGGAGTTTCCTCAGAAGTAAGTCCCATGAAATCAAATGAGGACAATTTCCTTGTAAAAATGCTTAAGTCTGCAGCCTTGATGAAGTTTCATGAGACACAAGGCTGGACCTGAGGAGTTTATGTTTAGATCTGTGCAGTTCATCTCCTTAAAAAAGGAAAGGAAACTGCGAGCCCTTTTAAACTGCCTCTGTGATGAAATCAAGAATCGATGTGTGCGCTTATGAGCAGCTGTTTATAACTGGAGCTCTTATTGCGGTGTTTGTGTGTCATGTTCTCTTTAATAATAATTGCCAGCTTGCTTCGATAGCAGCTCCTTTCTCTGGGCATCAAGGGATTCTGTTCTTATCCCACAAATTAGAACTATTAATTTATTTACATTATTTTTCGTGCCGCCTTAAAATACTGGTCCAGCGAGTGGCTTGTGTGACAAATAGACAACCTCTTTGAGCAATAATCATTCCGTTAAAAGCAACAAGTGGAAGAACACATCAGTAATAAAACCGAAATGGTTAATTCAAAATGAAGGGTATCAAAATATAAACAAACAGACGTACGGATTTTAAAATGGAGAGCAGAGGGATAAGAATCCTTAGAGCTGAACAGTATTAGAACAGCAACGTAGTTCAAAAGGCCTGGGGAAATTAAATTGACTTTCTCAGGGGCTGAAAAGATATTGGAGTAGGTATCTTATGGGTCTCCCTGGGGATGGTTTTCCATAACTGGGGAGGGGGAGGCACTACTGCAAAGGCCCTTTGCTCTTCTACTAACCCAGCGTATCTCACTATGGCCCCGTCTGCACTATGCACTTAAGTATCATGCCACTTTCAGCAATCATGGTTCCCCCCAAAGAATCCTGGGAAATGTAGTTTAAGGGCTCAGAGAGTTAGAATCATAGAATCATAGAGTTGGAAGAGACCACCAGGGCCATCAAGTCCAACCCCCTGCCAAGCAGGAAACACCATCAGAGCACTCCTGACATATGGTTGTCAAGCCTCTGCTTAAAGACCTCCAAAGAAGGAGACTCCACCACACTCCTTGGCAGCAAATTCCACTGTCGAACAGCTCTTACTGTCAGGAAGTTCTTCCTAATGTTTAGGTGGAATCTTCTTTCTTGTAGTTTGGATCCATTGCTCCGTGTCTGCTTCTCTGGAACAACCTTTCTCCCGCCTCTATGTGACATCCTTTTATATATTTGAACATGGCTATCATATCACCCCTTAACCTCCTCTTCTCCAGGCTAAACATGCCCAGCTCCCTTAGCCGTTCCTCATAAGGCATCGTTTCCAGGCCTTTGACCATTTTGGTTGCCCTCCTCTGGACACGTTCCAGTTTGTCAGTGTCCTTCTTGAACTGTGGTGCCCAGAACTGGACACAGTACTCCAGGTGAGGTCTGACCAGAGCAGAATACAGTGGCACTATTACTTCCCTTGATCTAGATGCTATATTCCTATTGATGCAGCCCAGAATTGCATTGGCTTTTTTAGCTGCCGCCTCACACTGTTGGCTCATGTCAAGTTTGTGGTCTTTGTTCTTTGTAGACCCCCTAATCCTCTTGCAATTCTCTTCCCAGGGAACTTTGAGTATTGTGAGGGGAATAGGGGAAACGAAAGCTCTTTCTAAGCACAAACATATGGCTGTTCTTTAAAACAGTATCTGAGAAAGTGGAATTCCTAAAAAAAAATCCGGACATGGACAGCATGCCCATTGCACACACATGTTTATGGGGCAATATCTGACCTGATATTTGTGCATTCATAGGTGTAAAAGGATGGCCAGTAGGTGCCAGTCCTTACAATGGATGTGGGCATGCTGAGGGCAGAGGTTGCTGCTGTGGTGTCGCCCTCTAACTGCCAGAAGAAAGGCCACAGCTTAGTAGTGGGACACCTGCTTTGCATGCAGAAGGTCCCAGGTTCCATCCCCAGCATCTGCAGGTAGCACTGGCTGAATTCCTAGGGAGAAACTGTGCAGACAACACTGAGCCAATGGTCTGAGGCACCTTCCGATGTTCCTACTAAGAATTAGAGGAGTTGGAGGCTGCTAGACTGGGCTGGCACAGTGGTCTAAACCACTGAGGTTCTTGGGCTTGCTGATCGGAAGGTCGGCGGTTCAAATCCCTATGACGGGGTGAATTCCCATTGCTCTGTCCCAGCTCCTGCCAACCCAGCAGTTCGAAAGCACACCAGTGCAAGTAGATAAATAGATACCACTGTGGTGGGAAGGTAAACAGCGTTTCTGTGTGCTCTGGTTTCCATCATGGTGTTCCGTTGCACCAGAAGTGGTTTAGTCCTGCTGGCCACATGACCCAAACAGCTCTCTGTGGACAAACGCCGGTTCCCTCGGCCTGAAAGCGAGATGAGTGCCGCAGCCCCATAGTTGCCTTCGACTGGACTTAACTGTCCAGGGGTCCTTTACCTTTTCCTCCCCCCCCCAATCTTGAGAAAACAAGGCCTTTCCTCCAGGAGGAAGAGATGTCTGATGCTCCTCCTGCCTGCCTGTCCTAGTTTCCTCATATTACAGGGCTTCTCTGTGCACCTGTGAACATCATCCCCCGGAGATTTGAGCATAGGATTTAAGATGCTTATATCAGGTCACAGAATCATAGAGTTGGAAGGGACCCTGAGGGTCATCAAGTCCAACCCCCTGCATTGCAGGAATCTCAGCTAAAGCGTTTATGACAGAAGGCCATCCAACCTTTGGTTAAAAAACTCCAAGGAAGGAGAGTCCACCGCTACTCGTGGGAGACGATTCTACTGTCAAACAGCTCTTGCTGTCAGAAAGTTTCTCTGAATGTTGAGTTGGAATCTCCTTTCTTGCAACTTGACTCCATTGGTTCTGGTCCTACCCTCCAGAGCAGGATAAAACAAGCTTGTTCCTTCTTCCATGGGACAGCCCTTGAGATATTTGAAGATGGCCATCATATCTCCTCTTTTCCAGGCTAAACATACACAGCTCCTTCAACTGCTCCTCATAGGTCAGGCTTTTAGTCTGTCATGGTCCGGTTCATGGGCGATCAAAGTCCCGGCTGGGGACGTTGGGATCGGGGGCAAGATGGTGGGGTGGGAGCAGGAACGGGAGTCCAGAACCAGGAGTCAGGAAGCTAAGGGTCCGAGGATCAAGAAGCAAGGAGTCATGAAGTCAGGGGTCCGAGGATCAAGAAGCAAGGAGTCACGAAGTCAAGGGTCCGAAGATCAAGAAGCAAGGAGTCATGAAGTCAAGTGTCCAAAGATCAAGCAAGGAGTCACAAAGTCAGGGGTCCGAAGATCAAGAAGCAAGGAGTCACAAAGTCAAGGGTCCGAGGATCAAGAAGCAAGGATCACGAAGTCAAGGGTCCGAGGATCAAGAAGCAAGGATCACGAAGTCAAGGGTCCAAAGATCAAGAAGCAAGGAGTCACGAAGTCAAGGGTCCAAAGATCAAGAAGCAAGGAGTCAAACACGGCAAGGCAGGGAACATGCTGCTGTGGCAAAGAGCCAAAGGGAAATGCTGACCTTATATCCCTTCCCGGCTCTTGCCACCAGGTGCTGTGAGTTACCAATCAGCCTCACCTGTGCGGCCGTGCCTTGCCTCTTCAGAACAAACTTAGGAAGGCCCCAGTCCTGCATAGTCCTACTGGTCACAGGGCCTGGCTCCTGCACACAGTCCTGACATAGTCCATCTGTCTAAGAACTGTCCACTAGGAAGGGAGGTAGCTCAGTGGTATAGCCTCTGCTTTGCATGCAGGAGGTCACAGGTTCAATCCCCGGCGTCTCCAGGTAGGGCAGGGAAAGATCCTGGCCTCAAATCTTGCTGTTAGACAGTGTAGGCAATATTGAGCTACATGGAGCAGTGGTCCAGCTCAGCACAAGGCAGCCCCCTGTGCTCTGTGTCCCTCCAGAAGGTGAGTCGGCAGCCCGTGTGCCTCCCATCACAGCGTGCAACTCGGAAAAGGCCTCCTCCCTTGGAAGCTGCGTGTTTGAGGCTGCTTTTGCAGATTATTTCCTCCTGCAGCTGCCGATTTCCCCATGCCTTCCGGGCAGTTGAGTGTGACATTTGGGAACTCGCTGCGCATCTTTCCGCATCAATTCTCAGCGGTGTGCCGCTGACCGTGTTCTCTGTCAATTAAAAACCGAAGAAGGTAAGAGGCTTCTGTGCTGATACGGGAAGAGGAGAAAGGGGAAGGTCACACACCAGTTGCCGTTTATCTCAAAGGAGACAGAAATCAGGTGCCGTTAGCTTCCTGATTGTGTTACACTACCCATTTATACAGGGACGCGGGTGGCGCTGTGGGTTAAACCACAGAGCCTAGGACTTGCCGATCAGAAGGTTGGCGGTTCGAATCCCCGCAACGGGGTAAGCTCCCGTTGCTCAGTCCCAGCTTCTGCCAACCTAGCAGTTCAAAAAGCACGTCAAAGTGCAAGTAGATAAATAGGTACCACTCTGGCAGGAAGGTAAACGGCGTTTCCGTGCGCTGCTCTGGTTCGCCAGAAGTGTCTTAGTCATGCTGGCCACATGACTCGGAAGCTGTACGCCGGCTCCCTCGGCCAATAAAACGAGATGAGCGCCACAACCCCAGAGTCGGCCACGACTGGACCTAATGGTCAGGGGTCCCTTTACCTTTAGCTTTACGTATTTATACAGGTGGGGAAATAGCATGTACCCCTCGTTGCTTATGGAAAAATCTGAAGAACGCTCCGCTAGTTATAAAGTGTGTTGGAGGCTGCAATGCGTCTGAATACCAGTTGCTAGAATTCAGTGCTCTAGTGCTCTGAATTCAGTGCTCTGGTTTCCCACAGGCATCTTGTCGACCACTGTGAGAACAAGATTCTGGAGTAGACGGGCCATTGGCCTGATCCAGCAGACACCTCTTATGCCCCTGTTGTTGGCATACAACCAAGGAAACGGGGGCAACTGGCAGGCCCCCAGCTGCCTCCAACCCATGGACGGTGTGCCAGGCGATCTCCAGTCCTTGTTGCAGCATCTGCAACCCACAGCTTCAAAAGCTGGGACACGCAACTCAGCAGAGATAACGCGCAAACAGAAGTGGCAAGGAGAGGTTGTGTGAGCATATTTACAAGCAGTTTATTAAGCATAAAGTAAAGGTAAAGGTACCCCTGACCATTAGGTCCACTCATGGCCGACTCTGGGGTTGTGGCGCTCATCTCACTTTACTGGCCGAGGGAGCCGGCGTACAGCTTCCGGGTCATGTGGCCAGCATGACTAAGCCGCTTCTGGCGAACCAGAGCAGCGCACGGAAATGCCGTTTACCTTCCCGCCAGAGGGGACCTATTTATCTTTTTTTAAAAAAAATCATATTTATTGAATTTTTTTTTTAGAATTACAAAAAAAAACAAAGCAGAAAAAGAGAAAGAAAAAACAAAGAAAAAACAAACCACATCAAACAATACAAATTAATAAAAATAAAAATCAGAAAATATACCACAAACATTTAAAAACAAATCCAATATTCTCAAATCCTTAACTGTCATTACCTTCTTTCTTTGACCTCCTCCTCCTCCCTTTTTTTGTATCCTAGTTGTTAATTGTCGCAGCAAATCCTTTCCATATTTCATAATATTCTGTCATTACATTACCTTAATCTATTTTAATCTTATCTTACTATAAAAAAACCTTAAAACTTAAAACTTAAATCTTATTTTTACCAATTTCTCATAACCATAATATTCTTACATAATTCTTTAAATATTTTTGCTAAAGCCAAATAATTTCGTTTGAACATTTTTCTAACATTCATCAATTTTATAAAAGAATCCTAATAAAAAAAACAAAAAAACCACAATCCAATCTTCATCCAGCGTCTCTTCCTCCTGGTCCCGGGTTTTGTCAGTCCTCTCTATCCCATCAGTCTAGCGCATTAACCTGGTAATCTTATATCCGAGGCCCTTAAGTCCCTTCCATGTCCCTCCCGCGGCTCTTCTTCATATTTATAGCTATATTTTCCTTTGTCTCCTGCTCCTTTCACTCGTGGGAACTCCAGCTTAACAATGTTTTTGACCCTTCTCGACAAATCAGCCCCTTTTCCATAGTTCACACTAAACTCCATGTGGTATTTAAGAACATGTTTCAAAGTCCCTCCAAATTTAAGAGCCCCCACAACCCCAAACATCTCACGGCCCATTACCAGACTTGAAAAGTCCAAACATCCCTGCGTAGGGGGGGTCTATCCAACCCCCCATTTCCAAACCAAGCCAAACTTTGTCTTTCCAAATCTGGCTTTTTCCAAGTTCATTTGTCAAATCCAAGAACTCATGTTCCTGCTGGGCCGCATCTCCTTCCATCTCTGGCGTCCGAGGTTCAGCAACATCCTCTTCCCTCATCTGTTCTGTCAGGGCACACTCCTGATTTGATTCCTGGGTGGGCTCCATATAATTTCCCACTGCCTGTTCAAAATTTCTGATCACATCAGTCATCAAGTCCGTCTTCTCATGTAGCTGTTCCAGTAGGGCACTTGTTTTACAGAGAGCACACAGCAGAGCTTCTGAATACATTGTCCTGCAAGGTCAGAAGTCTATTCCCACGATCGTAATCTGTAGCAGCTGCAAGCTCCCCGATTCAGAATTGGTTACAGTTTCACAGGCTCCCTCTAGGGGAAAAACTTCTATTTGTTCTTTTCTTTTAAAGACAGATCTAACAACAAAGTTTCCTTTTTCGGATAGTTTGTCAATATTTGTTCCTTTAAAATGCGAAAGGGAGCAATGGAATCACTATGTTTCTCTTCTTTTAGCTATCTGTCAAAAACGTTTGTCTCTGGTCAATGAGCTTCAAAAAACGTCAGTCCTGACACCCCGCTCCAGGATCAAGACGGTGGAAAGTTACTTTGCTTTACACTCACTTCTGCAGGTTTAAACAATCCGAAAAAAATCCCCCCTCTTCTCCTGCTTCCGAAGGGGGTTCAACAATTTTAAATGGTGAAAGTTAATCCTTTACAAGCGATTTTCTGAACTCTAGTTTGCCATGTCTTTGCTTTAATCTATCTACAAAGAAACGGAAGGCTGACTTCCTGTTTAGACCTTCCCGTTTCAGTACCAAATTGAAATAAACTTTTAAGTCCAATTATCCTTTCTACTCGCAATTCCTTATCTAGAGTCCAATTGTCCGAAATTTAAGTACTCACGGTGATTGTTTTAAAAGCCAAATTGTCCCAGGAGAAAAAGGCAGCGCTCTCCGGCAACGGCTGTGCGGCTTCGCTCCACGGAAGAAGCAGTTGACTCTCAGCACCGCGCCACTTCCCCCTCTTCGCTCCGGAGCCCGTTAGTGGGTTCCTTTGCGGGTTGGGGGGGTGTTAAAGGTGCCCGCCGAGTCCCATGGTCACAGGCTTCATCCGCCTGTGATTTTTGAAAGGGTCCCTGCTTCGCCGTAGCGGAAAAGACCCGTTTCCCGTGGAGCTGGTCCCTCCAGATCAGAGGGAATCTGCCATTACCGATGGCGCCACCCCGGAAGTAGAGGGGACCTATTTATCAACTTGCACTTTGACGTGCTTTTAAACTGCTAGGTTTGCAGGAGCAGGGACCGAGCAATGGGAGCTCACTCCGTTGCGGGGATTTGAACTGCCGACCTTCTGATCGGCAAGTCCTAGGCTCTGTGGTTTAACCCACAGCGCCACCCACGTCCCTCTTTATTAAGCATACATCAGGACAAAAGGAAAACACGTCCGATCCTCTTCATGTCCAAAGCAAGAACACTAAAAGTGAAAGCTGGGAAGTTCCCAGCAAACTGTGCTGGAGTGTAAACAGGCATGTGACACACAACAACAATCATGTCTGTTCCTTGAGGTGGAATGGAATATACTAACACTTATGTGTTGTATAGTTCCTAATGCTCTAGGCTCATCTTTGGCTGCCTGGTGCCATCCAGATGTTTTGCACAGCCGCTCCTCCAGGGCTGGCTGGAGCTGATGAGAGTTGGGGTCAAAAACATCTGGAAGGCACCTAGCAGAGTTGCCGTCACCTCCAAACATCCCCTGGGATCCAGTTTTTTAGAGCTAGACCTCCATGTGACGCACAGCTGCATCTCCGCATCAAGGTCTTCCCTTCTGTTCCTCCTGGTCAGCTATCCCTCATCGTGACATTATTGCCGCGTGCCTTTTCCTTCTCTCTGCCACCAGTGGCGATGGGGAAATTGCCCATTGTGGCCGGATTACGAGTGCGGAACTGGCCAATCCTACACATTACAGGGGAGAAGGTGGCACATGTGTTCTGTTTTGGGTGACAAGTCTGAGTTGTTGCATTTTCAGGTTATAGTTTCCCATTGCGCTCTACGTGGGGCTACCTTTGAAGGTGACCCGGAAACTACAACTAATCCAGAATGCAGCAGCTAGACTGGTGACTGGGAGTGGCCGCCGAGACCACATAACACAGGTCTTGAAAGACCTACACTGGCTCCCAGTACGTTTCCGAGCACAATTCAAAGTGTTGGTGCTGACCTTTAAAGCTCTAAACGGCCTTGGTCCAGTATATCTGAAGGAGCATCTCCACCCCCATTGTTCTACCCAGACACTGAGGTCCAGCGCCGAGGGCCTTCTGGCGGTTCCCTCACTGCGAGAAGCCAAATTACAGGGAACCAGGCAGAGGGCCTTCTCAGTAGTGGCACCTGCCCTTTGGAACGCCCTCCCACCAGATGTCAAAGAGATAAACAACTACCAAACTTTTAGAAGACATCTGAAGGCAGCCCTGTTTAGGGGAGCTTTTAATGTTTGATGTATTACTGTATTTTAATATTTGGTTGGAAGCTGCCCAGAGTGGCTGGGGAAGCCCAGCCAGATGGGCGGGGTATAAATTATTATTATTATTGAACTGGGTTGGACTTCCTTCCACGTAAACATGGGTAGAATTGGGGCGTGTGGGATCCTGTGAATGGGGGGAACAACCTTCTTGCAGGCAAAGCAAAGTCTGCCTAAAAAGGTAAAGGGACCCCTGACCGTTAGGTCCAGTCGCGGACGATTCTGGGGTTGCGCACTCATCTCGCTCTATAGGGAGCTGGCATTTGTCTGCAGACAGCTTCTGGGTTATGTAGCCAGCATGACTAAGCCGCTTCTGGCGAACCAGAGCAGTGCACGGAAACGCCGTTTACCTTCCCGCCAGAGCAGTACCTATTTATCTACTTGCACTTTGACGTGCTTTTAAACTGCTAGGTCGGCAGGAGCAGGGACTGAACAACGGGAGCTCACCCCATTGCGGGGATTCGAACCGCTGACCTTCTGATCAGCAAGCCCTAGGCTCTGTGGTTTAGACCACAGTGCCACCCGCATCCTTTCTAAAGCCTGCCTGGTTTATTATTATTATTTAAAAGTTCCTCCATTCACCCCCTCCCCAAAATTTATTGTTTTCTATACCTACCCTTTTGACATGGAATGGGCTTCAAATCATTGCTGTCGTCATCGACATTTATATCCTAAATTTAGGACCTCGAGGTGACATGCATTATTTTCCCCATGCTGTCTGTTTTGCTCTCAAGAACCCTGTGAGGTAGGTTAGGCTGAGAGGCAGTGATTGGCCCAAGGTCACTTCTTTTCTTATTTTTTAAAAAGTTTTTATTTATACTTTTCAAATTTATACATTTCATTAATTTTACAATCATTTTAACATTTCAAAGTTTGACTTCCTTCCCCCACTTTCGGCGGTTCCTTACATTTATTTTTAAATATCTACTGCATATCCAAAGTCATTTAATTTGCTCATTTAATTATCTACTTTAGATATATACTGTTAAGAAACTGCATGTTATTACAATAATCCTGCCAGTGTTTTTATCTGTTTGCAATTTATCTGTAAATATTCAATAAACCGTTTCCATTCTTTTATAAAAAGTTTGTTATCTTGATTTCTTATTCTTCCGGTGAGTTCTGCCATATCTGCATATTCCACAAGTTCCTGTATCCATTCTTCCTTTGCTGGGACTTCTGCTTCTTTCCATTTCTGGGCAAGTCACATTCCTGCTGCTACATAAATAAATTTCTATACAATTTAGGTAGTTCTGTCCCTATAATTCCCAAAAGCTTCATGGCCAAGTAGGGATTCGAACCCAGGACTTCCCAGCTTTAGTCCAACTCTCTAACAATAGTAAAGGTAAAGGTAAAGGTACCCCTGACCATTAGGTCCAGTCGTGACCGACTCTGGGGTTGCGGCGCTCATCTTGCTTTATTGGCCGAGGGAGCCGGCGTACAGCTTCCAGGTCATGTGGCCAGCATGACTAAGCTGCTTCTGGCAAACCAGAGCAGCGCACGGAAACGCCGTTTACCTTCCCGCTGGAGCAGTACCTATTTATCTACTTGCATTTTTGACATGCTTTCAAACTGCTAGGTTGGCAGGAGCTGGGACCAAACAACGGGAGCTCACCTCATCGTGGGGATTCGAACCGCCAGCCTTCTGTTCAGCAGGTCCTAGGCTCTGTGGTTTAACCCACAGCGCCACCCGCGTCCCTAACAATAGTAGTTCTCATATAGATTTTCAGGCTGCTCTCTTGAGACCTCCATCTCACAGGACCCGCATTGCAACTGGGTAGTGTGGGGAAAGAATCTTGCGTTTCTCAGCAGAACATTATATTAATTCTGCTTTACGCCTCAAAAATTGCCATGCTATCTTGCCTTTTTATAGAGTCTC